>NC_090651.1:15890541-16490541 GCF_040937935.1 Hyperolius riggenbachi | reverse complement strand
GTATACTACTCTGTACAGCGTTGCGTCAAATGTCAGCGCTATATAAATACTATATAATAATAAAATTAAACACGTTGGAAATAAAGATATACACATGAGGGAGAAGGAGGGACAGGGGTTTGTTTCCCAAAGAGGGACTTTCCCTTTCTGAAAAAGGGCCAGTTGGAAGTTTTGCTCAGAGCCCAGACTGGGGAGACCCTAACATTTATCATATAAGGGGGCTCAAGAGGCGTACATATAGTTATGCCACCGGTGAGCTGGGTGCAGGGTGAACTGAATGACAGCTCACCCGGCTGCCGTTCAAATTCCTGGTGGTGTTCAATACTATTGACCCTCCGAGTCTTAGCTACTCAGAGGGAGAAGTAATTTGGGGTCTGGAACCCTGAATTTTCCTTACATGCCCCGCGCACTGTAGTATTACTGCTATGGCGGCGCCTAGTTTCGGCACTAGGCGGTGAGTGCCAACTGCCAGAACCACCTACTTCACTCAAGAGAGGCTCAGAAGTTTATGGATTCTGATGGCAGCTGGGGGTCATGTTTTTGATTCCCTATTGGTACACTATATCAATGATGTTTATAAATTCACCATGTGTTTGTGCAAGTTTCTTCTGGTTGTTCCTGTTTCTTTTATTACTTTTATGCGTTTATATAGCTCTGACATTTTCCATGCTTTACATCGTACATTGAATAATTAATGTCACTAAATGTCCATCAAAATTTACCCTCGTCATAGTCTAGTATCCCCGACTTAATTTAGGGCCAGTTTGCTGGGAAGTCAGTCAGCCTGAGAGTACCAGACATAGTCGATGAGATGCTAATAATTTAAGATACAGTACATGCAAACAAAATGCAAATATTATGCAGCTGGGAATTGGGCCAATCAAAATCATCAAGAAGTGTGTGGCCATCTTTGTTTGGGATGTCATGGGCAGCACTTTAAGTCTTCATCACATCACGGCTGGACCTACAACGCTTGCAGCTAGCACAGAATGCTGCCGCAAGGCTGTTCACGAGCCGACCCTAATACATAACACCAATCCATTGCTCGCTACACTAGCTACCCTTATAATAGAGAAGCCTTTTCTAAATTGGCATGTTAGCATTTCAATCTCTACATGATCTAGGCTTGGGATACCTGAAGGATTGGTTGTGACTACGTCACACCTACAACCCCAAATGACTTGGTCACCCCCAGAGTCCAACTCAAAACTTTTAGAGCTAGAGCCTTTTGTCATGTTTCCCCTACCCTTTGGAATGCCTTGCCATATCCAATCTAGACAGCTCCAACCCTGGAGGTGTTTAAATGAAATCTGAAAAGCCATCTGTTTAGTCTGGCATTTATGATCACATAACTTTTTCCCCTGTAACACATCACAAACCACAACTATGTTCTGATCTGAGACAAGCTAATGCGTTTTTGGTCCTATAGGAGAAATGCGTTTTATAAAATTTATATTGTTGTGTTTTGTTTTTGGACAGGTTTGGTAGATTCTCCAACTTAAATAGACTACAATTCTTATCAAATGACCTCTGTATAGTCCAAGTATTGCAATCAGCCATATTACAGAGATATACGTGCCATTACTCTGGTGTTTCTCAAGTCACTGTTCTCGTCTCTGCTTATTTCATTGTGAAAGTTATTTATTTATACAAACCGCTCAGCACTGTTATTAAACACTTTTTTACGTGAATGTACATATACACTCCATAAAAGACAAAATCGAATTGGACATAACAAATCCCACACGTACCTGTCTGGAATCAATTTGAACGTTTAAATTTGAGGCAGGGTTGGGGCCTGTTCGCTCTAGGGCTGGATGTCTTCCCAGGCAGAAGAGTGGGCCTCAACCTTTCTTATGGTAGATCTCAGACCCCTTCATACATTTCTGTCTTCACCAAATTCTGTAACGTCTCTGTAAGGCGGAGTCCTGACCTGCATGAGTTGTTTGCGACTCAGTTGTCATAGACTAGTATGCATGTGCTTCCAAGTGTAACATGACCACGGACTGCGAAGTGGAAGAGTATCTGTACTGTAGGGACACTCTTAGGCATAGAGTGGACTGAGCTTTAGGCTTCGCACGCAAGCTAGGTGGCTAGAAAGCAGCATTTAGGAGGCAGGGGATTTGGACTGCCAGACCGTCTTGAATAAGTCCAAGCTGAGGCCCCCTTTGTTCCTTCCAACAGAACGCATCACTAGACTGCAGGCTAGTCCCGATTCCTTCAGGCAACTGTCCTCGTATGTTTGTACAAGGCTTTAGCCCATTGTACTACGGCTAGTGAGTGTTTATATTTTTGGTTGCACAGGTTAAAGAGGAGCTGTAGTGAAAATAACATAATGAAAATTGCTTATTTTTTTACAGTATTCATTGTATAGATTATTTAGTCGGTATTTACCCATTGTAAAATCTTTCATTCTGAAATGTATCACTGGCGGTGACTTCTTTAGTCCTGTCAGGTGATCTGTATGGAATATTTGCTACTAAGCGTTCTATGCACAGAGGGATATTGCTTGCTTGGCTGCTGGGAAAAAGCCGCTATTTCCCAAGATGCAACAAGGTTCACAGACAGCAAACTGTCAGGACCATGGTCATGACATCATACTGTGGGAGGAGTTTCACCACAATATCAAATATTGCAGTAGCCTACAACTGCCAGCGTCCGGCCAGCTTTCAGAGGGTCGCCGCTGCTCGCTGGAGAATCGTGCAATGACGGTGCGGGCACAGGATGCTTGCAGTGGGCTGCAAGAAGCACCAGGTTAGCTAAACCAATTTTTTTATTTGGCACCTTTTAAAATTATAAAGTACCCAGCAAGCTCATGGTGAACGAGAACCAGAACAGAAAAGTGTGTGAGGGGTTACAATGGATCAAAAAAGCCCTCTTACTGAAAACCTTATGGAAAACAAAACTTTGCTTTCTTAAAAACGAAAGTATTTGTGATAATTCAAGTTGGAGTGAGCTTGAGAAGTCTCCCACAATGCATCACTGCTGAATATGCAAATCATCCTTTGTTGTTACTGTAAGCTAGCCACACCTCCAGAACCGCTGGAATGCAATGATGTGTCAGCTTGTTAATTTGTACAGAGCCATAATATTTATATATTTCGGATTGGTTGGTCCTCATCATTGCATGGCATAAGCTTGCTGGGTACTCTGTTAGGCCTAGTGCACACCAGAGCGGTTCTGCTGCGGTTTGCGATCCGCTTGCGGCTGCGGATCCGCTAGGGTAATGTATTTCAATGGGCTGGTGCACACCAGAGCGGGAGGCCTTTTGCTGAAACGCATACTCCCGGGCTGCTGCAGATTTTGGATTGTGGAGGCGTTTCTGCCTCAATGTTAAGTATAGGAAAAACGCAAACCGCGTTTTTGTTACAGAAGCTGTTCAGTAAGCTTTACTGTAACAATACAGGAAATCTACTATACCAAAAACGCTTCACTAAACCGCAAAATGCTAGCTGAAACGCTGCAGAAAAAGAAGAAAAAGCGTTTCAAAATCTGCTAGCATTTTGCGGATCTGCTAGCGGTTTTTGGTGTGCACCAGCCCTCACTCTGGGTGTTTCAAGTCTACCCCATAGAGCCATATTAATCCATGCCATGCACTGATGAGGATCAACCAGTCCGAAACAGTCTATGCATGTTGTATTATTGTGGCTCTGTATATTTAACAGGATGACACATCATTGCCTTCCAGCGGATCTGGAGGTGTGGCTAGCTTGCAGGGACAACAATGGACGATTTGCATAGTCAGCAGTGGTGCATTGTGGGAGACATTATATGCTCACTACAACCTTGAATTATCACAAATACTTTCTGTTTTAAGAAGGCAAACTTTTGTTGTCTTTTAAAGTCAAAGGAGCTAAAAAAAAAAGTTTAGCAGCTAAAGATGAAAGATAATATTCAATGACATCCTGCTACAGAATGACTTGTACAGAGATGATATATGTTATACAGATTTTTATACTAAAGCTGAGTAACTAAGACTGCTGTAAGTGTCGGGAATACTGCCACTCGCACAGGGCCCTGGGCAGCACACAGTTAATCCGGCGGACTCTTCCGGCAGCGGCGGCCACAAATCATGAGGTTTCGAGACAGCTTGCGAACACGGGCCCTTATTTCACACACTTTTAAACTGCTTATGTTCAAGTTGTGTAGTGTGGCTTAGATATTTGCAACTCAATGGGGCATCACAAAACAGTGTTTTTGCAGTTAAACCGATGCCGAGAGGCATTTTAAATGAGTCTCTTAGTGTAAATTTATCAAAGAGATCTGAAATAGTAATGCATTGATTTAGTTCACAAGGCAGGAAATCTGGGAGACAGTGAGCCGCATTCATTTACATGCTCATCATCGCGGGGCCATCCGTCTTCCAACGCCAGCAATCGCTATTGTGCCAGAATCGCAGCTTTCTGGACGCATTTTTTTCCCTTCCCAGTGTCCTCTAGTAATGAACCAATAAAAACAGAAAAGGTTACAGGAGGAAGTGCGATAAAAGGTTTCGTGTCCTCGGGATTAACCGAATGAGATGGCAAAAAATATTAACATTTCCGCGAACTCTAATGGCGATCGCAGAGGAATGGCAATGTCGTTAGAGAAGGTCAGGGGATTTAGTCACTATTAGTGCAAATATGGCGCTACAGCGGTAAGGTAGGGCTCCTCTGACGGCCGGCATGGCGAACTGTGACCAAGTTTAAAGTGGACCTGGTCTCTTGCACAGGACAGAAGGAAAATGCACATGTATGTACAGTAATTAGAGAGTTTAGCCCAGGCATGGGCAAACTTGGCCCTCCAGCTGTTAAAGTGATCCTTAAGTCTAACAAAAAAAAATGAGATTTACTCACCTGGGGCTTCCCTCAGCCCCCTGCAGCCGATCGGTGCCCTCGCAGCCCCGCTCAGATGCTCCTGCACCCGCCGGCGAACACTTCCGGCTTGGCCGTCACCGGCCGACAGGCATGGGAACGCGAGTGATTCTCCGCGTTCCCAGCCATAATAATCGCCCCCTATGCTGCTATTGCGGCCTCCTGGCCGTGGGTAGCGGCGAGCGGCGGCGATCGGAAAATGCACGCAGCTAGCAAAGTGCAAGCTGCATGCAGTAAAATTTTTTGGGGGAAAATCGGCCCAGCGGGGCCGGAGAAATCCTTCTGCGCAGGTTACCCCGAGCTGAGCTCGGGATAACCGGCAAGAAGGTTAAGGAACTACAAGTCCCACAATGCATTGCAGGAGTCTGACAGCCACAGTCATGACTCATAAAGACAAATGCATTGTGGGACTTGTAGTTCCGTAACAGCTGCAGGGCCGAGTTTGCCCATGCTTGGTTTAGCCTGTCTAATTCCCTCATCATCTGTGACTAAGCACAAGTTGTCATTTGATCTCTCAGCTGTGTCAGCTGGCTTCCTCGGCAGAGCTGCTAATTTGTAAACACAAGATTTTAATCCTATGTCTGCTTCTATGAAAGCAGGAAGTAGACACAATGCAGACTTATTGCAGGATTTGTATCAGCTGTAACAGAAATGTTTTTCTTTAAAGGTTATGATGCTGTTGCGTATCTTTTAGAGAAGAGAGGAAGATCTGAGTTCAGGTTCGCCTTATGGGAGGGAGTTTGGAAAACCTTCAGATGTTCCAGAGAGAGAAAAAAGCACAGGAGAAACCAGGAGCCCTTTATAGTGTTGACTAATTGCTTATTGGCTATTAGTAGTATTTGACTAGCTGTACTTGACTACTGTAACACTCTACTCTGCGGTCTACCAAAAAACAGACTGGCACCTCTCTAGTCCTTACTAATCTTGGCTGTCCATCTCATCCACCTCTCCTCCTGCACCTCTGATGCAGCCTCACTCTGCCAAACCCCTACTGAACTCTGCTGCTCGTCTCATCTCTCCTCCCACTCCTCTGATGCAGCTCCTCTCTGCCAATCCCTACTGAACTCTGCTGCTCGTCTCATCCACCTTTCCTTCTGCTCCTCTGACACCACCCCTCTCTGCCAATCCCTACTGATCTCTGCTGCCAAACTCATCCACCTCTCCTCCTGCACCTCTAATGCTGCTCCTCCTGCCATTGCCTACTGAACTCTGCTGCCCGCCTCATCCACCTCTCCTCCCGCTCCTCTGACACAGCCCCTCTCTTCCAATCCCTACTGAACTCTGCTGCCCGCATCATCCACCTTCCCTCCTGCTTCTCTGACACAGCCACGCCCTACCACACCTTACTGATCTCTGCTGCC
This sequence comes from Hyperolius riggenbachi, assembly GCF_040937935.1. Taxonomy (NCBI): domain Eukaryota; kingdom Metazoa; phylum Chordata; class Amphibia; order Anura; family Hyperoliidae; genus Hyperolius; species Hyperolius riggenbachi. Next base: position 16,484,327 of record NC_090651.1, on the reverse strand, counting down.
CAAATCATCCACCTCTCCTCCCGCTCCACTGATGCCACGGCCTCCCCTTTCTGACAATCCCTACTGACCTCTGCTGCCCGCCTCATCCACCTCTCCTCCTGCTCCTCTGACACAGCCCCTCTCTTCCAATCCCTACTGAACTCTGCTGCCCGCATCATCCACCTTTCCTCCTGCTTCTCTGACACAGCCACGCCCTACCACACCTTACTGATCTCTGCTGCCCAAATCATCCACCTCTCCTCCCACTCCACTGATGCCACGGCCTCCCCTTTCTGACAATCCCTACTGACATCTGCTGCCTGCCTCATCCACCTCTCCTCCTGCTCCTCTGATGCTGCCCCTCTCTGCTAGTCCTTACTGACCTCTGCTGCTCGCCTCATCCACCTCTATTCCTGCTCCTTTGGCGCAGCCCCTCTCTGCCAATCCCTAATGAACTCTGCTGCCCATCTCATCCACCTCTGCTCCCGCTCCTCTGATGCTGCCCCTCTCTGCCAATCCCTACTGAACTCTACTGTCCGCCTCATCCACCTCTCCTCCCGCTCCTCTGATGCTGCCCCTCTCTTGCCAAACCCTACTGAACTCTGCTGCTTGCCTCATCTACTTTTCCTCCCACTCTTCTGATGCCGCAGCCTCCCCTTTCTGACAATCAATATTGATCTCTGCTGCCCGCCTCATCCACCTCTTCTCCTGCTCTTTTGATGCACCCCCTCTCTGTCAATCTTTCCATTGGCTATCTATCACCCGGTTGATCCAATTTAAACTCCTCAAACTATCATACAAAGCTCTACATGGGTTGTCGCATCCATACATTTCTTCATTAATCTCCAGATACCATCCCAACCAGAGCCTTCGTTCCTCCCAGGAGAACCTCTTGTCTTCTAGCTTATTCACCTCCTCTCACTCTGGCATCAAAGTCTTCTCGCGAACATCACCACTTCTTTGGAATTCCCTCCAACACCACCTGTTCCATCATGCTCCAAGCCTGGAAACCTTCAAACGTACTCACAAAACACACCTGTTCAGACAAGCCTATAATTTACTGTAGGTAGCACTGGAGGTTCACTGCCTCCTCCACTTACCCCTGTTTCTCCTCCCCTAGTGTCTCCAACCCACTACCCTATAGATTGTAGCTCACAAGGGCATAGACCAGGGATCAATAATGATGGCACTCACAAACGGCAAAAGGCTTGGCGGCGATGGGTCTGACCACCCTGTGGAGATGTGTAGGTCCTGATTGGTTCCGTTGCTCTATAGAAATACATATAGCTCGGATCAACAAGGGGTAGAAAAAATTGCAAGTGGCCCAAACCAGTAGGACCCCGTGGGTGGTCGAAATGTAGGTTGGGAGGGATAGAGACAGTAAAGTAAATGTGGGTGCCAGGAGGCGCCGCCGCAAAGCCACAATTAGTGGCAAGGATGCTAAATTTGCTGCCGCAGTTTGCATATCCACATGCCTTGGCATCTGCAATTTTATCAGGCATCTCTGGGCGCCGAAAGTTAGCTTCTTTGCCGTTTTTTCGGGGGACGAAATGTATCTTCTTTGCCGCATATCATGCCCATTATAAAAGCTGCAATTTGCAGCAAAGAAGGTAAATTTTCATTCTTTGCCGCAAATCACGGCTTTTATGTAGATGCGTTTGGTAGCACTTTTTTTTTCCGTAAGGGATCCAGCTCCCTTTTTTCCTTGGTAATGGGTAGGATGAAGTCGCCCAATGTGGGTTCTATTTTAGTATTTTTAAATAAAAAATGATATAATAAAAATAGAGGTAATTGCTTACCTCTCCAGAAGATATAGACACAAATTGAACTGGAAAAAAAGTTTTTATTCAAAAAGCAATCTGACAACGCGTTTCACAGGTCATGGCCCGCTTCCTCAGGTCAATACAAAATGCTTTGATAGCATAGGGGATAGAGTAGAGGCGTCTACACCTACAGGCTTGCTGTATTGGCACAGTATGATGTCACTATAACGCCACTCCCACAGGCTTGCTGTATTGGCACAGTATGATGTCACTATATTGCCCCTCCCACAGGCTTGCTGTATTGGCACAGCATGATGTCACTATAATGCCACTCCCACAGGCTTGCTGTATCGGCACTCTTGTGCAGCTGCACGGCATTGTGGGAGTCTTGCTATTTATCAGGTTCTTGAAGTAGTTAAAGCAATTTATTTTTAAATAAAGGTTGTGTTTGATGAGATTTGTCTGCAATCCCGCAGTTCGGGTTTTATTATGTTTGCGGCACGGGACTTTGAATGTCAGAGACGGCTCATTCTGGCCACTTCACAAGCAAGCCTTTAAACCTCTATATTTCCCGAGCATTTTCTCGGCTTTCAGAGGTTGCGGTATTAAAGGATAATGAACGCACCTCGATTGTGCAGTCATCCCAGCCAGCCATTATATTGTTTTCCAGAGGTAATAATGTCAGGCTTTCTTCTAATGCTATAAATGAACAGAGACATTGTCATTTTTCAGACATGGCTAAAACGCATTTTCGACTAGAAAAGACATCCCTTGGGATGGTGGCAGAGGCGTAACTAGAAATCACTGGGCCCCCCTGCAAAACTTTGGATGAGGCCCTCTCCCTCTAAAACAAATCTACAAATCTTTGTCTACAAAACTTTGCATGATTCATTATCAGTGGCTGAGCAGATGTAGTCATGAGAACAATTGTGCAGAGAGAAGAAAGTGTTTTTCTCTCCTACTAGCACAAATGGAGACGGCACACAAATGGCTTCAGTATTGCACTGTATTGACTTCTGGGCCCCCCTGCGGCTGCAGGGTCTATTGTTACGCCCCTGGGTGGTGGTGGTGTAGTGGTTAGCACTCTCGCCTTGCAGCACTGGGTTCCTGGTTTGAATCCCAGCCAGGGCATGGAATTTGTATATTCTACCCATGTCTGCGTGGGTTTCCTCCGGGCCCACATGTTTCCTCCCACATCCCCAAAACATACAGATAATACTTGGCCTCTCCCCTAAAATTTGTCCTAGATTACAATAGATACACTACATGATACATACATACACATATGACTATGGTAGGGATTAGATTGTGAGCCCCTCTAAGGGACGGTTAAGTGACAAGACAACACACTCTGTACAGCGCCACGAGAGATGTCAGGGCTATATAAATAAGAATAATAATTCCTTCCTTTCTGGAACTAGTTACCCCTTCCCTATAGCTTTTGCTGCCATTGTGTCCTCTCAGGTCTACTCCCTCCCCCACAAACACACACCTGTGCACTCTAACTGCCCCCAAACACATACAATCCACCCGCACCCCCAGACATGTTCAGTCTCCCTTAATACATGCACTCCCTCCTCCCTCACACACAATCAGCCCCCCTCTCCGCACACATGTTCCACCCCCCCCTTCACTCCAAGCACACAAGCGGTCTCCCCCTCCTCCCCACACGCACACTTATGTAGCCCAAACCTCTGCGTACACACACACACACACACACACACACACACACACACACACACACACACACACACACACACACACACACACACACACACACACACGTACATACAGTATACACAACACTGCCTTTAAAAAGTGAGACAGTTGTTTTGTAAGACAGGTGATCTGATTGAGCATCTGACAAGAAAGGGGTAACTTAGTGCAACTACTGTAACTTATGCTTTAGTTTAGATTTTGTGAATTTTGGAGGTACAGTTTTCCACCAAAGATCACAAAAGATCAATAAGATGATGATAATTTCAATATTATGCAAATTTTACGTTCATTCCGTGACTGGAATGGAACCAATCATAGTTACATACAGTAGTTAGGTGGACTGAAAAATATACATCTATCAAGTTCAATCAGAAAATAAGGTTCAACATTAGCCTGCACCCTCACGTATCTCAGTCGATCCTGAGGAAGGCGAAAACCCCCCCATAAGACTTGGACCAATCTGCCCCAAAAGGGAAAAAATTCCTTCCCGACTACAGAACCAAATCAACAGTTGCTGCATTTAATCGGTACAGTTCCATAGCTGCATACATTTGTATAAAATGAACATAAAGTTTGCATTATCTCAAGATTTTTAACATCTTATTCGCCATCAAGAGTCAGCAACTGATTTTTTTCCCCCCCAACAATATGAAATTATCATATGGCTTGTATATCAATGCCATATAATATATCATGCGGGTGTGGAGGGTGATCAGAAAGCACAGAGACAACGGGAGCCCCAATGGTGCAGTAAGTCACAACAATGAGTACCATAGATTATGAAACTCACAAGGGAAGGTTGCAGGCCGTTAACCAACTGTAGGTAGGTGGAGATCGATGTACAAACTTGACTCCATTCCGGGGACCAGAATGACTCGATGCGGTCGCTGTCTAGTAGGGATGATCACCGATATGCAAATTCTTCTGAGTTGATGAAAATCTATGCACATTTTATGCAAATATATGCAGCTTGAATATGGACCAATCAATTTAAACCTGGGTTTTAAATTGATTGGCCCATTTTCAAACTGCATACATTTGCATAACATTTACATAATTTCAGAAGAATTTGCATCTCATTGATCATCCCTACTCTCTAGATGAAAAATTGAAACATTCCAAATGGTTGTGGGGGTGGTAGAATCACCCCTAAAGAATTAGATCACCCATCCCAAAGGAAGGTGGGTAACACAAAGGGTGAAAGAGGCACCCATGGTATGATTAAAAACACAGCCAAGTGCATAAGTTCATAAACGTTCGTCATACGAATTTGTCTTCATAGAGGGAACCCACCTCACTCTTTTCATTTTTAGCTGTTTTTAACTCAGTTTTATCATAGCTTGGGCGCCTCTCTCCCCCTTTTTTGTTTTATATGATATATCAAAACAATCAGGGATGCCATCAGAAATTTTGGGGCCCCTCACACATCACCAGACCTGGGCCCCCCTCCCTGGGCACACCCACTGGTTGCTGTGCCCGCGCACTAGCCACCCCACCCCTATGTCTGTGCGCAAAGTGCGTGATGCGGAAAAAAGTGAGCATGACCATGGCATACTGTGGGTGGAGCCAAATACTAGCAAAATACAGGTAGTCCCCAGTTAACAAATGAGATCGGGACTTGTAGGTCCCTTCTTATTCTTAATACGTTCTCTTTTGTCCCCCTCTTTTCTTCCTGTGCCTCTTTTATCCCCCTTTGTTACCTCTTGTCCCCTTTTGTCTCAGCTCGTTCCCCAGTATAGAAAGACTGCTGTAGCGGGCTCACTCATCGGCTTCCCTCGTTTAAGTGCTGATGTCACTCTTCTCTCAGTGCTGGAACGCGGTGTGCTGGTTAGTGAGCCACAGGCCCGCAGCCATCACACGCGGCCCTTCCAGCGCTTTGGGGGGCCCAGGGCCCCCAGAAGCCCTGGGCCCCTCACTGCAGTGTCAGCTGCCCCCCCCCCCCCCCCCTGATGGCTTCCCTGAAAACAATTGTTTAGAAACTTTAAACTGAAATGATCTACTCTGAAGTACTGTATTTTACTCGCGCTACCAGCAAGACACATTCTACGCAGCTAAAATGAATGTAGTCATCTTCCGAAGCAGGTGATTGGCGGAGGGCTCTTTTGGGCGCCGTACAAAGTTTTTTTTTTTTTTTTTTCATTCTTTATTTGTCCAGATGTCAGCGTGAAATGATAGCAGTAGAATGAGAGGCCTGCTATAAAACACAGGAAGTCATCTTGACAAAATGAATCTGGTAAAACATTTTGTCTACCCGAAATTCCATCCAAAAGATAATAAATCACTGCGGAAAAATAATTTATTTAATTGTTGAAGAATCAATTATCTCATCTAGGCCACTTAATATATGGCACACCGGGTGCCTGTCATGTCTGGGTAATAGATCCTTAACCTACGATGACCTCATTACACTCAGACACTGTCAGACTCTGATCAATGTCATTATCACCGGATCTTGACTTTTCTGACTATTCTCGCTTGCCGTTTGCCCAAGAAGATGATGCAGAGCGCGGCATCAATATAAATGAGTCCTAATTTATACTGGAATAGTACGAGTGGTTTTAAGATTTTGCTTTGAAGAATGGGCTGCTCTCAACAAAGTCTTGATCAACAACACTGTTGTCATTAAATACTGTAGTGGCCCTAAGCTAGTCATGTTTTGCTAGGGCACTTTCACACTGGAACGATGCAGTGCAGTAAATTTACCGCACGCACCGCAGCCTGCAGTAGTTCACACTCCCCACGTTGCGGTACGCTGCGCCGGAGGTGCCGTATCTAACACGCGTCCATACCTACGTTACCGTGTGGCTCCTGCGGTGACCTGCGGCGAGACCGGAAGTCATGTATGTCTATGGTAATGCGCATGTATTTGAAAAACGTGTATTTTAGCAATACGCTTTTGCACACGTCATCGATTGCCCAACAGGAAGTGAGAATACTAATGCGGTAATCCCCGAAGGCTTGTTTTTGGCGGTGCAGTGGCTGCACCGCACCGCCAATCTGCAGTGTGAAACCGGCCTTACCCTGCATCTTTTCTGGTACAAAAAAAAGAACTTGGCTAAATTTGCTACACGGATTGAATTTGGAAAATCGCATCTGAATATAAAACACAATACTTCTGGGACAATGTCCATTGGGCAGATGAGATTAGTGTAGAGATCCCTGCCCATAATGCCAATTACCACATTAGGTGAAAACTAAACACAGCATATCCGCACACTCACATCATACCAACTGTAAAGCATGGTGGTGGAAGGTTGATGGTTTGTAAAGCGCTGCGGAATATGTTGGCGCTATATAAATAAATAATAATAATAGTTTGAGCTTGTTTTGCAGCCATAGGACCATTGTACATAATAATAATGGAGTTGACCATAAATGCCTATTTACCATGTATTCTGCATACAAATGTGGGGCCATCTGTGTGACAGCTAAAGCTCGACCAAAATTGAGCCATGCAACAATACAATGATCCCAAGTGCAACAGAAAATCTACAAATTATTTTCTTGTAGTGGTTGCAGATCAAATATAATACAGATATATTATGGAACGTGAATTTTAGGTCAATAATATCTATGCACATGTAGATCTTCCAAGGGACAGCGTGCAAAAAGTCAGTGTTACACAGTGACATGGTATTTGTTGTAAAGACCTCCTTCAATGCAGGGTGGCCCATGATGCCAAGTGAGGCAGGTTCCTCAGGCGGCAATGGGCCCTGGGATGGCATCCTGACCGCACCCCCAACCCTCCCTCTCTGAAGCATCATGCCCGCTCCCCCCTGCTTCCCCGCAGCTCCCGCTCTGCTACCATTAGAGCTGGCGGCGGCAGCCGCTACCTTTATGATCCTCCCAGGCCCCCTATCCTCTGTCATAGAAGACTTCCGGTGTGCAGATCAGACAGGCACAGCAGCGCAACTCGGCCGCTGTGCAGGGAAACAGAATAGCCTGCGCAAGAGTTGTGCACCCTCTACACCCGGTACTGGCGGTACAGAAGGCTGAAGGTGGGTACACACATCAGATAAAAGTCTTTGGAAAATGAAAGATCACAGACCAATTTTACCCCCTTCCATGTAGTATGAGAGCCATACTCTACACAGTCTATTCTATGGAGCTGCACTCCCCATCCTTGCTTAACGGACAATCATCTGCAGATCTGATCCACCAGGATGGATCTTCAGATCTGCAGAGGATTGTCAGATCTGCAGATGAATGTCTGTTAAACAAGGTGTGTATGATGATCTGCAGATCTCATAGACTATAAATGCATTTTGCAGGAACAGATCTTTTGCAGATACTGATCTGTTGCATGTGTACAGCATCTTTGTGTGCAGCATCTTGCAAAGATTTCTGTCTGATGGGGAGTTCAGCTCCATAGAATAGACTGTGTAGAGTATGGCTCTCATACTACATGGAAGGGGATAAAATTGGTCTGTGATCTTTCATTTTCCAAAGACTTTTATCTGATGTGTGTACCCACCTTAAGGACGGCGGCGTGGGAGCGATCAATGCGCATGGGGCTGGAGGAAGCCCCAGGTATGTATAAAACTTTCATATTCTCTCGTCTCTGGTTCCCTTTAAGGACAGTTCCTAGCAGGCCAGGACTCTCTGGTTTTTAATTGTCACCGACATGCCGTTGCAATCTGCGGCGGATTTACTCCTAATGATATCCAAGGATAAGGAGTGAAGTCACTCACAGGACTGGAAGAATGGCTGAATATGTTCCTGTTATCCGTTACATCAGACTCCCTAATGGTTATTGGAATTTGCATCCTGTTTAAATCAAATGACCTCTAATTAGTTATTTCATGGCTTCATTAGTCAGGGAAGATGAAAAAAGCAAATGGAGAAGAATAGCGAAACATATGTAACCGGGTCTGTTCCAGTGATTCCGGGCCTCAGTCAGCCTTGTGTAAGGGGGGAGCATGGAAAGATAACCTGTCATGTTTCAAGGCATAGGCTCCCATTGCTCACTCTTCTCAGAAGTATTACTTTAGCTGTAAAGGGAACCTGAAGCGAGTAAAATTATTTAAAATAAACCAATGATGTACCTGCAAATTAGTATTACATACTTACCTCGCTGTCAGTTCCTCTCAGAAACTCACCATTTTCTTCTTACAACGATCCCTTCCATTTCTGGCAAGATTTTGTCATAGCTGAAATATATCGGTTGCTGTCAGTTATATATCAGTTACTGTCAGTTATAACTGTAAGGACAACTGATGAGCAAGGTAATGTCCATGTTTCCCCCTATGGCTCAAGTGGGCAGTATTACAGTTTAAAAGTGTATTGACCAGGAAGCTGTTATGGGGTAATGGCCATTTTTAAAATGGAGGACAGAGACTTCCATCGATCACAGTGGACAAACAGGATGCGGGAGAGGAGAAAGAGATTGATAAGTAGACTACACGGGAGGTAAGTATGACGTGTGTATGTCTATTTTACTTTTATTTTTCAGATCAGGTTTGCTTTAAGTGCTTTATTACAAACTGAGCAGACTACAATGCTCAATACTATAACTACAATGCTGGCCACAAAGAGTTAATTTCTATTAACAGAGGGAGGGAGTGGGTGGGGTTAATTGACGTCCCATGGTGATGGCAGGGTGGAACTATAGGACCCGGTGTGCCAGGCATTTTTGATATGCTCTTGGCCAGAAGTTCAGTAGTGAAGGAGGCCTGGGGGTGGGTAGAGGGGGTTGGACTGCTTAGGTTATATTTCATGAGATGGGGCATTCTGCTGGCACAAAGGGAGGACATTATATTTAATGAGATGGGGTACAGTGGAGGCATGAAAGGGGAATCGTATGGAGGGAAGGGCAGTCATTTTTAGTGATGCCTTTGCATTGTATCAATGTGTATAAATGTATCAATTGTATCAATACGAAACATCACATCAGAACTCTTCAAGTGCTTGCATCAGAAATCCCTCTACAGTTTCGATTGTAAATCCTTTCAAAGTGGACCTGAACTCAGAACTTCCTCTCTGCTCTAAAAGATAAGCAACAGCATAATAACCTCTAAAGAAAAACATTTCTTTGTTACAGCTGATACAAATCCTGCAATAAATCTGCAGCGTGTCTACTTCCTGCTTTCATGGGCTCTGACATATTCTTGACATCAGGAGTTTACAAATTAGCTGCTCTGCCATGGCAGTGGAGATTCCTAAGCTGACACACCTGAAAGATCTAATTACACCTGTGATTATTCACAGATGAGGGGGGATTAGACAGTAGGGAACCTATGGCTCGGGAGGCAGATGTGGCTCGTTTGATGGCTGCACATGGCTCACAGACACATCAGTAGGGGTTAATTCACTAAGTTACTCTGCTCAAGCAGCACAGCTTAGTGTGGCAGCGCAAGTAACATTTTCAGAGTAGGCGCGCTACTGCTGTAGCATGCACTACTAACTTACTCCCGCTCCCCCCAAAACGTAAACCCAATCTACACGATACGATTGTATTTACGATTCGATTACGATTCTATTTACGATTTGATTGAATCCGACATGTCCGATCCTGATTCGATTCGTTTCAATTTGATTTGCCATTGCAAAACAATGGCAAATCTAATTGAATCGAATCAGGATCGGACATGTCGGATTTAATCGAATCGTAAATTGAATCGTAATCGAATCGGAAATAGAATCGTATCATGTAGATTGGGCTTAACGGCTGCTCCAATTGTCCCACTCTGGATCCTGTCAGATCCAGTGACTTTGTAGGACGAAATCCCTGCACTTTGATTGGCCCAATAGGCTGACTGTCATTTGACAATCAGCCGATTGTGCCAAAGTGCGGGGCTCTCATCCTACAAAGTGAATCAACCCCCAAGTCAGCTAGCTAATTGCTGTTAGTCGGTATTTCTCCTGTCTGGCTCTCTGGGAAATTGCTGATGTTGCTGAAACCCAAGAGAAGCTGAAGACGCGTCTGACACTTCCGCTGCCCGGCACTGTATACACATCACCATGACAACAGGGACGTGAGCCCTACTGTCCCAGTTTGAAACATATTGTATGGCCGTCACGGAATTACATCTTAAAATATGTGACGTTTATGGCTCTTGCAGACAAAAAGGTTCCTGACACCTGCGCTAAACTCTCTAAATATATACAGGGTGCATTTCTCTGTTTCCCTTCTGTCCTGTGCAAGAGTTCAGGTCCACTTTAACTGTGCTTGTCTTCATGTTCTCGCATGTGTTTGGAGCCCTCAGAGATCTGGGCCGGGGAACCCGGTATTTCTGGAGAGTGTCAGTGGAACAAAGTGCGGTAAAGCTGCGATTAATGTTACGGGTTAGCTTTTAACATTAATAAGGTGCCACAAACGCCATGAAACATATTTTACAGCTTGCTGGGTTTACAGTGCGAGTTTCTCGACTTTATTACTCAAACATTATCCCACGTTCTATAAACAGAAACGCCGGAACACTCCGGAGAGCACGCTTCGTTGGCTATTCTGCGGCTAAATTTATTGTCATCAAATGTTGACACAAGTAAAGCCATAATACAAGTCTTAGCTTTAATGGTGTTCCAGCGGGAGCCCTCGGGCCACTTCTCTAGGTGTTATTGTGTGTTTGCTATTTATAGGGGACTGATAGAGACCGCGCAGTGACAATGCCTCGCCGCGCCGGGAATAGGTTTCACTCTGAAACGCTCTCAAGGGCAACATGCGGGGCAGAAGGTGAGAAACGGGAGACTCTGTTTTATTGGGCTGGCAATTTATAAGGCAGAACTCCACCCTCTTGTGTTACTAAAGGGGCTTATAGCTGAACTAAAACGAGGAACAGAAAACAGCCCAGCCCAACATAACCTCACAACAATAATATTTAAAGGGATACTATAGGGGGGTCGGGGGAAAATGAGTTGAAGTTACTCGGGGCTTCTAATGTTCCCCCGCAGACATCCTGTGCCCGCGCAGCCACTCACCGATGCTCCGGCCCCGCCTCCGGTTCACTTCTGGAATTTCAGACGTTAAAGTCTGAAAACCACTGCGCCTGCGTTGCCGTGTCCTCGCTCCCGCTGATGGCACCAGGAGTGTACTGTGCAGCCCCAGTATGGTCTGTGCCTGCGCCATGCGCTCCTGGGGACATCAGCAGGAGCGAGGATACACCAACGCAGGCGCAATGGTTTTCAGACTTTAAAGTCTGACATTCCAGAAGTGAACCGGAGGCGGGGCCGGAGCATCGGTGAGTGGCTGCGCGGGCACAGGATGTCTGCGGGGGACCATTAGAAGCCCCGGGTAAGTTCAACTCCTTTTCCCCCCGACCCTCCCTACAGTATCCCTTTAAGGCTTTACCTGTGAAAAGGGCGCCTTTAATAAAATAATGGACCTGATTAGCTAAGATTGTCATGTGAACAGCACTGTGGCATAGTGGTGGTTCGATGCCTTGCAGGTCCCCAGTTTATATCCCAGCCAGGGCACTATCTGCACAGAGTTTGTATGCGCTCCCCATGTCTGTGTGGGTTTTCTATGGACTCTCCGTTTTTTTCCCACATCCCGAAAAAATACAGATAAGTTAATTAGTTTCCCCCTAAATTGGCCCTAGGCTACAATACATACACTACATGATACATACATATGACTATGGTAGGGACCTGAGGGACAGTTAAGTGACAAGACAATATAGCCTGTACAGAGCGCAGTGTTTAGTTATGTAGAATTCTCCTCCTAGAGTATTCTGGGAAACCAGGTGTTGTTTCTACTGACTTTGGAATACATTATAAACGGCAAAACCTGTAAATAATTTCACAATATAAATTGGCGTGAGAAATGATTTTACAATGGGCAAACACGAACAGGCCCGTTTCTTGGGGTGGGCGAGGCGGTTCATCACCCGGGGTGTAGATCAGGAGGGAGGAGCAGCGAACACAGAGAGAGGAGGATGCAGAACGCAGTGGAGCGATTCACTTAACCTCCTAGCCAGGATGAGGCATTGAGGGCTCTGGCTGTCTTTAATGTGTGCGGGGTGGGAGGGGGATGGGGGGCACCTATACCTGGCAACCTATATGGGGGGCATCCTACTCCTGGCTACTTATATTGGGGACACCAACACCTGGCTACCTTTACTGGGGACACCTACACCTGGCTACCTGTACTGGGGACACCTACACCTGGCTACCTATACTGGGGACACCTACACCTGGCTACCTGTACTGGGGACACCTACACCTTGCTACCTGTACTGGGGACACCTACACCTGGCTACCTGTACTGGGGACACCTACACCTGGCTACCTGTACTGGGGACACCTACACCTGACTACCTATACTGGGGACACCTTTACCTGGCTACCTGTACTGGGGACACCTACACCTGGCTACCTGTACTGGGGACACTTACACCTGACTACCTATACTGGGGACACCTACACCTGGCTACCTGTACTGGGGACAGCTACACCTGACTACCTATACTGGGGACACCTATACCTGGCTACCTGTACTGGGGACACCTACACCTGGCTTCCTGTACTGGGGACACTTACACCTGACTACCTATACTGGGGACACCTACACCTGGCTACCTGTACTGGGGACACCTACACCTGACTACCTATACTGGGGACACCTATACCTGGCTACCTGTACTGGGGACACCTACACCTGGCTTCCTGTACTGGGGACACCTACACCTGGGTACCTATACTGGGGACACCTACACCTGGCTACCTATACTGGGGACACCTACACCTAGCTACCTGTACTGGGGACACCTACACCTGACTACCTGTACTGGGGACACCTACACCTGGCTACCTATACTGGGGACACCTACACCTGGCTGTCTATACTGGGGGTACCTACACCTGGCTACCTGTACTGGGGACACCTATACCTGGCTACCTATGCTGGGGGCAACTACACTTCGCTACTTATACTGGGGACACCTACACCTGGCTACTTATACTGGGGACACCTACACCTGGCTACTTATACTGGGGACACCTATACCTGGCTACCTATACTGGGGACACCTACACCTGGCTACTTATACTGGGGACACCTACACCTGGCTACTTATACTGGGGACACCTACACCTGGCTACTTATACTGGGGACACCTACATCTGGCTACTTATACTGGGGACACCTACACCTGGCTACTTATACTGGGGACACCTACACCTGGCTACTTATACTGGGGACACCTACACCTGGCTACTTATACTGGGGACACCAACATCTGGCTACTTATACTGGGGACACCTACACCTGGCTACTTATACTGGGGTCACCTACACCTGGCTACCTATACTGGGGACACTTACACCTGGCTACCTATACTGGGGAAACTTACACCTGGCTACTTATACTGGGGACACCTAGCTACCTATATTGGAAGGCTAAATACTACATCATAAATAACATTCGAGCCCATGGGGGGATGGGGAGTGCTGCAATGTTTACACTCTCAGCCAGGGAGAAATTTAGCCTAGAAACTGTCCCGAACGTGAACTAAATAATTTATTAAGGAATATTGTTCGAAATGAGCTGTTTTATTAATTACGTTATATTAAGTAAAGTATCTCTTTAACAGTGGTAGTTGGTCATTGGGGCGCTGTACAGATACGCCATAGGCAAGCAGCATACGCTGTTCTATGGAGAGGAGAGAAGGGACAACAGAAGCGTAATGAGTCAGCGCCATCCTGTGGTGTGGAGGACATTAGAGGACGATACGCTAATACATCATTCGTTTTTTTACAGATCTGGCACACCAGAACCACGTGAGCCGAGTTTTATTCAGCTTGTGTATGAGGCTTAGCGAGGGCTTCACGTCACAGCTGCAGGCAAAATCTGCATCTATTGTTTTCAATCAGACCCAGCCTTGGTAAGATGGGAGTCGTAGAGGCTGATGCAGGAAACTGCGGTAATGTTGCTGAGAGCAGACCGTGCATGGCAGTATTAACGTTACTACCAGCAGCAGTGTACCGCGGAGCCGGATCATCCGCAAGACAATCCTAGGCAGTTACCTAGGGCCTGGAGAGAGTCTAGGGGCCTGGTGGATACTAGCTCCCACCAAATCTAACTAAAAAAGCCTGGTGGTCATCAGCGTTGGGCTTAAAATGCTATCTTGCCTGAGGCCCTATGTTATCTTTATCCATTTTTGGTGTATCACGAGTTACTCTGTTAGTGTGACCCATGGTACTTGAGTTGCTATGGTAACGGCGTTACTAGCTTGTGTTACCCTAGTAACACTCATGGCACTTGAGTACCGTGTGTGGCACAACTCCTGTAACTTGCAGCACATGTGATTTATTTCTTGAGATAAGAAAGAGGGACTCTTTAAGACACGCCCCTGCCACACCTCTAACCACGCCCCCACCACACCCCTCGCCATGCATATCACAAAGAATTCAGATTTAAAAGATGTAATTTTATTATTGAAACCACCACACTGTTCTTTTCTATCATAGTTATATTTTTTATTTTCAAATGTTAAAATGAAGAAAAACTATCAATTTAATTGATGGGAATAAAGGTTAAAGTCAGTTTAAGGCACTGTGATCAGATGGGATAGTTGAGCCCTATGAAGCTGGAGGGAGCTGTGTGCTTGTAGTGCAATAAGTTGTGCTGCTATTTATTTTTGTTATGCAAAATTCCTTTAGTGGTAGTGTCACAGGATTACCATTCACCTCGCCCGAAGCAGAGATTTTCCAGCTCGCTGGGCAGCAGACATATCACCAGCAGCGGCAACAGGAAGGGGTGGGGGCTCTTCTAAGTAACTAATCAGCCGGCCGCACACAGGAACCCCCCACATGGGGTCCATTCAAAGAGCTTCTTTGGAACCATCTAAGCCTATTTTATCTCTTTTTTTTAAGGATTTTGCCATCTTCCCTTTATCTCCCAATTCAGAAAGATTTACCAGCCCGGAGCAAAGTCTTAGCATCAATGTAGCGTCTAGTTCTGTGTGCGAATTAAGACATTTGCATACTTTCTGCATAAATTAAGGCGCAGGGAAGGGATAAATGGAAGAGGGCAGGGAGAAAATGTATCAAAACCAACGCAAGGAAAATTGGCCAAACTTGGTGCAAAGCTACTGCCCTGACCGACCAATGAAAATCCTTGATTTAAGCGTCTGCTCCACATGTGCACTAGTTTTGCACCATTTTTTATTGCACCAATTTTAAAGAGGAACTTTAGCGAAAAGGGGAGGATCAATACATTGCAAAGTGAAAAGGTAAAAAATAGCAAAGAGATCAAGAAATGAGTGATATTCGCCATGAAATTTGTTCATATAGTTTGATCCAAAATCAACCTGCATGTCATCATCTTTACTACTGGCAGACATGAGAAAAACGGCACCAACTGCTATTATTTCTGACCACACCCCCTAACAAGGCAATAGGCTAAAACGTTGATTTTTTTTCTAGATATACATATGCACAGAGGGAGATACTGGTTGCTTGGCAATTGGAAACTGACGTTTTCCCCCACAATGCAACAAGACAGAGCGTGATGTCAGGACCATGGTCATGACATCACTCAGTGGGAAGGGTTTCACCACAATATCAGCCATGACCAATATCAGCCATACAGACCCCCCTGATGATCTATTTGAGAAAAGGAATAGATTTCTCATGGGAAAGGGGGTATCAGTTACTGATTGAGATGACGTTCAATCCTGGGTCACAGTTCCTCTGTAATTACTCTGCCCCATGTAGTTAGCGCGATGCAGTAGCCAGAATGGCGTCTGGCCAAACCAACCAATGTCATTTCTGCTGTTAATTTTCCAGCAAAAATCAGAATAAAAAACGAAACATCTGATTGGCTATTTTAGGCAGCTTTTATATTTGTCCTTTGCTCTGAAGAGTTAAACCGGAGCCCGGACGTAAAAACAAATGACTGTGGAACCATTCGCCACCAACGGATAAAATGAATCTTTATTAACACGGCCTAATTTTATTTGTGGTAACCAGACTGTTTTTTCCTTAAAAGACTGCCTAATGGTATTTAAATAGTATTTGGGAAAATGTCCAGATATTCGGTTTTCCAGCCCGAGCGGCATATTGCTTCCATGTGTGTTTGTATTTTTGTCATGTAGAACACATTGAGCCAATGCTACCAAATACACAGAGCTTAATTCACCGGGCGATTCGCAAAGAGAGGTGGGGGGGAGGGTGTTTTTTTTTTTGGCAAACCATGGAGGAGATATGAAACTGATTTGTCCAGGAAAATTAAATATTTATGGTTTATTTTTTCCATTTGTTCCTAAATAATGCAAATTGACAGAGCAATGAAGCTCAAAGAATTCTGGACAGATGGCTTGGAATTAACTCAAACACACATAAATTAACTGAGCTGGAGTGAAGCAGCAAAAAAACATCAACATGAGTTACATTCAAGGCTATGAAGCCAAGTGGATGAAAATTAGCACACTTCTTGACATGGAAAATGAGATACAGAACTTCCTAATGAACAGGAACCCGGCACTGTGTGTGAACCGGCGCTGTGGTCGCGATGCCAGACGAAGCATCCTTACATATTTATGAGAAGCGCGGGGAGGTCATGCAAGTTCATGTTTTGTGACTGTTTGGATCAGGCAGCTATTGTTGTTGTTTGGAAACAGGAATACGGCCTGACCAGAGGTGGACGGTTATCGTGCAGGAATAGCCCGTAAGGTAGCGCACTCTGCGCATAGCCGTGTGTCCAGCGGTGAGAGTTTACCAAACCCTTTATTATGGTCATTTATTCAATTATGTAGTGTTATAGCATGATCTCCATAGTGCTTTGTAAAATAAATATTAGGTGGAGACCGTTTTGTCCTGTAGTTTGGTCGCCTCCTCTCACTCTTGCATCCAGGATTTCTCCCGGGTTGCCCCTCTCCTTTGGAACTCTCTCCCACAGCCTGTCCGCCATGCTCAGAGCCTAGAAACCTTAAAACGTACTTTGAAACTTACTGGATGTCATGACTGTACAGTGTCTTTAAAGAGAAACCGTGACCAAGAATTGAACTGCATCCCAATCAGTAGCTGATACCCCTTTTTACATGAGAAATCTATTCCTTTTCACAAATGGATCATCAGGGGGCTCTATATGGCTGATATTGTATTGAAACCCCTCCCACAGTGTGATGTCAGGTCCTGGCAGTTTCCTGTCTGTGAACCTTGTTGCATTGTAGAAAAAAAAAGCTGTTTCCAACTGCCAAAAAAGCAAGCAGCATCTATTTCCACTGACATCACCTGCCAGCAGTAAAAATGTCACCATGTGATAAATGTCAGAATGTAAATCAGGGAGAGGAAAGCTTTTACAATGGGCAAACACTGACTAAATCATTTATACATAATTATTGTAAAAATGAAGCACTTTTTTTAACATTATTTTCACTGGAGTTCCTCTTTAACTTCTCATGTATATATATTCCCCAATATTTGTTTTGTACTCAGCACTACGGAAGATGTTGGCGCTATATAAATAAAACAATAATAATAAAGGTGTTTCAAATTACCCATCCAGGTCAGAATCAGAATAATGTATTTCGCTAAGCATAATGCAAATTGTACCTGGAACTATTTTTGACACACAGGATCGGTGATGGTAAACAAATAAATACATAAGTACAGAATATGCATAAGTACAAATCATGGGGGACCCCACAGGTAAACTATATTACCCTACAACCCACGCCCTCCTTTTCAGCCATTGTCAGGAGTCATACGACAAGTACAGTCATCATGACCCCCAAGAGCAGGCCGCCACTGCACTCCCCCACAACCACATGGCACCCTCGTCTGTACCCACAGCAGATGTTGTCCCCATGGCACCCCCCACTCACACCTCCAAAGCAATGGCCATGGCTCTCCAGGTTTGCCATGTCTCTGCTGGTATTTTCATGTATCTTCTCCAATAGTGCCCCCCCACCCCTCAGTATAGCCAAGTCCTCACCTCAATATAGCCACGTGTGCTCCCCTCGCAGTTTTTTGTCCCCACCCCCAAATTAGCCATGTCTCCTCCTGTATAGCAATGCCTGCCCCTGTGTAGCCTTGTTAAATCCATCCAGCACCCCTGAAACCAGTTATAACCGTTCCTAATTAAACACAAGGTGTGGACGAATGTTGTGCTAAACCCAACCATAAGTAGCCTCCCAGTATAGGTAGCCAAGCCCCTCCCTCCCAGATAGGTACCTAGAAGTAGACTTTTCTCCTAGTATAAGTAGCCCCCTCAGTATAGGTAGTCAAAGGCTCTCTTCTTATAAGTAGCCAGAAGAAGCCTTCCCCACCTTAGTATGGGTAGACTTCCCAGTATAGGTAGCCCTCCTGTATAGGTAGCCCCCTCAGAATAGGCAGCCACAGGACCCCCTTTATATGCTCTACTTTATTCTACTTTACTACTATATGAGTAGAGCACTCTCTCATCACATGATCCGCCATCCTGTACCGCTGCCCGCTGCGCTGTAGTTATAAAGACAGGGACTTTTGGAGATGGTAGATCGTTGATGGAGCCTTGAGAGGTGAGTTTCTTCTCCAAGTGCACTGCCATGGACTGCCCTTTCACCGCCAGCCACTCACACTGGGCTTCTATTGATTATGGGCCCCATAGCAGCCGCTATGTCTACTATGGTGATCCTTACACCATTGTTACATAGGATGCATTTACTCACAACCCAGTTTTAAACCTTTTCAGGAAATATCAAACAAAAAAGTTTCTCAAAAGACATTTTCTCTACAATCCATCAATCAGGCATAGATGTAAAAATACCATCTTACTGCTTAATAATCTGAGTTCAGATGTTGCCTTTTTTTGTGTGAAATTAGACTTTTGCAGTTAGAAATCTTGACTTGAAAATTTCATCACATGACCAGATGCACCAGAATACAGGCAGACTATTTCAGACTTTGGAATGGGGCTGCTTGCTCTTGCTTTGATTGCATCATCACTACTGTTAGACTACAAAAGGGAAGGCACAACCTGAATCTACTTGAGAGGATTGTAGCCTGTAGCGCAGACAGTCTGTGTGTAGGAAGTGTCTGTCCTCTAGCCACTGATGATTCACATAATATACACTATGCGGGATGATTCTACAAAGACAGAAATAAGCTTTATAACCAAGAAATGCCTTTGGGTAAACATTAGTGCTTGTAGTTTGCCTTTAAAATTAAGTTTCTCATGTTTTCTTGTACATTTTTGCTTGCTAGGTGCTGAAATGTTATTTCAGAGATAATGTGAAATTTTTTTAAAAGTTAAGAAAAGAAAAAAAATGAGAGAAAAGTTTAGTTCTGTGCCTGCAAGTCCTCATTCGGCAGAAGAAAAGGATTAATATTATCATTTATTTATTTAGTGCCAACATCTTTTATAGCGCTGTACATGGTACAAAACAAATACCGTAGTGGGGAGCATTACATGAACTGTGGCCCAGGGCGAGGTGCTAGCCTTCGCTTCTCCTAAAGTGTATTTGGTAGGCTGAGGCGGGGGAGTGATCAGAGAAGGTGGCAGCTGGGCCTTTTGATGCCCACTAGGCCTCAGGCAGTTGCCTAGTGGACAACTGCACTTTATCTGGTACCATGCACTTTTCATATAGATATGAACACTCACATATATGACTGGTAAGGTAGTTCCAAAGATGAATGTTATATAAATAATGAAAAAAAGTTATAGCAGGTAGGGAAAAGATTTTGTATACTAAGGCTATGTGGATTTTATACTGTATATTAGTGATGGATCGTTCGCGAACGAGCCGGCTCTTTGCTGCGAACGACAAGAGCCGACTCCCACTTTGAGGAGAGCCGGTGCCTCAGCCACCCCACATAGCCCTGCTCTGCTATGTAATAAAGGGCGCTGAGGCATGCTGGGAGATGTAGTCCTCCTCTTGCAGCTTGTAGGAGTGTATGGGGCGGAGCAGAGCAGTAGCAGGAGGGATTGCCCCAGTCAGAGAAGCAGTCTGGAGTTGTCATGGAGACGGGGGTGGGGCTTTTACTCCGATTCTGAGTGGTGTCTAGTGATATTTAATGAAGAGCCGATTGAGAGCCGTTAGAGCCGGCTCTTTAATGGGAGCCGATTCAGAAGAGCCGATTCTCTGAGAAGAGCCGGAATTACCATCACTACTGTATATAGCACTTTTTTCTGTGATTATTGCCCTGAGGGATCAGGCAGCGACTTGTGAAACGCGTTGTCAACAGTATAATCGTTTTTGTATAAAAATCTATTTCAACATATTGATGTAATTCATCTGATGATGTAAGATGCAGTTACACATTTATACTGGGCTCCTCCTACAAAACCAAACACCTCCTGTTTTACTTAGTACTCGCCTCCTAACGAGGTGATAGTCTTTACTATCTGTAGTTTATCTACAATCAGAGGAAAGCGACCACCCAGGTCCTGGAGGAATTGGAAGACCGAGCAGGGATGTAACCCATTTTTGTGAGTATCCGCGTCTACAATTCGGCATGATCTTTAACGATCTAATGGTATTGCACTATTCGACTCCTGACTTTCCCTTTGTTCTATATGCATTTGGATTCCTTGTCGGGAATCCGAGTGACCTTGACCATACATCAATTTTAATTGGAATGTCATCTTAATACTTTATGTATGGTTAGCCTGTCAATATAGACGTAAGGCTGCGACATGTTTTTTTATTTTCCATATCTGTTGTATTTATTATGTTTATGTAGCATGCTGAACACTTTGCACTTTACATAGTACCCCTGACAAAGCCCCTAATTATTACAGGGTGAAACATGTAGGATGTATAGGTGGGGTCTTGTGTGTTTGATTAGCAATTGTATCTGGGTAATAGGGAGAACCTATGTAGTGAGCTAAACTCATTGGCTTCATTCACAGGGCTCTATGCCCTCCTTTCGTCCTTCCCCAGTCTGTATATGGAAACAGTATTTTTACAGGCTAAAGGTGTCCACACACCATACAATTGAAAGATCCAATTTTTCGATAATTACGACTGGTTGTCCCGACAAATCGAAAGCTTTTCGATAAATCTGATCGGATTTCCTGATTTTTGATTTTTGGAGATTGGACATGTTGGAAATTTCAGAGCAACTTTATCAAGAATTGTATGGTGTGTGTGATGGATTGTCAATTACTTGATGTACAGATCCAATCAATTTTTTCTGAGCTTTCAATTTTTTTATTCATGATTGGGGAAAAAATTGAACATAGGTGTATGGTACATTGGTCAGATTTTTAAACTGTTACAATCAGTCAGATAAATTGATTGCTATTCTTAATTTGAACAGATATTTTAAAAATTGTATGGCGTGTGGCCACCTTAAAGGGGTTCTGTGGGGGGTGTTTGAAAATAAAAACGGACACTTATCTGCGGCTTCTATCGGCCCCCTGCAGCTGTCCTCCGTTCCCCTCCACCGGGACCGGCGGTGGGGAACGGAGGATTACGGCGTGGGACAATACAGCTGCAAGGGGCCAATAGAACCCCCGGTAAGTGTCTGTTTTTATTTTCAATCCCCCCCCCACACACACACACGCACACACACAGAACTCCTTTAAGGGTTTTTGGTGGCTGGAATAAAAGTTATGTTTCAATCACTTTTGCAAAGGTGAAGATTTGTGTGTATGATACTTTATGTAACTCAACTACATTTTGCACTCACGATGATCGGAAACCGGGCTGTTCCGCCTGCTCTATAAACCAGGGCTGTGGAGTCGGTCCAAAAATCCACCGACTCCGACTCCTCAGTTTAGGATTCCACCGACTCCGACTCCACGACTCCGACTCCTCTAATTTGCATATTACAATTTTGTTGATTAAAAGTATGTAACATGAAATTCGTCTCTTAACTGCCAACGCTTAGGAATTTTACAAGACAACTGAAGTGAGAAGGATATGTAGACTACTATATTTATTCCTTTTAGACTAAAACTAGTCCTTGGTAAGAGTACTTGTAAAAGGTACAAACCGGAACAAAGAACATCTATCAGGCCCTAGGCAATGTAAGTGTGGGTACATGTAAGAATGATGTGCAGGTACTCTGCAGGGGAAGAAGGAGATTGTAAACAGACAACACCTCTGTGTTCAATGTGCACAACATTCTCAGTGGATTCCCTGCAGCTCTGTGGGGAGTGCATATGTAGAGTATAGTACTACTGTGTAACAAAGTAAACCTGAGACAGATTAAATTAAAGTTTTATACATACCTGGGGCTTCCTCCAGCCGCCTTCAGGATAATCAGTCCCTCGTTGTCCTCCTCCACCACCTGGATCTTCTGCTATGAGTCCAGGTACTTGAGCCAGTCAGGCGTAGTGCGCATGCACACACTCCGCCACCAGGAGCATACTACACCTGTGCAGCACTATTGCGCAGGTGCAGAATGTTCCTGGCTGTGGGAGCGGCATGCGGCTGGACAGCGCTGACTGGCTGAATTACCAGGACTCATAGCAGAAGATCCGGGTGGTGGAGGACAGCGAGGGACTGATTAGCCTGAAGGGGGCTGGAGGAAGACCCAGGTATGTATAAAACTTTAATTTAATCTGTCTCAGTTACCCTTTAATTTGTAGTCACCAAACCAAATTTTAAGAACATATCAAATTATTTGATTTCATCAGCAAAGGGAGTGCATACATTTGCATAAATCAGCATCAATGCAGAATTATTTTCACCTCATTGACCATCTCTATTAGTGACACGGCTACACATCAGGCTTTATACTTACAGCATAGATGTTATTTAGTATATATAAGAGATTCCTGTGTACACATCATATATACAGTCACAATCAGATATGTATATCTGACCTTAAAAATACGGGGACTGCTTTATTGAAGCAGCACAAGTAACTAATTTTGATTGGTTTATTTCATTTTTGTGGACTAAGCACAGCTATTACTGTATTTATACTATATATATACATTACTTTTAATCACTATTATCTGAGAAATAGAACATTTTATCATATCTTCTATTTTAATTACAGTTACAAATTCATTAGGAGTCGGAGTCGGAGTCGGTGCATTTTTTCCCGACTCCGACTCCGACTCCAGGCACCCAAAATTGCCCGACTCCACGACTCCGACTCCACGACTCCGACTCCGACTCCACAGCCCTGCTATAAACGCCTGTCGATGGCATTTTTCGCTTTCCTTGCACTGTAATTAGGTTCTCTCAGGTAACTTTTTGCTTCATACTGTCGGCAGCAGCCCACAGAACACAATCCTGGGCACAGACAAGTACCGCCGGTGACCTATCGCTCCATCTCCCGTGTCCAACATGAATACATTATAAGGTTCTCTCCTGGTGGTCAGAAGCACTGCGTATAATTATCTCTCCTCCATAACCACAGCTCAGGGTAGGGAGACTGAAATCTACAGCTTACTGGGCAAGTGAGGGTTATCATCAAGACAGTTACATGTCTGCTGTGTATTCCTTCCAGCTGAAATATCAATAATCAGTTCTCGGGAGAAAAGTCAATAGTGTTAGTCGGGGTAGGGTTAGGCAGGGGGTAGTTAAGGCTACACGAGGGTGGAGTAGTTAGGGTTAGGCAGTGGGGGTGGAGTGGTTAGGATTAAGCTGCAGGGGTGGAGTAGTTAGGGTTAGGCAGTGGGGGTGGAGTGGTTAGGATTAAGCTGCAGGGGTGGAATGGTTAGGGTTAGGCAGTGGGGGTGGAGTGGTTAGGATTAAGCTGCAGGGGTGGAGTAGTTAGGGTTAGGCAGTGGGGGTGGAGTGGTTAGGATTAAGCTGCAGGGGTGGAATGGTTAGGGTTAGGCAGTGGGGGTGGAGTGGTTAGGATTAAGCTGCAGGGGTGGAATGGTTAGGGTTAGGCAGTGGGGGTGGAGTGGTTAGAACAAGGCATGGGGGTGGAATGGTTAGGGTTAGGCAGGGGGTAGTTAAGGCTAGGCACGGGGATGGAGTAGTTAGGGTTAGGCAGTGGGGGTGGAGTGGTTAGGATTAATCTGCAGGGGTGGAATGGTTAGGGTTAGGCAGTGGGGTGAAGTGGATAAGTGTTAGGCACTAGGTAGGCTCTTCAAGTAGCCATACATCAGGCGACTTGGCGACCAATCGACCATCCAATTCAATTATTATTATTGGATCAGATGAAAATCGGTGCTGCCAAGAGCATGCCTGTTCGACGATCCGACCAATTTCAGGCCAAAATCAGTCAGACATGCTGTAGGGCCATGTAGTGCCGACTGGCTCAGTCGCTTGCGCAGTAGTAACAGCATGTGATATCGGGATGAGCGACGAACGTGACGGAAGCCGCGCCCCACCCATGTAGAATGTTCCCCCCCAGTGCACGGTGCTGTATACTTTACCTGCCCGTATTCGCTGATGGCTCCAGGCGCTGTCCGCAGTCTGCATGCATACGACCCACGTGGCTGCTGGTGTAATGTGGGCACATGTGAGGTGGCGGATGTGCCGTTACAAGGTCAAGAGACTTCATGCTGAAATCTATTGGGAATCGGCCTGCAATGTATGGGCAGGCAGCAGATCTGTCTCCGATCAGATTCGATATGAGCGAGCTCTGTCTCTTGGTCGATCTGCCTATACATTGTCTGATGCATGGGCATCTTTAGGGTTAGGCATAGGTAGAGGGAGGCTTCAGTGTGAGTAGCCAGGAGTGTAGCTATACATTACCTGGTCCCGGCGAACACATCTCCTCCACTTCCTGGTTAGTTTGCAGCTGTCCTGCAGGCTGCAGCCAGCCAATCATCATGTGGCTCAAGTCTCCGCAAGGTGATTGGCTGGCTGCAGGACTCCTGCAAACTAACCAGGAAGTGGAGAAGATGCCATTGCCAGGACCAGGTAATGTATAATGCTAGATGTCGGTAATGACCTCTTGTTACTAACATTATTGTCACACTACCAGTACACAATCCAGCTAAATGTTTCCCATATTGTACCAGTTTGTTTGTAACACCTGATTCCAATAAAAACTGATATTTGAAAAATGGAAACTGTATGTTGCCTATTGAATTTTAGACTAAATTCACACAGGAGTTTCCCCATTGTTCTTGTAGCGTTAAAGGTGCCCATTAACGTACATTCTCTTGCACGATCGATCAGATCTGGTACCAATCATGTTGTCGATTGACATCGAACGATCGCTCCATCCATATGAATTTAGGATCAATTCTATAAGTTTGATCAGATTGCTTATCATTTTCCAATCAAAAGAATCACACGCCCATCAGGAGTGGTTGCTGGTGCAGGATCCCAATAGCAGTAGAATCCAAGCAATTGAAAGAGGGTTCCGCACACAGTCTTATTCAGGAACAATATAAACCTCCTATAGTTCCAGCACACACGTTAGGACATCTGGCTGTCACAGTCGACGATAGTTTCGGGGCCACCAAGGTCCCTTTTGTCAAGACATTTGCCTGCCTATGCCTTGACAAAGTGGACATTGGTGTCCCCGAGACGATAATAAGATTATATTGTTCCTGAATAAGACTGTGTGCGGAACCATTTTTCGACTGCTTGCTTATTATTTCCCCCTTGCTGGGAAAATGTTGCAGGACCTACATTTGTGATTTTGGGTAATTGCTCCTGTACAATCACCTCCATTGACTTTCATTAGCCTTGGGCTTTTGGAATCCCCAGGAATTCCAAAGTATTGCTGAGACCATCCCTGTGAGCTCCAGGCCTAACATATCATCCTCAAACGAGTCAAAGAGGGGAGATTTAAAGTGGTATGATTTGTGCCCGGCGTACCTTACCATAAGCAGCAAGGGCGAGTGAAAGAGTAACTGTAACCAAGGATTGTACTTCATCCCAATCAGTAGCTGACACCCCCTTTCACACGAGAAATCTTTGCCTTTTCTCTAATAGATCATCAGGGGCGTCTGTATGACAGATATTGTGGTGAAACCCCTCCCACAGTGTGATGTCAGCACTTAGGTCCTGACGGTTTCCTGTTTTTTTTTTTTTATGTCTGCCAGTAGTAAAGATGATTACATGCAGGTTGATTGTGGATCAAATATGAACAAATAACATGGTGAATATGAATCATATCCTGATTTCTCTTCTATTTTTTTACTTCGCACGTTGCAATGTATTGATTTATTTTTTTCCCCTTTTGGCTAAAGTTCCTCTTTAATTGCCACTTAAAGCAGATGTTTGCACGGAGGAAGTATAGCTGAGCGTTTCCTTGCGTCTAGCCCATGCGCCGATCCCGAGACATCTTCTACTCTTTACGGTTTAAAGTTTGAGGGGAACTTTTTACAGGCTTTTGTGCAGCCTTTAAAAACAGGCTCATTTTTAAACATTTCAGGTTTGCACGAGTCGTTTTAGAGCAGCAATTACAATCTTGCCTGTCCTCTGGCGAGATCATGCTGGGATGGTGTATGTAAACGGTCTCAGACATTTTAATACTCCCTGGCGATAAATCTTAAAGCGTCCCCCCAACCCCCCCTTTACTTCTCTCTGCAAATGAGTGGCGCAGTATTCCTTTCTAAGCTCTAATTTATGGTGTATATAAAATTCTATAGAGTAGTTGTGCATCCTTCTGCGGGAAGGTTTATATTTTTACTGTTTCAAGCTGTTAATTTTTCCATTTAAATATAGCCTTCTGTTTATGTCAACTGCGCCAAGAACATGCCAGGGACCGCGAGGAGACATGAGAGAGACGCACGGAGGTCCCGGAGGCGGGAGACGAAGAGAGATAGCGCACGAGAGAGGGGGAGCAGCAGATAATCCCACTCAAGACGTGTTCAAGTCAAAGATTATTTTTTTTACGCGATATCTTAAAGTAAAATTCCATCTTTGTTGAAAAATAAGCAATCGCTTAAAGTGTACCAGAGCTGGTATAAATTAAACGTTTTTTACATACCTGAGGCTCCCTCCAGCCCCATACACACGGATCGCTCTGTCCTCCGCTGCCCGCAGCTCCGATACCAGGTCCCGTCACTTCTGCCAGTCGGAACCAGTCTGACATAAGTGAAGTGCGCTATTTGCATATCTCTCCAGCAGCCGCCAGAGAGATAGGTAGAGGGCGCACTTCTCCTGCGTAGACTGGCCCCGACTGACGGAAGTGTGGGGACCCGGTACTGGCGCTGCATAAGACTGAGGACGGCGTCGTGGGAGTGATCAGAGCTTATGGGGCCGGAGGAAGCCTCAGGTATGTATAAAACGTTTTATGTATACCAGCTCTGGTTTCCTTTAAGTTCAGCTCTACTTATAGTTTTCACATGGTGCTGTACTGTATGTGGTACCCAGTATATAACACTATACAAGGGATTGACTGGTTGGACTGGTCAACTCTCCCTCTCCCTAAGCGGATTGGTCAGCTCTCCCTGTTTATCAGAGCGGTATGGAAGAATAGATTGTGCTGTGCCCATAAAACACGCCTATTTCACCCGTCTGGCCGAACTAACCCTACTACTAGCCATAGCTCCCAACTGTCCCTATTTTGGATGGACAGTCTTTGGGAAGCCTCTTTATGTTTAAATCTACTTTTTAAGTTTTTACTGTTGTATTGTTTTTGCTCAATGACACATTCATTGAAGTATGCCAGAGCTAAAATCTATGAACTATTGATCCTTTTTATCTGTTTCCTGCTCTTAGATGCCATTTTCTGCTAGGAAAGTGTTTGAGAGCCCGTTTCCACTAGAGTGAATCTACATGCGTTTTTCTGTGCAGAAAAAATCTGCATGGCAGAGCCAGCAGAATTTGCATACCGCTATGCAATTTGCGTACAATGACTTTAATAGGAAATTCGCATGCGGTTTTGGTATGCAAATTTTCATGCGAATTCGCATACGATTTCGCATAGAAACAATGGAAAAGCACACAGGCACTGCCATAGTTAAATTCGCATACATAGTCATTCATGCAAAATCATATGCGAATTTGCATGAAAATTCACATACAACCGCATGCGAAATTCGCATCCGCATGCAAATTTTTTCAGCTGCGATTCCCACCCCACAGACGGAAACGGGCCCTTATAGTTGGAACTTCTTATCAGTGAGGGTCACACTGTAGGTACTTCCTGTCAGGACTGAGTCAGCCACTTACATACCTGATATTTAACTCTTTCAGGCAGAGAAAGAAAAAAAGGAACACAGCCTAGTTATTTGTGTCTATTTCATCATGTCACATGTCACTTCGGGTATCTTTTAAAGACGTACATTTTTTTCTCTGTTTTTTCTCAGCTAATGGATTTACTGTAGTTCAGTTTTATCTTCCTTTATCTTAAATATAATTTTTTTTATAGCTTTTTACTTTTTTTTCCCCCAAGCTTTCCTTAAACTGCCCCTCAACCTTTTCCTTTTGTTAACTTGCTACCAAGTCAAAATTGAATTCATTAAACATATTTCCGGAAAGCCTTGCTGCTTAAACAGTCGCATGGTTAAATCTGTTATAAGGTTAAAAAACTAGCACCACTGCTATGGTTTGGTTTTTTTTTGTCTTTTTTCCCCTCTTTCTAGCAAAGCGTGTAATTTGCCCAATTTTCAGTCTGCGGTAGTTTTATAATTTCCCCCCCCCCCCATGTTGGATTTCCATGGCAACTACTATCTTATTTTTTTATTTTTGTTTTAGCCCAGCACTTCCATATGTGAGGCCCGGTGTGCTGTGTACATAATGATGTTGACAAATCTCAGGGAGAGTTTAGTGGCGGTAATCCACTCCTATTATATTGAGGTGAGGAACACAAGAGAGGTAAACAGAACATGCGGAGGTTGCAGAAGCCACAGCGGGAACCAATAAGGGCAGATATCTGAAAATCTGGGCTTTATTGGCGAACGCGGATATAAGAAGATGGATTCTAATTATTTTCTGTGAGAGCGGAATTTTAAGAGGAATACTGCGATATGATTTTTGAATTGATATAAAGCAACAAGGGGCCTATTTTTACCGCAGCATTAGAAATGGGAAATAATTTAAGGTGGAGTAGTGGTTAGCGCTCTCACCTTGCAGCGCTGTGTTCCTGGTTTGTATCCCAGCCAGGGCCCTATCTGCACAGAATTTTTATGTTCTTCCTGCGTCTGTGTGGGTTTCCTTCGGGTGCTCCGGTTTCCTCCCACATCCCAAAAACGTACAGATTAGTTAATTGGCTTCCCCCCCAATTACTCACCCCTGCTGCTGCCTCCGCCAGGGTTCAGCTACTGACCCCCGCCACCATCTCTGCCATTATCCAGAGTTCAGCTTCATGATAACCGAACTCTGGTGCCCAGGGAACCCCGAGCGCTGCCTGCTCGCACCCCACCCCACGGTAACACTGTTTCTGTCGGTATCCGGAGATCCGCCCCAGTGCTGCTTACTTACCCTGCAGCCATCTCTGCTGTTTTCTGGAGTTTGGCTACATGATAGCCAAACTTCTGCCTCCGCTTACTGATTCCTGCTATATACTAGCCAATCCCCAGATCCTAAATTATTCAGTCAGTGCCGCCATAGCTGCATATTACATTGTGGTCTGTTTGATTTACCATATGGATTTACCATAAGGCGCTGTAGGCACATGCCTACAGGCGTCTGATGATGGAAGGGCGGCTCACGCCTCTCCTCAAGTACCTCCCTCCTCCCCTATGCAGAGTCCTGAGCAGAGTGTAAATGAGAGCTTACTCACCCGGCTCTCTGCATTCCACTGACCAGATCTCCCTTCAGTCAGGGGCACCTCTAGCTACTTAATACTGAGGGTACGTCTGGCTACCTAATACTAAGGAGCACCTGTAGCTACCTATGACAGGCAAGGGAAGTAAGGGAGAAGTGACAGCTGGGACAGAATCAGAATCATGTTTATTTCGCCAAGTACAACAAGAGTTGTACCCGGAATTGGTTTTGGCACAAGCAGGGTCGGTGATGGTACAGTCACATAAAAGTGCATACAGTAGATTTACAGTAGTTAGAGTATATACAGTGCATACAGGTACCTACAGATACATATAATACATTGCATATACAGGAATAAGACAAAAGCATAGACAGGATGGACCCAGGGGAAGGACCAGGGGGGTGATCCGCTGCCGTCTATGGCACTCAAAAACGCTTCTGCAGCGATATTTTTGAATCAGATGCCCCATGGTCTGACCCGGGAAGAGAGAGAGAGGAAAGATATAGTAGAAAAAAAAGAGAGAAGGTGAAAACAGTGAACTGAGTCCCCTTTAGATTCCACTGTACTCTGGCTTATTAGTGTCCTGGTCCAGCCTTAACCCCTTTGGCTG
This sequence comes from Hyperolius riggenbachi, assembly GCF_040937935.1. NCBI lineage: Eukaryota > Metazoa > Chordata > Amphibia > Anura > Hyperoliidae > Hyperolius > Hyperolius riggenbachi. The sequence continues at coordinate 16,453,805 of NC_090651.1, read as the reverse complement.
CATGTAGCGAGTCCTGGGTCATGTGCGTGGGTCTAGCCATAGGTGAGCAGGGCAAACTGCATGGACCCTTCCGACTTTGTGGCCTAGTATGGTGTGTGTGGAGTAAGCCACAAGGCCATGATCCAGGGGGCAGCTGCAGTGTGTTCAGGCAGCTGTGGCAGCGATGTCTGGTCTTTCACGGCGGTGGGGGAGCCCCTGTACCTTTAATGGACGCGTCCTGGTTCCCAATGGTGTGGAAGCCACGTAGTTCATCCCCGTGTATGCAGGAGGAGGCTCTGTCAGCAGTGAGGGCGAGCCCAGACTCCCGCATGCCTTGCTGGATGCACGATGTCCCCAGGCAGCGGCAGTTGACTTCTGGAGCTGGGACGGCAGAAGTCAGCCAGCACACATGCAGTTCGGCGGTGTTTGTAGGCTTATGAAGTGTGAATTCTAAGGTGCAAGGACATCTGTGCCTATAGGCTCCTGTGAGGTAAATCTGGACACCCAATGCACCAAAGGGCCTGCATGCCCTAATTACTTCCTCTGACTTGTTGCTCTGTACCAGCAACTGCAATGGTTACCGTGGATACAAAAGAAGTGGGAGGAGTTTGCAAGAATTTATTCTTTTATTTTCACTACAGTTCCTCCTTAAAGAGGATCTGTAGTTTTGAAAAAACCCTCTGGGGGATACTTACCTGAGGGAAGGGGGGGACCCTCTGGATCTTCTGTATCCTAACAAGGCTCCCCCATCCTCTCGTGCCCCAGCAATCCAGCGCTGCAGTGCCCCGAACCGTGGCAAGGTAAATATTTACCTACCGCGATCCTGCGCAGGTGCACTAGCGGCTCTTCTTTCGGGTAAGGCGGAAATAGCCGAATCGTATCCGCTCTACTGCGCAGGTGCGAGTCCTTTGCGCCTGCGCAATAGAGCGGATATGATTGGGCTCTGCCTAGCCTGAACGAAGAGCCGCTAGTGCGCCTGGGCAGGATCGCGGAGATGTACATAAATCTTCACTTGTCCAGCATGTGGGGGGAGGATTCGGGGGGAGGGAAGCCAGTGTTGGATTCCTCCAAACTTCAGAGGTCGAGGAAGCCTCATTGGGACGCTGAGGCTTTCCCCTCCTGAGGCAAGTATCCCCCAGAAGTAATTTTTTAAAATTACAGTTCCTCCTTAAATACCTAATGACCGTGTACCGTGGCAGCAGCTCCAGGATCGCCTAACGCCAATTGGCGTCAAGTCCTGGAGCTGTGGTTTCCCAGGGAACGGCCGCGCGCATGCACGATCATTCCCTGCCAGATCAGCCTGCTTGCCGCCGAACGCGGCTGACAGGCTGTTTGTAAACGAAAGGGGAAATAAATACCCTTGGTTTACATCCGTACAGCGCTGCGGTCTACAGCAGCGCTGTACGAGATCGGCGGTCCCTGGCCTCTGATTGGCTGGGGATCGTCGTCCTCTCATAGGCTGATGCCTATGAGAGGCGGAGAACAGGATGGATCGCCGTCCTGTTCAATCCTGTAGGCGGAGGGGAAGGAGGAAGGAGAGGGAGGGGGAAGAAGCGAGAGAGAGCCTTTATGAGGCAAAAAAAGGAAAAAAAAACAAGTGCAGCAGCGATCGGACACCTCCGGCGGGATGTCCCCTTAGGGACAAAAATAGGAAAGGAGTCCGATCGCCATACTCTTTAGCTGGGCTGTGCAGGAGGCTGAAAAGCTTGCACAGCCCAGTGCAACAAAAAAGGGCCTGGTCATTAGGGGGTTTAAGGCCTAGGTCCTTAAAGAGACTCTGTAACAAAGTTTTCAGCCTTAGTTCTTCTATCCTATAAGTTCCTTTGCCTGTTCTAATGTGCTCTGGCTTACTGCAGCCTTTCCTAATTGCACAGTGGCTGTGTTATCTCTGTTATATGATCTAATCTGTCTTCTTCTGTCGGGCTAAGGCTGGAATGTGTGGAATGTACAGGGCTGCTTGTGATTGGTAGAAGTGATACACACCCCCTCCAGGCCCCCTGCAAACTCTGTATGACTCACACTCTGCTTATGTGAGCCTATCACAAGCTGGTTAGTTTGTTTGTAAACACTGCCTAAAACTGGCAATTACAAGCCAGGATTGCAGCAGGGAATGGCAGAAACAGCACAGAGGGGCCCAGGAGAACATAATGAATAGAATGGTATGCTTTTTGCTGTAAAAATATTAGAGTACAGATTCTCTTTAAAGAGAGTCTGAAGCGAGAATAGATCTCGCTTCAGACCTCATAGCTAGCAGGGGCATGCGTGCCCCTGCTAAAACGCCGCTATAGCGCGGCTTAACGGGGGTCCCTGTCCCCCCAAACCCCCTCCGTGCAGCGGGGGAGCGCTTCCTGGTTGGGGCAGGGCTAACCGCCGCAGCCCTGCCCCATGCGCGTCTGTCAGACGCGTATCTCCGCCTCTCCCCCGCCCCTCTCAGTCTTCCTTCACTGAGAGGGGCGGGGGAGAGGCGGCGATGCGCGTCTGATAGACGCGACTGGAGGCAGGGCTGTAGCCGTTAGCCCTGCCTCCAGGAAGAAGAATACGAGCGACCATTTTCCGACCAACTTTTGCGGGGGGTGGGTTGGGGGTGAAGGGACCCCCGTTAAGCCGCGGGATAGTGGCGTTTTAGCAGGGGCACACGTGCCCCTGCTATATATAAGACCTGAAGCGAGATTTAGTCTCGCTTCAGTGTCTCTTTAAGTGGTTAAGTTAAATTTCTGGTGCATTCTATTTTGCATTAAATTTGCACGTGAGCCGGAATTGTCAGTACTGATCGTCTCTGTTCTCCGACGATTCTGTCTGCCGGAATCTGCGGCCTGTGCGGTTCAGCCGGCGAGGTCGGGCAGATGTCTGCCATCGGTGAATGATTTTATTATTAGATATTTTATAACTCAGCAGAGGAAACGGAGCGGCAGCTCCCACAGATTTTAATAAACGGCAAGCGTGCGGAGAAATGAGCTTCTCCCGGCGCCCGCCATGACTTATGTACACACGCTTTACCACACGCTGATCGGTGATGTAAAAACAGCAGCCTCAGCTCCGCTGATAACGGATGGAAACGCGCTTTCCTCGTGTCACACGAAGTGCATCATAATTATTTCCCCCGCAGCTGCGCTCGCACGGCCGGGTGTGGCAGCCTTCCACATAGTCACCAGACTTTTCTATTTGTCATAACGTGAACCACATAATACATATTTTTTACACTTATATCATAAAAAATACCCCATTCCTAATCAAATAATTAAAATCTTCTTAAAAATAAGGAAATTTTTGGCTTACCTTCTCTTAGACAACTGAACAATTTTTCATAAATTTTATTTCAGTCAAGCATAGCACAATCGACAACGTGTGCTATCCTTCATCGGATCAAAATAAGTGCCAGGTCAGACTCTGAGCGCTCATACCATATTTCCCCTAAAGTAAGACATCCCCTGAGAATAAGACCTAGCAGGAATTCCTAGCATGCTTAAAATATAAGACATCCTCTGAATGTAAGCCCTAGCAGCAGCAGCCCACATGACACCAGCAAGTCATGCTCAATACAAAGCCTGGATACAGGAGAGCAGCAGTATAATGTGAGTTCTACAGCCCTGTAAATGTGTCAGGCAATTTGTGTTTTTGTTAGAGCCAGCCCTCCTGATCTGTCGTGCTAAGCATCAGCAGCACTTCACCTTTTCCCAGGACACACAGCTTATCCTATCATAGCTCTGGGGAGCCTGACAGAGTTCTCTGCCTGCAAGAAATAGACTCTAAAGCTGGCCATACACTAGGCCGATTCCCGCCAGATCGACAGCAGATTCGATCACTGGGATCGAATCTGCTGTCACATCGTTCCCGCTACACGCCGAATTTCGATCTATTTCGTCCGATCCTGTCGATCACTCCGTGCGGAAAATTACCGTTGATCGCCAGCGGGTAGGGAGCGCGTCGCTAGCGGCGTTCGAGTGCCCAGGGACCGACGCAATAGAGCCCGCATACATTACCTGCTCCGCCGGCGCGACTCACCCCGGTCACCGCTGCTCCGTCTCCGCGCTGGTCTCCGGGTCTTCACTTCTTCCTGCCCGGCAGGAAGTTTAAACAGTAGAGGGCGCTCTACTGTTTAAACTTCCTGCCGGGCAGGAAGAAGTGAAGCATGCCGGGGCCGGAGACCAGAGCGGAGACTGAGCAGCGGTGACCGGGGGCAGTCGAGCCGGCCGGAGCAGGTAATGTATGCGGGCGGGGGAAGCGGGGGCAGCACCACCACAGATTGTGAACGGTTTCAGGCTGAAATCAGTTCACAATCTGTTTGCTGTAAAGGTAGCCATACGATCCCTCTCTGATCAGATTCGATCAGAGAGGGATCTATCTGTTGGTCGAATCTGATGGCAAATCGACCAGTGTATGGCTACCTTTACCCACATGAGCAGCAGAATCAATTTCTTGTAAGTAAGCCAATATCTGCAAACCACAAGCACTGTGCTTGCTGCTTGTGTTTCAGCATGGCATGCATTATATACATTTTGTATAGGAAAACTACCAGTGTTTCCCCCAAAAATAAGACATCCCCTGAAAACAAGCCCTAGCACATCTTTGGGAGCAAAAATTAATATAAGACAGTGTCTCATTTTCGGGGAAACACGGTAGCAGCATGGTGATGAAAACTTCAAAAGGCATAATTTTGCTGTGTTATGCTGGGCATACACGGTTTGTTTCTGCCGCTCGATTCTCCCATTCGATAATTTTGCTGCTCGATTCTGCAGTCAATTCTCTTATCTTCTGCTCGTTTTTCTTATCTTTTTACATTCACTTCTATCAGAAATCAAGCGGCGAAATGAGCGGGAGATCGGACATGTCGGAAATGATCTATCGAACCATCTATCTGGCTCAAAAACATACCGTGTATTCCCAGCATAGATTTAACGTCACACTGACAAGGCTGCTGTTTAAACCTCTAACCACGATTTTGGCCCTTATTTCTGAAAATAAAAACCAGGGACTCCAGGAAGTTCTATTTAGGCCTCTTTTTCACTGGCAATGTTTTGATCTAATTTTTGGATCGTACACAATTTACTGATTCCAGAGGCGCTGCAATTAACATGGCAATGGCGGCACCCTTATTCCACTGGTGCGACACTTGACTAAACCCTCTGCATCCAGCATTTTTTCTGCGTTTGCAATTTGGTTGTCCATGGGAGCAGAAGAAAGTTGCATTGCAACACTATTTTCTTGAGATCTCCAAATATTTTTATTTTCCTGCTCGGTTTCTTATGAACGCAATTGCACAGTATATACTGTCCAAAAGCTTGATACAGGGCAGTTTCTAGGCTAAATTGCACCCAGGGCGAGGGTGTAAAAATTGCGCCCCTTCCCCCCACCCTGTGGACTCGGGAACCCTTACTCTTTAGGAACAGAAACACAGCCACAGGTCACAAGTAGATCTGTCTACTTTCTAGTGACCAGCCGCTCATCCAAGAGGAAACAGGAAAACACCCAGGCGAGGAGAGCCCGGAAAGCCGTCTCCTCCATGGGCGCTGTGCACTGACAGCCTGCAGTACCGCTACAGGACACCAGGTGTCATCACGCGGTGGTGACGTGATGACGACTTGAAGTTGGACGCAGACAGCCTAGGAGGAGTCATTTGGTTGCACCGCGCATCACCAGCTCCCTAGCGGTAATGTCTTTCTGCCTGCGCCCCCCTTCATCTACTTGCTGGTCTGCGCCCAGTGCGGTCGCCCTGCCCGCACTGCCCAAGAAACGGCCCTGGCTTGATAATAGAGTCGGAATGCACAATGTAAAAAAAAAAATGATTGCATCTCAGCACATTTATGAAGCCGATCACAATTTTCCGTGGAAATGGGGCCTTAGGATTAGCACTACAGATACAAATATTATCCTATAAGTTTATTTTCACCATAGATTTAAAGGATACTTGTACTTATGAAGTATACTATTCTAAATGTCCCATTTATGGGTTACCAAACTCTTCCTTCACTTAATGGGAAAAAAACTAAAATATGGTGACTACCACAAGGATCCCTCATTAGTACAACATGTCTAAAAAGGATCCCTCAACCTTGACTGAAAGGCTCAGGTCCCACAAATGTAAACCAGTGTAAAGGCCCAGGGCCCTTATATGTATACTAGTCTGGAAATATCAGGTCCTTCATACATAGCCCATTTTGGAAAGGTTCAGATCCCTCATGTGTCAACCATGTCTCAGGTCCAACATATTGAAAGCATGTCTGAAAGGCTTAGGTCCTTCTTAGGTAAACCACATTGGAAAGACCCAGATTCCTCATGTGTCAGGCCTCTTGCACACTGCAAGCGATTCCGATTCCGCTTTTTAATCAGTTTATCCATCCGATTCAGATTCTGATTTGCAGTTTGCTCCCTGCACACTACAAATCGGAATCTGAATCGGATGTAGAAACTGATTAAAAAGCGGAATCTGAATCGGAATCGCGTGCAGTGTGCAAGAGGCCTCAATCATGTTTGGAAGGTTCAGGTCTCTCATAATTAAACCATGTAGGAAAGGCTTGGGTCCTTCAAATGTAAACAAGTCTGAAAGGCTCCGGTGTATCATATGTAAATCCTATTGAAAAGGCTCAAATCTCTCAAAAGCTGAGCTCCCTCCTCAAACGTAAACGACATCTGAAATTCTTAGATGTTGCATACGTAAACCATGTCTGGAAAATTCAGTATTGGGCACAGAAGCTGCCACACTCCCACATCAACTTTATAGCCCAACTTAAGTGAAGGTGATTGCAATTGGTTGCTTTTTCCTACTCTATATCCGGAGTTCCTCCTTAACCAAAGGAACAAAAAGAGGCAGGAATGTTACCTGTCCCAGTGTGTATTCCATTTTCTGCTCTCATTATTTCCTTTATTGCCAGTGAGAAACCTCTATAGGACATTAATTGATTAAATTGGCCAAGCTGTGGAAACTAGGTTCCTGTGCTAAGTGTACACGCGGGTTCCTCACAAATGTTTTATTTCCTGTCTGACTAGCTCGTTCCTCTTTATCTCTCTCCGAACTGACGTGAAAGTGGCAGAATGTCAGCTTGGGAATTCTAGACATCCCAAATTATGAAATATAGGTGACCCTCCTAAATGCCCATACATGTCACCAATCAGAAAGGCAGACGGCGGAATGTTCTCGCTGTGCTTGTGCCGCTATGATTTATAGGCCCAGAGTCCTCGAGAAATGAGTAGTTGTGTGAAAGTGTTGATGACTGCAGCTTCTGTACGAGCCAAAAACATCGAGAACGTTTTCTGTCTGCATCCTGTTGTGTTGCACTTAACTCTTTCGCGTCCGGGCCGCCAGGCAAAGAAGTCTTTTCATATTCTCGCGGCAGAGAAAAAAAAAATGGTCTAGCGAATTCAAAATGCACCGGCCTGTTGGCGCCCGTCCATCCCCTGGCCGTTGATGTGGAGCTTTACGTTTTTACCAGACACAAGTTGCACCCTTTGTTTCCTGTTTTGAGAGCTAAAAAAGCCAGTGAGGCAAAGAATCCCAACAAGAACATCTTTGTATTAATCTAATTAATGATATGACTAGGCTGCAGACGTCGTCGAGGGAAGTTTGCGTTAATAATTGTGTGTTTGAACGCGGGTAGCGTGTCAATGACACTCTTGTACGGTCCCCTGTCCATCTAGCGTCTCAGTTTTTTTTCCATGTGACATTTCTCTTCTTAGCAATGTGTGTTATATGGGGGGTGGGGGGGCAAGCTACTTTAATTGGCCAGTAAGGAGCGTGTCCAGTATAAAAAGGAATTTCTGTGTCGCGCAAATACTGGGAGATCTGTTCTTTCCAGGTAACACGAGCCACTGTTTTCATTTGTGCGTTTGAGATGACAACTGTTGGAACGGCAGTTCTATGTATAGTTCGCCCATCTGTCACATTTAAAAAAAAAAAAAAGAAAAGAAATGGAAAGGGGTGTTTTGAAAAGGCTAATTAGAAAAATGAGTGTGTTGATGTGTGTGTCAAATCACGCATGGTTTACATGCTGAACAAGTGTGACCAAAGCAGCAGAAAACGTTGTTATTAACCCATAGAGGGAGGGCGACACATCCACAATAGAAAGAAAAGGTAAGCACAAAGTGCAAGAACCATACTCAGCCAATGGCAGTGTAGCCGTAAGGATGGAGACGCCCAAGCGTAAAAAAATATATATTAACGTCTAATAGTTCAAATAAGAATGAAGGGTAACATCTTACCTCTGCTGATGACAAAAATACCAGTAGTGGTGGAAAATGATTTATTAAAAACACAAAATAGACAATGCTTTTGCGGGTGCTAGCCTGCTTCCCCAAGTCAGTACACAGGGTCTTGCGGCAAGATCAATAGGCTGTGGGTGCAACCTGAAAAAAAAGAGACTTAGAGACTCTCCTAAGAAGAGAAGGCTCTTGTTCCTATTGAGCCTTCCCAGTCCTTTTGCCATTTCCTTGTACCCCTGCTGTCCCAGTTCAAAACGAGCTCCTCCGGGACTCCTCAGAAGGCTTCCCAGAGTGCTTGTGAAGACAGGCGCATCCGTACTGCGCATGCTGGAGCCCGGACTTCCTCATGCACAGTACATGAGTACTTCCAAAGACTGCCCGAGGTGGGCTGAAGACGTATTTGACCTGCAGGTAAATAATTTCACAGAGTGGACAGCAGAGGAATGAGGTCACAGAGAGAGGACTGAGAAGGCCCTAATGAGGTCAAGAGCATTCCCCCTTCTTAGCTGAGTATCTAAGTCATTTCTCACTTCATATTTGCTTAAAGCACACCTGAATTAAGTAAAAAATAAAAAGTTAGATACCTGCCTCCGTAGTGGGAAGCCTCTGAATGATAGTGGGAAGCCTCTGAATGGTTTAGAGGCTTCCTAGATCCTGGTGGAGCCAACCGTTCAAGTGCAGGGTCCCTAATAATGTTCTGGACACATTTCTGGCCGTCGATGAGTGCATCTAGACAGGCCATACGCGAGTAAGGTCCGCACATGCCCAGTAGAATGAAGCCATTTGTGCACAGGTTTTACCCTCTGGGCATAAGCTCTTCATTCTACTGCACCTTCTTGGCCAGAAGCAACCATTTCAGCTGCCGCAAGTCAAATAGGTATAGAAGGACCCTGTGATGGAACGTTGAGCTGTAGGAGGATCCAGAAAGACTCTTGACCATAGAGGCGCTTTTCACTACTGAGGTAAGTAACTTTTTTTTGGCTTCAGAAACATTTGAACTTGCCCCTATTTTGTGTCTTTTTCACTCGGTAATTACCAGACGCTTGTACTCAAATCAAGCGCTAGAGACTTGGTTGCCATGAATTAGAGCATTATGGGATTACCTCCATGCTCATGGGAAGCTAAATACTTGCTACTTGCTACTTCTTCTTAGTTCTAGTTAGGCAATATTATATTTGGCATAACCTTTTTAGTATGGGTTTTCTAGGGTTCCTGTAGGACCTCCACAAAATCCTAGGGGTTCTGGTTTGTCGTGACTTAGCTGGGTGTTCAGTTCTTCATCCTAAGTCCTACCCATAGAGCCACTGATGAAGGCCTGCCCTAGCTTGAAACAGCCATCTACAAAGTGGCCTGGATGTATGCCTATATTTTTAGACTTCAATGATTGATTTGCATATTCATGCACTGAGCTGAAGTGATGCATTTTGGGAGATTCCTCTTGCTGTCTTAAATCTGAATATTTGCAAAAGCCTCTTGTGTTAAGAAGACAACATTTTATTTAGCTTATTTTGAAAAAAGAACCAATGTATCCACTTCAGCTTTCATAATCAGGAGCCATTTTTCTTATCTTCAGCATATTGGGAACCTATAGAAGAATGGAGGAGGAGGGGAGGGGGTTATAATAAGTGTAAAGAAAGAACCTGTCTGCCCTACGCCTAGACAGATACTGGTGCAGTATCGTTAGGTCAAATGTAAATGACAGAATTGTGGGTAAAGGATAATAAGAACAATGGGTTAAATAGTTACATAGTTATTTGGGTTGAAAAAATATACGTCCATTGAGTTCAACCAGTCCTGCAACCACCATATGCACCTGCGGGAATATAACTGTTCCCATTCGGTATACTGGATCCTCCTTGGTCTGGGTGGTTGCTTTCCTCCTGTGTTCTTTTTACTTGTAGATAACTATAACTAGTAAGGACTAACACCTCTGCAGAGATGTCTAAATGATGAGGGGGGTCTTTGGATGTTGGGGAGGTGCCCAAAATGTGTGTATTCTGGAGTGGGTAACTACACAGAAGAAAAATGATCAAACAAGTATCTTACCTCCTGTGATGACTTACTGTAAAACAGGAACTTGGAAAAAGAATCAGATAGCTGCAAAAAGAGGCTACCTAATGCTGGGAGTGGGAGGGGGGAGACTATCTGGCTACCTCTACTAGGGGGGTCCTACCTAACTTTGGAGGAAAGTCTGGCTAGATGAACTGGGCAGGGGTCTTATTACCTGGGGCACATTTGCTACCTATAGTGGGCGGCACAATTCGTATTCAACGTTTAGACTATTTAGTGATTGGTGAAAAGAAAAAAACACTCAGGGACATTGTGGGTCCTTGCACAGCTTCTTGAGAAGCTGAGCGCCTGTCATGTGACCGCCAGATGAAAACCAGAATTAAACTCCTTTCTCAGTAGCAAGTTCGGCAATGTGGAATCCCTTGTCCTGTAAGCTGAAGGCTTTTTATAGAAAGTGATCCCTCATGTTTCCTGCTCCCGTAAGAAGTTCTGTACCAAGTGGTTAACAATGAGCTGCATTAATCTTCAGGATCAGCTGACATCTTAGCACAGCGATCACATATTTATCATTGCTGACTCATTACGCTTTGGCTTCAGCTGTGATCTGCAGCAACTACATATCAAATTACTGGCAAGAACTGTGAATGTTATACATGTGTTTATATTTCATACCAAGAATCATTTGTTCGGCAAATTGTATCGTTAGTGGCCACCTTGAAGGATAGGTAAGAGGCATAAGTTAAGATGAGAAGGGAAGGTTAAAGTGATACAACAGGAAGGAGTTGAGGTTTGTTTAGGGAGGGGTTACGGTGACATAAGAGGGAGGGACTTTACCAATAGGGAGATCTGTTAGGTCCAAGCCCCTATCCTATAAAGCAGTGGTCCTCAAACTAAGGCCCGCAGGCCAAATGTGGCCCCCTGAGGCTTTTTTACCAGCCTGCCACACACAAAATGTATTACTTATAGATGCGGTCAGCTACATCTTTAAATATTGGTGGTCCACATATAGAATAGCAGTGCTGGCACCACCCATCTACATGGAAGCCAGAAAGCAGTCATTCGCTGGTTTCCAATCAAATTCCACATCAGGTGACACTGCTGTCCAATTGGACTTCAGGTTGTCACCTGGGTATGCTGTACTGTCTGGCCCGCAAAGACATCATTTTATGTATACTCCGGCCCCCCAGCAGTCTGAAGTATGTTGACCCGGCCCTCGACCCAAAATGTTTGGGGACCCCTGCTATAAAGCCATATCAATCCCTGGCATGCACTGAGGAGGACCAACAGTCTAAAACAGGCTGTCTGCATGTTGGGTTGATTTGGCTTGCTATACACCAGCGGTTCTGGATGTAAGCTTGGCTTCAGGGATAATTTACATATTCAGCAACAATGCATTCTGGGAGACCACAGTCGTTCACTTAAAGCTTAATTATTGCAAATACCTTCTGTTTTAAGAAGGCAAAATACACAGAGATTAGGTAATTAATGATGCAGAGACAACAAAAATCACAGAAGATGCTGCACATTCTAAAATACCGGTACTGGTACTCTGATTATCTGGTGTTTGTGCCGAATCCATTAGTGCCAGAATCACGCGTGCCCAAATTGTGCAGCCAGTCCTAATGCGTGCCTGTGCCACAAGGAACCCCAACAACGCATGCCCTGCCAGGGGAACTGGTTTCTGCATATTTGGGGATGTTTAGTAGGAGGAACTGACTCAGAACCGCCGCCGCTTTCTCAGTCATGTTTATTATTATCAGGAAGCTCAGAGCCTGAAACACGAGGCTGTGCCAGTGGCATCATTCATAAATAATGATCCACATGTTCTCAGAGCACCCCGTCTACTCCCAGACTTCCAAAGGTTCCTGACAGTGTTAAGTATCCGCTGGCGGAGCTTGCAGTACACCTCGGCTCTGCACAACAGGTCAGCTGGCTCGCCACAATGATTCGAGGAGCCCAACGCAAGAGGCAGGCAGCTGGTGTCGTCAGCTGCTCTTATTGTACAAGCAAAACTCTCCCGACCCAAGAGATGGGGGGATAACATGACACCAGCCAATCTCTACAAGCGCTAAGGTTACAAATGAAAGTTTTATAAATGAGACAGGCTGCGCTTCAACAAGTCCGCATGCTGGATTCTCTCTTTTTGTAGTCTGTTTCCTGCGTGACTGACATTTTGTACGGCAAGATTCCCGCTCCGCACGTATACAGGATCTTCTCAAAAAATTAGCATATTGTGATAAAGTTCATTATTTTCTGTAATGTACTGATAAACATTAGACTTTCATATATTTTAGATTCATTACACACAACTGAAGTAGTTCAAGCCTTTTATTGTTTTAATATTGATGATTTTGGCATACAGCTCATGAAAACCCAATTGTTAAAACGATAAATACGAACCAGGGAACAGGACACATTTTAGTATTTAAAGAAACAACAGAGATTTATCCCTTTCTTTAACCATTTCATTAAAGCCAAGGGAAAAAAACACACAGCACATATTGGAGAATGGTAAACAACACTTGAAAAAACATAAACAAAAAAATCTGTACTGAATGAACACTTTTTTTTGGTAACAGAGAATGCCAACTTTATATTTTAGAATACTACCGGGGTAGTTCACCTTAAAGAGAGCCTGAAGCGAAAATAATTCTTGATTTTTACCTGCTATTTAGTTTAAAGGGATACTGTAGGGGGTTGGGGGAAAATGAGCTGAACTTACCCGGAGCTTCTAATGGTCCCACGCAGACATCCTGTGCCCACGCAGCCACTCACCGATACTCCGGCCCCGCCTCCGGTTCACTTCTGGAATTTCTGACTTTAAAGTCAGAAAACCACTGTGCCTGCGTTGCCGTGTCCTCGATCCCGCTGATGTCATCAAGAGCGCACGGCGCAGGCCCAGTATGGTCTGTGTCTGCGCAGTACACTCCTGGTGACATCAGCGGGAGTGAGGACACGGCAACGCAGGCGCAGTGGTTTTCTGACTTTAAAGTCAGGAATTCCAGAAGTGAACTGGAGGCGGGGCCAGAGCATTGGGGAGTGGCTGCACCAACACAGGATGTCTGCGGGGGACCATTAGAAGCCCCGGGTAAGTTCAGCTCATTTTCCCCCGACCCCCCCCCCCCTACAGTATCCCTTTAAGCAGTATGATGAGAGGTGAAATGCCACATTTCTACAGCAAAATAAGGGCTTTATACCCCTCAAATCCCGGGGCACAATGCGGGCAGCGCTTCCAGAAAGAGGCAGAGCTTTCTGCTGTAGCTCTGCCTTTGCTGGAGTCAATCGCCGCTGATCGATCGACACCTCTCCCCTCCCCTCTCAGTCTTCCTTCACAGAGAGGGGCGGGGAGAGGCGGAGATCTGCATGCAGATTGACGCGAGCAGAGGCAGAGTTACAGCGCTAAGCTCTGCCTCCCCAGGCAGCAAAAGCCACGACTTTAAAAGACGCGGATGTTTGCCCTGGGATTTGGGGGGTATAAAGCCCTTGTTTTGCTGTGGAAATGCGGCATTTCACCTCTCATCATACTGCTTAAACTTAATAGCAAGTGAAAAGCAAGAATTCTTTTCGTTTCAGACTCTCTTTTTATTATTATTATTATTATTTTTTATTTATATAGCGCCAACATATTCCGCAGCGCTTTACAAAGCACAATAAGATGACAAGGGGAACATAGATACAACTAACAAATATACAGCAGAGTTCCAAGCAGCACAAATATTGTTACAAAAATAGTAAACATTAGGAGGATGACCCTGCCCTTGCGAGCTTACAATCTAATGGGTAGTGGGGGACACACTAGGTAAGGGGGTGGAGGATGGATGAGGCAGTGATTCTTTGCCTCTGATTACATTGTGACAAATAAGTAAATAAAGGGCTATAGAATGTTATAAGCTTGTCTGAAAAGGTGTGTTTTAAGAGTGCGTTTGAAGATGTCCAGGTTTGGAGCATGACGTACAGGCTGTGGAAGAGAGTTCCAGATAAGGGCTGATGCTCGTGTAAAGTCCTGGATGCGAGCATGAGAGGAGGTGATCAGCTTAGAGGCCAGGAGAATTTCTTGGGAGGAGCGAAGGTTGCGGGAGGGACAATATCTTGAGATTAGTGAGGAGATGTATGGAGGAGACAACTCGTGGAGGGCTTTGTATGTTAGAGTCAGGAGTTTGAACTGGATCCTCTGGGTAATGGGTAACCAGTGGAGAGAACGGCACAGTGGGGCTGCATCGGAAGAGCGTGTGGAAAGGTGAATGAGGCGGGCCGCTGCATTTAGAAGGGATTGGAGAGGAGCTAGCCTGTTTTTTGGTAGGCCACAGAGCAGGGTGTTGCAGTAGTCTAGGCGGGAGATGATTAAGGCATGAACAAGCATTTTGGTGGCCTCTTGTGTGAGGAAGGGACGGATACGGAATATATTTTTGAGCTGGAAATAGCAGGTGGTGGTTAAAGAGGCAATGTGAGGTTTAAAGGAGAGCTCTGAGTCAAGTATAACCCCCAAGCAGCGGGCCTTAGTGGTTGAGGTTATTGGGGTGTTGTCTACCGTTATGGTTGCAATTGGTGGGGGTGTAGATAGCAATGGTGGAAAAATCACAATTTCCGTTTTAGTCATGTTGAGTTTGAGGAAGCGGGAGGACATGAATGCAGAAATGGCACGTAGACAGTCGGGGACTCTGGATAGTAGTGAGGACAGGTCAGGAGCTGAGAGATAGATTTGGGTGTCATCCGCATAGAGGTGATACTGGAAGCCAAAAGAGTTAATTAGTTGTCCCAGGCCACGGGTGTAGATTGAGAAAAGAAGTGGCCCAAGAACAGAGCCTTGAGGTACACCAACAGACAGTGGGTGTGGAGAGGACTTGGTGTTAGAGAAGGAGACAGTGTAAGAGCGTCCAGAGAGATAAGAGGAGATCCAGGAATGTGCTTGTCCCTTGATTCCTAAAGATGACAGTGTCTGCAGAAGCAGAGCATGATCAACCGTGTCAAAGGCAGAGGAAAGGTCAAGGAGTATTAGAATGGAGAACTGGCCTTTGGATTTAGCTACCAGTAGGTCATTAGCAACTTTCGTGAGGACAGTTTCAGTGGAATGGTGTGTGCGGAATCCAGATTGAAAGGGGTCAAGTAAGGAGTTGGTAGAGAAGTACACACAGATTCTGCCTTGTCTGTGCCGTTGTAGTTGTAGAAGAAAAGGACTATAAACACATTCCCTCCATGTTACCACCCTCCTGTTACCTAACGAAACTGAAAACACAAGTGGCCTTTCTCCAGTTTTAATTCAATTAAAGATGCTGAAAAGTACATTCAACTTACAGCTTTGCTGTGGTCAACAAGTAATAAAACACTTTCTTCTTTGAGTCCAAATCCTGTTTTTGGAATGGCTCCTTTGCATTTGTACGATGTCCAAGGCTTTCATTTGCTATCAGGACATGAAGCACTGGGCCACCTCGCTCAACGATTGGGTTTGGTCCTGGAATGTGCAGCTGTCCTCCAAAGAGTGTTCTACCCATGGCAGAGATCCAGAAGATGTTGGCATCAGCTCAACTTCTGAAGGCACCAACATCTATATGGACAAATTTATAGCTGCTGTCTACCATGGCCACGAGGACAACTGAGAAGTACTCCTTACAGTTACAAAACTTTTAACCACTTTCCCAGGACAGCAGGATGCAGAGGTTTTTCCTGTCCATGGCTCATATGGAATTTTGGAAGTTTTTTTAGTCTGTGGCCTTATAGAGGAACTGTAACCAAGGATTAAACTTCATCCCAATCTGTAGCTGATGCGTACGTACAAAAAGGGCGCCCGGACAAAAAGGGCGCGGGGTGTAAACTCTAAATAATAATTCATCATTAATAGGGTTTATAAAAATAGTGTGCTATATTTCGTTTACAAATAATGTTTAACAAAATTATAAATCATTAAATAATGTTTATGAAATCGGAAATTGTGAAAACGTTAATCTTCCATGTTTCTAAAGTTAAACTTATAATTACGTTTATTAAAAAAACACTAATATATGTTTAATTGTTATAATTGTATATTATTGTGAATAACCTTCATTTACGGTTTGTTCTTATAATAAAATCTGAAAATATTCTTTATAACGATGATATAAATATAACTACGTTCGTAATAAGTGTTGTAAAACATTAGTAATTATTACTAAAATTTTACTAAAACTATACCTAAGCCTACTCTTACACAGAACCCTCCCTGTACCTATCCCTAACCCCTAGACCCCCCTGTTGGTGCCTAAACCTAAGACCCCCCTGTTGGTGCCTAAACCTAAGACCCCCCCCTGTTGGTGCCTAAGTAACCCTCCCTGTACCTACCCCTAACCCCTAGACCCCCCTGTTGGTGCCTAAACCTAAGACCCCCCTGTTGGTGCCTAAACCTAAGACCCCCCTGTTGGTGCCTAAACCTAAGACCCCCCTGTTGGTGCCTAAGTAACCCTCCCTGTACCTACCCCTAACCCCTAGACCCCCCCTGTTGGTGCCTAAACCTAAGACCCCCCTGTTGGTGCCTAAACCTAAGACCCCCCTGTTGGTGCCTAAACCTAAGACCCCCCTGTTGGTGCCTAAACCTAAGACCCCCCTGGTGGTGCCTAAACCTAAGACCCCCCTTTATTATGTGGATAATAATGTTTTACTAATTGTGGATGCAAAAAATATTTTGCAATTTACGTACTGATCGCTTTATTTTGTGAATAATAATGTTATACAAACAGTAAGGGATAAAACTTTAAATAATGTTTTAATTAGTTAAATAAGATTAATATGTTTAGTATTTTTATAAACGTTATTCGGCACGGGTGCATTTTATAAACGTAAATCACCACAAGCACAGTTATAAATCATTAAAAATCTCCTGGCGCCGTTTGTAAACGTTATTTATGTCCTGCGCCCTTTTTTCCTGCTCGGCGCCCATTAAACGTTATTTATTATGAGAGTGAATGGCGGCGCCCTTTTTGTCCACTAGCGGCCTGCGCCCTTTTTTCCCGCTTCCGTAGCTGATACCCCCTTTCCCATGAGAAATCTTTTCCTTTTCTCTAATAGATCATCAGGGGGTCTGTATGGCTAATATTGTGGTGAAACCCCTCCCACAGTGCGATGTCATGACCTACTGTAGGTCCTGACAGTTTCCTGTCTGTGAACCTTGTTGCATTGTGGGAAATAACAGCTATTTCCAACTGCCAAGCAACCAGTATCTCCCTCTGTGCATATGTAAATCTATTTTTTAAAAAAACTCGTAGCCTATCGCAGTGTTAGTGGGTGTGTTTATAAATACTGGCAGCTGGTGCTGTCTAGTTTTCTCATGTCTGCCAGTAGTAAAGAGAATGACCTGCCGGCTGGTTGTGGATCAAACACCATGAGCAAATTACATGGCGAATATCAATCATTTCTTGATCTCTCTTCTATTTTTTCACTTCTCAATTTCCAATCTATTGATTTTTTTTTTTTTCCAATTAAAGTTCCCCTTTAAAATGACCAAAAATATGAAACCATGGGCACCCATGTAAAACGCAACTAACAGCTGGAATAACAGTACATTTAGGCACCTCAATCCTCCAATAAAATAGCGGGTGCCTAGACCGCCTACTATTAAAAATTGCTCGCTATTTTATCGGGCGACTTTGGCGTCCCAAATGACTGTTATAGCTCCTATTAGCTGCGTTTTACATGGATGCCTATGGCAGTGCCCAAATTTACTCACCGCTCGGTGCCAAATTTAAGCAGCCCTAGTGAAGACACCAAGCCATCACAACAGAGTCTTGACCTGCAGTTACTCCTCCTACAGGAAGACTGCAGAGTTACCCCTCCTACTGTATAGGAAGACAGCAGCGTCCTGACCTGCAGAGTTACTACTCCTACAGGAAGATCGCAGAGTCCTTACCTGCAGAGTTACCCCTTCTATAGGATGATCGCAGAGTCCTGACCTGCAGAGTTACCCCTCCTATAGGAAGACTGCAAAGTCCTGACCTGCAGAGTTACTACTCCTACAGGAAGACTGCAGAGTCCTGACCTGCAGAGTTACCCCTTCTATAGGATGATCGCAGAGTCCTGACCTGCAGAGTTACCCCTCCTATAGGAAGACTGCAAAGTCCTGACCTGCAGAGTTACTACTCCTACAGGAAGATCGCAGAGTCCTTACCTGCAGAGTTACCCCTTCTATAGGATGATCGCAGAGTCCTGACCTGCAGAGTTACCCCTCCTATAGGAAGACTGCAAAGTCCTGACCTGCAGAGTTACTACTCCTACAGGAAGAGCGCAGAATTCTGACCTGCAGAGTTACCCCTCCTATAGGAAGACTGCAGAGTCCTGACCTGCAGAGTTACCCCTCCTATAGGATGATCGCAGAGTCCTGACCTGCAGAGTTACCCCTCCTATAGGAAGACTGCAAAGTCCTGACCTGCAGAGTTACTACTCCTACAGGAAGAGCGCAGAATTCTGACCTGCAGAGTTACCCCTCCTATAGGAAGACTGCAGAGTCCTGACCTGCAGTTACCCCTCCTATAGGATGATCGCAGAGTCCTGACCTGCAGAGTTACCCCTCCTATAGGAAGAGTGCAGAGCCCTGACCTGCAGAGTTACCCCTCCTACAGGAAGAGCGCAGAATCCTGACCTGCAGTATTACCCCTC
The DNA here is from genome assembly GCF_040937935.1 of Hyperolius riggenbachi. Lineage (NCBI taxonomy): Eukaryota > Metazoa > Chordata > Amphibia > Anura > Hyperoliidae > Hyperolius > Hyperolius riggenbachi. The sequence continues at coordinate 16,435,004 of NC_090651.1, read as the reverse complement.
CTATAGGAAGACAGCAGAGTCCTGACCTGCAGAGTTACCCCTCCTATAGGAAGACCGCAGAGTCCTGACCTGCAGAGTTACCCCTCCTATAGGAAGACAGCAGAGTCCTGACCTGCAGAGTTACCCCTCCTATAGGAAGAGTGCAGAGCCCTGACCTGCAGAGTTACCCCTCCTACAGGAAGAGCGCAGAATCCTGACCTGCAGAGTTACCCCTCCTATAGGAAGACAGCAGAGTCCTGACCTGCAGAGTTACCCCTCCTATAGGAAGACTGCAGAGTACTGACCTGCAGAGTTAACCCTCCTAAAGGAAGACCGCAGAGTCCTGATCTACAGAGTTACCCCGTCCTATAGGAAGACCGCAGAGTCCTGACCTGCAGAGTTACCCCTCCTATAGGAAGACAGCAGAATCCTGACCTGCAGAGTTACCTCTCCTATAGGAAGAGTGCAGAGTTACCCCTCCTATAGGAAGACCGCAGAGTCCTGACCTGCAGAGTTACCCCTCCTATAGGAAGACAGCAGAGTCCAGACCTGCAGAGTTACCCCTCCTATAGGAAGAGTGCAGATCCCTGACCTGCAGAGTTACCCCTCCTACAGGAAGAGCGCAGAATCCTGACCTGCAGAGTTACCCCTCCTATAGGAAGACCGCAGAGTCCTGACCTGCAGAGTTACCCCTCCTATAGGAAGACAGCTGAGTCCTGACCTGCAGAGTTACCCCTCCTATAGGAAGACTGCAGAGTCCTGACCTGCAGAGTTACCCCTCCTATAGGAAGACCGCAGAGTCCTGATCTACAGAGTTACCCCGTCCTATAGGAAGACCGCAATGTCCAGACCTGCAGAGGTACCCCTTCTATAGGAAGACCGCAGAGTCCTGACCTGCAGAGTTACCCCTCCTATAGGAAGTCCACAGAGTCCTGACCTGCAGAGTTACCCCTCCTATAGGAAGACTGCAGAGTCCTGACCTGCAGAGTTACCCCTCCTATAGGAAGACCGCAGAGTCCTGATCTACAGAGTTACCCCGTCCTATAGGAAGACCGCAATGTCCAGACCTGCAGAGGTACCCCTTCTATAGGAAGACCGCAGAGTCCTGACCTGCAGAGTTACCCCTCCTATAGGAAGTCCACAGAGTCCTGACCTGCAGAGTTACCCCTCCTATAGGAAGACTGCAGAGTCCTGACCTGCAGAGTTACCCCTCCTATAGGAAGACTGCAGAGTCCTGACCTGCAGAGTTACCCCTCCTATAGGAAGACCGCAGAGTCCTGATCTACAGAGTTACCCCGTCCTATAGGAAGACCGCAATGTCCAGACCTGCAGAGGTACCCCTTCTATAGGAAGACCGCAGAGTCCTGACCTGCAGAGTTACCCCTCCTATAGGAAGTCCACAGAGTCCTGACCTGCAGAGTTACCCCTCCTATAGGAAGACTGCAGAGTCCTGACCTGCAGAGTTACCCCTCCTATAGGAAGACCGCAGAGTCCTGACCTGCAGAGTTACCCCTCCTATAGGAAGGCCACAAAGTCCTGACCTGCAGAGTTACCCCTCCTATAGGAAGACTGCAGAGTCCTGACCTGCAGAGTTACCCCTCCTATAGGCAGACTGCAGAGTCCTGACCTGCAGAGTTACCCCTCCTATAGGAAGACTGCAGAGTCCTGACCTGCAGAGTTACCCCTCCTATAGGAAGACTGCAGAGTCCTGACCTGCAGCGTTACCCCTCCTATAGGAAGACTGCAGAGTCCTGACCTGCAGAGTTACCCCTCCGATAGGAAGACTGCAGAGTCCTGACCTGCAGCGTTACCCCTCCTATAGGAAGACCGCAGAGTCCTGACCTGCAGAGTTACCCCTCCTATAGGAAGACCGCAGAGTCCTGACCTGCAGAGTTACTACTCCTATAGGAAGGCCGCAGAGTCCTGACCTGCAGAGTTACCCCTCCGATAGGAAGGCCGCAGAGTCCTGACCTGCAGAGTCACCCCTCCTATAGGAAGACTGCAGAGTCCTGACCTGCAGAGTTACCCCTCCTATAGGAAGACCGCAGAGTCCTGACCTGCAGAGTTACCCCTCCTATAGGAAGACAGCAGAGTCCTGACCTGCAGAGTTACCCCTCCTATAGGAAGACCGCAGAGTCCTGACCTGCAGAGTTACCCCTCCTATAGGAAAACTGCAGAGTCCTGACCTGCAGAGTTACCTCTCCTATAGGAAGACAGCAGAGTCCTGACCTGCAGAGTTACCCCTCCTATAGGAAGACCACATAGCCCTGACCTGCAGAGTTACCCCTCCTATAGGAAAACTGCAGAGTCCTGACCTGCAGAGTTACCTCTCCTATAGGAAGACCGCAGAGTCCTGACCTGCAGAGTTACCTCTCCTATAGGAAGGCCGCAGAGTCCTGACCTGCAGAGTTACCTCTCCTATAGGAAAACTGCAGAGTCCTGACCTGCAGAGTTACCCCTCCTATAGGAAGACCGCTGAGTCCTGACCTGCAGAGTTACCTCTCCTATAGGAAGACAGCAGAGTCCTGACCTGCAGAGTTACCCTTCCTTTAGGAAGACCACAATGTCCTAACTCCTGACCTGCAGAGTTACCCCTCCTATAGGAAGACCGCTGAGTCTTGACCTGCAGAGTTACCTCTCCTATAGGAAGACAGCAGAGTCCTGACCTGCAGAGTTACCCTTCCTTTAGGAAGACCACAATGTCCTGACTCCTGACCTGCAGAGTTACCCCTCCTATAGGAAGACCGCTGAGTCCTGACCTGCAGAGTTACCTCTCCTATAGGAAGACAGCAGAGTCCTGACCTGCAGAGTTACCCTTCCTTTAGGAAGACCACAATGTCCTGACTCCTGACCTGCAGAGTTACCCCTCCTATAGGAAGACTGCTGAGTCCTGACCTGCAGAGTTACCTCTCCTATAGGAAGACAGCAGAGTCCTGACCTGCAGAGTTACCCCTCCTATAGGAAGACCGCAGAGCCCTGACCTGCAGAGTTACCCCTCCTATAGGAAGACCGCAGAGTCCTCACCTGCAGAGTTACTCAGCATATCTACTTTCTTCCTGACAGTTCAGTTAACTTTGCCAATGGGAACACAGAGCAGAGGTCTGACGTGCAGGTACCCCTCCTATGTTGGGCCTTGCATTTGCTCTGGGGCTGCCTGTTCTCCCCAATGTATAAATCTTTGCCCTCCTCAGTACTCTGGACTGTACACACTAAGTTGTTTTTCTTGTATTTACTTTCTAGGATGTGAAAGTTTTTGTCTCTGTGTGTTGCTTGACCTTTTAATTAAAGCAGTCTATTACTGGGGGTGTCATTACTGCCATGCCATTGCAATGTCTGAAGTTGTCATTAGTGTTTTTAGTTTGTTGTTTTTATTTGTTTCCAATTTGCCTCTATGCATTGCTGGTTTGCAGCATTTTCTAATTAATTCCTTTTAACAGCTGCAAGATTTTCATTATTCCTGGTAATGGATTTAGAGGTATAAATTGGTCACTTAGTTTTGTCTATTACATGTAAACTATCTGTGTCCTAAAATATAAATGCTCTTCTGAGACGCGGGACATAAAAGTGCGCTTTCTAGACCAGGCTTTGGGGAACCGTTCTCTGAACACATAGCGCTATTACAACTAATTAAACATTTGTCTTAATTTAATATAATGCTGCCTTGTCCAGAACATGCGAACGACTCTCAGATTCTTCTAAATATTTACTTTGAGCCATTTCACGCCCAGTGTATGATATAGGTGTACTGAGTTCTATGCCACGTGCGTGACTCAGATCAGGTGGCCTCTGGTTACCACGTCTCTGAAGGCTGAGGCATGCTGCAGTGCGCTGGTAGCGACCGTGGTGGTAGGGAAGGACTGGGGCTATGGGCGAAGAAGAGTTAGGGTACAGTGGGTGATGGAATAAAAGGAAAACTAGTGATATTCTATTATTGTTATTTTGTGCCTATTTTTAAAGGACACCCGAAGCGAAAATAAACTATTGAAATAAACTATTTTATATATCTTCCTTCTCCTAAAAATTACTTTTTTAAGATATTCCACGGTTTTATTTTATGTTTAAATCTACTTTTGATGTTTTAACTGTTTTATTGTTTTTGCTCAATGACACATTCAGTGAAGTATGCCAGAGCTAAAATCTATGAACTATTGATCCTTTTTTATCTCTTTCCTGCTCTCAAAAGCCATTTCCTGCTAGGAAAGTGTTTTATAGTTGGAATTTCTTATCAGTGAGGGTCACACTGTAGTGACTTCCTGTCTGAGTCAGGACTGAGTCAGCCACTTACATACCTGATATTTAACTCTTTCAGGCAGAGAAAGGAAAAAAAAAAGGAACACAGCATAGTTATTTGTGTGCTAGGCACTGTACATACCCATGTCTATCTCATGTCACCTCGGGTATCCTTTAAATGTAAACGCCCATAAACCACTTAAAGAGAACCTGTACTGAGTAAAAATATTTAAAATAAACACATGAGGTAACTTCAAATGAACATTACAGAGTTACCTTGCCATCAGTTCCTCTCAGAAGCTCACCATTTTCTTCTGACAATGATCCCTTCCAGTTCTGACAATATTTTGTCAGATCTAAAATATATCAGTTGCTGTCAGTAAAATATCAGTTGCTGTCAGTTATAGCTGAGAGGAAAACGGATGTACCAGGTAATGTCCATGTTTCCCTATGGCTCAAGTGGGCGATGTTACAGTTTAACTGTGTGCTGACCAGAAAGCTGTTATGGGTAATGGCCATTTTCAAAATGGAGGACGGAAAATTCCCTTGATCACAGTGAACAAACAGGACGCGGGACAGGAGTAGGACACTGAGGAGTAGACTACATGGAAGGTAAGTATGACTTGTGTATTATTATTGACTTGTGCTTATTTTTACTTTTATTTTCAGTACAGGTTTTCTTTAAGGACCACAGGCCTAAACCCCCCTAAAGACCAGGCCATTTTTTGCTAATTAGGCCACTGCAGCTTTAAGGCCTTGCTGCAGCGCTGTACAGCTCAGTACACAAGTGATTCTACCCCCCCCCCACACCTTTTCTGCCCACCAACAGAGCTCTCTGTTGGTGGGCAATGATCGCTCCCACAGTCCCTCTCCCCGCAAGCCAATCAGTGCGATCGGCTGGTATAGGCTTCAGCCTATGACATCGGATCACTGCCTTGCCACTCAGGGGGACAGCTGTCCGCAGTACAGCGCTGCCGTAGATCGCAGATACGACGAAACCGTCTAAGCTTCGTTCGCCAATGGGAGACAGAGGGCGGAGTGGAGCTCCGCCATGGAAGCGGAGATGCGCTCACATTGGCGTGCGCGATCTCCTGCAATACACGCCCCCAGGGCTTTACGGCGTTAGGCGGTCCTTGGAGAGCCACCGCGTTCACGCCCATCGGCGTTACACGGTCTTAAAGAGGTTAAAATGTTTACTTTTCACTATACTCCTCTGTCTTTTTTGCGGTTTCCTATTTCTCCCACCGCAGCGCACACTTCTATCTCCTCTTGCTGATTCGTTATACGTTTGCTCACTTTCTGCTGCGCTGTCTTTCCGCACATTCTAGGTTTCGGTCTAGCAGGGGTTACATAAGAACAACACATTGAGATGTTAGAGAAATGAACAGCACACACTGTCAGCCTGTGAGTTATGTACTGGTGATAATGTGATGACTGCTGGATTTATGGAAGCTGTGAGTTATTATTTTCTGTTGGGCCATGCTGTCTGCTTCCAGTATGTGAGGTGCTTTTGTTCTTTGCTGTGTAAGGGATCGGCCATCCTTTGATAGCGTCACCTCCTTGCTGCGCTATTAAGCACATTAGTGGAATGGTTATGACCTTTAAAAATGTTCTGTCTAGGCAGATGAAGTGCAATTTGAAACTCGTGATTATCTTTTTATCTTGACAAGGACATGAACTGGTTGACAAGCAGCGAGAGTTCTCTTCCTTTGGGCCCTCTGGTAAAATGGACAAGGAGCCCGTCCCCCAGGGCACAGGGGATTACTGTATACTAGTGTGACATGCTGGTCCTGCTTCTCCCTTCTCTCTAGTTTATTTAATGTACAATATAAATCGGAGTTATGCTGGGAATACACGGCTCCATTTTGAGCCATTAAGATGGCTCGATAGATAATTACTGACATGTCCGATCTCCTGCCCGATCGTTTCGTCACTCGATTCCCGATTAAAGTGAATGGAAAAAAGATAAGAAAAATGAGCGGAAGATAAGAGAACTGACTGCGGAATTGCGTTTGGGGGGGGGGGGGGGTACACATGTATGTGAATATATATATATATATATATATATATATATATATATATATATATATATATACATATATGCAGTATATCTTACTAATGTTATAAATGCGAAAGTTTGATGTTTGTTACTCAATCACACAACAATGGCTGAACGGATTGGAATGAAATTTGGCACACACAAAGTACATTACCTGGAGTAACATATAGGATACTTTTCATCCCCATAACCAAAAAGAGGGCGTAGACAAATACAAATTTCACTGGGAAAATGTAAACTGCAGCCATTCTTACACTGTTTATGGCAGGCACTGTTAATGGCAGGGTTCTCAAACTTTGCACAATTGGCCACTGGGTGACTGGGATTAATATTCAGAAAAGTGGGTGGAGCCTACAAAAGCCAATTAAAATTCACCTATTGATTTTCAAGGGGAAAATGTAATTGCTGCCATTCTTACACTGTTAATGGCACGAGTCTCAAACCTGGTACAGTTGGTCATTGGGTGACTGGAGTTCAAATTCAGAAAAGGGGTGGAGCCAAAAACAGCCAATCAGATTTGTTTAATTTCAATGCAAATTATTGATGCCAAAGACTGCAAAGCTTACAAACTTGGTCATTGAGTAATTGAGTGTTTGCGTGTTAGGGTTAGAAAAAGTGGGAGTAGCCAACACCAGCCAAATACATACCCAAGCAATGCCCATCAGCTAGTATATATATATATATATATATATATATATCTCCCCTATCATATATACCCCCCCATAAACCCCATCTCTGGTGAGAGATCACCATAGCCTGTCGGGGGATGCTTTGGCACGTGAACCAATCGGGTGGGGGTGCTGGCACCAGACTGGCCAATCACAGACAGCCGCTGCTCCTTTTGCTAACTGGTGAACAATGGTCTCGTGGGTGGGACCAAGGCACCATCATTGGGTCAATCACTGCAGTCGATTACTAGCAGTGAACTAATCAGATTTCACTGCTACTGACCGAGTACAGTGATTGGCCTGCCCTTGCTTGGCCCTGCCTGAAGTGTTAGAGTTTTTTATTTATTTATATATGGTTATTTAGATATGGTTTTTGGCCTGGGGGGGGGGGGGGGGGGGAATTTTTTTTGAATCCTAACTAAACACAAAATTGAACGAGGCAGATTCTAAAAGCAATCGGGATGATAAGTGAATATGGACAGTGTATAGAGGCAGATTGCTGGACAGAATACTCGTTTCATGAAAAAAGCCTCAAGCCTCCCAATCTATTTAGGCCCACAGACGATCCAATAACGTGGATTTAATCGATGTGCTGGATAGCTGGAATAGGGCATCAGCCAGGCCAGGAGGGAAAGCGCGCACACAAACGCGCACACATATTTAAAGGTGAACTGCCACCACTTATTTGAGGGATATGTCCCACTATCTGGTCCGAGCTAGGAAAGAAGGGGTTAACACAACAGCCAAATCTTTCTAAAACAATCCCGTTCTCTGGATAACAGTCTCATCAGAAGCAGGTTCGTTCTGCGGTACTCAAAAACTTTTTCTCATTTATTGAAAATGCATGTAGGTTATTACAGAAATTTTTTTTTACAACAAAATTGAAACACGTAGCAAACAGCATTAAAATAAGAGGATATAAATGAGGAAAATAAATCCAGTTTTTGTGGAAATCCAGCGAAAATGTGTTTAGTCCCAGCTTAAAAGCTATCTTCGCGGGACCCCAGGTGTGTCTTATAGGTAGATTTTTGGAAGTTTTTTTATGGCCGCTGGGCAAGTTTCCTTTTGAAAAACCTTGCTTGGGAGGCGGGATTCTTAGTTCTGCCCTCTGCTTCAGGTAATTCTCCCTTGACATTTTAACCTCTTGCTGACTGCTCCACGCCACTCGGCGTGAACGCGGCGGCAGCCCCAGGACCACTCCATGCCGATTGGCGTGAATGGCTTCCGATGGGGATTGCAGGAGAGCGCACACGCCGACGTGTGCGCATCTCCGCTCTGATGACGGAGCAGGGATCGCCGCTCAGAGAATGTTAGATAGCAAAACCACCGTCTAATAAGTCTGTACAGCGCTGCGATCTAAGTCAGCGCTGTACTGGGGACAGCCGTGTGACACGGCTGTTTTACCCTGGGGGAGACAGGAGTGATCCGCTGTCATAGGCTGCCGCTGGGAGGGAGGGATATGGGCAAAATAAATTTTAAAAAAATGTAATTTAATAAAAAAAAATTGAATATTTATAAAAAAAAAACCCAAACAAAATAAAAACAACCTGGGAGCGAACAGACCCCACTAACAGAAAGCTCTGTTGGTGGGGAGAAAAGGAAGGGGGGTGGGGAGGAGTCACTTGTGTGCTGAGTTGTATGGTCCTGCAGTGAGCCCTTAAAGCTGCAGTGGCCTATTATGATAAAAATGGCCTGGTCACTAGGGGGGGTTAACACCGCGATCCTTAAGTGGTTAAGGGAAAAACTTGGCCATGAATGTATTATTCGTCCATGTTTCGGGCATTGTTCGTTGCTCGCATACAATAATAGCCTTTGAAAAATCTACAAGATTTTAAGACCAAACAGCATTTTTCTAGCTTAACTTATTACCATAATATTTCATAACCAGGGTTGGCTTGGAGCGACCCAGACAAAACCGATATGCACAGATGAAGCTTGATGCCAGCAATTCATTGATGTATGTTTCATATGGATCGGATGTATGAATAGTTTATAAAGGGACAAATATGACATGTACCTTGATAAGTCACAAGGCCAGGCCCAATCTGCATTGGCTTCCTGGTGTCTGCCAGAGATGCTCACTCCCTACTGATTTAGGGCCCATACACACGGCGTGCAAATGTCTGTACAGACACGTGTTGAGCGGTGGTTCATTCGAGTGGCAAACAACATAGACTGTCAGCAGACTGCAGACACAGCCATGTCTGAGCGATTCAACTGGTGAAACTCTTGTGACTTTTGTCTCACGAACCGTTGCTTAGTCTGTTGGTGTCTTGTCAAGTGTATGAAAGTCTTCTGTAGACAGCAGAGTCGCTACCATAGTGCTACTACAATACGTAGTCTGTGGCAGACCACTTCCGTTGTGTCTTCACTCTTTCTGTTGTCACGTGTGTACAACTGTCACCAACTCGAATTGTCAGTGCCATAAATATGCTGTTGTCTCTTGTCTGTTTGTCGTTGCCTCACAAATACAGACAAATGTATGCCGTGTGTATAGTTACATAGTTATTTTGGTTGAAAAAAGACATACGTCCATCGAGTTCAACCAGTATAAAGTACAACACCAGCCTGCTCCCTCACATATCCCTGTTGATCCAGAGGAAGGCGAAAAACCCCTTACAAGGCTTGGTCCAATTAGCCCCAAAAAGGAAAAATTCCTTCCCGACTCCAGATGGCAATCAGATAAAATCCCTGGATCAACATCATTAGGCATTACCTAGTAATTGTAGCCATGGATGTCTTTCAACGCAAGGAAAGCATCTAAGCCCCCTTTAAATGCAGGTATAGAGTTTGCCCAGAGTATGGACCTTTAGCTTCCTTACCCTGCTTTGATCTAACCTCTTTTGATCTAACCACACTTGCGTTAAGTGGCAAACGGATCCGTGAAAACAGATCTGATTACCAGTCGATCGGATCCCTTTGCCTTCAGCTGCTTCCGTTCTGTTCCCCTCCGACCCCCATCAGCAAAGTGGATATTGCTGGATAGAATGGTCCGTTTTTTTACTAGTGTGAAGAAACGTTCCGTTTTCTCATTGCCCCCAATGCAGGGCTTCAGCTTCCGTTTCCGTTCCGCTGGGCTCAGCGGTCTGGAAAAATTTCTTCAGAAGGAAACTTGCGGTCCTTTCAGCTGATCGTGCAGAGTGGATTCATTCGAGCATGTAGCTCAGAATCAAGCTTCATAGTTACATAGTTATTTTGGTTGAAAAAAGACATACGTCCATCGAGTTCAACTTCTCCCTTATCAATTTTTTTTCTAAGGGTTCTCGTACATTAGTCGAGTTTGCAGGCTGACTGACCCGATACAATCATTTTTATGAATCGAAGGAGAATCAGTGCTGCAACTTGGCAACCCGATCAATCGATCAACTTCCAGCCCAAAAACAGTCAAAAGGATCAATGAGGCATGGTGGAAATTTTTGTTCTTAAAGAAGAACTTCAGTGAAAATAATGTAATAAAAAAAGTGCTTCATTTTTACAATAATTATGTATATGTCAATGATTGCCCATTGTAAAATCTTTCCTCTCCCTGATTTACATTTTGACATTTACCACATGGTGACATTTTTACTGCTAGCAGCTGATGTCAGTGGAAGGAGATGCGGCTTGCTTTTTTGGCAGTTGGAAACAACTGTAAACAGTTATTAACAGTTATGCTCCGTCACCTCCCAAAAAACGTCTGCCCCATGAAAAAAATGGCTGCCCGCATGAAATCACAAACAGTTGCCTGTTCTTTTGAAACAGGGTGGGTAAGAGATTATATTACCTATCTATGTTAATTAACATAACTAATGTAACTTAATGACAGTATGTTTGTTTAGGCTGAAGTTCCCCTTTAAAGGACAACTGAAGTTAGAAGAAAACAGAGGCTGCCATATTTATTTCCTTTTAAACAATACCAGTTGCCAGGCAGCCCTGCTGATCTATTTGGCTGCAGGCGTATCTTTTAGAGCACAGAGGAAGTTCTGAGTTCAGATCCGCTTTAAAAAGTACACAATTCTTAGGGAAAAAAAGGCCACTTGAGTCAAAGTTATCTGTTTATTCAGACTCATATCTTATGCCTGTTGGTGCCCTTACGGGCAGCGAGTCAAATTTTTTTTGAATGTGTAATTGAGAACCAGGGCTCACTGTTGCTCTGAGCCGGGGTCTGCCGGCATGAGAGCTCCCTCGTCGCTCGGAGCCGGGGTCTGCCGGCATGGGAGCTCTCTCTTCGCTCGGAGCCGGGGTCTGCTGGCATGGGAGCTCCCTCGTCGCTCGGAGCCGGGGTCTGCCGGCATGGGAGCTCCCTCTTCGCTCGGAGCCGGGAACTGCCGGCATGGGGGGAGCTCCCTCTTCGCTCGGAGCCGGGGTCTGCAGGCATGGGAACTCTCTCTTCGCTCGGAGCCGGGGTCTGCCGCCATGGGAGCTCTCTCTTCGCTCGGAGCCGGGGTCTGCCGCCATGGGAGCTCTCTCTTCGCTCGGAGCCGGGGTCTGCCGGCATGGGAGCTCTCTCTTCGCTCGGAGCCGGGGTCTGCTGGCATGGGAGCTCTCTCTTCGCTCGGAGCCGGGGTCTGCCGCCATGGGAGCTCTCTCTTCGCTCGGAGCCGGGGTCTGCTGGCATGGGAGCTCCCTCGTCGCTCGGAGCCGGGGTCTGCCGGCATGGGAGCTACCTCTTCGCTCGGAGCCGGGGACTGCCGGCATGGGGGGAGCTCCCTCTTCGCTCGGAGCCGGGGTCTGCCGGCATGGGAGCTCCCTCTTCGCTCGGAGCCGGGGACTGCCGGCATGGGGGGAGCTCCCTCTTCGCTCGGAGCCGGGGTCTGCAGGCATGGGAGCTCTCTCTTCGCTCGGAGCCGGGGTCTGCTGGCATGGGAGCTCCCTCGTCGCTCGGAGCCGGGATTGGATTTGCCGGCATGTAGATCCTGTTGCCCACTGTGTAGACAATTTGCATCTGGAAAAGAAAACTGGCAATATAATCGAGATCATTTTTCTACCAGAGTTTCGGAACTGGTATTTAGTGGGTATAATTCCTCCAAACGCCCCATTAATTTTGCTTTATGGCTGTCCTGATGGCCATTACACTTTTTCTCCTTTGTTAATGCCTTTTCCCATTTGGTTTTTACAATTAAGAAAACGCTTTTTTTTTTTTAAGTCCAGTTTCAGAGGGAGTATGGGCTGTGTGCTAAAGTGATTCTAATGGGGTTGAAAGCACTACAAGTAATGATGCTTTCTGCCCGGCTCTCACAAAGCTTCTCTGAACACGGCTACAACCCTGTTGGAAGCTGTTGCGGTGCCTACCGCTAACCAAGAGCAAGAAAGGAACACTCTGGTCAAATTGGAGAATGAAACCTCGCGACAGACAGAACACACAGCCTTCAGCAAAGAGAAAAGCTGGCACATCCAAAGTTGATCTTTATTGGTTCCATGTAAAAGAATATGGTAAATGTTTCGGAGCCACGTAGGACCCCTTTATCATGGCAATGTTTGCTTGGAGACAAAAATCTACAGGAACAAAAAGATACAAAAAGATACAGATACTACAAATGTGAGAGAACACACAGCCTGGCTGCTGAAGATTTCTGCTTGTCGTCTGGAACTCTGGATGGAGCTATCGTTTTTCATTCTACCCCACTTCTAGAAATTCTCTTAAAGAGGAACTATAACCCTGGATTGACCTTCATCCCAATCAGTAGCTGATGCCCCCTTTCCCAAGGGAAATCTTTACCTTTTTTCAAATGGATCCTCAGGAGGGTCTGTATGGCTGATATTGTGGTGAAACCCCTCCCACTGTGTGATGTCATGACCATGGTCCTGACAGTTTGCTGTCTGTGAACTGCATTGCATTGTGGGGAATAACGGCTTTCTCCAACTGCAAAAGCAAGCAGTATCTCCCTCTGTGCATAGAATTCTCAGTAACGAACATTCCGTACAGATCACCTGACAGGACTAAAGACGTCACCACCAGTGATACTCCTCTTTATGATGGTCACAACCTGGGAAAATGTAATGCTTCAAAGTACCCACAAAAAGGTCCCTTACTGACAACTTGTATAGAAAGAGACGGCAGGTTGTGCAGAAACAAAATGGTGACCTTGTAAATAGACCCATCTGGTCCTTATGTAACTCACAAGATGCATAGCAGTAACTCCTAATATAATATAGTGAGAAATCTCAGTAACAAACATTCAGTACAGATCACCTGGCAGAACTAAAGATGTCACCACCTGTGATAAACTTCAAAATGTAAATCAGGTAGATGAGAGATTTTACAATGGGCAAACACTGACTAAATAATCTATAAATGAGTATTGTAAACAATAAGCAATAGTATTCATGATGTTCTATTCACTGCAGTTCCTCTTTAACACTGGTTACTTGGACTTGGCAGTAATAAATTTAAGGTTGTCATCTTATCTAGCAAAAAAATTATGCAAAATTAAAAAAAAATCTGTAATGGGACAATTTTAGCAAATCTGGTGTTTCCATGTTTGGTGTGTGGAATAAACAACAGGTGGAAGTGGCACACCTTACCCAAACAGTGGGTGCAGAGCCTGTGAGTGCCAAGCCAAAGCACTGATTCACATAACAAAAAATGTAAGTCCAGGCTCACACACCAACTTCAAAGTGCAGCAATCTTTATTGCTTCATCAGCACAAAGTGACAATTGTTTCTGGGCCAATCAGGTCCCCTTCCTTATGGCCCATACTCACGGGCAACTTTTCTTCACTGTCGCTAGCACACGGGAGCGTGTGCGCGACAGTTCGGCGACAGCTCGTCGCCAGGTCCCTCCGCGTACACACGCGGAAGAGGGATCAGCGTTGCGACGGAAGCTGTCGCCGACGTTCCTCCTCCCTCCGCCGGAGGCTCCGTGTTCTCTATAGAGGTTGCTGTCGCTAGTCCGCATACACACGCAGACTAGCGACAGTTGCGGCGAAGTTGCGGCGGCAACTGTCGCCAGGCGATTAACCGCGCCAATCGCCTGGCGACAGCAGCGACGAGCGACGGTTCGGGGTACGTGCGCTATACTCACGGGCGACCTGTCGCCGCAACACGCGCGCACCACGTGGCTGCGGCGACAATTGTAGCCCGTGAGTATGGGCTATTAGACAGTGCAGTCTGTCTGAGGAAGGGGACCTGATTGGCCCCGAAACATTTGTCACTTTGTGCTGATGAAGCAATAAAGAAGATTACTGCACTTTGAACTTGGTGTGCGAGCCTGGACTTACATTTTTTGTCATCTTTGGTGTGTGGGTCAGGACTCCAAACAGCTTCCCAATATTTGAGTATGAATACTACTGTAAACCATTTATGATTCCCATTTAGTGCAGCTGAAATAGCCTTCAAAAACAATTTTGTGGTCCACCTACAATGGCTGGCTGAAATCGGAGATTCCAGAAAATAGATCCATTGACACCTGACACATGAAACTGGAGGGATCACCTTTGATCTAATGTTCTCTGGAACTTGTCATTTTGCTAAAGTGATTGTTAGTTGTCCATTGAAACATCTTGCAACAATAAAGAATGGTCATTTCCGGAGCTCAGACCCTTCGGGGATACTCTTCACAGAACACTCCAGCCAAACATGTGAGAGATGTATCTGGAAGCAAACGTCTCATTGTATCTGTCCTCTGTATTGCTGTGCTTCCATTTCTTACCGTTCCAGTTTGTGTGACATTTGTTTGTAACTCACAGTACATGCGACGTGTTTGTGACGATGACGGGACTATGGAGAAACTTAACCTTTTAGCAGCCAATTTATTTTGAGGCAAGTGCTCCAGGCTAATTTGTTTTATCACATTTTTTTTTATTTTTTATTTGTCACATTTCCCTGCTTCTAATTAGTACTACTGTAATGTGTATTTAGGGCCACTTGTCACTAGGGGGCAGTGTGAGACAATAACAGTGGACTTCTGCTTTCAGTTTCTATATTATATTCTGCTAGTAGAGAGAGAGAGAGATCAAAGCATTCCAAGAATTTACAGCACAACGAGTTCTGCCTCTGAGGTCAAAAGCAGTGTGCTTATTTAAAGGGATACTGTAGGGGTGTCGGGGGGAAAATGAGTTGAACTTACCCGAGGCTCCTAATGGTCCCCCGCAGACCTTCTGTGCCCACGCAGCCACTCACCGATGCTCCGGCCCCGCCTCCGGTTCACTTTTGGAATTTCAGACTTTAAAGTCTTAAAACCACTGCGCCTGCGTTGCCGTGTCCTTGATCCCGCTGA
Organism: Hyperolius riggenbachi; assembly: GCF_040937935.1. Lineage (NCBI taxonomy): Eukaryota > Metazoa > Chordata > Amphibia > Anura > Hyperoliidae > Hyperolius > Hyperolius riggenbachi. Next base: position 16,419,871 of record NC_090651.1, on the reverse strand, counting down.
TGTCACCAGTAGTGTACTGTGCAGGCCCAGTACAGTCTGCGCCTGCGCAGTATGCTCCTGGTGACAACAGCGTGAGCGAGGACACGGCAACGCAGGCGCAGTGGTTTTCAGACTTTAAAGTCTGAAATTCCAGAAGTGAACCGGAGGCGGGGCCGGAGCATCGGTGAGTAACTGCGCCAACACAGGATGTCTGCCGTGGGCCGGAGCATCGGTGAGTGGCTGCGTGGGCACAGGATGTCTGCGGGGGACCATTAGGAGCCCCGGGTAACTTCAACTCATTTTCCCCCAACCCCCACTACAGTATCCCTTTAAAACGAGAAAACTCTATTGAAGCTGCTAATGTGTTAAAATAATGGTACTGAATACCAGCATATTTTATTCAGGGACACATGAAGGCGCCCACAATTAATAAAATAATTAAATATAGTTTAAAAAGGGGAGGCAGTAGTTACCGCTCCTGCAAAAAAAGACTTAATAAAAAACGAAACAAATATTTATTGCACAAAATGAACAAAATTAGACCACTTGTTTCGCCGGCGTTCCCTGCTTCTTCATGTCAATTATGCCCCACGGCAAAAGATCTGCCTCGATCATCCTAGTACTGGTCGTTCCAGCATTACATTCCCTGACATGGCCTGCAAGGAGATGTCTCCTCTCACTTCAATAGAGAAGTACCAGTATTCACTTTCTTGTTTTCTAATCTCATTGATGTAGAACGGAAAGCAACATGAGCAGAGAAAACATCATTGTGCCATGGATTTGGGAGAGGGCAATACTTTGTATCCAGTTTAAGCTCCTTTGGCCAGATCAGCCCAGTACCTGAAAGCATAACTGTGCGATGGTGGTCTCTCCTGGGACCTTATTGGGAAGCACGGTGGTGTAATGTGGTTAGCACTCTCGCCTTGCAGCACTGGGTCCCTTGTTCAAATCCCAGCCAGGGAACTATCTGCATGGAGTTTGTATGTTCTTCCTGTGTCTGTGTGGGTTTCCTCTGGGCACTCCGGTTTCCTCCCACATCCCAAAAACATACAGAGAAGTTAATTGGCATCTCCCTAAAAATTGGCCCTAGACTACGATACATATACTACACAATACATATTGTACATAGACATATGACTATGGCAGGGATTAGATTGTAAGCCCCTCTGAGGCACAGTTATAGGAGTCATCAGTCAAAAAAAGCACCCCCCCCCCCCGTTCTACTTACCTGGGGCTTTCTCCAGCCCCTTGCAGCTGACATGTCCCATGCCGCAGCTTCGCTCTCAGCCATTGGCCCGGGGTCCCCGCCACTGCAGAGGGCGACCGCGATGTCGTCTCTACTGCACCCGTGGGATCGCCGCTGTCAGTCAAGCCCACGTTGTCCGGGGTGTACTGTACAGGCGCAAAACTACTGTACCTGCGCAATACACTGCAGACTTGAGTGACAGCGTCGCTCGCGCAGGTGAACTAGAGGAGGTCACCCTCTTCACCAGCTGGGACCCCAGGCCGGCGGCTGCGAGTGGAACTGTCAGCGCAGTACATGTCAGCTGCAAGGTGCTGGAGGAAGCCCTGGGTCAGTAGAGCTTTGGGAACTTTTTTTGGTTGATGACTCTTTTAAAGAGAAACTCCGACCAAGAATTTAACTTTATCCCAATCAGTAGCTGATACCCCCTTTTTCATGAGAAATCTGTTCCTTTTCACAAACAGACCATCAGGGGGCGCTGTATGACTGATATTGTGGTGAAACCCCTCCCACAAGAAACTCTGAGGACCGTGGTACTCCTGGAAGTTTCCTGTCTGTGAACCTTGCTGCATTGTGGGAAATAGCTGTTTACAGCTGTTTCCAACTGCCAAAACAGCATACAGCAGCTACATCACCTGCCAGCAGTACAAATGTCACCATGTGATAAATGTCAGAATGTAAATCAGGGATTTAAAATTTTTCACAATGAGCAAACACTGACTAAATCATTTATACATAATTATTGTAAAAATGAAGCACTTTTTTTATTACATTATTTTCACTGGAGTTCCTCTTTAAGTGACAAGACAATATGTTCTGTACAGCACTTCGGAAAATGTCAGTGCTATATAAGTACTAAATAATAGCAATATTGAACTTTTTCTCCTAGGTGATATTTTTACACCTTATAAATGAAATGCTTTTAGGCCACCAGCAAGCAAGAAAATACTATAATTTTGACAGTACTTTTTCATCTTCTGTTTGATGAGTGAAAATTTACTTTGAACAGAAGATAATAAATTATCTCCCAGGAAAAAAAGTTGATCGAATAAAGGCCCCACTGATCCTTTTTTTTTTTTTTGGAAGGTTTAAAGATTCATCAGACCTTCCTTTCTCTTCCTACAATATATGAAAGAGATACTTACAGATCAGACCTGGGCAGGTGAGCGCTTGGGATGGGACAGGATGCCCAGTTTTGTTTTAGTTTTTTGGGTCACTTCAGGTGCTCTTTAACAATTACTGTCTGTAGACAGAATGGATGGAATTCCAATCCATTTCCTCTGCTTGCTTTCTCTCCATTGTTAGCTAGATGGATCTCACAGCACCATATGTTCCGGCAGACGTTAGAGAGAAAAGGAAAATGAACATCATTTAAACTCCTATGTAATTTTCTCCGAGCTCGGTACATTTGTCGAACGTTTCATTTCATCTGGTAAGCATGGATATCACTCAGCAGACCCCCTCCAGCTCACCTATCTGAAGACTCCTCATTCCGCAGCGCCATCTGCTGGCTGCAAATGGTCAAGATAAGATATTCTTACATAACATTACTTAGCATTTCAGCATTGAATATACTGAGTAGAATAATAAATAAGATATATTCTTGTAAGTAATTTTTTACCAACGAGCCGTTCCCCATATGCTTCACTTCCCTTTTCTGCTGCTGAAAAGATTATTTATTGTGTATTATTGTGTACGGAGCGTTTGTCTGCAATAGTTTCTGCAATAGGATCCCAGACATAAATAGGCTGAGGCATAGTACCCATAGTGCACCTGTCTATGTGACTACGCAGGGCACGCATGTTCATGCAAACTAAAACTTTTTTTTTGGGGGGGGGGGGGGGGGGAGGGTTATATAAGTAGATTTAGGGACAGATGTATTCGGAACGGACTGCATTTCTCAGTGTATGGGTATGCAACCTCTAGCACTTTTCCCTACCCCTCTAGCACCTCTCCCTTATAGTATGAGTTTGGCTGTTGTGTTCACCCCATTGCAGTGATTTCTCCTAATTTTCTGTCCTTATAAGTGTAGCCACTAACAGTCCAATTTCTAGCAAAAATTAGTTTGAGCGATTACATAATTCTGATCGGATGTGATCGGATTTGTTGTAAATAACCTCTGTTGATGGGCACATTCGATTGCAAACGATTATAAAAACAGTCCTCCGATTGGATCCAAAATTTGGATTCTCTTGTCGAAAGGCAACTGCCATTCACTAAGTGCTTTTGAAACAAAAGAAAACCCTGAGAGCCCCCCATGGAGAGATGGACTAGTCCAAAACTTGTTGGTAATGTCAGATTTCTACTACCTACTGTAAGTGACAGCATCATAGGAGAAAAATAATTTACAGCTCATTTTACTCTGGAAGAAACATACTTCTTACTTGTGTGTGTTTACATGTATTATACATTTTAAGATTTTCGTGACAATGGTCCTTTAACTCTTCCACCCAAAACTAGTGGGGAAGAAATCACATTTGTCTGGATTTCTACTTTGCCCTTGATATGTGTATATTTTGGAATACTGGAGTCCTGCGATATGTATGGAGCTGTGTCAGGGCATCAGATGTGTGGCTGCTGACAGATATATGATATGATTTACGTGTAACCCTGGTCCGGGGACACGGCAGATCAGAGCTATGTATATGAGGCACCTGTCAGTCCTGCGCGCTGCCAGCTAATCCTACACATTGGGGACATTGTTAGATACTAGCGCTGGGCTAACAGCTCTGTGACATGAACAATTAGTCAGCAGCAAGAGAAAAGCGTCCGGGCACCAATGGATTGCAGAAAACACCTTTATTCCATCCTCAGTACAAAGATTAAAAGTTCGATGTTATAGCCTAACAGTCTGTTTCGCAAAGTCTAGCTCTGCTTCCTCAGAGGCAAGAAAATTTTCTTGCCTCTGAGGAAGCAGAGCTAGACTTTGTGAAACAGACTGTTAGGCTATAACATCGAACTTTTAATCTTTGTACTGAGGATGGAATAAAGGTGTTTTCTGCAATCCATTGGTGCCCGGATGCTTTTCTCTTGCTGCTGATACATTGGATCTTCAATCTGGAGGCACAGTGGGTACACCGTCCCCTCAGTGGTCAACCATTATCTAGTGCCAGTCCGCTCTTTTGCCCTTCTTTTCCAATGACCTGAACAATTAGGTCAGCCTCTAATTTTATACTATAATATCGATCTGTGCATCGGATCCAGCGGGGAAAACGGCACATTACAAGTGTTTGTTGTTCACCTAGCGCAGTCCTGTAGGAGGCATATAGGCATAAAGTGGACCTAAACTCTTGAACAGGACAGAAGGAAAACATAGAGAAACGCACCTTGTATGTACTGTATGTACTGAGAGCCTGTCTAATTCTCCCCCATCCATGACTAAGCGCAAGTTGTTATATGATATATCAGATGAGTCAGCTGGCTGCCACAGCAGAGATCTAATGGTAAACACAGAATACTTACAATTTGTCTGCTTCCATGAAAGCAGGAAGTAGATAAACTGCTGATTTATTGCAGGATTTGTATCAGCTGTAACAAAGAAATGTTTTTCTTTAAAGGGTATTATGCTGTTGCTTAATCTTTTAGAGCAGAGAGGAAGTTCTGAGTTCAGGTCCGCTTTAAAAAAAATACAACTAGTGATTTTATGATAAATACCCCTCTGTTCTACTACATGCTCCTAGAATTGCCCGCTAGCTCCCAGGCCTAACTCCTGATTTAAAGTAAACCCGGATCTTGTTGCGTTTTTAACGGTACACTCCATATTTGCTTCCGCTAGCGAAACATTTTGTCAGTAACAGTTGGGAAGTTTTCACTGGTTAGTTATTGGTTAAATTGGGGTCAGAGTGATTTCATAAACCCCCATACGAGTGAATCATGGCTTGCTGATGCTGTTTCTGCTGAATTAGCAGGTCATTTAGAAGTTAGGGAACTTTGTATTAATCCTGTCTTTTCTTTTTCCAGCTGTCCTGCAACTGCAGAAGGTCGTCTCTCTGCGATGTGATCTGAGAACCGGTGAGTTCTTCTGGTTGGTCCGTCAGTTTATGTATGGCTTTGGTTTGAAGAGTTGTTATAAGATGTGTTAGCTCAGTCGTACCTTTGGATACATTTGGGAAGGGTTTCAGCTCTACATAGCTTTGGTTTATGCAAGGGCACTTGTTGGGGTGTAGGGAGGACAATGAGATGGAAATCAGAGTTGATGCAAATTTATGCACCTTGATATTGGGCTGATGATTTTTATTGACCTAATTTCATTTGCAAAAAGTTGCCTGAATGTGTTTCAACTTGAAGTTGAAAATAAAATAACGAGATAAACAATTGTAACTATCAAAATAATCTTAAATAGGACTTTCCTGGAATTCCATGTTCTTTGTGTTTAACAAAGTGTTAAAAGTCTAGGCTTGAAGCAGTAACGTAGCTAAGAATCTGTCGCCCCTGGTGCAAGATTTACATTGGCCACCCACAAGCAGAGGTGTAAGCAGGGCAGGGGAAAGCTGCAGTGTCAGAGAGGTGTAAGCAGGGGAGGGGCCAGCCACAGAGTCAGAGAAGTTTAAGCAGGGGAGGAGACAGCTGCAATGTCCGAGAGTTGTAAGCTGGGGAGGGGACAGCCACAGTGTCAGAGAGGTGTAAGCAGGGCAGGGGAAAGCTGCAGTGTCAGAGAGGTGTAAGCAGGTGGAGGGGACAGCCGCAGTGTTCAAGAGGTGTAAGCAGGGGAGGGGCCAGCCACAGAGTCAGCGAAGTTTAAGCAGAGGAGGAGACAGCTGCAATGTTCGAGAGTTGTAAGCAGGGGAGGGGACAGCCACAGTGTGAGGGAAGTGTAAGCAGGGGAGGGGACAGCCACAGTGTCAGAGAGGTGTAAGCTGGGGAGGGGACAGCCACAGTGTCAGAGAGGTGTAAGCTGGGGAGGGGACAGCCACAGTGTCAGAAAGGTGTAAGCAGGGGAGGGGACAGCCACAGTGTCAGAGAGGTGTAAGCAGGGAAGGGGACAGCCACAGTGTCAGAGAGGTGTAAGCTGGGGAGGGGACAGCCACAGTGTGAGAGAAGTGTAAGCTGGGGAGGGGACAGCCACAGTGTCAGAAAGGTGTTAGCAGGGGGAAGCGACAGCTGTAGTGTCAGAGAGGTGTAATCAGGGGAGGGGACAGCTACAGTGTGAGGGAAGTGTAAGCAGGGGAGGGGACAGCCACAGTGTCAGAGAGGTGTAAGCTGGGGAGGGGACAGCCACAGTGTCAGAGAGGTGTAAGCAGGGGAGGGGACAGCCACAGTGTCAGAAAGGTGTTAGCAGGGGGAAGGGGACAGCTGCAGTGTCAGAGTAATGCTGACTTGTTTAGAGTATTTGTCACAGCTGCACAAATGTTTCTCGACCTCTAGCTAGTTGCCATAAAATAGTGGCTGGAGAAAAAGCGCATTGTGTATGGGCCCAGAGTTCAAATCTTGGCTCTTCGTATTCAGTGAGCCAGTATCTATTAAGGAAGGAGTCCTTGAGCTAGACTTCCTAATACTGCTACTGCCTACTGGGCGCACCCTAGCGGTTGCTGCTCTCAAGTGCTTTGAGTCAGACAAAGCACACTATTATTATTATTATTATTATAATAGAGAATTATACTGCACTCAAAGTGCGGACAACCCTGGGGTATATAGATCTGGGTTATCTGGATCTGGGTTATTAACCGTTGTAGCTGAAATAAGAAATGGCAAGTTGCTTTATATACACATTTATCTCATCATGGTGCTTTGTGTGTCAGGTACACCTTAAAGGACAATTAGCAAAGTTAACTAAAATTGTAAATGCCACATACTGTATATTTCCAGTAATTACTAGCAAATAGCAATACAAAGACTTTTTTTCATCTGTTCATGTTTTATATGAAGAAAATGACATTTATAGAGAACATTTCTCTCTATGGGCATTACTATGGAGGACTGTGTCCAGCACATCCAGCATGCAGAAACAATCTTCACTGGTTCTAATACTGTGACTGGAATCTGTTCAGAATGATAGAACGCAGAAATATAGCTTCAAATGTGTGTAAATAATCATCAAATGCAGCTCCGTGTGTTCCTGTCTGTGTGTCTCTTTCTGCCTCCCATTGTAAAGTAGACAGTTTACAGCCAGGTTATAGTTCAACTCTGCCTCCGCCCCATGCCAACACAAAATTGTTACAAAACAGCTGGTAAACAGGGCTTTTTTCACACAGGCTGTTCTGAGAGACCTCTGAAAAGCATTTTAGTGTTGCTGGCTAAAAGCTCTATAGGAACCGAAAAACAGTTTATTTGATAGTTGTTATTTAAAGGACATCTGAGGTAAAAATAAACTGATGAGAAAAACAATTGTATCTGTCCTCCTTCTCCTAAAAATGATTTTTTTTAGACATCCCACAGTTTTAATTTATATCTAAATCTAGTTTTTTTTTACGTTTTTACTGTTTCATCGTCTCTGCTTCACTGAAGAATGCAAAAGCTCAAATTGATGAATTATTGATCCTTTTTAGCTCTTTCCTGCTCTCAGAAGCCATTTACTGACAGGAAAGTGTTTTATGACTGTAATTACTTATCAGTGAGGGTTACGCTATAGTCTGACCCAGTCCAACCCCGGTCCCAAGCAGTACAGAAACTGTCACTTACATACCTGATGTTTAACTCTTTCAGACAAAGAAAGTTATTTGTGTGCTAGGCACTGTACATACACGTCACACATCACCTCAGTTGTCCTTTAAGTTGAACCTGTGAGTTTAGAAATAATAGAATATTTTAGACATGGAAACAACCTAGTACTGGTTTTACTACATGATGGGGCCTGGAGCAAACTTGTGGGCACAGAGCTTGCATCTACAACAACCAGTTCAGTATGTGTGGCTTGCTGGTCTGCTCTGTAGGCATCTCCAGGCTCCTGCCCAGAGGTTAGTGACCGGAAAGGAGACGCCCCCATTCTGTAGAAGGCCTGAGAGCCCCATCTGCAGCATTGTGAAAGTAGCCAAAGTATTTGGAAGTTTTTTCTGTGAGTTGAAATATGTCTGAAACTGTCTGTTGGCAAGATGTGATCATGTGAGTAATATTTACACCCACACTGAATGTAATGATACTTCCATCCAGATTTCTGTCATTCTGGTATCCTGTCTGTGTGGGTGGCCAATACAGCTGGAACTTCGAGAACTTTTGTATTTAACAGAAGGAGATTTTCATAACTCGAAGATGATTTATTTCCTGGAAGGTAACATCACGACAGTCGCGGGGAGCGATTGGACGGGGAAGGGGGGGGGGGGCGGACCTCATTTCAAGACTCCCTAAACAAACAAAACAGTGACATTATCCCATCTTGTTAATAAACAATACACGAATATGCTGAGTCTAGCCGAGATGTCCTTATTTTGAGGACTGACTTTTAAAGAGAATCTGTATTGTTAAAATCACACAAAAGTAAACATACCAGTGTGTTAGGGGACATCTTCTATTACCCTCTGTCACAATTTCGCCGCTCCCCGCCGCATTAAAAGTGGTTAAAAACAGTTTTAAAAAGTTTGTTTATAAACAAACAAAATGGCCACCAAAACAGGAAGTAGGTTGATGTACAGTATGTCCACACATAGAAAATACATCCATACACAAGCAGGCTGTATACAGCCTTCCTTTTGAATCTCAAGAGATCATTTGTGTGTTTCTTTCCCCCTGCATCTCTCATGCACTGAAGTTTCAGGCTGCTCTTTTCTTCCTGCAAACAGCTTTGCCCTTGTCTGTAATTCCTCACTATGTGAAAGCCCAGCCAGCTCAGAGGACGATTTATCCAGCTTGTAAAAGATAAGAGAGAAGAGAGAAGCTGCTCTAATCTAAATAACACACAGGCAGTGTGCATAGAGGGGCCTGGAAGGGGGAGTTCATAGCAGAACCACAACACTGAAGAACTTGGCAGCCTTCCAGACACAGGCTGACAAGTCTGACAAGAGAGAGATAAGTTGATTTATTACAGAGACTGTGATAGTACAAAGTGCTGCAGTAAGCCAGAACACATTAGAATAGCTTTTGGAACTTGTAGGATGATAAAAAACAGGATGCAATTTTTGTTACGGAGTCTCTTTAAGTTCACATACAGTCTTTTTTTTTCACGCAGTTCTATAGCTGGGGTCAGATACTGGGTTAACATTGTCCAAAACAATCATATGGGAATATTGTATGGGCAGGAGGGAACTCCATTTCAGCCATTTCATTTCTGTGTCCAAAGCTGCCTGTGTAGAGGGGGGGGGGTCCGTTTTCCTATTGCCCTTCACTACCCTCCGTGTATCCAGATCCATAGGCGGTCCGGGAAAATGTTGCAAATCTGGACCGTCCGTTCAGTTTTTTCAAAATGGATCTCCCTGAACGCAGACAGTTTTTTTGTTTTTTTTTTTACGTGAAGACGGCCGCTATTTTTAACATTGGTATCCGTGGCTCCGTTTTTGATCAGGGCCAAAAAAAATGGAGCCACAGATACGTTTTTAAAACAATTGTGAACCTACTCTAAGGACACTCCATGGCTGAACTGGTGGGTTCACTATCTAGTGAATCATGGATGCTACTCAAGTTTGTGTGAAAATCCAGCGCTGGTACATATATTTTGGGACACTATTTTATTTTATGGCATTTATAATTTTTAGGTGTTACATGCCCCTTTAGATATATCCCCAGTGCTCTGTATAGAGGATCTTTTCATTGCGTTATTCTTATAAACTTTTTTGTGTTCTCCTTATTGAAGCGGACCTGAACTCATAACACCCTCTCTGCTCTAAAAGATACACAACAGCATAATAACTTTTAAACAAAAAACATTTCTTTGTCACAGCTGATACAAATCCTGCAATAAATCTGAACTGTTTCTACTTCCTGATTCATGGAAGCTGACATATTGTTAACATCCTGTGCTTTTAAATAAGCTTATCTGCCATCTCTGCCATGGCAGTCATGTGACACACGGGAGAGATCAAATTACAACTTGTGATTAGACACAGATGAGGGGCATTAGACTGGCTAAACTCTCTAAATACATACAGGGTGCATTTCTCTGTTTTCCTTCTGTCCTCTGCAAGAGTTCAGGTCCGCTTTAAATGTTTTTTGATGCATTCCATTATGTCACTAATTCAGGCAGCCGGGATGAAGCTGTGCGTTATATTTATTCCAGTAATGTTCAATATCTGGTAAGCCGTTATCTCAGATCTTGGCTTTTCTCGTTAAGCCGCGTTTCTCGCCGTGTCCGCGCCTCGTCCCGCAGATGCTGTGGGTTTTGTATGTGGGATTTGACTGGTGTGAAATGTATGTTTATTTTAATGGTTTTATTATTGAGGAATTTTATCAGTGGCGAGTAGCCTTAGCGTCCAGGTTTATTAACGGTTCTGAGAGTTTCAGATTTGCTTAGAAAAGCACATTTTAATTTCTCGAGAGACGGAGATTTAATATCAAACAGCAGACGGCCAGAGCGGTGTTTTATGGCGCCCTTGCCGTGGATGTGGGGGTGCGCAGTATGGCTCGGAACTCTACTGCAGCGGAATAATGAACCATTGAAGACTCCGGTCTTCGCATCCTCAATTTACGCCTCTCTGTTCCATTAGATGATAAAAAAAACAAATAATGAATTAATGCTGAATTGTAAACATCAGGTGACTGTCACAAGAGCACACAGAGGTCATGTGCAAGAATCGCAGGTCATCACTTTTTGACGGCTGCCTTGAGGTGTACCTCTCTTTACATAAACTGTAAAAGTAGCATTTTATCCGTAAGGATAGGCAGTTTTTTCCCTCTAAAAAACAGTTTGTCTAGTACTTTTTCTTAAAGAGAACCCGAGGGGAACCTCAGGTCAAAAGTTAAAGGACCACTATTGCAAAAATCATGAAATTTACAATACATGTAAACGCATACAAATAAGAAGTACATTTCTCACAGAGTAAAATGAGCCATAAATTACTTTTCTCCTATGTTGCTATTACTTACAGTAGGCAGTAGAAATCTGACAGAACCAACAGGTTTTGGACTAGACCATCTCCTCAATGGGGGTTCTCAGGGTTTTCAGGCACTTGGTGAATGGCAGTTGCTCTGTCCAACTGCTAAAAGATTGTGCAGAGAGCAGGGAGGCTGGCCAACATCATTGTATAAATCCTTTTCAGGTAGTGTTTTATTAAAAAAAAAAAAAAAAGAAGAATAAAGGCCATATTGAGAATCCCCCATGATGAGATAGACTAGCTCAAAACCTGTCCGTTCCGTCACATTTCTACTACCTACTGACAATGACAGCAACTTAGGAGAAAATTAATTTATGGCTCATTTTACTCTGGAAGAAATGTAGTTCTATTTGTATTCATTTACATGTATTTAAAATTTTAATTTTTTTTTGCGATAGTGGTAAATACTGATCTAAGGAGAATGAAGCCATAGGATTTCCCTGAGGCTTCCTACACCGTCCTCTAATTCTCTGCCGCTGCCCGGAATCCCCTTGCACATTGTGCTCCACTTTATGCAGAAGCCTAGCCGGGATTGCACCTGCGCAACCACCTTTAAAGGGATACTGTAGGGGGGTCGGGGGAAAATGAGTTGAACTTACCCGGGGCTTCTAATGGTCCCCCGCAGACATCCTGTGTTGGCGCAGCCACTCCCCAATGCTCCGGCCCCGCCTCCGGTTCACTTCTGGAATTTCTGACTTTAAAGTCAGAAAACCACTGCGCCTGCGTTGCCGTGTCCTCGCTCCCGCTGATGTCACCAGGAGTATACTGCGCAGACACAGACCATACTGGGCCTGCGCTGTGCGCTCTTGGTGACATCAGCGGGATCGAGGACACGGCAACGCAGGCGCAGTGGTGAAATTCCAGAAGTGAACCGGAGGCGGGGCCGGAGCATCAGTGAGTGGCTGCGCCAACACAGGATGTCTGCGGGGGACCCCCCCCCCTACAGTATCCCTTTAAACTCTCCTGCTCACGAAAGAAAACTCCCCACACCTCTTTAAAGATGGCTGCTGTGTCCCGCCCCTTCCTGTAACAGGAACTATGGGAAAGCACTGGGGGCTACTTTGACGAGGCCGCTACCATCTTTCCTGTCCGATTATTTTGCCACTGTGGGAAAGCACCGAGGAAGGTCAGCTATCCACAAGTAACAAAAATTTGAACAGATCCACATCCAGTTTTTATTAATTAATTATATATTTTTTTATTCCAACAAAACTATACTAACAGAACATGAGCCGTTCTTTCCATAATTCCCCGCATTTATAAAGCACTGACATTACAAAGCACTTTATAAAAGACATAGAAAATGATTGGGCTTGCATTTGGGTGACTGGTCACCCCACAGAATACAGAGGTCCTCTTGTTTCCGCCTCACTCCTTCAGATTGTAAGCTCACAAGGGCAGGGCTCTCCCTCTTTTGTGTCTTTGAATTAGCTGTACCTTTTTGTTCATCTTGTTGCATTTGTCACTGTTATTACATTTTCTACCAATTCTGCAGCCAGGTCTGACGCTACATGCCCCAGGTTGCCAGTTGCTAAAGTCAGTTGTTGTTTAGTTGTGCTTCGCGCCACAATCTTTTTAGTTTGTGGCGCAGCTAGAAACTATAGGGCCCCGTAGCAAAATTTTCAAGAGGCCCTCAGAACTAGGCACTCTTGAGCAATGCCACCTGCCCCATCCTATGGATATGAGTTAATTGGGTAATTTACAATCCTGTGCAATATACACTGTGTATAGTCCTTGGGCTAAGAGACAAAGTCAGAGGGTGGAAAAACAAAGCAAAGTTAATAGTGAACACATCAAATACCATCTATGCCCCCTCTTCTCCAGGGCCCCATAGCGGTTTCTATGGCTACTGCTATGCCCGTTTTTACTCAATCCCATTATTTGTCCACACCCATTAAGTGTTGTGCCCACATCTACTGGTCCCACTTTCTTCTGTGTGCCCCAGGGTGTCTTGGGTCCTCTAGAACAGTGGTTCCCAACCTTTTCCGGCCCGGGGAACACTTTCTGACCATATTTTTCTCCGGGGAACGGCGGGGGGCGCGCGGGTGTTTGCGCGAACTAGTGGACAGTGCCGTGTGTAGCAGGCTATGGGGGGGGGGGGCTGGGGTGCGGCTGCATAGCTAGCATAGTTGCCCCAGTATAGGGAGTTTAGTTGCCCCAGTATGGTTAGTATAGTTACCCCAGTATAGCTAGTATAGTCCCAGTATGGATAGGTAGTGCCCCAGTATAGGTAGGTAGTGCCCGGTATAGCTACTATAGTGCCCAGATAGCTAGTATAGTGCCCAGATAGCTAGTATGGTGCCCAGTATAGCTAGTATAGTGCACAGCATAGCTAGCATAGTGCCCAGTATAGGTAGGTAGTGCCCCAGTATAGCTAGTATAGTTGCCCCCAGTGTAGCTAGTTTAGTTGCCCCCAGTATAGCTAGTTTAATTGCCCCCAGTATAGCTAGTTTAATTGCCCCCAGTATAGCTAGTTTAGTTGCCCCCAGTGTAGCTAGTTTAGTTGCCCCCAGTGTAGCTAGTTTAGTTGCCCCCAGTGTAGCTAGTTTAGTTGCCCCCAGTGTAGCTAGTTTAATTGCCCCCAGTATAGCTAGTTTAATTGCCCCCAGTATAGCTAGTTTAGTTGCCCCCAGTATAACTAGTTTAGTTGCCCCCAGTATAGCTAGTACAGTTGCCCCCAGTATAGATGCCCAGGAGGGGGGAAGCAGCGCTAGAAGGAGGGGCAGTGGAGGCAGCGGTGGGGAGGGGGGAAATATCCCCCCCTCCCTCACCTGGGACCCCTCCTTCTGCCTCTCTCCCCCTCCATTTATCGGTGGCAAGTGCAGGGCGGCTCGGCGGCGGGGAGACATGCGCAGACTTACCACTTCTGCGTTCCAAGCGCTGGCAGCGTCATGTCGTCAGATCTCCGCCTTCAATGCCGCCCACTGTGCTTCCTGATTAGCGGAAGCACAGTGGGCAGCATTGAAGGCGGAGATCTGACGACATGACGCTGCCGGCGCTTGGAACGCGGAAGTGGTGAGTAATTCTCCGCGTGCCTCCCCGCCGCCGACCCCGCACTTGCCACCCATAAATGGAGGGGGAGAGAGGCAGAAGGAGGGGTCCCAGGTGAGGGAGGGGGGGATATTTCCCCCCTCCCCACCGCTGCCTCCACTGCCCCTCCTTCTAGCGCTGCTTTCCCCCTCCTGCGTTCTACATACAGTAGGAACGCACGGCACGGCACACCAGGCAACATGCCGCGGCACACTAGTGTGCCGCGGCACAGCGGTTGGGAAACGCTGCTCTAGAACAGTGTTTCTCAACATTTTATTGCCATGTACCCCTTTTAAAACCCTGTACTCACCAATTCATTTCAATTCACTTTATTGTCATTGTGTAACACAACGCAATGGCAATAAAGTGAATTGAATTGAATTGGTGAGTACCCCCTAGCATAGTAAACATTATCACAAGTACCCTTTGACAAATATATTTTTAGTTGTAGTACATGATAATTGGTTCTAAACTATTTCCAAGCATTTATAATTGCGTTTAATTAGCTAAAACACTAACTTGGTGTTGTTTTCAATAAGATTTATCATGTTCTAAAACGCTAAATTTGTCATTCTTGGTTACGTATATCAAGCCCGAGTACCCCCTGGAACCATCGTAAGTACACACTGGGGTACGCGTACCACATGTTGAGAACCTATGCTCTAGAAAGCTAGTGGTGCCCCTGGTTAGTGGTAGGGCCATCTAGATGCATAAGCAACTCATTTGGTGTTATTTTGGGCTGTCTTGGGATACTGTCAAATGTAGGAATAAAGGGCCTCGCTCTCACATGGTTATATTCCTACCTCTCTGGAAGGTCCTTCACAGTCTCCTACTCAGATCAGATCTCTTCTCCTCATGCTTTGTGTGTTGAGGTTCCTCAATGCACGGTCCTTGGTCCCCTCCTCTTTTCCATCCACATGCACGGTCTTGGTGACTTAATCAACTCATTCAGGTTTCAATACCACCTCTATGCAGACGAAACACAACTGTACCTCTCTGCCCCAGACCTTAACTCCTTCCTCAAATGTGTTCCTGACTGCTTGTCTGCTATATCCTCCCTCATGTCCTCTCGCTTCTTAAAACTTAATATGAGCAAAACAGAACTAATCATTTTTCCACCGTCTCTGCCCACCTCTCTGCCTGAAGTTACAATAAATGTTAAGTACACTGCCATAACTTCAGTTCCCAAAGCACGGTGCTTGGGGGTAATATTCAACTCATCTCTCTCTTTTATTTCTCATGTTCACTCCATAACCAGCTCCTGCCATCTCAAACTCAAAATCATATCTCGCATCTGACCTTTTCTCACTCAAGACACAACTAAAATGTTAATACATGCTCTTATAATATCTCGTCTGGACTACTGCAACATACTACTTTGTGGACTACCTTCTAACAGACTGGCCCCGCTCCAGTCGGTACTGAACTCAGCTGCTCGTCTCATTCATCTTTCTTCTCGATCTTCCTCTGCCGACCCTCTTTGTCAAGCTCTTCACTGGCTGCCAATTAACCAGAGGATCCAGTTGAAACTCCTAACCCTAACCTACAAAGCTCTCCACAATCTCCCTCCCTGGTACATATTCTCACTAATTTCCAGATACCAACCCAATCGCAATCTCAGATCTGCACACGATCTTCTGTTGTCCTCCTCTAGAATCACCTCCTCACATTCACGTTTACAAGACTTCGCACGTGCTTCACCCCTCCTCTGGAATGCCCTCCCACAACACATCCGTCACTCGCCAACCTTTGTTACCTTTAAACGCTCTCTAAAAACTAATTTGTTCCGACAAGCATATGCGCTACCTTAGGCCACTTCCCTTTGTCCTAAGACCAAATTGCTCTCCTACTAGTTATCCTAAAACACACCGCCTCTATATATATTATCGTATACTACCCCTCCTCTTGTTTCCCCCATTCCCTTTAGATTGTAAGCTCGCAAGGGCAGGCCTCTATCCCCCTTTTGTGTATTGGAAATCATTATACATTTTATGTATTATGTTACTTTTATCACTGTCATTACCAATTCTGTATTTTGTACTCTGTATGCTGTATAATTTTTGTATTTTGTCACCAATTATGTATTTTGTATATTGGTGTACACCATTGCCTGTATTATTATGTACCCCATGTTTGTTTCTTACTTGGTACACCGCCACGGAATATGTTAGCGCTTTATAAATCCATAAAAATAATAATAATATTGTTTTGGCCAGTGGAGGACTGATCCTATTTTCCCAAAAAGAAACAAATAATCCTCTCTAAATTTTTACGCATTGAACCAGTTATGCGTAAAAATGTATGTGTTGATGTTCCTGCACTAGCGGGAATGCGTAAAAATGTGTGGAATGCGTCCCGCCGACCTCCGAGGTCGGCAAGCTGCCAGCGGGGGACAGGAGCAGCAGTGAGTGACTACGAGGGCACAGGATGGCTGCATGGGGCTGGTAGAAGCAGAACTAGCGGGTGGTGGGGGACCAGAGCAGCAGTGAGTGACTACGAGGGCACAGGATGACTGCATGGGGCTGGTAGAAGCCCCAGGTAAGTGAAACTCATTTTTTTATTTTGCTTGAACATTCCCTTTAATGGTGGGAATACCTATTGCATTCCGTCGGAGTAGAGAAGCTCTGCCCATGTATACCCAGCTGCAGATTCCGTTTAGGATTTATGTGATAAGACGAGAGACTCTCATCCGTAGGAAGAGGAAAGCATCAGCTTGCCGAATATTCAGCTTTGTTTAATCACACCTTCTGTCCAGACGAGTATTGTCTTTCTGATAATTTTGTTTGCTTAACGAGATTTCTCTAATTAAATCTCCTTTCAGATGGTTTGACTTTTTGCCGCGGGGTAAGCAAGGTTTTTCTGAGCCCTTCCAACCAACGTTTCTACTCAACTTCGGTATGGCAGTACATGGCTTTTTGTGTTTGTAGCAAAAGCTTTTAAAATTAATTAGTTTTCTTTTCTTTTTTTTTTTTTTTAAGCAGTGAAAAGGTACCTTGTTTTCTGAGGCCACTTTTAATAACCTCTCTTGTTTTACAAGGCACTTTAATTCCAGACTGCCTACCACTCTCGTCCCTGCTGTGGCTTGTCCACCCGGTGTTCCCCCGCAGAGTCGCTCGACTCGTAAACAGAGGTAATGGACAATTCTGGTCCCACTACCTGCCATCTTATTCCGATTCCTAAACGTAACATTTTCCAAGTGCCTATGGCCAGAAACGCGGAGTTTGTTTTGCTGTCAGACGCAAGAAAAAAAACAAAACAACAAAAAGCCTGACTAGAGTTAAAAACAATAGGGGTAGACCCTTTTAAAGAGAGTTTGAAGCGAGAATAAATCTCGCTTCAGACCTCATAGATAGCAGGGGCATGTGTGCCCCTGCTAAAACGCCGCTATCCCGCGGCTTAACGGGGGTCCCTTCACCCCCAAATCCCCTTCGTGCAGCCGGGGAGCGTTTCCGCATTGGGGCAGGGCTAACCGCCGCAGCCCTGCCCCACACGCGTCTGTCAGCGCGTATCTCCGCCTCTCCCCCGCCCCTCTCAGTCTTCCTTCACTGAGAGGGGCGGGGGAGAGGCGGCGATGCGCCGCTGATAGACGCGACTTGAGGCAGGGCTGCAGCCGTTAGCCCTGCCTCCAGGAAGAGAAAATATACGACCAAGTTTTGCAGGGGTAAGTTTGGGGGTGAAGGGACCCCGTTTAGCCGCGGGATAGCGGCATTTTAGCAGGGGCACACATGCCCCTGCTAACTATGAGCTCTGAAGCGAGATTTATTCTCGCTTCAGAGTCTCTTTAAGGAGGATATAGTAACACGTAATTTTTAATAAATCATTATAATACTGAACATGGAGATACTAATTTATCAATTATGACAGCCAAAAGCTGTATTTTTGGCTTCAATTGCAGATAATTTGTGATTGAATTGTCTTTTATATGTTCTGCTCCTTCCTGCACTTTACACTCTGGCACTTTGCACTTTTCTTCACCCCCGACGAAGCCTCCAATATGGAGGTGAAACATGTTGGATTTCTGGTGGTCACTGTTGTCTTTCATCAGCTAGAGGATAGGGAGGGTACAACTACAATATAACAGTACCCCATTCTTTGCCTCATAGGGACCTCTATTAAACTGATTATGAACTCAGTCACTTTATAAAATAATTCTCTTCATGCTTAATATTTTAATGATTTATAAAAGGTATGTTTTACTTTATCCTCCTTTAAAGGGTGGCCCCTATTGTGTTTAACTTTTGCTTTGGTACTTTAAGCAGCTATTTTGGGGGAATTTTTAAAGGGTTTTCTTACGTCTTACAATGAAACATGTAATAAAGTTTTTTTTCTAGGATCTAATTTACTAAGGATCTCTCAGCTGGAGATCCTTGAAGAACAATACTGATCCTGAAAAACTAGGTTAAATTTATTAAGAAAAGATGCTTGATCGTATTGATACTTATTGAGGCTGAAAGGTTAGAAGTTGTATGATTGTAGTCATAGGTGTGTGTATAGTCTAGTGATGAGTGCACGGATTTCACCTCGTAGTGCAGGAGAATGCACGCAGGATGTGCGCATCTCCTGTTTGTAGGCGGAGCCGAGCCTTCAGTCTCCAAATAGCGATGGCCGCTCTGGAGACTGTTAGAAGGCGAAAGCGCCGTCGAATTACCTTGTACAGCACTGCGATCCTCCCCCTGGGACACTAGAGAGCGATCGGCTGTCATAGGCAGAAGCCTATGACAGCCGATCGACATGATTGGCTGGCTGCGGGGAGGGAGGGGAAAAAAGATAAAGGAATAGGCATATTTATTAAAAAATAAATAACAAAAATATTTATAAAAAAAAAATAAACACAGGGGGAGCGCTCAGACCCCACCAACAGAGAGCTCTGTTGGAGGGGAGAAAAGGGTGTGTGTGTGTGGGGGGGGGGGGGATCCCTTGTGTGCTGTGTTGTGCGGCCCTGCAGCTTGCCCTTAAAGCTGCAGTGGCCTATTTAAAAAAAATGGCCTGTTCTTTAGGGGGGTTTAACACTGTGGTCCTCAAGAGGTTAAAGGGAACCAGAGAGGATCAAAAAAAGGTTTTATACATACCTGGGGCTTCCTCCAGCCCCATACGCACGGATCGCTCCCACGCCGCCGTCCTCTGCTGCCTGGATCCGCCGGTACCGGGTCCCGTAATTGCCGCAAGTCGGCCAGATTCTCCGCATCACACGGAGCTCCCTCTATAGAAGTACGCATGAGGCTGCCTACTGCGTAGCCGCATGTGTACGGGTATGGAGGGAGCCCCTGTGATGCAGACAATTGGCCGCGTCCGCCGGAAGTGACGGGCCCGGTACCGGCGGATCCAGGAAGCGGGGGATGGCGGCGTGGGAGCGATCCAGGCTTATGGGGCTGGAAGAAGCCCCAGGTATGTATAAAAGCTTTTTCTATTTTAACAACCCATTCCTCTCTGGTTCCCTTTAAGGCAGAAAAAAGTTTTACTCTTTTACTCGCCTGGGGCTTCTACCAACCCCCTGCAGCCATCTTGTGCCCTCGCAGTCTCGATCGGATCCTCCTGTCCTGTCCCCGGCAGCTACTTTCATTTTCGGCGACAGGCCTGGCCACGTGTCTGCTTCTTTGCTGCTTCCGCAATAGCAAGATAGAAGGCGCTATTGCGGACAGGAACGTGTAGAAGCAGACGCCTACTTTTTCGCAATAGTGGTCCTTTAAAGTATACTGCAGCAAAATGTAATTCTACTGAGTTTAAATTTTTTAAAAAAAAATCGATTTTCTAACAGACTACAGGGTCTTTTTGAAAAATGTTGAGTTTTTCCCACTACTCCCCCTAACACACCTAGCAAATTTGGTGACGATAGTATTTGGGGGGAGCTTGCCTATTAAGCGCTAAAGCAGCATTGATGTCAATGTAAACTTTGAGTAGCATGCAAAATTTACCAACCAATTCAATTTTGAAAATGTAATTACGTGTAATCGTAATAAATTTAACGCAAAATTTCACTTTCTCGAAATTAGCGCATTACCATCATTACCAATCATGTGATATTGATCACATGTTTACAGGGCATCTGCCAAGTGGATATTATCCAATGGGAGCAGCTTATGAAATTTACTGGCAGCACATTTCAATGCTGGACATTTCACAAAAGGCAGGAGCTGGGCGGAGCCTGTAGGAGCTTCTGTGAGTAGATAAACAGCTACTTTTACTGGTTTTCTTTGGCTTTTTATCACATGACAGTGGAAGGGAACCGGCTTGACAACTGTGATTCAATTAAAAGACCACTGTTTGCGAAAAAATGTAAAACTTAAAAAATACATAATAACATAAATAAAAAGTAAAATTCTCCCAGAGTAAAATATGCTATAAATTACTTTTCTCCTATGTTGCTGTCACTTACAGTAGGTAGTAGAAATCTGACAGAACTGACAGGTTTTGGACCATCCCATCTCTTTACGCGGGGTTGTCAGGGTTTTCTTTATCTTTGAAAGCACTTAATTAACAGTGATTGCTCTGTCAAACTGCCAGAAGAGTGTACAAACAAGGTGTGTGTGTGTGTGTGTGTGTGTGTGTGTGTGTCTGAGTAGAGTAGAGTGTGTTTGTGTGTGTGTGTGTGTGTGTGTGTGTGTAACTGCTTGTCTGGGTAGTGTGTGTGTGTGTGTGTGTGTGTAACTGCTTGTCTGGGTAGTGTGTGTGTGTGTGTGTGTGTGTGTGTGTGTGTGTGTCTGAGTAGAGTAGAGTGTGTGTGTGTGTGTGTGTGTGTGTGTGTGTGTGTGTGTGTGTGTATGTAACTGCTTGTCTGGGTAGTGTGTGTGTGTGGTGTAGTGTGTGTGTGTGTTTGTGTGTGTGTGTGTGTGTGGTGTAGTGTGTGTGTGTGTGTGTGTGTATGTAGTGTGTGTAGTGTGTGTAGTGTGTGTGTGTGTGTATGTAACTGCTTGTCTGGGTAGTGTGTGTGTGTGTGTGTGTGTGTGTGTGTGTGTGTGTGTGTGTGTGTGTGTGTGTGTGTGTGTATGTGTATGTAACTGCTTGTCTGGGTAGTGTGTGTGTGTGTGTGTGTGTGTGTGTATGTGTATGTAACTGCTTGTCTGGGTAGTGTGTGTGTGTGTGTGTGTGTGTGTGTGTGTGTGTGTGTGAAGCATAAACAAAACACTGAGAATCCCCCATGAAGAGATGGGCTAGTCCATACCTTGTGGTTTCTCAAAACTACTGTAAGTGAAAGCAACATAGGAGAAAAGTGATTTATGGCTCATTTTACTCTGGAAGTATACTACTTCTTTGTATGTGTTGATATGTATTTTACAATTTAGTGCCACAATGGTCCTTTATCATTCAGGAAACAACTGTCATTCCAGTTGTATTTGTAAAAAAAAAGTGATAAAAGATGGCAAAATATTTGCGCTATTGATCAGGGGGGAACTTTTCATACATTTTGTTGAGAATGTTTTAAACGTAATTCCACATTTATCTTTGCGATTTCGATGAGGTTAATTGCAAACCTTGACGGTTATTTTGAGAGGCGGTAAAATGCAGATGTAATTAGTTTTTCTTTCTCGGGCTAGTTGGATGAAGTGTAGTTTATCAGCGCGTGACTTCAACTATGTAAGAAATGGACGGAATTATTTTTAGCTTTAGAAGAAGTAAAAAAAAATTCAAAAAAAACAATCAAAGAAGAGTATTTTGCCTCTGTCTTCCTTTGATTTACGGATCTTTAACTTCCATCTCGCATTTCTGAGCCCACCTTTCTTGCCCCCCAAGTCTCCAGCTAGCGTCCAGTCTATAGTAGGATCTGGATTCTGGGCAGGCGGCCAGGCATTTTAATCAGACGTCCTCGCTGAGAGTGTAGGATTTCAGGCCACCTGTTGCGATGGCTTCAGCCTTGATTTTGTGATGCGTCTCACTTGTTCTGTTTCCCAGAGTGTTTTCGGTTAAAAATAAAATGCTGTTTTGAACTTTTCTCCTCCTTTCTTGCCAATCCGGCGTTTATTTTTTAAATACGCAGCCTGCATTTTGCCAGAATTAAATCTGAAAAAGGTTAGAATTTTTATAATAAAGTTCTATCTCGCTGGTGCGTAAAGCGAGCCTACTTGGAGCCACGGCTGGGGGGTGAGCTCTAGCGGTGACTTGAGAGTGTTGACCTCTGCAGCTGTAGAGGTCTCTTTGTAGTCACATGATCCTTACAGGAGATCACGTGACTATGAGCAGCACTAGCAGAAAAGTCTCACGTTACACTGGCATGCTTGAGGATTTTTCCTTCACAAAGTAGGTGAGGTACAATGGATTCCTGATATTAATTCCAGCTTTCCAGTTCCCTTCCAGCCACAGTTTTTTTTATCTGCATTTAAAAGAGCATCACTTAAATTAAGCATAAAATGCTTTGTTAAAAACATGGCGTGAGCAAGGTGGATTCAAACTTTATCAAACTTTTTCATGCATTATTACTTTAATATAATGTAGTATAATTTACATTTCTTTTATAATGTTTTATTAAAGGCAAATAAATTAAAACTGTGCCTGAACTTGGAAATTCCTTGTTTTTTTAAGAAATAATATATTTATTTTTTATTTATTTTTGTTAAATGACACAGTTAGGATTTATGTCTTTTATTATTACTGGCAGCAGGGCTGGTTCTATTAACAGTGGGGGCCCCTGTCAAAATGGACCTGGGGGCCCCAACAAATACCCTCCTCCCGACAAAAAAGCGGTATTAGGGGCTCTTTGATGCAGCCTAGTTTCTCCCTAGGGTCCCTGGGATGGCTACCATCCCGCCCCCCAGATCACTCCCCCCCCCCCCCTCCAAATTAACTGCGCTTCCCAGGGGCCCTGCAATGTCTCAGGCAGAGTAGTGTCTCACCTGTCCCGGTAGGGGTGCCCCTCTGTCAGTTCTTTGGCTCCTTTGCAGGGGAGAGACACCTTGAGGCAATTGCCCCCTTTGCCTCTATGGAAGCACTGGTCCTGATTGGCAGATATTTGCCTGTTGGGTGCAGCATTGGTCACACCCAGCCAAAGAATGGGGAAGGGGGATGTTAGAATGTGAGGGGTGTATTGGGAAGGGGAGGGTGTGGGAGGTTTATAGTAAAAGTGGTGACAAGTTACATTTATTTTGGGAGCTCTATAAAAACAGTGCAGAGCAAAGAGGCAGCATGTTATGATGTCCTGAAAAAGGAGAGGAGGAGTGCCTCAGTACTGAACTATCGGTGGAAGCGGAAATCAAAACTGAACATGGATGAAGTGGCCCAAGAGCTGTGCAGCAAAAAACAAACAAACAAATGCACAAATTATTTCCATGTTCCACCCTTGTCGCCGCCTCTGTCTCCACCCTTATCACCGCTTCTGTCACTGCCTCTGTCTCCACCCTTGTCACCGCCTCTCTCTTCACCCTTGTCACCGCCTCTGTCTTCTCCCTTGTCACCGCCTCTGTCTCCACCCTTATCACCGCTTCTGTCACCGCCTCTGTCTCCACCCTTGTCACCGCCTCTGTCTTCACCCTTGTCACCGCCTCTGTCTTCTCCCTTGTCACCGCCTCTGTCTCCACCCTTGTCGCCGCCTCTGTCTCCACCCTTATCACCGCTTCTGTCACTGCCTCTGTCTCCACCCTTGTCACCGCCTCTCTCTTCACCCTTGTCACCGCCTCTGTCTTCTCCCTTGTCACCGCCTCTGTCTCCACCCTTATCACCGCTTCTGTCACTGCCTCTGTCTCCACCCTTGTCACCGCCTCTCTCTTCACCCTTGTCACCGCCTCTGTCTTCTCCCTTGTCACCGCCTCTGTCTCCACCCTTATCACCGCTTCTGTCACCGCCTCTGTCTCCACCCTTGTCACCGCCTCTCTCTTCACCCTTGTCACCGCCTCTGTCTTCTCCCTTGTCACCGCCTCTGTCTCCACCCTTGTCATCGCCTCTGTCGCCACCCTTGTCACCGCCTATGTCTCCACCCTTTGCTACCACTACCAGCCACATGTTCTACATTAAAAAGACAAAAGATTGTACATTAATAAGGTAAAAAAAAGTCCTTAATGTAAAGCTCTGTGACAGGGCTGCAAGGATCAGTGCATGTCAACGGAAATAACTCACCCACTTGCCTGTAAACACTAAGGGCCTGATTCACAAAGCGGTGCTAACAGTTAGCACCGTGGTGAAAAGTCCTTTATCACGCCTAAACTCTGTTTAGGCATGATAAGTTTAGGTGTGATAAGTTTAGGTGTGATAAGTTTTTAGGCGTGATAAGTTTAAGCAACAACTGGGTTAGCACCGCAGTGCACAGCTGATCAAAAGTTTTGCGCTAGCAAAGTCTGGTGCACTTTGCATAGAGTTTAATGGCGCTGCTTTGGGTGCGGGACTTTGCGAGCGATATAAACTTATCTAAACTTATCACGCCTAAACTTATCACACCTAAACTTATCATGCCTAAACTTATCATGCCTAAACTTATCATGCCTAAACTGAGCTTAGGCATGATAAAAATGGTTATCACGCCTAAAGTCTTTAACTGGGTTATCACCGCTTTGTGAATCGAGCCCTAAAGGTCTAAAACTCCACCCCATCCATTGGCAAGACTGCCATGGCCATTTTTATCCAAAGTGTTCCAAACCTTTGGCTGCCAAGCTAGAGGTGGGCTAAGGCAAAACAGGGGGTTGGTCCCTTTAGTAAAAAAAAAGCCACATAATTTTTCCCGGGGTCGGGGGGGCTTACATTGATAGTTCAGAGCTCTAATGATTTATGGGAAAGCCACTGAGTTAATGCCGCTAGCACCCACTGATCCTTGCAGGTCATTCACCGAGCTTTGCATTAAAACTTTTAAAAATTGCTAGGGGCATAACTAGAAATCACTGGGCCCCGCTGCAAAAATGTGGATGCCCAACCCCCTGGGCTGCTCAGGGCCGTTTTGGGGGCAAGAGGGGTCGCATCATGAGGGGAGAGCATTGGCCATACATCGGCGGGGAGGGGGACACTCTCCCCCCTCCCTCACCTTGGGCTCTCCCCTCAGTGCTCCCCCTCCAGCATCAATCAGTGGCAGCAGGCGGCGGGCAGGAAGGAGCACATACCTCCATCCACCACGGAGTGCCTCAAGCTTCTTCCTGTTTAAACAAGAAGTAGTGTCAGATACTTAGTGAGTGGAACCTCCGGGCGTGGAACACATGAAGGTATGTGCACCTTCCTGCCTGCTGTCACTGATTGATGGTGGAGGGGGAGTGCTGAGGGGAAAGCCCGAGGTAAGGTCCCACCGATGTGTGGCCAATGCTCTCCTGTTATGCTGCGACTGCTCCTGCCCCCCAAACCCGGGTCCCCCGGCATCTGCAAGGCTTGCAGCCCCTATTATTACGCCACTGCTTCATAATGTGATCTAAACCAGTTGCCTAATTACACAACCCCCACTTGTGAATATATCACATATACCTCTGCTTCTCTATAACTTGATTGGGAAACGTACTACACCCAATCCGTGTTTTTTGTTTGTTTTTGTACTCTGCATGTTTTTGTTCTTGGATTACACTAAAAATGATCTGATAGATTCTAATGGTGGCATTGAGTTAATTCTAAGTAAAAACGACTGGAGGGAATGTATAGGAGGCAGATTTGGTTTGCGAAGCACCGGGACTCATTGCGAGCGGTTTTATCGAACAGAAGATAGATATGAAATAATTTTAGGAACGGAAGACTAAGCAAAGAGAACTCAATCACGGTGATCGCAGCGTTCTAGTGGTCCGCCACGTGTACACATTTCTTCTAAATCCGGAAATGAAACTTCATTGATTTTTAATGGAAAGAGAAAAAGAAAAACGGCACGAGACAGTATTTAATTGTAGGTTCTGCTACAGTTCTCTAAATTTTTAATAAACACTTCACAACACTCAACGACCAAGCCGATATCATAAAAATTAAAATTTAACAAATTGCGGGATGTTTTGCTGCGCACGCCACAATGGCTTCCAGTTGCCGGGGTCTGCCGTAATGAAGCTTAATTCACTCTTTCCGAGCCCCGCTTCGTCTGATTATTCGCTATATTAAATTATTCCACGTCTGTTTGGCTTTCATGCTTGAACTACGTTGCCTATTAAAGCCGCAGTACCTTTGTCACGCCAGGCCAGGGCCTATTTCGGGATGCCATTTTTCGGCACCGGGTGGCAATTTTCTTTTTGTCAGTTTTTGTCGTTCATCAAATATGTTTAAGAGGCCCTGTAGTGACATAGAGCAGAATGCAGCAAAATTATTCAGGAGATTCACTTTTATGGTAATTTTCCTGGTTTCAACACCAGAAACACTTCCGATTATTATCATTTTTTATTTATATAGAGCCAACATCTTCCGTAGCACTGAGAATAGTACAGAAGAAGTATTGGGGAGGATAGATACATGAGACATTCAAAACTCTGTACAATCAGGACATCCAGCAATACAAATACATACATAGCTGATCTGTGATTTGGGACATCACCAATACTGTTACATGTACATGTGATAAATTACAGCAGAATAAGAAACACTAGGAGGAGGTCCCTGCCCAGCAAGCTTAAAGGATACCCGAAGTGACGTGTGACATGATGAGATAGACATGTGTATGCACACTAAAACTATGCTGTGTTCCTTTTTTTCTTTCTCTGCCTGAAAGAGTTAAATATCAGGTATGCAAGTGGCTGACTCAGTCCTGACTCAGACGGGAAGTGATTGCAGTGTGACCCTCACTGATAAGAAATTACAACTATAAAACACTTTCCTAGCAGAAAATGGCTTCTGAGAGCAAGAAAGCTAAAGAGATAAAAAGGAGAATTTCTTATCAGTGAGGGTCACACTGCAGTCACTTCCTGTCTGAGTCAGGACTGAGTCAGCCACTTACATACCTGATATTTACTGGTTGAACTCGATGTACTGGTTGAACTCGATGGACGTATGTCTTTTTTCAACCAAAATAACTATGTAACTATGTAACACTTTCAGGCAGAGGAAGAAAAAAAAGGAACACAGCCTAGTTATTAGTGTGCTTGGCACTGTACATACACATGTCTATCTCATCATGTCACATGTCACTTCGGGTATCCTTTAAGATCCAGAGGATAGGGGGGTTGAAGGGGGCACAGGGGTTAGAGAATGAAGCACTGAATCACCAATGCTACCTATAGCTTAATTACAAGCTTGTCTGAACAGGCCCTATATCTATATATTGCTGTTTAACCTAGGCTATTTAGCTATGCAGAATTCTTCTCCCAGAGGAGCTGGGAAACCGGGCATTATTTTCACCAGCTTTAGAATTCTCAAACAAACATTCCACAGAGTCGCACCTGACAGAACTAAAAATGTCACCACTTGTGATAAATTTCAGTATGTAAATCAGGGTGTTTTTTTATTTATTAATGTAGTAGTAGCCATGCTAGTTAAAGTATTGCGGTCGCTCTACATCCTATCGTGCAGTTTTCAAGGGAGCATGCGTAACTTCAAAGAGTGCATGCTACTCAACAGCACAGAGGGTAGCGTGCGCTGAGTGTTTTTTTAACCTGCGCTACTAAGTGTGCTATTGTTTAGTTAATCAAGGCTATTGTCATAAAATGCCTTTGAAACAACCAGCAAGCAATAAAATATTCAAAATAACTTTAATAGTACTTTTTCACCAACGTTTAGGTACTCTTTGTAAAATTATAAAATGCTTAAAAGTTATTTTAATGAGAATATGAAAATTATCTCCTAGGAGATAACTCAGCAGAAAAAGTTAATTGCATATGAGCCCTTGTTTGAGCTTCTACCATCAGGTAGACGTTTTATATCAATCCGCATACACACAAACAGACTGAAAAAGAGCTTTTTCCCATCTGCCATAAACTTGTTAAACTCCGACTCTTCTCTGAGATACAGGAATGTGGTATATACCATTCATTTGTGGGTGCAATATAAATAATTATGATG
The DNA here is from genome assembly GCF_040937935.1 of Hyperolius riggenbachi. Classification (NCBI taxonomy): domain Eukaryota; kingdom Metazoa; phylum Chordata; class Amphibia; order Anura; family Hyperoliidae; genus Hyperolius; species Hyperolius riggenbachi. The sequence continues at coordinate 16,391,800 of NC_090651.1, read as the reverse complement.
CTAATCAACAACAACAACAAACAAAATATTCGTAAGGGCTCGTTTCCACTATCGCGAATCCGCATGCGTCCAACGCATGCGGATTCGCACATGGTATGCAAGTGAATGGGCCTGTTTCCACTGTTGCGTTGGTGATGTGCGTTTTTTTGAGCGGTGAAAAAACGCACAAAAGAGCCAACGAATTTGCCTGAGAGTGGAATGCATGCGAATCGCATGCAATGTATTTAATAGGGAAATCGCATGCGTTTTACCCATGCGTTTTTTGCCGCGAAATCGCATGCGAATTCGCATAGGTACCGATGTAAATTCACACAGGCAGTGACATGGTTAAAATCGCATAAACCCTCACCTATGCGAATTCGCGGCAAAAAACGCATGGGGAATCTCATCTGCATGCGATTTCATCAGCGGTGGAATCCAGGCGATTCTGCACCGCAACAGTAGAAACGAGCCCTCAAGCACTTTTCTCCTGACGTAGGACCCCAAACCACTCAACACTGTACAACTTTTTAAAATAGAGTATTTTAAATATTTGGCATACTTAACTCCTCTATCACCACCTTTGTTACTGTCACTATGTTCCTTATGTGCAACACCTTAGGGATTGCAATGAGGAGCTGCAGGAGCTGCAGAGTAACCAGGACAGTTACTGTAAAAGTGGCTAATCCTGAATACTTTATTACATTGTGTTATATATCACTACAGGGCCTCTTCATAGGACTCTCATGTAGCACTAGAATTTATGCAGGCATGTGATAGCTGATGCCTGTCGGTTCTCTGCCACAAGTTCCCCCACATCCCTGCCGTAGCCTCTGATCAGCTCCATCGCAGTTGTATTTATTTATGCTGTCAATGCGCTTCCTTAGCCGTAATTATGACAATGAAGTTGTGGATCATTGATCCTGTAACTAAAGAAAAATGTTGTGATGAAATTGAAAGCTGTCGGTGCATAACCAAACTTTCTGCTAGTCTGGCATTCCTGGGTCATATATCCACACGTCAGCAGTATTTACCAACAGAGATAAATCTGCCCGGACACCCATAAAATCAGCCCTGACATTTTTCTGTCCGGCCTCTGAAGTCTGCTGGACTCCCTGATAGGTCTGTCCGGGCCTGTGATGCCGCCGGACTCCCCGATAGGTCTGGCCAGGCCTGTGAAGCCCGTCGGACTCCCTGATAGGTCTGGCCAGGCCTGTGAAGCCCGTCGGACTCCCTGATAGGTCTGGCTGGGCCTCTGAAGCCTGCTGGACTCCCTGATAGGTCTGTCCGGGCCTGTGAAGCCCGTCGGACTCCCTGATAGGTCTGGCTGGGCCTCTGAAGCCTGCTGGACTCCCTGATAGGTCTGGCCGGGCCTCTGAAGCCCGTCGGACTCCCTGATAGGTCTGGCCAGGCCTCTGAAGCCTGCCGGACTCCCTGATAGGTCTGGCTGGACCTGTGAAGCCAGCCAGACTCCCCGATAGGTCTGGCCAGGCCTGTGAAGTCTGCCATACTCCCCGATAGGTCTGGCTGGGCCTGTGAAGCCTGCCAGACTCCCCGATAGGTCTTGCCAGGCCTGTGAAGCCTGCCGGAATCCCCGATAGGTCTGGCCAGGCCTGTGAAGTCTGCCAGACTCCCCGATAGGTCTGGCTGGGCCTGTGAAGTCTGCCAGACTCCCCGATAGGTCTGGCTGGGCCTGTGAAGCCTGCCGGACTCCCCGATAGGTCTGGCTGGCCTGGGATGCCGCCGGACTCCCTGATAGGTCTGGCTGGACCTGTGAAGCCCGCCAGACTCCCCGATAGGTCTGGCCAGGCCTGTGAAGCCTGCCGGAGTCCCCGATAGGTCTGGCCAGGCCTGTGAAGTCTGCCAGACTCCCCAATAAGTCTGGCCAGGCCTGTGAAGTCTGCCAGACTCCCCAATAAGTCTGGCCAGGCCTGTGAAGTCTGCCAGACTCCCCGATAGGTCTGGCTGGGCCTGTGAAGCCTGCCAGACTCCCCGATAGGTCTGGCCAGGCCTGTGAAGCCTGCCGGAGTCCCCGATAGGTCTGGCCAGGCCTGTGAAGTCTGCCAGACTCCCGATAGGTCTGGCTGGGCCTGTGAAGTCTGCCAGAGTCCCCGATAGGTCTGGCCAGGCCTGTGAAGCCTGCCGGAGTCCCCGATAGGTCTGGCTTGGCCTCTGAAGCCTGTTGGACTCCCCGATAGGTCTGGCCAGGCCTCTGAAGCCTATTGGACTCCCCGATAGGTCTGGCTGGGACTGTGAAGCCTTCCGGACTCCCCGATAGGTCTGGCTTGGCCTGTGAAGCCCACTGGACTCCCCGATAGGTCTGGCCAGGCCTGTGAAGCCTTCCGGACTCCTCGATAGGTCTGGCTGGGCCTCTGAAGCCTGCCAGACTCCCCGATAGGTCTGGCCAGGCCTCTGAAGCCTGTTGGACTCCCCGATAGGTCTGGCCAGGCCTGTGAAGCCTGCCGGACTCCCCGATAGGTCTGGCTGGTCCTCTGATGTGAGAAGTGTTTCTGTGCGGGAAAATCTCCATCGCCCTTGTGTTTGGATTACCATCTTGAGGACGGATAGAATTTTCACTCTGTGAATAACAGATGTTCCTTTTGATGTCTTTCATTTCTCTTTTGTCAAATATGTCCGTTTTTAATTCAGAAGAAGAAAGTGCAAAAAAATAAAATGAAATAAAAAGTGAGAGAGAATAAGAAATGGAGCAACAGCTTAAGGCCTCTGACCAGCTTAAATGTTTATTAAAGCAAGCCTGTAGTTCTTACCACTTGCATTGTGTCCTTTGCAATGGACCTGTCTTGGATAGCATGCTATATGTGACATGTCAGTGTCCAGTGTGCAAGTCATGCAGGACAGAACTTCGCATATGGTGACTGCCATGTTCACTTCCTTTTAACCTATTAGCAGCTTCAGGAGAGTTATCTTGTTTGAGATCAGTGCCCTCAGTCGGAAGAACTCCTTGTGCTGTAAATACTTGGAATGCTTTGGTCTCTCTCTACTAGCAGAAAATATAGAAGCTGAAGAGAATGTCTGTTATTGTCTTACACTGCCCCCTAGTGACAAGTGGGCATAAATATACATGACAGCAGTACTAATTAGAAGCAGGAAAGTGTAACAAATAAGAAATAAAAACATATGCTAAAATAAATTGGCCTGGAGCACTTGCTAGCCTCTAAATAAATTGGCTGCTAAAGGGTTAAACAATACTAGCTTCCTGGTAATCTTGCTGATCTTTCCTTTCTTTCTTTTTTGCTGATCTTTCCTTTCAGTAGTGTCTGCATCACATACGTGAAACAAGCATGTAGCAAATGCAGTCAGACTTCAGTCAGAAACATCTGATCTACATGCAGCTTTAAGAACCACTTAAGGACCGGGCTGTATTTGAGAAATCTGTGCTGCGTGGGCTCTCCAGCCCACAGCACAGATCAGCAGGCACGCAGGGCGATCAGACTTACCCCCTTTTTTCCCCATTAGGGGTATGTCCTGCTGGGGGGGTCTGATCGCCGCCGGCTGTATGTGTTTAGCGGGGGGGCTCCTCAAAGCCCCCCTCCGCAGCGATTCCCAGCCTCCCTGTCCTTCCCTCCCTCCCCTCCTCTCTCTGGGCGGCACAGGATGGCGATTCGTCCTGCGCCGCTTCTGATAGGCTTCAGCCGATCTCCTTTACGGCGCTGCTGCGCAGCAGCGCCGTGTGATGTAAACACAGGGGATTTCTTCCCCGCGTGTTTACATTTAGCCTGCGAGCCGCAATCGGAGGCTCGCAGGCTGTTCACGGAGACACCCTCCGTGAACTGACATGGAAAGTCCGCTTGAACGAGCGCCCGTTTCCATGTAAAACTCCTTACGACCTGCCGCCGCCTATCGGAGTTAGGCGGTCGTTAATTAAGGCCAAGCTGCAGCACACTAGTGACGGAGCAGGAATAAATGGCGCCGGGAATAAATGGCGCATGGAGCCACCACTAGTGTGTAAAACGCTATTTTGCATTTTAATGTTAAAACATTAAATAGCGTTTTAATGTTAAAACGCTATTTAATGTTTTAACATTAAAACGCCAAATAGTGTTTTGAAAGCAGCAGCGCCCAGAGAGCCATTCCTCTATGTCCAATTTTGTCCCCTAGCGTATTTCCTCTGCCCCCCCATGTCCAGCCATGTCCCCAGTGGTCCTCCTGGTCTCCACCATGTCCAATTTTGTCCTCCAATGTACCTCCTCTGCCCCGGCCTGGAGTACCACACAGGCAGATCACACGAGCAGCCGGTGGAGGTATCTGCACGCTGGAGGCTTTCTGAAGCGATCCACCAATCAGGCGGGGGGCGCTGCCCCAGAACCGCCAATCACCGCTATTCACTTCTCTGCTCCTGTCTTCTAATTGGACGCGACAGCTGCTGCTTTCAAAATGCTATCTTGTGTTAAATAGTGTTTTAACATTAAAACGTAAAATAGCGTTTTACACACTAGCGGCGGCTCCATGCGCCATTTTTTCCCGGCGCCATTTTTGGCTGTATGCCACTAGTGATTCCTCCCGCCCCCCCCTTTCCCCCCACCAACAGAGCTCTCTGTTGGTTGGGTCTGATCGCCCCCCCCCTCTCGCCCCCCCAAACAGTGTTTATTTTTTTTTTTATAATTATTTGTTTCTTTGTTGTATTATTATTTTTTACTATCTTCTTTTTTTTTCCTCACAAACCCCTCCTCCCCCAGCCGGCCAATCCTGGCGATCGGCTGTCATCGGCTTCTGCTTATGAGAGACGATCACTCTCTAATGTCCCAGGGGGACAGTGCTGCTGCAGATCGCAGCGCTGTACTAAGCTAATAGACGGCATTTCGCCGCCTAACAGTCTCCGGAACGACGATCGCCGCTCGGAGACTGATGGTGGGGCGTAACTCCGCCCCCAAGCAGGAGATGTGCGCGCAGCCTGCGCGCAATCTCCTGCAAACTGCAGCCCCAGGACTTGACGCTAATTGATGTTAGGCGGTCCTGGGGCTGCGGCCACGCCCATGGGCGTGGAGCAGTTGCTATGCAGTTAAAGCAGGAGTCCCCAAACTTTTTCGGTCAAGGGCCGGAACAACAAACTTCAGACTGCTGGGGGGTCAGAACATATCATAAAATGATGTTGAAAAACAATACATTGAATCTAGGTATTGATTCCCCCCAATCATGCCTGGAGGAGGCCTCCCAGCAGCAGCCAGTCAGTCATGCGGTGCCTGACAGTGACAAACAGTGAAGCATACCCAGGTGACAACCTGCCATCCAGTTGCAAAGCAGTGTCACCTGATGCAGAATGGGATTGGAAGCCAGCGAATGACTGGTCGCTGTAGTATGTGGATGGGTGGTCCTAGCACTGCTATTCTATATGCAGGCCGAGGATATTTAAAGGTGAAGTGGGCCACATCTATAAGTTATACATTTTGTGTTTGGAGGCCAGTGAAAAAAGGGCCGTAGTTTGAGGACCACTGGTTTAAAGGGAAGGAACTATAGCAGTATCCATATCCCTCTCACTTCAGGTGTGTATCAAGCTTTCTTGATCAGCAAACTTCAAGATAGCTCCCTGTTTATTTGAAGAGACCAGTCAGCATTAAGCTTAAAATCCCACATTTTTTATAGCACTTTTCTCCTATCGGAATCAAAGGGCGGGAGAGTTGCAGCCACTGGGGCCGTACTTAGAAGGCTACCCTGCCGTGTTATGAAGTCTTGCCCAAGGCCTCCTTACTGAACAGGAAGATTTGAACCCTGGTCTCCTGGGCCCTTAACCAGTACACTATCCAGCCACCATTAGGGTGTGTGATAGCAGTGCTCCTTCACCTTCTCTATGGCAGAAGACTGGTGACAACTTTTCTATAGAACGGACTTATACTTATTCCAAGATTGATTCAGTGGAGAAGTTTCTGAAAAAAAAATATAATGGGAATCACAATAAACCAATTAAATATGTGTTACACAGGAAAATGAGCACTGAGGAGCGGTAAGGGGCATTATAGGACGCTGGTTGTCTTGGAGACGGCTATATGCTGAAATAGAAACAGCTTTGAGAATTTAGTGAAAGTATTTCAGTTGTGACGGTTTCATTTGTACTGGTGATATTAATGAGTACCAACTAAACTATATGTATATGTTCTTATCTGAAGCAATATTAGATACACACCTTCACTTTGTCTCTGTGAAGTCTCATTCCTCAGATATTCCTTCTTCCCTCTTGTAGACTTCTTCAGGCAGCAAGCAGGAACAGCGGAGGAATTGTACTTAAAAAGCACCTTGACCCCCCCCCCCCCCCCCAACAAAGTAAAAACGTAAAATACATATTTACTTATTTATTTATGTGTAAATGTCTTACTACCTATGTAGCTGCCACTTACAGTAGTGTGACTGCACTGTAAATGTCTTACTACCCATGTAGCTGCCACTTACAGTAGTGTGATTGCATTGTAAATGTCTTACTACCTATGTAGCTGCCACTTACAGTAGTGTGACTGCACTGTAAATGTCTTACTACCCATGTAGCTGCCACTTACAGTAGTGTGATTGCATTGTAAATGTCTTACTACCTATGTAGCTGCCACTTACAGTAGTGTGACTGCACTGTAAATGCCTTCCTACCTATGTAGCTGCCACTTACAGTAGTGTGATTGCATTGTAAATGTCTTACTACCTATGTAGCTGCCACTTACAGTAGTGTGACTGCACTGTAAATGTCTTCCTACCTATGTAGCTGCCACTTACAGTAGTGTGACTGCACTGTAAATGTTTTCCTACCTATGTAGCTGCCACTTACAGTAGTGTGATTGCACTGTAAATGTCTTCCTACCTATGTAGCTGCCACTTACAGTAGTGTGACTGCACTGTAAATGTCTTCCTACCTATGTAGCTGCCACTTACAGTAGTGTGACTGCACTGTAAATGTCTTCCTACCTATGTAGCTGCCACTTACAGTAGTGTGATTGCACTGTAAATGTCTTCCTACCTATGTAGCTGCCACTTACAGTAGTGTGACTGCACTGTAAATGTCTTCCTACCTATGTAGCTGCCACTTACAGTAGTGTGACTGCACTGTAAATGTCTTCCTACCTATGTAGCTGCCACTTACAGTAGTGTGACTGCACTGTAAATGTCTTACTACCCATGTAGCTGCCACTTACAGTAGTGTGATTGCATTGTAAATGTCTTACTACCTATGTAGCTGCCACTTACAGTAGTGTGACTGCACTGTAAATGCCTTCCTACCTATGTAGCTGCCACTTACAGTAGTGTGATTGCATTGTAAATGTCTTACTACCTATGTAGCTGCCACTTACAGTAGTGTGACTGCACTGTAAATGTCTTCCTACCTATGTAGCTGCCACTTACAGTAGTGTGACTGCACTGTAAATGTTTTCCTACCTATGTAGCTGCCACTTACAGTAGTGTGATTGCACTGTAAATGTCTTCCTACCTATGTAGCTGCCACTTACAGTAGTGTGACTGCACTGTAAATGTCTTCCTACCTATGTAGCTGCCACTTACAGTAGTGTGACTGCACTGTAAATGTCTTCCTACCTATGTAGCTGCCACTTACAGTAGTGTGATTGCACTGTAAATGTCTTCCTACCTATGTAGCTGCCACTTACAGTAGTGTGACTGCACTGTAAATGTCTTCCTACCTATGTAGCTGCCACTTACAGTAGTGTGACTGCACTGTAAATGTCTTACTACCTATGTAGCTGCCACTTACAGTAGTGTGATTGCACTGTAAATGTCTTACTAACTATGTAGCTGCCACTAACAATAGTGTGATTGCACTGTAAATGTTTTCCTACCTATATAGCTGCCACTTACAGTAGTGTGACTGCACTGTAAATGTCTTCCTACCTATGTAGCTGCCACTTACAGTAGTGTGACTGCACTGTAAATGTTTTCCTACCTATGTAGCTGCCACTTACAGTAGTGTGACTGCACTGTAAATGTCTTCCTACCTATGTAGCTGCCACTTACAGTAGTGTGATTGCACTGTAAATGTCTTCCTACCTATGTAGCTGCCACTTACAGTAGTGTGACTGCACTGTAAATGTCTTCCTACCTATGTAGCTGCCACTTACAGTAGTGTGACTGCACTGTAAATGTCTTCCTACCTATGTAGCTGCCACTTACAGTAGTGTGACTGCACTGTAAATGTCTTACTACCTATGTAGCTGCCACTAACAGTAGTGTGATTGCACTGTAAATGTCTTCCTACCTATGTAGCTGCCACTTACAGTAGTGTGACTGCACTGTAAATGTCTTCCTACCTATGTAGCTGCCACTTACAGTAGTATGATTGCACTGTAAATGTCTTCCTACCTATGTAGCTGCCATTACAGTAGTGTGATTGCACTGTAAATGTCTTCCTACCTATGTAGCTGCCACTTACAGTAGTGTGATTGCATTCTAAATGTCTTCTTACCTATGTAGCTGCCACTTACAGTAGTGTGACTGCACTGTAAATGTCTTCCTACCTATGTAGCTGTCGCTTACAGTAAGTATTACAATCTGACGGCTCAGAGCTTCTTACCGACATATTTTGAACTAGTCTATCTCCTCATGGAGGATTCTCAGTGTTCCCTTTACTTTCATAAGCACCCCTCTGGACAGCAGTGGTACAGTCCAGCTGGCAGAATAGTGTGCCGTGAGTAGGGAGGCTGGAACCTTTGTGTTTGTTCTTGCCAGGAATTACTTTTGAAAGGCATAAAAGAAATCCTGAGAAACACCCATGAGGAAATGGAATAATCTAAAACTTGTCAGTAAGAGGTTTAGAGCTGGCAGATTAATAATACTAACTGCAAGTGACAGCTACATAGGGATTTAATGTAATGTAAATGTAATTTAATTGTAATTTACAGTGCATTTTCTCTCAGGCAAATGTTTGCATGTGTACATATGTACAGTGTTATCTCTTTAACAGAGACATATATGTAGCTAGTCATGCTTGCAAATACCTTTTATGTGCAAAAAATATAGCGTTGAGCTTGGATTTTGCATAATCATAGTTTCGCATCAAAATTTGTAGTTATGATGCAAAAACGTAATGCAGAATTTCCGGCAAATTCATAATGATCTGTTATTCCGCAATTAAGTGTTATTATGCAAAAAATTCAAAATGTCATTCATTGGGAATAGGTAAAAAAAAAAGTTTGGGGAAAAAGACCTTGTGGTTGTTGAGAAAATCAATTAAAAAAGTTTAAAGAAAAAAATGTTTGTTTGTTTTTTTAAACTTTGCAAAATGACTATTTTCTTTAATCTATTCTAAGTTCTGTGTACACATTTTTTACATTTTAAGAATACCATGGAGGGGGTCCCAAGGCTCTTTAGCATGATCCATGGTGTGGGGGGACCCTCCCTGGAAAAGAGGGGCGGGACAGATCACCTCCTCCTCTCCCCGAAAACCCTTGTCCATAGCATGGACTAGGGGCTCTTACCCACCTCCGGTGCAAACATTGGTAATTCAGCGCAGGAGACTTGGGCGCAGCCGGCGCCACCACAGGCCGTAATAGGAACTACGGCTATAGAAGGCACAGGGAGTAACTTCAGCGCCGTCAGAAGACGGAGCTGAAGTTGCTTTTAAAACAATAATTCGGCCTCTAGCAATTGCTGAAAGCTGAATTATTTCATTCCCCACCACCCATGGCGGCCTGGAGGGGGAATAGTAATTAACACGGCCGGGACTTGTGCAGCAGCAGAATCAGCCATATACCGGCTGTATCCTGCGACCAAGTCTACCGGCGCCAATTTCAAATGTATGCCCTCTGTGCTCTGTATAAACTAAATATGCAGAACTTGGAACTCAGTATATATTATTACAAACTGAAAGGTGCCTTCTTAACCACTTCCCGACCGCCCACTACACAGGGGCGGCGGGGAAGTGGAGCCCTGCAGGACGGCCTCACCCACAGAGGCGGCGGTCCATTTAAGGGCATGGGCGGAGCGATCGCGTCATCCGTGACGCGATCCTCCGCCGGCGCCTGTCACCGCTCGCTCGCCGCAACATCCCGCCGGCTATACGGAAGCGCCGGCGGGATGTTAACCCCGCGATCGCCGCATACAAAGTGTATAATACACTTTGTAATGTTTACAAAGTGTATTATACAGGCTGCCTCCTGCCCTGGTGGTCCCAGTGTCCGAGGGACCACCAGGGCAGGCTGCAGCCACCCTAGTCTGCACCCAAGCACACTGATTTCTCCCCCCCCTGCCCCAGATCGCCCACAGCACCCATCAGACCCCCCCCCTGCCCACCCCCCAGACCCCTGTTTGCACCCAATCACCCCCCTAATCACCCATCAATCACTCCCTGTCACTATCTGTCAACGCTATTTTTTTTTTTATCCCCCCCCCCTGCTCCCTGCCCCCTCCTGATCACCCCCCACCCCCCCCTGTTTACTGTATGCATCTATCCCCCTGATCACCTGTCAATCACCTGTCAATCACCCGTCAATCACCCATCAATCACCCGTCAATCACCCCCTGTCACTGCCACCCATCAATCAGCCCCTAACCTGCCCCTTGCGGGCAATCTGATCACCCCCCCACACCAATAGATCGCCCACAGATCCGACATCAGATCACCTCCCAAATCCATTGTTTACATCTATTCTCTCCTCTAAACACCCACTAATTACCCATCAATCACCCATCAATCACCCCCTATCACCACTTGTCACTTTTACCTATCAGATCAGACCCTAATCTGCCCCTTGCGGGCACCCAATCACCCGCCCACACGCTCAGATTGCCCTCTGACCCCCCCTTATCAATTCACCAGTGCATTAATTACATCTGTTCTTCCCTGTAATAACCCACTGATCACCTGTCAATCACCTGCCAATCACCTATCACCCATCAATCACCCCCTGTCACCCCCTGTCACTGCCACCCATCAATCAGCCCCTAACCTGCCCCTTGCGGGCAATCTGATCACCCACCCACACCATTAGATCGCCCGCAAACCCGCCGTCAGATTACCTCCCAAATGTATCGTTTACATCTGTTATCTTCTCTAAACACCCACTAATTACCCATCAATCACCCCCTATCACCACCTGTCACTGTTACCTATCAGATCAGACCCTAATCTGCCCCTTGCGGGCACCCAATCACCCGCCCACACGCTCAGATTGCCCTCAGACCCCCCCCCCCCCCCCTTATCAATTCGCCAGTGCATTAATTACATCTGTCCTTCCCTGTAATAACCCACTGATCACCTGTCAATCACCTGCCAATCACCTATCACCCATCAATCACCCCCTGTCACTGCCACCCAACAATCAGCCCCTAACCTGCCCCTTGCGGGCAATCTGATCACCCACCCACACCAATAGATCGCCCGCAGATCCGACATCAGATCACCACCCAAGCGCAGTGTTTCCATCTATTCTCTCCTCTAAACACCCACTAATTACCCATCAATCACCCATCAATCACTCCCTATCACCACCTGTCACTGTTACCTATCAGACCAGACCCTAATCTGCCCCTTGCGGGCACCCAATCGACCGCCTACACGCTCAGATTGCCCTCAGACCCCCCCTTATCAATTCGCCAGTGCAATATTTACATCTGTTCTCCCCTGTAATAACCCACTGATTACCTGTCAATCACCTATCAATCACCCATCAATCACCCCCTGTCACTGCCACCCATCAATCACCCCCTGTCACTGCCACCCATCAATCACCCGCTGTCACTGCCACCCATCAATCAGCCCCTAACCTGCCCCTTGCGGGCAAACTGATCACCCACCCACACCAATAGATCGCCCGCAGATCCGACATCAGATCACCACCCAAGCGCAGTGTTTCCATCTATTCTCTACCCTAAACACCCACTAATTACCCATCAATCACCCCCTGTCACTGCTACCTATCAGATTAGACCCCTATCTGCCCCTAGGGCACTCAATCACCCGCCCACACCCTCAGAATGCCCTCAGACCCCAGCTCTGATCACCTCGCCAGTGCATTGCTTGCATCCATTCCCCCCTCTAATCACACCTTGAGACACCCATCAATCACCTCCTGTCACCCCCTAGCACACCTACCCATCAGATCAGGCCCCAATTTGCCCCGTGTGGGCTCCTGATCACTCGGCCAAACCCTCAGACCCCCTTCCGATCACCTCCCCAGTGCATGGATTGCATCTATTTTCCCCTCTAACCACCCCCTGAGACACCCATCAATCACCTCCTGTCACCCCCCTAGCACTCCTATCCATCAGATCAGGCCCAATACAACCTGTCATCTAAAAGGCCACCCTGCTTATGACCGGTTCCACAAAATTCGCCCCCTCATAGACCACCTGTCATCAAAATTTGCAGATGCTTATACCCCTGAACAGTCATTTTGAGACATTTGGTTTCCAGACTACTCACGGTTTTGGGCCTGTAAAATGCCAGGGCGGTATAGGAACCCCACAAGTGACCCCATTTTAGAAAAAAAAGACACCCCAAGGTATTATGTTAGGTGTATGACGAGTTCATAGAAGATTTAATTTTTTGTCAAAAGTTAGCGGAAATTAATTTTTATTGGTTTTTTTTCACAAAGTGTCATTTTTCACTAACTTGTGACAAAAAATAAAATCTTCTATAAACTCGCCATACACCTAACGGAATACCTTGGGGTGTCTTCTTTCTAAAATGGGGTCACTTGTGGGGTTCCTATACTGCCCTGGCATTTTAGGGGCCCTAAACCGCGAGGAGTAGTCTAGAAAACAAATGCTTCAAAATGACCTGTGAATAGGACGTTGGGCCCCTTAGCGCACCTAGGCTGCAAAAAAGTGTCACACATGTGGTACCGCCGTACTCAGGAAAAGTAGTATAATGTGTTTTGGGGTGTATTTTTACACATACCCATGCTGGGTGGGAGAAATTTCTATGTAAATGGACAATTGTGTGTAAAAAAATCAAACAATTGTCATTTACAGAGATATTTCTCCCACTTAGCATGGGTATGTGTAAAAATACACCCCAAAACGCATTATACTACTTCTCCTGAGTACAGCGGTAGCACATGTGTGGCACTTTTTTACACCCTAAGTACGCTAAGGGGCCCAAAGTCCAATGAGTACCTTTAGGATTTCACAGGTCATTTTGCGACATTTGGTTTCAAGACTACTCCTCACGGTTTAGGGCCCCTAAAATGCCAGGGCAGTATAGGAACCCCACAAATGACCCCATTCTAGAAAGAAGACACCCAAAGGTATTCCGTACGGAGTATGGTGAGTTCATAGAAGATTTTATTTTTTGTCACAAGTTAGCGGAAAATGACACTTTGTGAAAAAAAAGTATTAAAATCAATTTCCGCTAACTTGTGACAAAAAAATAAAAACTTCTATGAACTCACCATACTCCTAACGGAATACCTTGGGGTGTCTTCTTTCTAAAATGGGGTCATTAGTGGGGTTCCTATACTGCCCTGGCATTTTAGGGGCCCTAAACCGTGAGGAGTAGTCTTGAAACAAAAATGACCTGTGAAATCCTAAAGGTACTCATTGGACTTTGGGCCCCTTAGTGCAGTTAGGGTGCAAAAAAGTGCCACACATGTGGTATCGCCGTACTCGGGAGAAGTAGTACAATGTGTTTTGGGGTGTATTTTTACACATACCCATGCTGGGTGGGAGAAATACCTCTGTAAATGACAATCTTTTGATTTTTTTACACACAATTGTCCATTTACAGAGGTATTTCTCCCACCCAGCATGGGTATGTGTAAAAATACACCCCAAAACACATTGTACTACTTCTCCCGAGTATGGCGATACCACATGTGTGGCACTTTTTTGCACCCTAACTGCGCTAAAGGGCCCAAAGTCCAATGAGTACCTTTAGGATTTCACAGGTCATTTTGAGAAATTTCGTTTCAAGACTACTCCTCACGGTTTAGGGCCCCTAAAATGCCAGGGCAGTATAGGAACCCCACAAATGACCCAATTTTAGAAAGAAGACACCCCAAGGTATTCCGTTAGGAGTATGGTGAGTTCATAGAAGATTTTATTTTTTGTCAAAAGTTAGCGGAAATTGATTTTAATTGTGTTTTTTCACAAAGTGTCATTTTCCGCTAACTTGTGACAAAAAATAAAATCTTCTATGAACTCGCCATACTACTAACGGAATACCTTGGGGTGTCTTCTTTCTAAAATGGGGTCATTTGTGGGGTTCCTATACTGCCCTGGCATTTTAGGGGCCCTAAACCGTGAGGAGTAGTCTTGAAACGAAATTTCTCAAAATGACCTGTGAAATCCTAAAGGTACTCATTGGACTTTGGGCCCTTTAGCGCAGTTAGGGTGCAAAAAAGTGCCACACATGTGGTATCGCCGTACTCAGGAGAAGTAGTATAATGTGTTTTGTGGTGTATTTTTACACATACCCATGCTGAGTGGGAGAAATATCTCTGTAAATGGACAATTGTGTGTAAAAAAAATTAACAAATTGTCATTTACAGAGATATTTCTCCCACCCAGCATGGGTATGTGTAAAAATACACCCCAAAACACATTATACTACTTCTCCTGAGTACGGCAATACCACATGTGTGGCACTTTTTTGCAGCCTAACTGCGCTAAGGGGTCCAAAGTCCAATGAGCACCTTTAGGCTTTACAGGGGTGCTTACAATTTAGCACCCCCCAAAATGTCAGGACAGTAAACACACCCCACAAATGATCCCATTTTGGAAAGTAGACCCTTCAAGGTATTCAGAGAGGGGCATGGTGAGTCCGTGGCAGATTTCATTTTTTTTTGTCGCAAGTTAGAAGAAATGGAAACTTTTTTTTTTTTTTTTTTCTCACAAAGTGTCATTTTCCGCTTACTTGTGACAAAAAATAATATCTTCTATGAACTCACTATGCCTCTCAGTGAATACTTTGGGATGTCTTCTTTCCAAAATGGGGTCATTTGGGGGTTATTTATACTATCCTGGAATTCTAGCCCCTCATGAAACATGACAGGGGGTCAGAAAAGTCAGAGATGCTTGAAAATGGGAAAATTCACTTTTGGCACCATAGTTTGTAAACGCTATAACTTTTACCCAAACCAATAAATATACACTGAATGGGTTTTTTTTTATCAAAAACATGTTTGTCCACATTTTTCGCGCTGCATGTATACAGAAATTTTACTTTATTTGAAAAATGTCAGCACAGAAAGTTAAAAAAATCATTTTTTTGCCAAAATTCATGTCTTTTTTGATGAATATAATAAAAAGTAAAAATCGCAGGAGCAATCAAATAGCATCAAAAGAAAGCTTTATTAGTGACAAGAAAAGGAGCCAAAATTCATTTAGGTGGTAGGTTGTATGAGCGAGCAATAAACCGTGAAAGCTGCAGTGGTCTGAATGGAAAAAAAGTGGCCGGTCCTTAAGGGGTAGAAAGCCCTAGGTCCTCAAGTGGTTAAAACAGAAGATATTTGCGAATAATAATAATGGCAGTATTTGTATAGCGCCTTTCTCCTGTCGGACTCAAAGCGCTTGCGAGGCAGCCACTAGAGCGCACTCAGTAGGCAGTAGCAGTGTTAGGGAGTCTTGCCCAATGAACTCCTTACTGAATTACTGGCTTACTGAACAGGCAGAGCCGAGATTCGAACCCAGGTCTCCCATGTCAGAGGCAGAGCCCTTACCCAGTACACCATCCAGCCACTGCTATATTCATGTTGGAGTGAGCTCTGAGGTATCCCACAATGCACCACTGCCAGGGCCGGCCCTAGACTATTTGCCGCCTGAGGCAAAAAAAAAATTTCTGACTCCACCCCCCCCCCCGGTGGGGGGCGCGCTCTGGGGGGCCGCCGAGCTGGAGGGGTAGCTGGCAGGACGGGGTTATTGGGCCTAGCGGCGGGGAGAGGGTCGTACCCCCCCCTCCCTCACCTGGGTCTCTGGTGCTCCGCTACCCTCCAGCCTTAAATACAAGCAGCCGCTATGTGTAAAAGGCACGGGCGGGTAGGACTCACCTCTTCCTCGTTCCAAGCGTGCGCTCCACTGACGTCACTTCCTGCAACGCTGGAACCGCCACTGACAGACCCGACTGTTGCTCCAGTGGGGGCGCTGTGGCTCCTTTTGGCTCCGAAGTAGACAGAAATACCCGATCTCCGTCGGGTCCGCTCTACTGCGCAGGCGCCGGAGACTTGCGCCTGCGCAGTAGAGCAGACCCGACGTCGATCAGGTATTTCCGCCTACTTCGGAGCCGCCAGAGCGCCTGCGCAGGAGCCGGGAAGGTAAATATTGACGTCACAGCTGTACGGAGGGCTGCAGCAAGACCCCCGAGGGACGGAGGACGGCGTGGGAAGCCTTATTAGGACCCTGAGGCTTCCCTTTCCCGAGGTGAGTACCCCCCAGGGGACGTTTTGATGTTACAGTGTCTCTTTAAAGAAAACCTAAACCGAAAAAAAAATGGGTTTCACTTCCCTGGGGCTCCTACCAGCCCCCTGCAGCCATCCTGTGGTTACGGGTACTGTAACGTGTAAAAATGGACGTGTTGATGTCCACTATAGCTTCCTGCACCAGCGGGAATGCGTAAAAAGGTACGCATGGCGGCAGGCCGACTCCCAGTCGGCAAAAACAAAACTAGCTGTCGGCGGGGGACCGGAAGAGCCATGAGTGGCTACGAGGGTACAGGATGGCTGCAGGGGGCTGGTAGAAGCCCCAGGTAAGTGAAACTCCATTTTTTTTTCGGCTTAGGTTTCCTTTAAGACAGAAGGGAAGCGTAGCGATCCTGTGTATTCCTTGCCCTTTACAGGCTAGCGTAGTTTTCTTTATCCCCCCCGACCCGTCTCTCCCAGTCTGAGGTTTCTTGTTGTTCATTTTATACAGTATCCCAATATTCATAATTTGCATTTATATAGCATGTAAAGTGCAGCATGGAAAGACAATTTGTGTATAGATTATGAGAGATTGAAATCATTGTTGGGAACGTTATAGTTTCAGATATGGCAAAGCGCTAAAAATAAGTCCAAACTTTTCACAGCGCCATAAAATGAAAGAGAAATAAAGTCATTTGAATAATTGAGCTAGATAATGATAGAGACTGTTGTTTTTTTTTCTACGAAGAAACGGAAAATAACATTGTGAGGTTGGGAGGAGGAGGAAGGATCAGATGTTTCTACCACAGTAACCAAAAGTGACGAAAAAATGGATCAAGAAGTTTTTATTTCTTACTCAAAAGGAACTCTAGACTTAAAGAGAAACTCCGACCAAGAATTGAACTTCATCCCAATCAGTAGCTGATATCCCCTTTTACATGAGAAATCTATTCCTTTTCACAAACGGATCATCAGGGGGCGCTGTATGGCTGATATTGTGGTGAAACCCCTCCCACAGGAAACGGTAAGGACCAAAGTCCTGGCAGTTTCCGGTCTGTGAACCTCGTTGCATTGTGGGAAATAGCTGTTTACAGCTGTTTCCAACTAACAAAAAAGCAAGCAGCAGCTACTTCCACTGACATCACCTGCCAACAGTAGAAATGTCACAATGTGATAAATGTTAGAATGTAAATCAGGGAGAGGAAAGCTTTTACAATGGGCAAACACTGACTAAATCATTTTATACATATTTATTGTAAAAATGAAGCACTTTTTTTAATTACATTATTTTCGCTGGAGTTCCTCTTTAGCTTTCATTTCAGCTTTGGAAAGAGTGTCAGATCTTTGCTCATGTTGTTGGGGAAGAGAATGGAACTGCTGTAAACAGGTTGTGTGTGTTTATTTATCTCCTTATTTGTTGTATTTCTCTTTAACCTCTTGACGACCAGCTAACGCCGATCGACGTAAACTGGTTGTCTGCGGGTTTCCATGGAAATGGCCGCTCGTTCGAGCAGCCTTTCCATGTCAGTTCACGGAGGGTGTCTCCGTGAACTGCCTGCGAGCCTCCGATCGCGGCTCGCAGGTGAAATGTAAACACGCGGGGAAGAAATCCCCGGTGTATACACTGTACGGCGCTGCAGCAGCGCCGTAAAGGAGATCGGCGATCCCTGGCCTCTGATAGGCCGGGGATCGCCGCCGTCTGATAGGCTGAAGCCTATCAGAGGCAGTACAGGCTGTATCGCCGTCCTGTACCGCCCACAGAGCCAGAGAGAGGAAGGGAAGGAGAGGGAGGGGGAATAGCGCTGCGGAGGGGGGCTTTGAGGAGCCCCCCCGCAAGGCACAGCAGAGCGGCGGCGATCAGACCCCCCCAGCAGGACATCCCCCTAGTGGGGAAAAAAGGGGGGAAGTCTGATCGCCCTGCCTGCAATACGATCTGTGCTGGGGGCTGAAGAGCCCACCCAGCACAGATCAATGGGAAATCACTTGGTCGACAAGTGCTTAAACAAAGATGAAAAAATAACTTTAGTTTCAATGAAAAAATAAAAACTCTAGATGGGACTCCATATGTGGTTCTGGTATATAAGATATGGGGTCTGACGCACTAACTTGCAAGTAGGGAGTCACACTTATGCAGTTGTGGGCAACATTTTTTTTCCCCCGATGATTCTTGTAGGCACCAAGAATAACTAGACGAGAAGTGGGGAGAGACCGGGAGCCCAATGGGGCAGTATCGTCAGGTATAGGGAGGGTAAACTCATATAAATATATACTCACAAAAGTGGGTTGCAGGGAATTAACCATCCCTGCTCGGTACTCCAGGTCCTGCTGGACAGTCGCTCTTCTTTAATATGATAGACTTTTCAGAAAACCTGCAAAGCTATTCCCTCCAAAGAGGGTCTGACTGGTAATGGGTAGGATGGAGGCGCCCAATGTATGTTCTATTATAAGGTTTTCCTCAGGTCAATACCTTGCCCTAATAGCATAGGGGATAGAGAGAGGTGCCTACACTCTATCCCCTATGCTATTAAGGCATTTTGTATTGACCAGAGGAAGCGGCCATGACCCATGAAACACGTTGTTTGAATAAACTTTTTTCGAGTTAAATACGAACCTCTAACCCGCCGCAATGTCGGGGACTCCCTGTACTGTGCCCATGTAGAGGAGGACGCAGGGACAAACGGGGGACACAAAGGGGCATAGAGGACACAAGGGGGACAGAGGAGGACACAGGGAGACACAAGAAGTACAAGGGGGTATAATCCACAAGATGCCCCTTCACCATGGTTGCACCAGGATTAGTATATATTTTTCCCCTGGTTTTTGTCCTCTAAACCTAGGTGTGTCTTATGGTCAGGAGCGTCTTATAGTTCAAAAACTACGGTACCTCTCTCTTTTTTATTTATTATTTTTTTTAAAAAAGCAAAACACTTAAAGCCAATGGGTACCGCTAATAAAAAAAAAAAGTCAGATACTCACCTAAGGAGAGGGAAGGCTTGGTCCTAATGAGTCTTCCCTCTCCTCTCCCGGTGCCCTCGGTGCTGCGCTGGCTCCCCCGTTCGCGTCCGCTGCCGCAGGGACTTCGGAGGTCTTCGGGAGCACTCGGGCTTCCGAAGACGGGCCGCTCCATACTACGTACGCGCGAGCACATCATAGAGGGCACTCGCGCATGCGTAGTATGGAGCGGCCACGTCATTGGGAGCCCGAGTGCTCCCGAAGGCTTCCGAAAGCTCCCGAAGGCATGCGGAAGTGGCAGTATTTAACCAAACTGGTCGAATACTGCCACGGGGGATCCTGCGCGGCACCGGGAGAGGAGAGGGAAGGCTCATTAGGACCGAGCCTTCCCTCTGCTTAGGTGAGTATCTGACTTTTTCTTTTTTGAAACGGTAAACATTCACTTTAAATAGAACACACAGAGGGCGCCTCCATCCTACCCAATAAATACCATTTGTTTTGTGAATCAACTTCCAACATTGTTCACGGGAAGGAGCTGATTTGCTGCAAGATTTTTTTTACCTTCAAACAATCCGATAGTAACTTTCACAGCTGCTTTTGCAAGGCAGAAATAACAAGCAGTCTTCTGAATGAAAATAGTATCGATCTATGTTTTTACACTCTAATATCTCCATGAATCTGTTCGCGTTCCTGTGGGGCCGGCATTGTCCGTTCCCTCGTCTTCTGCTGCTGGTGAAGTTTCAGTTTGCGCAGAGTTCTCCGATGAGCGCAGCACATATTTGCATTGTTAAACTCCTGCAGAAAAGTGCTGAGCTTGCTGCTGAGTACAGTTTAAGAGTGGAAATCTGTTTCAACAGCTTCTGCCTTCCATGTGAGCCGTGTGCGAATGAGGCCCCCTTGCTGAGAGCCAGCCTATTTATAAGATCGCAGGGGGGCACCAGGCTCTCAAGTGAAGCTTGCTGACTGTTTGCTTTCTTAATGACTGCGAGACGTAACCCCTACTGCCCCCTGAAAGCTCGGCAGAGCTGCGGAGACGCCTGGAATAAAGGGACCCTCTCACACATCCCGTGCGTCTGCGCTCACGTATGGAAATAAGGCGATTTATAAAGGTCACGTTTGCTGTTTCAATATTCAGAATGTTGCTCTTGGCAAGTTTGCCGCTTGTTTTTGGAGAGCAACTAAAGTGAGAAGGCAGCGCGGTGGCCGAGGGGTAAGTACTCGGGGTCGGCCCTTCGTCTCTGAGATCCCAGGCTACAAACTGCTTTCTGAACTACTTTTTGTAGTTTACTGTTATTTTGAAATTTCTTTAGGCTGGTAAACAGAAAAAAATACACGCACAATCCTAATCAGCTCAAGGCCTGGTTCACACCGGTGGCAAACGCAACGTTTTTCGTCAGCCGACAAAAGCGTATTTTAAAAGGGACCTACTGTCATTCCATTTAAAGAACAACTACCGGTAAATTATACAATTGAAAATACTATACTACATATAGACATACATTTCACCTAGAGTAAAATGCACTAAAAATTCATGTTTTACTATATCCCTGTCACTTACATTAGGCGGTGAAAGTTTGACAGATCTGTCAGGTTTTGGACTAGTTCATCTCCTCATGGGGGATTCTCAGTTATTCTTAAAACAAACAAACAAACAAACAAAACAAACCTTACTGAGCTGCAGTTGCTCAGTCCAAGTGCCGACATAGCGTTCAAACAAGTAGGGAAGCTGTCCGACATCTTTATGTAGATGCTTTCCAGGGAGTGTTTTTGTAAAGAATGAAGGTAATATTGAAGATCCCCATGCAGAGATGAACTAGTCTAAAATCTGTCAGCTTTTTACTACCTATTGCAAGTGACAGCGACACAGTGAAATATAATTTATAGTCCATTAATATCTGGGAGAAATGTACACTTTATATGTATTTATTTCACATTTTACAATTTTTCAGAGGTCCTTTAAATGAAAACGATAGCAGTTGGTGTCATTTGTGTCAATGTCGTGGTAGATCCCATTGTCTCATCTCATCCTAAATGCTATGTGTAGTGTCCGGTGCTTTCGCAGTTCTGTGTCCCCCTAGATCAGGGGTGTCAAATTAAAATACAAAGTGGGCCGAAATTGAACACTGGGACCTAGTCATGGGCCAACCTTAATGTCTACTGGTCACCTTTCTCCCTTATACAGTTCCCTGGTGTCGATTGGCCCCCATTCTCCCCTATACGGTTCCCATACCTCATCCAAACGGCTTCCTTGTAGTTCTAGGGCTTCATCTCCAATATAGCTTCCATGGTGGTCTAGAGTGGGCCAAACATAATACAAAGTGGGGAAACCACTTGGGGGCCAAATTTAATGGTTTTGAGGGCCGAATTTGGCCCACGGGCCTTAGTTTGACATTTGTGCCCTAGGGAATAGAAAAAAAATGGCTCTCTGCCATTCACCTGGTCTTGGAGGTAGAAGATCAGAAAACATCAGCCACTCAGACATTCTTGCCTTGGGGCGGCAATAGATGAACTGGAAATTTTCAGCCTCTCAGCAATTTACCTGGTCTTGCGTGGAGATAGATGAACAGGTCCTGCATATCACGGCACAGATATGATTAGCAGAAGTGCTCAGACATACTGGCTGTCCAATATGGCAGCAGTGGGCTTCATAGAGTGGGACAGATGCCAAATGCAAGAACAACGTTCCAGATGTAAGGGGTGGCCACACGGACAAGGCTAGATCTTGCCTTTGTTATACTGCTTGGTGAACAAGCTAAAATCATCTGTGAACTCGCACGATAATCATGAGAAGACGCTTGTTCTTTTGTTATACATAAACCGTTTGGTTACAACGTAGACTTCCAATAATTTTGGCAGGCGCTTCCTTTCAGCAACACAAATATTTATATCTGAATTTAGATCATGCTCTTATCATCCAGGATTTCAGAAGCTGCGATGCAAATGATATTTAGCATCCAGGAACTTGTCTATCGACTCTTTTGATCTAAGCTTAGGGATGGGAAGCCATAAAATAAATAGCGGTGATAACATTAAAGTACCCTTTTGGCAGGGAGGTTGCAATTTGGTTTCTGGGCCAGGCCAGACTGGCGTACATACATAATGCCACAATGGCTTGATCAGACTCCCCCTCTACTAATAGGCGGCTTGTAATTATTGACCCTGCTGCCAATAACACAATGAGGATGATTTTTACAAGGCTTTAATGTGCGCTGTACGACCCTTGGCAACCGCCACCGCTCCCGTGCACGCTCCTCCATTGTGTTCATCTCGTGGAATGGAAACCATCTATTTGCAAATAAATAGTCAAATTTCATTTGGTTTTCACTTCTCCGGTCCGTTAGTGCGTCTGACAGATGTACGCTTTTGGACGGCGCACCAGGCTGCTGAAAACTAAAATTATCCTTGTTCCAGTTGCAATATCAATAAGCTTTGTGGTGAAGCTTAATTTTAACGATCGGAGGCAATGTCATGTTTATTATGACTGCGTCTCTCCCATCGTAATGTCAGGCAAATTACAACAGCGGATATCCAATCCCGGAGAAAAATTTATGTAGCAGATTCAGTTAAATATTCCATATCATGCGATTAGTGGGCTATGGTAAGGACTGGATAATGCTTGTGGGTTGGGCAGCATTGGGCTCAATTCACTAAGCATTACTGCATTCAGCAACACAGTAAACAGCTGCATTAAATGTCAATTCACTAAGACATGGAAAGTAAAATTATCGACTAGTCAGGTAAATGACTGACTTCAATTCACAAAGATTAGCGCATGCGATAAAACAAGTGAGATGTTTGGTATTTTACCTCCAGCCTGGTGCTATTGGTAACTAACAATCAGCTATTTGGTAAACTGGACAGCAAAGGAGGCAGCCAATAGAAGGAGCCAGACCATCCTGCTACTCACTCCACTGGTGCTGATATACTGCCAGACGGGACAGCAGAAAGTGAAAAAAAAACACAACAAGCAGGAGCAGCGCACATTCATAGAGGTTTCCTTTGTATCCATTTAGATGTGCACATCCATAGACTGATAAAGAAAGAGGGCCCTCTAGTGGCAGACAGGCAGATCTAAAAGGATGTTGGGGATGCCTTTTACTATTGTTTGCTGTCACTATCAGCTCTTGCAAAGGAAGGCTCGTGTTTTAGGCAAACCCACCTGAAGAATCGGCACAGCTCTGGCCTGTAGTGGGAGAATGTCACCGTAGCAGAACACAGCTTGCTGCAGAGACGATAAGATAAGTAAGTAACAGCATAATAACCTTTAAAGAAAAACATTTTGTTTCAGTCCACAGAACTCCTGCAATAAATCTGCAGTGTGTCTACTTCCTGCTATCATGGAAGCAGACAAAGGGTTAACATCCTGTGTTTACAAACCTAGCTGAGGCTGTGCTGATACTGCTGAGAGCTCAAATTACAATTGAGATTACTTGCTGCTAAGTGGGAATAAGACAGTCTCTTCCCTCTAAACACAAACAGGGTGGATTCATTTGTGTTTTCCTGGTGTTCAGTGCATGAGTTCAGGTCCACTTGTTTTTTGGTAAATTACAGAACTATTACTACATGTGTGAAAATCGTAATACTTTCACTGCATGTTTTATTTTACCGACCTATTATTTTTTACAGAACAGTTCTTGAATTGAGCCCAAAGTCCTAAGAAAACCTGTTTATGGGTTGATACCAAAGATTCAGCAAATTGGTTACATTTCAACAGATGTTTTTTTTGATTGGGTTAAAATGGTGAGGGTGACGCCATGTACACACATGTATCATTAACTGATCTGGCTGTCAGGTGACAAAGTACGAATGAGGGCTGTACAACAGCCTGGTCTGTTATATGGAAAGAAGAGAGGAGGCAGATAAGCAGCACAGGTGTGGACAGCGCCCCACAGTGGGGAGAATAATGTGATAGCAAAGGGGTAACTACTGTGAGAACAGCTGCTGCAGCCCTGATGGGGCCTCGGGCTGAAGGGGGCCACAGCTTCTTACCCTCCATCCTTCTGATACAAGGGCCTGCCTTTCCAAGCAAGTGTTGTTCTGGCCACTCTTGTCATAGATGGGTGGAGTCATGGTGGCTGTATTGTTATGGAGGTGGTGTTTAGGGCCGCACTTATATGACTTCTGGCCATATGGGTCACCGGGAGGAGGGTGAATATAGCCGATTGGTCGAATTACCGGCAGCCGTAGCAGAGGTTCCAGGAGGGGGAAGAGGATGGCGGGGAACTGATCAGCCTGAAGGGGGCTGGAGGAAACCCCAGGTATGTATCAATTTCTTCTTTACTGTAATCTCAGGTTTCCTTTAAGTACCAAGACCGATGTTAAGTTAACTATGCCGACAGTGAAACGAGTGTCTAGCACAACCCATCAAGTTTTAAGGGTTAAATCGTACAAGGATTCTGATTGGCTGTTCCAAGGAGACGTTCTGCCTTGGCTCCACCTTTTTGTGGCCGTCTCTTCATACACCCGCCCCAGAGTCCATCATAGTGTTGGAAAAGTATGGTCTGTATACAATTCACTTTTTCTCCCAAGTTTTCTCCTAGGTGATTATTTTTCATCTCCTCTTTAAAATAACTTTTCAGCATTTCGCAATATAAAAAGTACCAAAATTAGTAGAAAAAGTACTATCACCATGATTCTGAGTAGTTCCTGCTTGCTGGTGGCTGAAAAGGCATTTTATTGACAAGGTGTGAAAGTATCAAATGTAGGGGACATCAGGACTGGATGCTGGATGGGAGGTATGTTTCCCCATTATTTGGGCTATGGTCCCTTTAAAAACATATGTGTACCTGGGAAGGAGTCCGGGTATTGTTTGGCAGCAAGTCAGCTGCTGCCTTTGTTGTTTTTTTTCCAGGGCCGGACTCCTGGAATGGGAGGGCAGGGAGGGCGGGCCTTCCTATTCCACCCAGGTACACACCTGGTTTTCTCTGGAGCAGAAGGGGCTCTACCAAAACTGTGCATAACAGGAAGCAGCTCACATGCAGTCAGGGTGGGGTTGATGTGGAGGAGCATGTGTGCTGCTTAGCTCCTGACAAATCTGTTTGGAAACATTGCTGAAAGCCAAACCATACTTTGGACTGCTGTTTGTATGGCTTTGGCTTAAAGAGAAACTCCGACCAAGAATTGAACTTTATCCCAATCAGTAGCTGATACCCCACTTTTACATGGGAAATTATTATTTTTCACAAACGGACCATCAGGGGGCGCTGTATGACTGATATTGTGGTGAAACCCCTCCTACAGGAAACTTTGAGGACCGTGGTACTCCTGGCAGTTTTCTGTCTGTGAACCTTGTTGCATTGTGGGAAATAGCTGTTTACAGCTGTTTCCAACTGCCAAAAAAGTATGCAGCAGCTACATCACCTCCCAGCAGTAAAAATGTCACCATGTGATAAATGTCAGAATTTAAATCAGGGATTTAAAAGATTTTACAATGGGCAAACACTGACTAAATCATTTATACATAATTATTGTAAAAATGAAGTACTTTTTTTATTACATTATTTTCACTGGAGTTCCTCTTTAAGATAATGTAGTATGTTTGAATAAGCTGGACTTTTACTACTTTTATGGACTACAAAGCTGAAGTAAGCTTCCATTTACTTTCCAAGTTATGCTGAAGTAAAGATGTTTGTTACCGCTGTAAATAAACAGACTTTTGTTTTATACAACTGTGTATTGCGTGCTGGCTGCGACCCCTCTAAACTTCACTCAACGTAGAGAAAAATAAGGAGAAACAGTGAATTGCATACGGGCCTATACTAGGTTGCAGTAACAGTCCAAAGCTAGACTTTGTTGTGGTCACCAGTAGCGATGGTCATGTCTAGGAGAATTCATGGAGGAGCATGTGATCAGTTTGGTCAGGTGATAGGTATGCAAGTCTCTGATTTGCTAGTCAGGATCATGTGGTAAAGCAGGATGTGATCACAGCAAATCAGAGCTTTGCAAATCTATCAGCTGATCAAACAAATCACATGCTTCTCCATGAGCTCTCCTAGACATGACCATCACTAGTCACCACCTGGCAATTCATGGTGTCTGCCCTGCAGACTACCTCACCGTTTATGTAATTGTTCTGTCAACTATTTTATTTGTAAATTGTTTAGAGAAAAAAGTGCAATTTTTTTATCATTTGATTTTTTTTTTTAAACTTAAATCGTACCTGAGATAGTCAATGAGATACAAATAATTCCAACTTTCGTGCAAATGTAATTCAAATTGTCTGCAACTTGCAATACAATCTGAAGTACATTTTGCATGCAAGCCCTCCACCTGTACAGTGAAGAGCACTGTTCACTGTTTATCAGTTGATACATGTTTTTTTTTCTTCTCCATTGCTGTGCATTTTGAAAAAGATGTCAGTTAAAATGCGTTAGAAAACCTGAACTGAAATAAAAAGTCAAAATAACCATACACAGGTCATACTTACCTCCCATATAGTCTACTCCTCAATCTCTTTCTCCTCTCCTGCGTCTCATTTGTCCACTGTGATCAAGGGAATTCCCCGTCCTCCATTTTAAAAATGGCCATTACCCCATAACAGCTTCCTGGTCAGCACACTGTTAAACTGTAATATCACCCACTTGACCCATAGGGAAACATATACATTACCTTGCACAATCAGTAGTAACTGACAGCATCTGATATAACTGACAACAACTGGTATATTTCAGTTCTGACAAAATATTGTCAGAACTGGAAGGGATCACTGTAAGATGAAAATGGTGAGCTACTGAGAGGAACTGACGGTGAGGTAACTATGTAATATTCATTTGCAGCTACGTCGTGTGTTTATTTTTTAAAATGTTACTCGCTTCAGGTTCCCGTTAGGATGAATTGTGCCATGGGAAAACATGGGCATTACTTTGAAAATCAGTTGCCCTTTCCGTTATAACTGAGAACAACTGATTAAAGGGATACTGTAAGGGGTCGGGGGAAAATGAGTTGAAGTTACCCGGGGCCTCTAATGGTCCCCCGCAGACATCCTGTGCCCGCGCAGCCACTCACCGATGCTCCGGCCCCACCTCCGGTTCACTTCTGGAATTTCAGACTTTAAAGTCTGAAAACCACTGCGCCTGCGTTGCCGTGTCCTCGATCCCGCTGATGTCATCAAGAGCGCACAGCGCAGGCCCAGTATGGTCTGTGTCTACGCAGTACACTCCTGGTGACATCAGCGGAAGCGAGGACACGGCAACGCAGGCGCAGTACGCTCCTGGTGATATCAGCGGCAGTGAGGACACGGTAACGCAGACGCAGTGGTTTTCAGACTTTAAAGTCTGAAATTCCAGAAGTGAACCGGAGGTGGGGCCGGAGCATCGGTGAGTGGCTGCGTGGGCACAGGATGTCTGCGGGGGACCGTTAGAAACCCCGGGTAAGTTCAACTCATTTTCCCCCGACCCCCCTACAGTATTCTTTTAAGTGTAAACGGGGCCTGACTGTTAGAAGCCGGCAGATTTCATGAAATTCTGACTTTTGCATCAGAATTTTGCAATTTGGAGTTGATAGTACCAAAAAAGTTTCTGTACCGTGTTAGCCAAACAAATTATGTAAATAGAAAAAACTGTTTTATACGTTTTATAAAAGAAATACTTTTTGATGGCTAATAGGTGTAGTTCAAAAAGTTAAATGATGCAAGCTGTCTGGGATCTAGTCCCCTTCCTCAGGCATATCTCCAGATGTTAGCACAAGCTTTCTGGGATCTAGTCCCCTTCTTCAGGCATATCTCCAGATGTTAGCTGAAGTAAAACATTGACGGCCATCTTCTTGTTTACTATTTACCTGCATCAATGTTATACTTCAGCTAACATCTGGAAATATGCCTGAAGAAGGGGCCTAGATCCCAGAAAGCTGGCTTAATTTAACTAATTTATCAGTTAGCCATAAAAAGGTATTACTTTTACAAAACTATGTTTTTTCTTTGTTTTTTGGAGTTGAAATTCGGTATTCCCAGTAGTCACAAATTTCAAAAGTTACACAAAATTAAGTTTGTGTAAAGCATGAAAGTTTTATTTTTTGCATAAACATAAAGAACATGAATGCAAAAGTTCTAAGTGAAAAATGGACAGTTTGAAGCAAACTTGTAACCAACTGTGAACATATCTTACGCAAATTAATCTTACGGTTAGGGCAAAATACATTAGCAATACATTATAACTTTGAAGTTTCATATTGCAAACTCGGAATACACAAATTTAGGAATTCCCAAAAGTTCTGAGCAAAATTTTGGAATTTGTTCACATTGGCAGTTCTGACCATCCCTACTAGCTGGGCGCAGTCAGTCACAACATGGAGCCGGTATGGTTGACCCAGCAGGAAAACTCTACAACTGGAAGTGTTGTAATTCACTGAATAATGTGGGCATAGTTATTATTAACACCTACAGTATCTAAAACCTAAACGTTATAGAAGGTGATGTGATTGGTGAACTGCCGAAACAGCAACCAATGACATTAGCAGAATTTCCCTATGAGGTTTCCTGCCGGGTCTTGGAAACCATACTAGCGACCACAACTCTTCCCTGGCATTTAAAGAGGAACTTTAACCGAAGATTGATCTTCACTCCAATCAATAGCTGATACCCCCTTTCCCACAAGAAATCTTTACCTTTTCTCTAATAGATCATCAGTCTATAACTGAATATTGTAAAAAAAATAAGCAATTTGATTCATTGTTATTTTCACTGCGGTTTCTTTTTAAAGCAAAAGTCCAGAGGTTAACACACTGTTTTGCAATTCAAGTGGATATTCTTCAGTGCATGTGTCAAAAACCAGATTGACAATTGCGTAGATATAGAGAGAGGAGGCTTGAGCCAGCACTGCAGTTAGGGTACTTTATTGTAAAAAAGGACACTTACAGTTAGGTAGCAGCCAGATCTCAGAGCAGGTTAAGTGGGCGCCAGGTCTGTGTCCCCCTGCGTGGGGGGACACAGACCTGGCGCCCACTTAATCTGCTCTGACATCTGGCTGCTACCTAACTGTAAGTGTCCTTTTTTACAATAAAGTACCCTAACTGCAGTGCTGGCTCAAGCCTCCTCTCTCTATATCTACGCATTTACTGTTTATCCCTGCCGGAGCACGCAGCTAAGAGGGACTTACATCCTTACAGCGTATTATACAGTACAGCCCAGCCTGGCCTCCTGTTGTAATTCTAGTCGAGTGCTGGAACTTTACTTGCTCCTTGTTCACACAGATTGACAATTGTTTCGGAGCCATGCAATGTCCCCTTCATCAGAAAATGCAGACATACAAAAACATGCAGACCCAAACTCTCGCACAGCACACAATGAAAAGTCTTTATTCCACATAGTCTCTCTCCCCGGTACATATCCTCACTAATTTCCAGATACAAACCCAATCGCAATCTCAGATCTGCACACGATCTTCTGTTGTCCTCCTCTAGAATCACCTCCTCACATTCACGCTTACAAGATTTTGCACGTGCTTCACCCCTTCTCTGGAATCCCCTCCCACAACATATCCGTCACTCACCAACCTTTGTTACTTTTAAACGCTCTCTAAAAACTCATTTGTTCCGACAAGCATATGCGCTACCTTAGGCCACTTCCCTTTTTCCTAAGACCAAATTGCACTCCTAGTAGGTATCCTAAAACACACTGCCTCTATATATTTTATCGTATACTACCCCTCCTCTTGTTTCCCCCCATTACCTTTAGATTGTAAGCTCGCAAGGGCAGGGCTCTCTCCCCTATTGTATCTTGGAAATCATTATACATTTTATTCATCATGTTATTTTTATCACTGTCATTACCACTTCTGTATTTTGTACTCTGTATGCTGTATCATTTTTTGTATTTTGTCACTAATTATGTATCTTGTATATTAGTGTACACCATTGTCTGTATTATGTACCCCATGTTTGTTTCTTACTTTGTACAGCGCCACGGAATATGTAGGCGCTTTATAAATCAATAATAATAATAA
This sequence comes from Hyperolius riggenbachi, assembly GCF_040937935.1. Classification (NCBI taxonomy): domain Eukaryota; kingdom Metazoa; phylum Chordata; class Amphibia; order Anura; family Hyperoliidae; genus Hyperolius; species Hyperolius riggenbachi. The sequence continues at coordinate 16,361,652 of NC_090651.1, read as the reverse complement.
TAATAATATAGTGGCCACCATGTGAGGCATATCTCCTCATGCAGTAAACACTGAAGATTAACCCCTTCAGTGCTCCCTACAAAGTGAAACCAAGTTCTAGACTTCAGTGTTTTAGTATTTGCATAAATTATAATGGAAACATGTATTGTCCATAAAGGTTATCATGCTGTTGCTAATCATTTAGCGCAGAGATGAAGTTCTGAGTTTAGTCCCACTTTTAGTGCATTAGCCATGTGTTGGGAGTGATATTACGTTACCCCGGCTTTTTTGGGGACTTTTCCTTGCGTCCTTTTCTGCGTAAGAATAGCGTTCTCTGTTCTGCTTCTCTTATTATTACTATCATCGGTTTATCTGGTGCCAGTATATCCCAGTGCTTTACCGTTGAATGATGGGTAAGGCGGGGGGAAGACCTCCAGCAGTGCACCCATCCTGTATGCTCTTCCTGCAGTTTGTCATAGCAGTACGCAGCGGAGTTGGGGGGCGGGGGGTGTACTGGGGGAGTCTGACACTTCTGGATCCAGCGATCTCACATGAATACAGCCATTTGTCTGTCCTATCGCTTCTCCTGGAAGTAAGGCCGGAGCGAGTGAGTAATAGTGTTAATTTCGTGCCGTCAGCACCCCCTCTCCTGCTTTGTGCAAGCCGAGCACTTGCCACCCCGCTGTCTGTTTTTCCTTGCTAAGGTTCACTTGTAATTATGTTGATTTTCATCAAGCCACCCCCTCATGGAAGCTTATTAGTTTGAATATTTTTTATTTATGATCATTTCACCAAACTCCTGCTAGCAATTCCAATTACTCTCCCCGCTTCCTTGTAATTGTCTTTCCATAATGGCTCAGAAACAATTGCACTAAATGAGGTGGCTCCGGCAAGATGAGAGTCTCACTTCATTAAAGGCTAATGTATTCCCAGCTCCCGCGCGGTGGGGCCTGGCTCCGAAGTGAGACGTTTTAAACAGCTCCGCTTTTTGCTGCAGCCGCAGACTTTGTGCTATATTTTCTTTATATCGCTTGGCCTCATTTGAGGTGAAGGATTTTTGTAAGGCAGTTTTTTGTTGTTGTTTTTTTAATGTGTTGCTGTTTAAGTCACCTCCGTGCTTTACTATGTATATAGGGAACGTAGGTGTTTGTTTAGCGTTTTTATATGTGCAAAGGGCCGTGTTGTCCTGAGATCTCGTTACATAGTATTGCCGGCTGATTTACCCGAGGGGTTTACTCCTCAAACCCATCTGTTCTTTCTACAATGGCAAACAAGACGAGAGTGACAACTGGGAGGGAGAAATGACGCCCAATAAATAGGTGGTAGTGCAGTGTTCTCCCCTGAAATTTTTTCCAGCTGGGTGGCATGAAAAAGTAGCCGGGTGGGGCGCAATGGGAGAATGCAGGTCTGGTGGTGCTTATCTGCGCAACTCTGCTTACAGCATAGTAGGGGGCAGGGGACTAGTCCTGGGAAAAGAGGTGCGTGGACTCACCATAAAAACCCCTGCGCCGCGTGTAGAAAAATGGGCGTGGTCAAGCATAGCATGGGCGTGGTAATGGGTGGGGCCAAATGTACATGACCTTAGCAGTTGTGTAAAAGGTCTGCCAGGGGAAGTTTGAGCTCTGTCGTAGTGTATCCCCATAAAGTAGATGTAATCTGACAGCATTTCACCAAAAATACACGTAATCTGGCAGAGGTTCATCCAAAATATAGATAATATCACAGTGGTTACCCCAAAATAGACAATCTGGGCAGCAGCAGTTCCCCCAACATACACATAATCTGGAAGCAGTTCCCCAAAATACGCGAAACCTGGCAGCGGATCACCCAAAATACACGTAACACCCAAAATACATGTAATCTGGCAGCAGTGGTCCCCAACATACACAATCTGGCAGCAGTTCCCCAAAATACACATAATCTGGCAGCAGCAGTTCCCCAAAAATACAGATCTGAGAGCAGTGGTCCCCCAACATACACAATCTGGCAGCAGTTCCCCAAAATACACATAATTTGACAGCAGCGGTTCCCCAAAAATACAGATATGACAGCAGCTCCCCCAAAATAGGTACCCCCAGTATAGCTAGCCAGGTCTATAGGGGTCCCCAGAATAAGTAGCCATGTGTATAGTTGTCCCCAGAATAGGTAGACAGGTGTAGAGATGTCACCAGAATAGATAGCCAGGTGTATAGATGTCCTCAGAATAGGAAGTCAGGTCTATAGGTGTCCCCAGAATAGGAAGCCAGGTCTATAGGTGTCCCCAGAATAGGAAGCCAGGTCTATAGGTGTCCCCAGTATAGCCAGGTCTATAGGTGTCCCCAGTATATTTAACCAGGTGTTCAGGTGTCCCCAGTATATGAACCAGGTGTTCAGGTGTCCCCAGTATAGCCAGGTCTATAGGTGTCCCCAGTATAGCCAGTTCTATAGGTGTCCCCAGAATAGGAAGCCAGGTCTATAGGTGTCCCCAGTATAGCCAGGTCTATAGGTGTCCACAGTATATGTAACCAGGTGTTCAGGTATCCCCAGTATATGTAACCAGGTGTTCAGGTGCCCCCAGTATAGCCAGGTATATAGGTGTCCCCAATATATGTAGCCAGGTGTGTATGTCCCAGTATATGTAGCCAGGTGTATTGGTGTCTACAGTATATGTAGCCAGGTGTATAGTGTCCCCAGTATAGCCAGGTCTATAGGTGTCCCCAATATATGTAGACAGGAGTCCCTCCAGCAGGAGGGGAGCAGCGCAGTGAAGGGGAGTGTTGGGCACAGCAGTGGAGAAGGGGGGATGTCTCCCCCTGCCTTCCCTCACCTTAGGGCTCCCCTTCCTGGCTCTCCTCTCCAAAACATTTGCGGTGGCTGGCAGTGAGCATCAGCGGACGGGACTTACCTCCTCCTCGTTCCGGCGAGTTGAAGCTGTGCGTGCCGCTAGTCTGTTCTAGTTAAGACCAGAGCAGCGGCACGCAGAACTTCTTCCGGTGCTTGGAATGAGGAGGAGGTAAGTCCCGCCCACTGAGGCTCACTGCCAGCCACCGCAAATGTTTAGTTCTGGAGGGGAGAGCCAGGAAGGGGAGCCCCAAGGTGAGGGAAGGGGGGGGGGGAGACGTCCCCCCTTCTCCAATGCTGTGCCCAACGCTCCCCTTCACTGCGCTGCTCCCCTCCACACATGCTAGGGTGGACAACGTCCACTCTCCAAAATAAGTAGGTGGTCGTCGTCCACCCGCATTCACACATGACTTGACCCCTGGGAGGGGGGTAAAGAGGTGAGCTGATGATGGTGGTAACCAAAATAAGCCAGGTGGAGCACCCAGCTAAAAGAGCCTGGGGAGAACACTGTAGCGGATGCCAGGTATATCTATATTATGTGACTAAAAATAATTAAAAATAATTCATAATAAAAATGGCTTACCTCTAAAAGAAGGAGCAATGCCAATTTCAAACAAAAGATTTATTATTCATCAAACTCTATAAATGATAACGCGTTTCGCTGAGCACAGCCCGCTTCCTCAGATCAAATACGAAACAGTGATTTTATACTGCACATGGTAAGTTCAGAGCGCCTAAAAAAGGTAATTCCAGTATTGTTTACTGCAGACTGGTAACTGCTGGGGTGTCTTACTGAAAAACCAAGCAAGCTTTGTATATGGAGTAACATGGCTAAACCACCCAGTACGTAAAGAAGCACTGTAGTGACATATAGTACAATGCAGTAAATTATTTAGGACAGCCACGGTAATTAGTTCTGTCTGTGAACCTCGTTGCATTGTGGGAAATAACAGCTGTTTCCAATTGCCAAGCAACCAGTATCTCCCTTTTCAGAATGTTCGTTTATTGAGAGTTCTATAAACAGATATTACCTGACAGGACTAAAGAGGTCGCCACCAGTGATACATTTCAGAATGTAAATCAGGGAGACGAAAGACTTTACAATGATCAAACATCGACTCAATAAGCCAGGGCTGTGGAGTAGGAGTTGGAGTCGGGACAATTTTGTGCACCCGGAGTCGGAGTAGTTGATTTCATAAACTGAGGAGTCGGGAGTCGAACGATTTTTGTAGAAAATCCACAGCCCTGTTAAGTATTAGACTAAGGAGTCGAGAAGTCGGAGTCGAAGCCATTTTGGGTACCCGGAGTCATGGTTTCATAAACTGAGGAGTCGGAAGATTTTTGTACCGACTCCACAGCCCTGCAATACGCTATAAAGGAATAAAGCAATTTTATTCATTACTTTATTTTCACAATTTCACAGTTCCTCTTTAAAATCTGACAGAACCGACAGGTTTTGGACTAGTCCATTTCCTCATGGGGAATTCTCAGGGTTTTCTTTGTTTTCAAAAGCATTTCCTGAACGGCAGTTGCTAAGTCCAACTAAGGCTGGCTATTTCGGTAGTTAGACTTAGCAACTATTGTTCAGGACTGTGATTTTTCTGTGCATATCAATGAGAGATATAAAAGAGAATGTACACGACAATGGGGGATGCACTAAGCACTGGCAATATTTGCATTACCACTTGCAGGAGTGTACCACGCTACACACAATTAGCTTAACACGCTGTACATAATTAACGCCCCCGTTACTATGGTAATGCCTGTTACGTACACACAAGTAGCATAACGCAAATCACCTTAGCAACGCTTGTGTCACCAATGTACACAATTAATATTAATATTGTGTATTAATGTCTTGCTAATTGGATATTACATAGAGAAATCACGAAAAATCTCATATGACCCCGTTTGTGATTGTTGTGCGCTTCCAAAAACTCAACGCAAAGTCAGGAATACTGCAGCATGCTTTATGTTTACATCTCGGTAAAAATGGCATTGCCTGAAATCTCCACAGTGGGAACAGAGCACGGCCATTACATTGATAATCTCAGTGCCCTGCGATTGTCGAAACATGGGACAATTGGGTCATATCTGATTTCAGGATCGAAGCACGGGCAGTGTAAGGGCTAGATCACACTGGGCACTTTTCTAGCGATTTTGACAGCGTTTCGGATTGCTGACGATTAGGCAAATCCGCTACAGCAATGTATTTCAATGGAGCTGTTCTCATTTAAGCGATTTGCAAACACGGTGCATGCAGCATTTTTGAAGCGGTAGCGCTTCCATTATAAGAATATAATCGCTTTAAAATCGGTTTTTATTTTTTTGGTGTAGTGATTTTTGAACGCTTTTCTCATCATTTTTCAAATAAAAACTACTACCCACCAATCCCTGTCTGATCGCTACACTCTGAAATTGCTCAAAAATCTCTTTTTTACTGGACACAAAATCGCCCTGAAAGCTCTAGAAAGAAATGCACAAAATCTCTAGACGATTGCGTTTGCTTTTAGCGATTGCAAGTGTGAACCAGACCTAAGAGGGCTGATAAAGAATAAATAAGTACTTTATTTGAAGCACTGAATCCATTCCAGCAGTCCTCAGACCTGCGCACAGCATGAAAGCACAAATGACTGTCAGGAGCTGTGAGAGCTTCCAGCAGGTTGAGTCTGAGCGATGTTATGAAAGTGGCGTATCTGAAACTGACAAGCTATCGTGCAGCGGCGGATACTGGCACAGGGCCCAGCTCTGCAGCGATAGCCGAGGGCCCCTTCATACTTTTCAGCTAAAAATCCCGGGTCAGCAAAGACGTGGCTCATAAAGGGGAACTCTAACTTTACCGGGATAACAGCAGACCTTTCCCGCTTACCCACACACATTGCAAGAATTCCTGCACAGATTCTCACCTGCCTTTGTAATGTGGATATTGAGACAGACTATCGCACGGGACCCCTGGCAAAGAATGGAATGTGGTAATAATCGGAACTCCTAGGAGTGTGTAAGGGGTTAAAAAGGACCAAAAGCCCTCTTACTAAAATTATATGCAAAACAGAAGTTTGCCTTCTTAAAACAGAAGGTACCGTATATACTCGCATATAAGCCGACCCGCATATAAGCCGACCCCCCAACTTTTCCCTGAAAAACCAGGGAAAAATGATTGACCCCCATATAAGCCGGGGGTAGGAAATGCTGGATTGGTGCAGCCCCCCAGTGTGTCCCAGTATAGCTAATATAGTGCCCAGTATAGGTAGGTAGTGTCCAGTATAGCTAGTATAGTGCTCAGTATAGCTAGTAAAGTGCCCAGTATAGCCAGTATAGTGCCCAGTATAGCGCCCAGTATGGGTAGGTAGTGCCTCAGTTTAGCTAGTATAGTGCCCCTGTATGGCTAGTAAAGTGCCCAGTTTAGCCAGTATAGTGCCCAGTTTAGTTAGTATAGTGCCCAGTTTAGCCAGTATAGTGCCCAGTTTAGCCAGTATAGTGCCCAGTTTAGCTAGTATAGTGCCCAGTTTAGCTAGTATAGTGCCCAGTTTAGCTAGTATAGTGCCCAGTTTAGCCAGTATAGTGCCCAGTTTAGCTAGTATAGTGCCCAGTTTAGCTAGTATAGTGCCCCAGTATGGCTAGTAAAGTGCCCAGTTTAGCCAGTATAGTGCCCAGTTTAGCCAGTATAGTGCCCAGTTTAGCCAGTATAGTGCCCAGATTAGCCAGTGTAGTGCCCAGATTAGCCAGTATAGTGCCCAGTTTAGCCAGTATAGTGCCCAGTTTAGCTAGTATAGTGCCCAGTTTAGCTAGTATAGTGCCCCAGTATGGCTAGTAAAGTGCCCAGTTTAGCCAGTATAGTGCTCAGTTTAGCCAGTATAGTGCCCAATTTAGCTAGTATAGTGCCCAGTTTAGCCAGTATAGTGCCCAGTTTAGCTAGTATAGTGCCCCAGTTTAGCCAGTATAGTGCCCAGTTTAGCCAGTATAGTGCCCAGTTTAGCCAGTATAGTGCCCAGTTTAGCTAGTATAGTGCCCAGTTTAGCCAGTATAGTGCCCAGTTTAGCCAGTATAGTGCCCAGCATAGGTAGGTAGTGCTCCCCCCCAGCTCCCCGCTCCCCCCGCGGCCGCCGCTGCTATTACCTGCTTAGGCAGCGGCCGCTTCCTAATCCGCGTTCCCCTTCTGAAACTTTCTCAGAGTGTATCACAGCAGCGCGCCCGGCGCTGCTGCTGTGACGATGCAGGGGGCAGGAAAGAGCGCGGCTCCCTATAGCGGCGATCTGTATCGCCGTTACCAGGGGAACCGCTCTTTCCTGCTCCCTGCATCGTCACAGCAGCAGCGCCGGGCGCGCTGCTGTGATACACTCTGAGAAAGTTTCAGAAGGGGAACGCGGATTAGGAAGCGGCCGCTGCCTAAGCAGGTAATAGCAGCGGCGGCCGCGGGGGGAGCGGGGCGCGGAACACCCACCACCCACCACTAGACCACCAGGGAAGACTCGCATACAAGCCGACCCCCCAACTTTTGACCCCCTTTTTGGGGGTCAAAAATTCGGCTTGTATGCGAGTATATACGGTATTTGTGATTATTCAGGTTGGAGAGAGTTCGGGTTCACCATGAGCTTGCTGGGCAATCTGAAACTCAGGGTGTTATAAGTCCTACCCCATAGAGCCACATTAGTCCATGCCATGCACTGATGAGGACCAAACAATCTAAAACAGTCTGTATGCATGTTGGATTATTGTGGCTCTGTAACATTAATAAAATGACACATCATTGCATTCCAGCGTATCTGGAGGCGTGTTTAGCATAGAGCAGGGGTGTCAAACACAAATACAAAGTGGACCGCAATTGAACACTGGGACCTGGTCACGGGCTAACCTCAATGTCTACTGGCCACCTTCCTCACTTATAGAGTTCCCTGGGGTCTAATGGCTCCCCTCAAACCCCTGTACAGTTTCCTGGTGTCTGGTGGTTCTTCTCCCTCCCCTATACAGGTCCCTGGTGTCTAGCGGTCCTTCCTGCCTCCCCTATACAGTTCCCTGGTGTCTAATGGCCCCCCTCAAACCCCTATACAGTTCCCTGGTGTCTAGTGGCCCCCACTCTCCCCTATACAATTCCCTAATGTTTAGGGCTTTCCCCCTACCTCCCTTATATGGCTTTCCTGGTTTTCTAGGGCATCACCTCCAGTATAGCTTCCCTGGTGGCCTAGAGTGCGCCAAATATAATGCAAAGTGGGGAAACCACTCAGGGGCCTAATTTAATGGCTCTGAGGGCCAGATTTGGCCCACGGGCCAGAGTTTGGCACTCATAGCTTAAAGGGACAGCAAAGGATTATTTGCATATTCAGCAGTGATGCATTGTGAGACCCCTCAGAACTCACTCCAACCTGAATAATCACAAATACCTTCTTTTTTAAGAAGGCAAACTTCTGTCTTGCATAGCATTTTTAGTAAGAGGGCTTTTTTGGTCCTTTTGAGCCCCCTTACAAACACCTCGGAGTTCTGGTTCACTATGAGCATGCTGGGTAATCTGTAACTTTGTCTCGTAGCTTTGTGATTGTTTGCCTCGTGTTAACTACTCCCCTTACTAATTTAAAGAGGAACTGTAGGGAAAATAATATAATAAATAATTTTATATTTTTTACAATATTTATTTATAAATTGTTTAGTCAGTGTTTTGCCATTGTAAAAATCTTTTCTCACCCTGATTTACTTTCTGAAATTCATTACAGGTGGCATCTACATGATACGATTCTTTGTGCGATTCAATTACGATTCTATTTACGATCCGATTAAATCCGACATGTTCGATCGGGATTCGATTCGATTCAATTCGATTTACCAATGCAAAACAATAACAAATCAAATTGAATTGAAACGAATCCCAATCGGACATGTCGGATTTAATCGGATCCTAAATAGAATCGTAATCGAATCGCACAAAGAATCATATCGTGTAGATGGGGCTTTAGTCCTGTCAGGTGATCTGTGGAATGTTTATTTCCAACATCAACCACAGGAGGGAGTCAGGGAGGAGCTAGAAGAGGGGAACCAGCCCTTCTTTTCCTGTGAACACAATGGTGGCCCCACCCTCAGGAGGGAGCAGAGGGTGGTGGAGGGCAACAGAAAAGGTCAGCTGATAGCTCTATCCCTGGGAAGAAACTCCCACCCTGCTGACAGGCCTATATTTTGTGCGCAGATCTCTGAGTCACAAGACTTTTACAAAGGGAATTTCTCCTTAACGGGTTCATCAAATATGATGGTTGTGAAAATAATGGCACAGAGCCCTGTTCACTTTTATTAATCATGAGAAATTCCGAGAGAGTAAAGAAGGTGAAATGACTTTTTTCAGCCCGCATAACTAAGAAGTCATCACAGCAGAAGCTGCCATCAAAGACAAATACTCCAGTGTTTGCAGAAGTCTGGTAAACAGCGCGGCATGTCACATTTTTAAACCGTTTGTTTGAAGGGCCCGAGGACATCGCATAGAGTCATAATCTACAATAACTAATAAAACCTTAAAAGAAGCCTATAAAAACGAGAACATGGAAGCTGCTGATTACAAGAACCATGAAATGAACAGGAATATGGAGGTTGTGATTGCTGACTTAATTCAACATTAAAATCCAGCAGGGGCGTAACTAGAAATCACTGGGCCCCCTGCAAAACTTTGGATGCCCCCCCCCCAAAAAAAAAATACACATTTATACACACAGTAATGACATACTCACAGTATAGGTTAGAGAGGTATAGGTGCCCCAAGTATAGGTAGCCAGATATAGGTGCCCCAGTATAGGTAGCCAGGCATATGTGCCCCCAGTATAGGTTAGTCAGGTATAGATGCCCCAGTATAGGTTCGCCAGGTGTAGGTGCCCCAGTTTAGGGTAGCCAGGTATAGGTGCCCTCAGTATAAGTAGCCAGGTATAGGTGCCTCCAGTATAAGTAGCCAGGTATAGGTTTCCCCAGTATAGGAATCCAGGTTTAGGTGCCCCCAGTATAGGTGCCCCCAGTATAGGTAGCCAGGTATAGGTGACCCCAGTATAGGTTCGCCAGGTGTAGGTGCTCCCAGTTTAGGTTTGCCAGGTATAGGTGCCCCCAGTATAGACAGCCAGGTATAGGTTCCCCCAGTATAGGTAGCCAGGTATAAGTGCCCCCAGTATAGACAGCCAGGTATAGGTGCCCCCAGTATAGACAGCCAGGTATAGGTGCCCCCAGTATAGGTAGTCAGGTATAGGTGTCCCTAGTATAGGCAGCCTGGTATAGGTGCCCCCAGTATAGGTAGCCAGGCGTAGGTGCCCCAGCATAGGTAGCCAGGAATAGGTGCCCCCAGTATAGACAGCCAGGTATAGGTGCCCCTAGTATAGGCAGCCTGGTATAGGTGCCCCCAGTATAGGCAGCCTGGTATAGGTGCCCCCAGTATAGGTAGCCAGATATAGGTGCCCCAGTATAGGCAGCCTGGTACAGGTGCCCCCAGTATAGGTAGCCAGATATAGGTGCCCCAGTATATGTAGCCAGGTATAGGCGCCCCCAGTATAGGTAGCCAGATATAGGTGCCCCAGTGGCAGGGAGGTGGCCCGACTCCCCCCCCCCCCACACACACACAGCTAGGGCCCCCCCTTCAGTGCTCCCCCCTCCAGATATTTTGGGCAGGGAACATAAGAGGGTTCCATGTGATGCAGCTCTGTGTGCTGCTGGTCTTCTCAGTCTGCAACACCGCTCACCATACTTACGCTAATCAGGAAGTACAGTGAGGGCCGCGGCTTTGCAGACTGAGAAAATCAGCAGCACACAGAGCTGTGTCGCATGGAACCCGGAAGGTGAGTCCTAAGCTCCCTGGCCGCAATTTCTGGAGGGGGAGCAGTGAAGGGGGGGCACTCGGTGTAGGGGAAGTCGGGCCCTCCTATCCGCTGCTGTGTGCCCACTGCTTCCCCCTCATGCTCTGCGCCCCTCTCCTTCTACTTAAAACCACCCTGGAGGGCTCCAGAGCTGAGGGCCCCCAACAGCCTTCTCCCCCCACGTGCCCCTCTGCGGCTGCATCTCTTGCAGGGGCGATTGTTACACCACGAAACCTAACAGTCTTGGTATCTACTCCTCCTCTGACTTCAATGCTTCCTAAATCACTGAGCCAGAACAAGGTTGCAGATCACAGACCAGGAGGTGTAACTACAACCTCCCAGGCCCCCCAGCAAAGATCAGCCGTCTGGGCTCCCATCTTCCAGCCCACCCACCTTTCCTCGGAGCTAAGGAGGCCACTCCTGTCAGGAAATGCAGAATTAAGTGCAGAGCGGCAGCAGTGGAACATTTATTATTATTATTATTTAGTAATTATATAGCGCCGACATATTACGCAGCGATGTACAGTGTATATATATATCTTGTCACTAACTGTCCCTCAAAGGAGCTCACAATCTAATCCCTACCATAGTCATATGTCTATATTATGTAGTGTAAGTACTGTAGTCTAGGGCCAATTTTAGGGGGAGCCAATTAACTTATCTGTATGTTTTTGGAATGTGGGAGGAAACTGGAGTGCCCGGAGGAAACCCACGCAGACACGGAGAGAACATACAAACTCTTTGCAGATAGTGCCCTGGCTGGGATTCGAACCAGGGACCCAGCGCTGCAAGGCGAGAGAGCTACCACTACGCCACCGTGCTGCCCTACATACTGAACATCATACATTACTTGCTTCCGGCGGCTGCGGTGCGGTGCGGGATAACTGCGGCAAGGACAGGTGCAGCTGATACATTTCATTGGTCCACTTTCAGGCTGTATGCAGTTTGCATTTAATTGACCATCTCTACCCACAAGCAATTACAAGAAGAGGATCAGTGACTACTGACTTCAGCCAGAAGAGAAAAAAGCCACCCAATGAGCTTTATATATTATTATTGACTTATAAAACGCCATCATATTCCGTGGCGCTGTACAAAGCAGGAAAACAAACAAGGGGTACATAATGATACAGACAATGATATACATCACATATGGACACTGGTACAAAATACAGCACTGGTGATTACAGTGGCAGATGTAACATGTACAACAGAGTGCAAGCTATTAAATACAATTCCAAGGCACAAAAGGGGGAGAGAGCCCTGCCCTTGTGAGCTTACAATCTAAAGGAGTGGGGGGAAACAATAGGTGGGGAGGTATGCCGTATACATACAGGCACAGTGCCTGTTAAGGTTATATGGTAAGGAGTAAAACTTGAAGGTTGAATGAGGTTGAGGTTGAATGAGTTAGAGCCTATGCTTGTCGAAAAAACGAGTTTTGAGGGAGCGTTTAAAGATTTCAAAGGTTGGAGAGTGACGGGTGTGCTGTGAAAGGACATCCAAGAGAAGGGTTGAGGCACGTGAGAAGTCTTGTATACGTGAATGCGAGGAAGTAATTCCATTGTCTTGGGGAAGCCACACTGAGCCGATAAGGCCTCCTGTAGACACATAAGGAAGCCATACTGAGACCCGTTGTCCGTCTTTTTAACTCCTTTCCAAGCACCTGGCTGCCGTCCAAGTTCCCGTTGTTTGGTAACACGATATGTCATTCACAACATCAAGAATTTATCAAAAAGGTTAGTGGAATGATTTTATAGGCAGAGGAAATTAACATCCTGGTTCACATGGATGCCCACTGTGGAAGCGCAATGAGATTGTACAAAGTTGTTTGAAACTTGTAACGATCGTAATCAGCTAGTTACGATTAAGCAAAGTTTTGCGTACATTTTCGCATTTACACCCATCGGCAATTACGATTTGTAAATTAAATTGATTTTGTGTGATCATTCGTAATTTTGCGTAATGTTTGCATAATTTCTTGCCAACTTTAGCGGTGAATAGCCCCCATACATGTGGTCCTCACTAACATTGCTGCATACGTTAAAGAGAACAGTGGGTACAAGTAAAAAAAAAAAATTTGAATTTTTCAAAAAGACCTTAAAGTTTGAGAAAATTGATTTTAAAAATGCAAAGGAAAATTTTACCAACTTTTTAAAAGTTTACCAAGGGGCCCCCCACATCACACGGACATAGTTAAGGTTATCTGTTTGTATTGATCTGAGGAAGCGGGCTGAGTCCCGTGAAACGCGTTGTCTACAGAATAACCGTTTTCTTTTAATAAGGACTCCTTTTTCATCCATATGAGTCCTCATTGGAGGTAAGAGACCTCCTTTCTATTAATTACGCTAACAATTTTATGATAATTTTATCCCAAATTTCTTACCCAGTATACACAAGTCATACTTACCTCCCGTGTAGTCTACTCATCAATCTTTTTCTCCTCTCCTGCGTCCTGTTTCTCCACTGTGATCAATGGAAATCTCATTTTTCCATTTTAAAAATGGCCATTACCCCATAACAGCTTCCTGGTCAGCACATTGTTAAACTGTAATATCCCCCACTTGAGCCATAGGGAAACATGGACATAACCTTGCTCATCAGTTGTCCTTTCAGTTATAACTGATAGCAACTGCTATATAACTGACAACAACTGCTATATTTCAGCTATGACAAAATCTTGTCAGAACTGGAAGGAATCATTGTAAGAAGAAAATGGTGAGCTTCTGAGAGGAACTGATGGCGAGGTAAGTATGCAATATTCATTTGCAGCTACATGGTGTGTTTATTTAAAATAATTTTACTTGGTTCAGGTTCCCTTTAATACAAGAGTACCCGCCAGGCAACGCATTTTGCAATATGTTTGACCTTCTTCAGGTCTACTTTATGTCAAAAGTTAGAACCAAAGCTTGGCAGGGAAGCCTCCCAATATGCCTGAAACGCAAAAACATTTTAGGAAATTTACAGTGCGACCCTTAAAGAGAATCTGTACTCTAAAATTCTTACAATAAAAAGCACACCATTCTATTCATTATGTTCTCCTGGGCCCCTCTGTGCTTTTTCTGCCACTCCCTGCTGCAATCCTGGCTTGTAATTGCCAGTTTTAGGCAGTGTTTACAAACAAAAGACATAGCAAGTGATACGCTGAGAGGAGCTCAGTGTGTGAGTCATACATAGTGTGCAGGGGGCCTGGAGAGGGTGTGTATAGCTTCTATCCAATCACAAGCAGCACAGCACATTCCAGCCTGACTGCCTCAGCCCGACAGACCCGACAGTGGAGAGCAGATTAGATCATATAACAGAGATAATCAAGCCACTGTGCAAGTAGGAAAGGCTGCAGTTAGACAGAGCACATTAGAACAAGTATAGAAACTTATAGGATAGAAGAAATAAGGATGAACATTTTGTTACAGAGTCTCTTTAAAGTTGGGGTTTAACTGAGGATGGAGTATGCAGGGTTGGAAATCTTAGGAAGGTTGCACCGCTGGGTTCTCGTACCTTGGCAGCACCGTTAGCTTTCCACCATTTTGTGTCACAACAGTTTTGCTTTATCTCCGACATCTGGGATTCCTTTTTACAGGAACCTCTTTAAGTTGTTTTGGAAAAGCATAGATGGGATAAATATCACAGCTCAGCTGGAGCAGAATAGTACCAGTTCCAACACTATATACAATAAAAAAACCTCTTCCTCAAATCCCATCCTGAAATGATCACAATGGTCGGATCACTTTTCGGAGCAATTTAGCAGGAATGCGACACATGCTGCTTCTCTAACCATTTCACCGTAGAAATCTGGAGCAAAAGAAATGTTTAGGACGACTTAAAACCCAAAACTTAATTATCACCTTTCTACAGGCCCCCCCAGCACACATCTGACCCGGGCTCTACTGCTGTCTGCTGGAAGAATTCAACGGCAGGCCTACAACGCAGTAATTGGGAGGCCGTGCTGAAGGTGGCTTATCTCTAGCCTGGAATGCTTAACTGGAAGGAAAGTTAGTCTCCCATGTAAACATGGATTGTGGCCAGGATATGTGCTTTTCTCATAGACTTAGGATCCGTTTCAGCCCCAGACCGCATGTCCAGGGGGAACAGTTACACGTTGGTTAATTGCAGACAATTCCATTCCTATCCTGGTTATCAGACCTAGTGGTTGAGGGTGGATCATTTTCTCCTGCACTATCTTTCTAATTGGCCAGAAAGAGTGTAACATAAAACTGTGAAAGGCTCAAGCCTGTTCCCTTTGAGGCCCAAGAAAAACAGTCCCATTTAGGCAGCCGGGGCTACGGGTCTCGGTTTTGTTTTGCACATTGTCTCACTTTTCCAGGTCTTATTATCTTTACCCCACACTCTGATTTCAGACCTGAGAGCAGTTTTGCATTTCGGGCAGATCATTTTTAAAGTGGAAAGATCGTGAGCCTTTAGATATCGACACAACTTAGAATTCTTCGAATGAGTTACTTGGCTGTTTCCAACGTGGAAGGCCCAGACCACAGCATATTTTCTTTATGGTTTGCATAATGTTCTTAACAGCAGTTCACTGGTGGTGTGGTGCTAGTTAAGTGTGGTTCTTATACTTCACCTTTGTTGGTTTGTACCTGTATGTTACAAGGAAGACCTCGTGGGAACTTGTACACATGGGCTTCCTAACTGGTGATCCCAGTCCCTGAAAATTCGGCGTTCAGTTCAGAGGAAGGTGATTATTGGGACTTACCTTCCTGTTACAGACAGCAGGGTTGAGTATTTCTAAGGCAATTCATTCCTACTTGCACTTGGCCTATAGGTTTCTTTCAGAGGAATGAGACCGTTATGACCGTGAAGTTCCCAAGCATAATTGGTTTAGTGGCTATGATTAAAGGAGCACTACGGCGACAAATTGTAAAATTTAAAATATGTGCAAACATAGACAAATAAGACGTACGTTTTTTCCAGAGTAAAATGAGCCATAAATTACTTTTCTCCTATATTGCTGTCACTTACAGTAGGGAGTAGAAATCTGACAGAAGTGACAGGTTTTGGGCTAGTCCATCTCTTCAAAGGGGATTCTCAGCAAGGCTTTTATTCTTTATAAAGATATTCCCAAAAAAGGATTTAAACAATGAGGCTGGCCAGCTTCCCTGCTCGCTACACAGAGTTTTGGCAGTTGGACAGAGCAACTGTCATTCACTAAGTGCTTTTGAAAATAAATAAATAAATCCCTGAGAATCCCCATGAAGATATGGACTATTCCAAAACCTGTCGCTTCTGTCAGATTTCTACTACCTACTGTAAGTGACAGCAACATAGGAGAAAAGTAATTTATGGCTAAGCTTACTCTGGAAAAAAACATACTTCTTATTTATCTAAGTTTGCACATATTTTAAATTTTACAATTTTTCGCCGTAGTGCCCCTTTAAGGACATTCCTGTTTGAAACATGTCAGCCTTTTATCTCGTTTTGTTACTTTGAGAAAACTTTTGGACTTAATTTTATGACTTTCTGGCTACAACCCAGATTCCAGCACCTCCGGATGGGGTGAACGTAGCTGTTTCCATCTTTTGTTTCCTTTGCATACTTGGTTTAGGAAGGTAATATTACTGGTTGGGCCGGGTAATTGTTGGGATAGGTGATATTATTTGGTTTGGTTAAGGTTAACAACAGGGCCAGCATAAGGATCGCCTGCACTTGAGAGATTCCAGAATGCTCCCCCCTCTCCCCCCATTGTGGCTACCCAAGTGTAGGTAGCAAATGTGCACGACCCCCCCCCATTAGAAAGACCCCTTGCCCAGTTTATCTAGCCATCACCAGCAGCACAGTAATAAATGGCGCCACTAGAGGACATCAGAGAGCGGTGTGCGATGGAGCATATTCCCATGCACTAGGGAGTGGGGAGAAGAATGCAATCGGGTGGTGCTCAAGCATTGGGGATCGCTAAAGTTCCCGCATGCTGGATCTTTAGCAGACGTCATGCAGCCGCTGCACACATGCTAGTCTGACTCCCGATTCTCAACCATGGTGATGGTTATTATCCACCAAGGCCGAGCAGCTCAGACCAGCGTGTGTACATAGCTTAACCTTATTAGATCCTACGCCGCACTTGTGGCTGTTCTAGCCTGTCGCGGTGTAGGGTTTACGCCACCCAACGTTTCCGCTCCCGACATGATTGTGCGCACCCGAGAGGGGAGATTAAGCTGTCATATGACAGCCGACATCTCCCCTCAGTGATCAGAAGCCATCTGCTGATCACGTGATCACTATGATCGCCGGCGGATCGTAGTGACCACTGCAACAACTGCGGCGGAAAGGGGGAAAGAGGAGGATCCACTCACCTTCCTGCTGTTCCCCCGACTATCAGCGCCTCCTTCCGCTCTGGCCAGCATCTCTGCTTGCTCTGTCAGTTCCGGGTCGCGGCTTGATGACGTCATCAAGCCGCGACCCGGAACTGAGCGGCAATACGAGTGGGGCTGCCGGCGAGAGCGGAGGGTGCTACTGCGGCTCATCGCTGGAGCCTAGGAGGTGAGTAAAGGCTTCTGGCGGAAGGGGGTGGATATCTGGCTAAACAAGGACATCTGGCCCAGCATGCCACACTGGGGATCTGATCCCCCGCACACAAATTTGCCTAGTCCTGAAGGGGGGTTAGGCAGCTGGTCCCCAATAGGTTAAAAAAGTGCACAAAGATGGTTGCCACCGGGCCAGCACATGCGCAGTACTGAACGAATCATGCGACTCGACTGATGTTGCGGGCTGAACAGCTGAGCGAGGCCCGGGAGGACAGCAGAGACATACAAGGCTACGGTGGCTGTATGAAGCCCAAGGTAAGTAAAAGGACATAGTTTCATTTCACCTCTGGTATCCTTTACAGGACAACTGAAGTGAGAACAATATGGAGGCTGCCATATTTATTTCCTTCTAACCAATAGCAGTTACGTGGCAGCCCTGCTAATCTATGTGGCTGCAGTAGCGTCTGAATAACACCAGAAACAAGTATGCAGCTAATCTTGTCAGATCTGGCAATAATGTCAGAAACACCTGATCTGCTGCATGCTCGTTCAGGGGCTGTGGCTAAAAGTATTAGAGGCAGAGGATCAGCAGGACAGCCAGGCAACTGGTATTGCATAAAAGGAAATAAATATGGCAGCCTCCATATACCTCTCACTACAGTTGTCCTTTAAGTGATTTTTCAAAGCAAGTTATAAGCGGGGGTAAAAAATGTATTTGAACTTGAATTGCAATAACTTACATAACATCGGAATACTTATTACTCTGCGGAATTCTTCTTTAAAGAGAAGCTAGCAGCCCTGCCCTGTATAATGATGACTTGCGCCTCCTGCGGCCCCCGGTTTGCGCAGACCGGCAGTCACTGTCAGTTTCTGGTTTCCACCCCTCGCTATCTCCCGCGTTTCCCGAGCCACGAGAGAAGCGTTGTTCACTTTGTAAATGTGTGTTGGGAAAATGTCGACATCTGCTACTGCACAGCTCAATTAACTCCCAGAAATGTGATTACCACAGATCAGGAGTCACTTATGCTTCCCCTCATCTCGTTGAGGATATTCGCTGGTGATAAAGTGAGTTGTCATGTTATGGATTCCGAAGCCGGAGTGAAACTGTGAGCGGGGTACATTGTTCCTGCGAGCGCCCGCACCTCTGTGCCGATATTGCCGTGGCTGGCCGGAGAAACATAGCCGGGGCATTTTTGGCCTCACTGGCCTCCATGAATTGAGTGTGACACCTACTGCTTCTGAAGTTCTGGTGATTGCGCTGCAGCGCTGTGTGTTACGCATTCTTACGTTTAGAGATAAAATTCTGAATAAAGGGAGGAAGCAGGAAATTTTGGCATCGGAAGCGGCGTAGAAAGCTAGGACACCACCAGGGTAAAAGCAGCGGGTATATCAACAGGCTAAGGGGGGGGGGGGGGGGGGCTGGTTAAGGTTAATTATCATGGGTGGTCTTTTAAGGTTGGGCATCTTGGGGGGCCTAGGCCTAGGCACTGATGGGGGGATAATTAGGGTTAGGCATCGACAGGGGATTAGTTAGTATTAGGCGTGGCAGGGGGTTCAGTTAGGGTTAGGCATCAGTAGGGGTTTGTTAGGGCTAGGTATTGGCAGGAAGGAAAGTTAGGGTTAGGCATCGACCTGGAAGGGGGGGGGGATGTTGGCAGTGGTTAGGGGGGAGCTGGCAGGGTAAAGTTTAGGCATCGGCAGGGGGTGGTTAGGGTTGGGCATTGGTAGTAGGAGGGATCTGTGTAAGGATAGGGTTAGATTTAGTTATAGTAAAATATCAGTAGCTTTTACCTTTAACGATCAGAATTAGCAGTGCACAATAGTAGTATATTGCTTATTATCACAGATATTCTACTGTCTTCTATTTTTGACACCCAAATTTCCCCGACGCCCTTTTTGCATGTACGCCTAAAAGGATATCTATTTTTCAAGTTGGGACCCCTTGTAAATCGGTGAATGAAGTGATGCCAAACCAAAAAAAAAGACTAGAAAAGAATGTAATGGAGGAATATACAATACTTGACTGCCTAATCATTTGAGCCTATGGGGCATATTCACTAATATTCCCTAAATAGTGCACAAGCCACAAATCCACATATTTTGTAGAGCTTTTCTATATTATTCACTGTTGCACCTGTTTAATAAACCAATTTTTGCACACGTTACCTAGGTAATGCGGGTACTGCTATTTGCACAAAAATACTTATGGCTACAATGTTAGGCCTGGAGCACACCAAAAACCGCTAGCAGATCCGCAAAATGCTAGCAGATTTTGAAACGCTTTTTCTTATTTTTCTATGGCGTTTTGCTAGCGTTTTGCGGATTGCTGCAGCGGATTTCAGTATAGTAGATTTCATATATTGTTACAGTAAAGCTGTTACTGAACAGCTTCTGTAACAAAAACGCCTGCAAAACCACTCTGAACTGCCGTTTTTCAGAGCGGTTTGCGTTTTTCCTATACTTAACATTGAGGCAGAAACGCACCCGCAATCCAAAAAATGGCTCACCCCGGCATTTTTCGTTTCTGCAAAACGCCTCCCGCTCTGGTGTGCACCACCCCATTGAGATACATTGACCAAGCGGATCCGCAGCCGCAAGCGGCTGCAGAAACGCTGAAAAGGCCGCTCGGTGTGCACCAGCCCTAATATTGTAGCCATAAGTATTTTTATGATTAACACCTGTTGAGCGCTGACATCATTTAATATAGAAGTTGTGTAGAGGGTATACACCCCTCATTGAGAGTAGCGCACCAGGGCTTGCTTATCATCTGAGATTATTATTATTTTAGATTATTATCATTACTTGAGATCGTTATTTAGGGACAGAGGAGCGCACTGAATATCCCGTTCTGAAGTGCTATTTGCACAATGCACACTAAATAAACATTATAAGCACCCCTAAAAGTCCCATGCGTTGCCTGCGCACTATTAAGGTTTGATTCATCAAGCTGCTAAAACAGCACAGCCTAATGAGAGAGGTGCGAGCTCAGCGCACGCTATGCTGCGGTAGTGCATCTTGGCGTGTGCTGGTAACTTACTTGCGCTCCTTCTAAGTAACGGTGGCTCCACTGAACCCGGCGGATCCAGTGGCTTTAGTGGACATAATCCCTGCAGTTTGATTGGCCCAATAGGCTGCCTGTCACTGCCTGGGCTAGAACAGTTAGCATTATTTACTACTACTGATGAATCAAGCCCATAGTGAATATGCCTCTTTATCTCTTTCTGGAGCTAAGTCATATACTACAGTACACACCGGCAAGAAGGGTCACCGAAATGATTGTACTTTCATATGAGCTTTCCGTGTGTTTACACACTCTTGGCTTTCTGCTGGCATACATTTGAAATCGCCGCCGGTAGACTTGGGTGCAGTATACAGCTGGTATATGGCTGATCCTGCTTCTGCACAAGTCCGGGCCGTGTTAATTACTATTCCCCCTCCAGGCCGCCATGGATAGTGGGGGAATGATATAATTTGTCTTCCAGCGATTGATGGAGGCCGAATTATTGTGTTTTTTAAACAAACCTCGGCTCCGTCTCCTGACGGAGCCGACGTTACTCACTGAGCGCCACTGTAGATGTGATTCCCATTATAGTCTATAGGTAGAGCCGGCTGCGCCCACATCTAGCAGCGCTGAAAAGCACTGCTCCGTTCTGCTGAGTACCCTGCACTATGGAGGAGGGGGCAGGTGGAATTGAGCTGCTGGTGCCAGTGGTGGGTAATAATGACTATAATTGGGCCTAGCTTTCCAGCAAGTCTGATCGCTAATGGGAATAATAGTTCTAAACACTAAACCCTCAAGAACAATCAGATTAGGGCAGCCTGTGTTGCAAGTATGTATCGGCATTAAGGAGGCAAAAAAAATTATTTGGACAAACAATAAATAGTAAGCGCCAGACCCATGTAACAAAATGTTTTCTTTCTTTTTTTTTGAAAATTAGAAAGTTATAGTTTTTTATTTTTTTTGTATTTACAAAGGAAGGGCCCTTTTTTAGGGTTAGGCGTCAGGGAGGGGGGTTTAGGATTAGGCATTAAGAAGGGTGGTTTTAGGGTTAGACACCAGGAAGGAGGGTTTTAGGGTTAGGCATCAGGAAGGAGGGTTTTAGGGTTAGGCATCAGGAAGGAGGGTTTTAGGGTTAGGTGTCAGGAAGGAGGGTTTTAGAGTTAGGCATCGGAAAGGGGGGTTTAAAGGCTAGGCATCGGAGGGGGGATGGTTCTGTGTGAGAGTAGGGTTAGCTTTAGATATAGTAAAATATTGGTAACATTTAGCAATCTTTTACGATCCTCATTATTTACTGTAAATATTTTTTAATGTCATTTGGCACCGCATCCACAACAGTATTTATCATTTAGAGTTATATCGGCTTTGTCCTGCACCCATTTTTCCTTGCGCCTCTATTACTGTCGCTCGGACAGTAAGTGAGAGACGGTCACCCCTGATTTAGGTCTGCACTTCTTGTCCTCATGCTCCGCACACACCGGAGTACAGGTGGCCACACAGACAGTAAGTGAGAGACGGTCACCCCTGATTTAGGTCTGCACTTCCTGTCCTCCTGCTCCGCACACACCGGAGTCCAGGTGGTCACACAGACAGCAAGTGAGAGACGGTCACCCCTGATTTAGGTCTACACTTCCTGTCCTCATGCTCCGCACACACCGGAGTCCAGGTGGTCGCTCAGACAGTAAGTGAGAGACGGTCACCCCTGATTTAGGTCTGCACTTCCTGTCTTCATGCTCCGCACACACCGGAGTCCAGGTGGTCGCTCGGACAGTAAGTGAGAGACGGTCACCCCTGATTTAGGTCTGCACTTCCTGACCTCATGCTCAGCACACACCGGAGTCCAGGTGGACGCTCAGACAGTAAGTGAGAGACGGTCACCCCTGATTTAGGTCTGCACTTCCTGACCTCATGCTCAGCACACACCGGAGTCCAGGTGGTCACTCAGACAGTAAGTGAGAGACGGTCACCCCTGATTTAGGTCTGCACTTCCTGACCTCATGCTCAGCACACACCGGAGTCCAGGTGGTCACACAGACAGTAAGTGAGAGACGGTCACCCCTGATTTAGGTCTGCACTTCCTGTCCTCATGCTCCGCACACACCGGAGTACAGGTGGTCGCTCGGACAGTAAGTGACAGACATTCACCCCTGATTTAGGTTTGCACTTCCTGTCCTAATGCTCCGCACACACCGGAGTCCAGGTGGTCGCTTGGACAGTAAGTGACAGACATTCACCCCTGATTTAGGTCTGCACTTCCTGTCTTCATGCTCCGCACACACCGGAGTCCAGGTGGTCGCTCGGACAGTAAGTGAGAGACGGTCACCCCTGATTTAGGTCTGCACTTCCCGTCCTCATGCTCAGCACACACCGGAGTCCAGGTGGTCGCTCGGACAGTAAGTGAAAGACATTCGCCCCCGATTTAGGATACAGATAGCAGAAATACTTCTTCACTCAGTCCAAAACTAACAGACATTTTGGCTGAAGTCAGGTTTGAGGAAACTGTGAGGAGATGGCTGTGAAAAGCCAAACAAGGACGCTGTGTGGATTGCAGATAAGAATCAGCAAGACTGAGAAGTAGATTTGGCATAGACGGTCCGCAGAGTACTTGTTTTAGAGTTCCTGCGCCTTTATAGCGCCAACACGCTGCAGTTTGCAGAGTCATACAGAGCACGTCAGTCCTGGCCGACTTTCCACAAACTTAAAAGAGGAGCTGCAACCAAGAATTGAACTTCACCCCAATCAGTAGCTGATACCCCCTTTCCCATGAGAAATCTATCCCTTTTCTCAAATAGATCATCAGGAGGCTCTGTATGGCTGACAGTGTGGTGAAACCCCTCCCACAGTGTGATGTCAGCACCTAGTTCCTGACAGTGCGTGCATGAAATAGAGGTGTGAGGAAAAAAGGGCGCAGGGTGAAGCCGAAATTTTAATAAATGATGATCATTTTCAACTGGGTGCGAAGTGAAGCCGAAAACATGTAAATAAGTACTGATTTAAAACACAGGAATTTAAAACGAAAATATATTTACCGTATATACTCGCATATATGCCGACCCGGGTACAAGCCAAGGTACCCACTTTTCCAACAGAAACCAGGAAAAAGTAATTGACTCGCATATAAGCCCCCTCCCCATAGCCAGATGTGCCACAGGATCATACAGCTGTGTCTCATGAAGCCACTAGATGGCGTCACAGATATGAGACACGGCGATTGCCACACAAGAAGAATCCATTTCGCTCCACAAGCCAGGGGACACAGGTAGTATTTAGCAGCACACTCTGCACACCATGATGCAGGGGATGGGGGGGGGGGGAACAGACACAACAGGGTACAAGCTGATAAGAGCAGGATCACTAGTGTAC
The DNA here is from genome assembly GCF_040937935.1 of Hyperolius riggenbachi. Classification (NCBI taxonomy): domain Eukaryota; kingdom Metazoa; phylum Chordata; class Amphibia; order Anura; family Hyperoliidae; genus Hyperolius; species Hyperolius riggenbachi. The sequence continues at coordinate 16,338,211 of NC_090651.1, read as the reverse complement.
AATCCTTACGCTCCTCTGCCATAACAAAACCTGCTCCACCATCTGTTTTGCTCCACTGACTCACATATAAGCCGAGGGGGGTAACTTTTCAGCACTTTTTTTAGGCTGAAAATTTAGGCTTATACGTGTGTGTATATACAGTACTTTAAATACCATTTCAAAAATACAGCTTAACCTAACCCTAATCTCACACAGAACCCTCCACTGGTGGTGCCTAACCCTAAAACCCCCCTGGTGGTGCCTAACCCTAAGATCCCCCCTTGTGGTGCCAAAGCCTAAGACCCCCCCCCCTCCCGGTAGTGCCTAACCACCCCCAGCACAAGCACCTTTCCTGACTCCTAACCCTACAAACAAAATAATATGACAAAAACTATAACGTTTAAAGTTTCAAAATGTTCTCATGTTGAAAACGATATTGAACGGCGCCTACATTTTTGCTTTTGGTGCCGTATTAATGATATTTTGCATTGGCACCTATGGGACACCCAAATAGTGCATTTGCCGCGGGCACCCGAAATTTCCTGCTTCCCTGACAGTTTCCTGTCTGTGAGCATTGCTGCATTGTGGGAAATAAAAGCTGTTTCCAACTGCAAAACAACCAATATCTGCCTAGCAACAAGTATCTCCCTCTGTGCATATGTATATCTATAAAAAAAAAACTTTTTAAGGTAGGGCTGGATTTAAGGCAAGGCCACATAGGCCATGGCCTAAGGCACCACAGGATCAAGGGCGGATGGGCAGCAAGCTACATTGAAAGGGAACGGTCACCTGTCTACCTATACTGGAGGGAGGGGGGTCATCAAGCCATCTATACGGATGGGAGAGAGGGTCATCTGGCTTCTTATACTAGCTGGAAGGGGTCATCAGGCTACCCATACTGGAGGGGGGGAGGAGTCATTTGGCTACCTATACTGGAGAGGGGAAGGGTCATCTGGCTACCTATATTGGAGAGGGGAGGGGTCATCTGGCTACCTATACTGGAGAGGGGAAGGGTCATCTGGCTACATATACTGAAAGGGGGCGGCTGCTGACAGTGGCCTTAGGCAGTAAAGTGTACAAATCCGGCCCTGCTTCTTGGCCGAGACCTCGCAGGACGATTGCCATGGCCGTGTTTTTTCCAGCATATCCACAAGCTGTTAGTAGCCAGGCCCTTTGTTCGCCTGTCAATGATAAAAAATAAATAAATCTAATGATACAAATACATGAAATACACAAATCTCCTTTCCTCTCCCCAGGCTCTGTGCCCTCTCCCGCGGCAATGGCAATATCACAGGCGGCAGACACATGGGAGTCATACTGTGTATTCTAGCAACAAACAACATGTTTACCCAAAATACTGATTCCATTTGGTAATACTGTCACGTGTTCCATCCATTCCTATAAAATATAACTTAGCTTTCAACGCATACAAGAAAAAAAAGCTCCCAAAAAAGGGCGCAGGGGATTGCCGCTAGTAGAGTATTGCTGCAATTAGCGATATTCTACAGCTATTTACCGATATTTCACTATAGCTAAACCTAACCGTACTCTCACACAGAACCCTCCCCCTCCGATGCTTAACCTCAATCCCACCTGGTGGTGCCTAACACCCCCCCCCCTCCTAAACCTTACCCCCCCCCCACCCCCTGCCGCAAAGCATGATATGTGGCAAGGTAGGTAAATTTCGGAGTCTGAAGGCACCTGATTAGCGGCAGCGACACTAAATGTCATCGCCCGCGATGCTGTAAGTCGGAGGCTTACGGAAATGCTCATTGAGGCATTGCATAGCGGGCGCTAAAATGTTGTGTCACGGCCGCTAATCAGGTGCCTCCCAGTGCCAAAATGTACCTTCCTTTTGCTCCATATCGCAGCCATTGTAAAAGCCATGAGTCGGGGCAAGGGAGGCACATTTCTGTGCCGGGAGCACCCGATAGCGAGCGCCGCCGTGAGCCCAAATGTGCTTTTAAAAAAGGCGCTTATGGCGGCACTGTTTTTTACCGTAATGGCCCCTGTGCACTTTTTTTGTGATCCCCTTTAACCTCCTTGGCAGTAATCCCGAGCTAGAGTCGGGGCGAAAAACCGCAGCTAAGAGCGGTAATCCCGACCTCTGCTCGGGGTAGCCGCCGGGAGGTCTGTGCAGAGTACAGCGCGCAGCGGGCGGTTTTACATACGTCTCAGGGATCCCGACGTCGCCCGCCATTCTTCTTCCTCTCCTCCGGGGCTCTGCTTCCTCCTGGTGAGATAAGCTGTCGTCATGATGACAACCGACAATTTCACTTTAGAGTTGCAGCGCCACCTGTAGGAAGGAGGCATAACTGCAGCGCTGGAGCCAGGGAGGTGAAGTGATTGCAGAACTGCCGCAGATCTCTCTGGCAGCATTATTTTTTTCAGGTTTTAGGGTCTGGAAGGGTGCAAAAAATTGCACCGCTTATAGATCCTAAAATCCAGAAAGAATCATAACGCCAAGGGGGGTTAACCTGCATCTCGGTACATCAGTCAGTCCACATCTCTTCGTTATTTACCTCACAAAGCCTGTGGTAAATGCAATGACCTCACGCTCGGGTTGTTTGTGACTCTCTTTTTGTGCTGAGAAAGATTTCCAGAAACGTATGTGAGGAAACTGGTTAAGCACCCTCCTCTTTCCCGATATTAGAGTTAAGTGATTGAAATCATGCCTGCTTTCTGTAGACCATAAAAGCGTTTGGGGGGTCCTGGGAGAGCGCCGATATGTGTTTTGTTTACTGGTTTGCCAACTAATTGCTATTCTGGGGATGCTAATTTACTTTCTTGTGCTGCTGATTTTTCAGATGCTGCTTTTATGCTGTAGTGTGAGTTTTTTTTCCCGTTTCATTATCATTGTTTACTCTCTACAGGTTTGCGCTCGCGGTGCTGAATTGGCTGCAGGAAGAGCTGTGTGCAGGACAGGGTAGAGTCCTTGTGATGTTTGCTTGTTTCATGACTTTGCTGTTAATGACGGTCTTGTGAGTGGAGGCGTGGAGCCTCGGGGCTTGTGATGGTTGTATGGCAATGGTTCCCAACCTTTCTGATGTCGTGACACATCATGCCAAACGCTCAGATCTTCGTGACACATCACATATGTATAGGTAATATAGCTGCCCCGGTATAGGTAGTATAGCTGCCCCAGTATAGGTAGTATAGCTGCCCCAGTATAGGTAGTATAGCTGCCCCAGTATAGGTAGTATAGCTGCCCCAGTATAGGTAGTATAGCTGCCCCAGTATAGGTAGTATAGTAAGCCAGTATAGGTAATATAGCTGCCCCAGTATAGGTAGTATAGTTCCCAGTATAGGTAATATAGCTGCCCCAGTATAGGAAGTATAGTAAGCCAGTATAGGTAGTATAGTTTCCCCAGTATAGGTAATATAACTGCCCCAGTATAGGTAGTATAGCTGCCCCAGTATAGGTAGTATAGTTGCCCCAGTATAGGTAGTATAGTTGCCCCAGTATAGGTAGTATAGTTCCCAGTATAGGTAATATAGCTGCCCCAGTATAGGAAGTATAGTAAGCCAGTATAGGTAGTATAGTTTCCCCAGTATAGGTAATATAACTGCCCCAGTATAGGTAGTATAGCTGCCCCAGTATAGGTAGTATAGTTGCCCCAGTATAGGTAGTATAGTTGCCCCAGTATAGGTAGTATAGTTGCCCCAGTATGGGTACTATAGTTGCCTCAGTATGGGTAGTATAACTGCCCCAGTATAGGTAGTATAACTGCCCCAGTGTAGGTAGTATAGCTGCCCCAGTATAGCTGCTCCAGTATAAGTAGTATAACTGCCCCAGTATAGATGCCCCAGTATACAGTATAGGTAGTATAGCTGCCCCAGTATAGGTAGTATAACCTCTTCAGTATAGGTAGTATAGCTGCCCCAGTATAGGTAATATAGTTGCCACAGTATGGGTAGTATAGATGCCCCAGTATAGGTAGTATAGCTGCCCCAGTATAGGTAGTATAGCTGCCCCAGTATAGGTAATATAGTTGTCCTAGTATTGGTAGTATAGCTGCCCGAGTATTGGTAGTATAGTTCCCCAGTACAGGTAGTATAGCTGCCCCAGTACAGGTAATATAGTTGGCCCAGTATGGGTAGTATATATGCCCCAGTATAGGTAGTATAGTAGCTTCAGTATAGGTAGCTAGCTACCTATAGTTGCCTCCAGTAGAGTTTAGGCAGGTATGTGGCAGCCTGCTTCCCCCTCCATTCCCGCGGCTGCTGCTCATGTATCCTTCTGAGCTGGCGGACGCTTCCTCTATGCGTGTACTCGGCGGCCCCCTCTCCTCCATCACAGGCGTTTTCTCTCCACTGCTTCTCCCCGCCTCCTCTCTGTCTGTAGTTAGATGGCTACAAGAAAATGGCCGTCGATGTCCGCATTTGTGGACATCGGCGGCCATTTTCTTGTAGAACTGCTGTAATTACAGATGGAGCAGAGACTAGGAGAAGCAGGAAGAGACAGAGCGGGGCGGCAAGCGGCGATATATACCTGATGCTGAACACATGAATGCGTCGCGGCACACAGATTGGGAAAGACTGTCGTATGGGGTCCTTGTACAGGCAGGTGCACCCACTGATGACACGAGAGCTAGGAATGGGCTCAGGCATAACTATAGCCCCCAAGGGGGGGACAGGGTAGGGTCCAGGTACTGGGGAGGGGGGCACTCCTTCCTTTTGCATTCTAGGGTTCTCCTCAAGCATTGATTGCACAGTAGTGGAGCAAAGCAGAGAATTGGTGGTGTAGCAATAGGGGATGCAGAGGTTGTGACCGTAGAGGGGCCCCTTAGGGGCCCATCTTCATCCTTCTTATTACCTTTTCATTGGTGCTATGCTGGTAATGAACACCTCTATATGTGCATTGCATATTGCTAATCCTTAGCAAGCTGAATTCAGAAGTGTTTCGGGCAATATGATCTGCTCATATTCAGCCAAATGCTTCAGAACTCATTGGGCGGCGCTTCACAGTGCAGATGGACAATGACCCAAAGCGCAAATTCTAGCGCTGTTGCTAGCATTTTGCTCTGGCGATTTTTGGCGGTGATTAACGCAAATCGCCCAAGTGAGAATGGGCACATAGGGTATTATGGCACTAGCGCTTTAAAAAGCGCTAGCGCTTGAGCGTTTTGCCAAAATTGCCGGCAAAACGCTCAGACGTGAACGGGGCCTTAGGGCCCATTCACACTTGCTGTTAGCAAAACGCTAGCGCTTTTGCTAGCGTTTTGCTCTGGTGATTTTTGGTGGCAATTCACACTTGGCAATTTTTTGGCGATCGCGTTTAGCACTTCTATACCACTGAAACGCGATCGCCGGGAAATCGCATGAAAATGGTGCAGGCGACGCATTTGCGTTTTGCATTTTTAGGCAATTTGCGGCGATTAGCGCAAATCACCCAAGTAAGAACGGGCCCATAGACTTTTATTACACTATTGCTTTGAAAAGCCCTAGCGTTTGAGCGTTTTGCCGAAATCGCCGCAAAACACCCAAGTGTGAATGGGCCTTTAGAGTTTTTGGCGGGAAAGAAGTGGAATGATATGCAATGGCCAAGTCAATCACCTGACCTGAATCCAATTGTGCATGCATCAGATTGTGAATCCACATTTACTTGCAAGTTTGACTGGAGGGGTGGTGGTAAAGGCACGTTTGAATGGTGGAATCACTGGTGGTGTGTCGGACACATGGGTGGAGGGAGGTGTGTCTAGCAGGTGTGTGGTGAGGATGTGACTGGAGGTGTGGTGGACACATACTGTAGCTGGAGGTGTGGTGGAAAAGGCGTGTTTGACTGGAGGTGTGGTGGAGATATGTCTGGAGGTGTGGTGGACAAAGGCTGGAGGTGTGGTGGAAGTGTGTCTGGCAGGTGTGTAATGAGGGTGTGACTGGAGGTGTGGTGGGAAAGAGGTGTTTGAATGGAGGTATGACTAGAGGTGTGTTTGACACATGGCTAGAGGTGTGGTAGGAAAAGCATGTTTGACTGGATGTATGACTGAGGGTGTGATGGACACATGGATGGAGGTGTGTGATGAGGGTGTGACTGAAGGTGTGGTGGGAAAGGCATGTTTGACTGGAGGTATGACTGGAGGTACGGTGGACACATGGCTGGAGGTGTGGTGGACACATGGCTGTAGATGTGGTAGAGGTGTGTCTGGCAGGTGTGATGGAAAAGATGTGTTTGACTGGAGGTGTGGTGGACACATGACTGGAGATGTGGTGGAGGTGTGTGAGGAGGTGTGACTCGAGCTGTGGTGGACACATGACTGGAGATGTGGTGTAGGTGTGTGATGAGGGTGTGACTGTAGGTGTGGTGGAAAAGGCGTGTTTGACTGAAGGTGTGGCTGGAGGTATGGCGGAAGAGGCGCATCTGACTGGAGGAGATGTATCTGACCTGCAGGTTAGCGACGCATCTGTACAGCCCTGGCCCTGCAATATCCCTCGAGGGAATGAGTCACGATCCCCGCCGGTGGACACGCCACAACATGCTTTAGTGGTGACCCATCTGAATATATCTGCTCATACTGTACATCTCTATCTTTTTAACATAGTACACCTTATAGGCTCGCGGTCGTCCCTCAGTACTTCAAAACCGAACTGTCGAGCTTTTGAAAGATTATTTCAAAAACGGACAAAAAAGGAAAAGCCTTTGAACCCCGAATACTAACCCTACTCAACCAGAAAAGATTATGGTATCGATACTGATGTGAGATTTTAAAATTCCGATCAGACTTCTTTTCTGTCACCTTCACCTCTCCGCCTTCCTTCCTGATTCCTGTACACTTCCTGAATACACTTCTGAACTCTTATCTGTAACTGTTTGTATTTGTAGTAAGTGAAAGAACTTCCTCTTTATAGTCCAATGTTCACGTGTTACAATCCAGCACTGATTTTCATAATCTGATGAAGGCAATGACTTTCAAACAGAGATGGTCATTTGCAAATTTAAAGGGTGTTGTAACATTCAAAATAAAAAAAATTGCCCAAAAAATTGTTAGTGCCCCAAAAATATACAGTAAGTAAACCTCCCCTTTTTTCTAATACTGGTCTCTGTATGTCCCCCATTATTTTTTCTTTTTACCTGGTCTGGATGCCTTTGCCTATCTACAGGAACCGTGCAGTGCCAGTGGGATTGTGGGAGGTTTTAGCTACAGTAACAAGCTTATCTCAGCATGCACATAACAGAACGGTTCCTATTTCGCATAAGATGAGGGCACTTATCATCAGTGATGAGTGAAAATGACAATATTCATTTAACATTCATTTTCACGATGTAAAATTCAACTTTTGAATGAAAAAAAACATTGAAAATAATTTTGTAATACGTTTGTGATTTTTCAACTATTTCTTGAATTTTTATGCTAAAATGAACGATTGCACTTATCGTGAATTTTCAGGTTAAAATTACAGATTATTCAGGTTTTTCACAAATTTTTACATTGGAAAGAAAAATTTGTTTCCTCTGACCATATTTTCTTAAAATCGAAAATAGCATTTTTCATGTGAAAACCACGTTAGCGAAAATTCTCAAGCAACACTGCTGACTAGAAGGTAATTAAATCCCTCCTCCCTTTGAAGAGTTGATGTAAGCCTGTTGCCTAGGTGATGTTTGCTGTGGGAGGGACAGTAAGCTGTGGCAGTAAGGAGGGAAAATTAACGCTGACCTGAGCTGAGGGGGAAAAATAAAGGAAGTAGAAAAGCAGAAGTGATGTCACCTTTGGCATCACAGAGCAACAGTAAAGATGGAAACCAGCAGGAATATTCTTTTCTTTTTTTCATATCACATTTCTCCTAATTCTGACAAAGAAACGCTAAACAACATTCCACTGGCTACCTCCACTCCCAAAGGTTAACAACAATTTTTGTTAAAGTGAACCTGAGTTGAAAATAAGCTGATGAGATAAACAATAGTATTTATCCTCCTACTCCTAAAAATGACTTTTTAGATATCCCATGGTTTTATTTTGTATTTAAGCATTTACAAAGTAGATTGAATGTTTTATTGTCTCTGTTCAATGGCAGTCTATTAAGTGTCCCAGAGTTAAAATACATGAATTATTGACCCTTTTCTATATTTCCCCTGCCCTCACAAGTTGTATTTTGCCAGGAAAACTTTTCTGGCTTTAATTTGCTTATCAGTGATGTTTACTTATATTTCTGACAAGCTACCGACAAGACAAAAACTGTCACTTCCATGCCCATAAAGTAACTCTTTCAAGCAGCAAAATAAAACAAGAAAAACAGCCTGGTCATTAAGATGTTTTTCACTGTACATACACATGTTTATCTCATCATGTCACATGTCACCCCGGCTACACTTTAAACCTAGTGATGAGCTCAAGTTTCACATCGTAGTTATTTTGAGTCGCAATTGGCAATCGCGATGCGAAATCGTAATGGAATGATTCATCCCATCGAAAAAAAAATCATTTGTAATTACCAAGAAGAGGAGACCATAGACAGCCTTGAAACAGATAAGTATTTTTACGCAGCTCCGTTGCGCTTACTCTGCAAGGGGGGTTGGTTGGAGTAGTGCCCCCCTACCCCAGCGTATTTTTATGCTGTTATTGAATGAAGTTTTGCATAATTTGCAAAAATTACAGGAAATCAAAATTGCTCATGTAAAGTAAATTATGATCAGAATCATAGCTCAGAAAATTACACTAAAATTCACAAAAGCAAAATTATAATCAACACAAGTTCAAACAAAAACAGTGTCACAGACAATCTTGTAGGGGTGAGAAAAAGACAGAGACACCAGGAGACCAATCTCGTGTAATATTGTCAGGTCAAAATTGGTGGTATATAGAAAGAAGTATATATACTCACAAGGGTAGGTTGCAGACAAGGCAATCACTCGTACTGACGTGTGAGGAAGTACTGAACCCACTCGGCCTTTGTGAGAGGATGGTCTAGCGGTCGCTGCGCCAAAACAAAAAAGGGGGGCGTCTTTAGACCTTCGAGGAGGTCTAGGACTCAGCACAATCCTCTAAGGGAGCGTACTAGATATGTTAAGAGAGTGTAGGAGACGCCCAAGGTATAATTATTCAAATGGACTAATAAATTGGTAAGAAAATCTTACCTTAGTGCTGCCAATTTCAAAAAAGCAAGGTTAGAGATATATGTTTTCTTATGCATATCAGACAACGCATTTCGCGGCTACAACCGCTTCATCAGGTCAAGTTCAAGTGCCTTAGTAGTTCAATAGTGGCTGGATAGTGTAATGGTTAAGGGCTCTGCCTCTGACACCGGGGTTCGAATCTCGGCTCTGCCTGTTCAGTAAGCCAGCACCTATTCAGTAGGAGACCTTCGGCAAGTCTCCCTAACACTGCTACGGCATATAGAGCGCGTCCTAGTGGCTTTGAGTCCGCCAGGAGAAAAGCACAATATAAATGTTATTTGTCTTTTTTTGTCTTCAATAGTGGTAATCAGCCCTGAGCGCATGTCGGGGCTGATTACCAATATTGAACTACTAAGGCACTTGAACTTGACCTGATGAAGCAGTATCACAGACCAGTACTCAACTTTTTTTGTTGCTAGCGGCCTGACGCACCAACCAGGGGTAATATTGCCATGTGGAGACAGCACATAGCATTATTACAGGTTTTTTATACAGCAGGGAGAGGTGGCAGCTCTTCCCAAAACGGGCTGCATCTGAGTAACTACCAGCATAGGTGTGCAGAGCCTAATTATAGGTGGGGTACACAGCTTGCATTCAAAACAAATGCACCAAATGAACATTAATGGGGGATGTTAGCTTCCAAAAACAGATTACATGCAGAGTATACTGGACCCTTCCACCATAAAGAGGCCATCCCTCTGGAAGGGACCCTAACCTCTAACTAATTACCAAACAAGCATAATGTGAACATGGGAGCAGCTGGCCATAAAATCATTTACACATTTTTATTAAGGGTACTACCACAAGCAGTGTACCGTGAGTTATGCCATTAGCACGACCTGCAGTACTCAAGTATTGCAAGCATTGCTATGGTAACTCTTGCGGTTCTCAAGTACAGTGGGCCGCACTTGAACGGGGGTCAGGAACCTTTTTGGCTGAGAGAGCCATAAACGCCACATATTTTAAAATGTAATTCCATGAGAGCCATACAATATGTTTCAAACTGGGACAGTAGGGCTCACGTCCCTGTTGCCTTGGTAATGTGTATACAGTTGATCCACCGGGCAGCAGAAGTGTCAGGCACGTCTTCAGCTTCTCTTGGGTTTCAGCAACATCAGCAATTTCCCCGAGAGCCAGACAGGAGAAATACCTACTAACAGCTTGTATAATTAGCTAGCTGACTTGAATCACTTTGTAGGACAAGATCCCCGCACTTTGGCCAAGTCAAGGTCAAGTGACAGGCAGCCTATTCAATCAAAGTGCGGGGATCTCATTCTACAAAGTCACTGGACCTGACAGGGTCCAGAGTGGGACAATTGGAGCGGCCGTTAGATTTGGGGGGAGTGCGAGTAAATTTGCAGCGCAGGCTACAGCAGTAACGTGCCTACTATGTAAATGTTACTTGCGCTGCCACACTAAGCTGCTTGAGCAGTGTAGCTTAGTAAATCAACCCCTAACTGTGAGCCAGATGTAGCCATGAAAAGAGCCACATCTGGCTCCCGAGCCATAGGTTCCCTACCCCCGCACTATAGGGTAACTCTCTGTACACTGCCAATGGTAATTAATATTGCCGTGTGCTATCTCCATGTGGTAATATTACCGCTGGTTGGTGAATCAGGCTCTATGTGTTCACTAACATGACTACAATTATTCTATCTATCGGGACCGGGAATCCCAATACTTGAGTCATCTTGGTGCAGGATGGAGATATTGGGCGCCTCAAATGAACTCTTCCGATTGTCTGGCAAGCACTTTGTAGAAAGTGATTCTTCCCAGGAGAACATCTACGGCACCTGCGTTCAGGAAGCTTATCGCAAGTCTTCTCTCGGATTGTTCTGTTTTTTAATAATGTACCATTTTGTGTTTTCCATGTGCTTAGCCCACCTCAGGGGGTCTCAGCAATGGCCTCTGGTATCATTAAGAGCTCATTGGAGTGAGGAGAGAAGCATTTTACATATTTTAGCAGTAATGGCTTAATAGCGGCTACAAGTTCACCTGCTAGACACCAGAGATCAGGAGATGGATGTCCTGCAATCTCTGCTCTCCCTTCCTGCCAGACTGCAACCTCTGCTCTCTGCCCACTCGGGAGGGAAATGAAAGAAAACTAGAGAATTTAGTAAAAAAAGAGCTTGAAAGTTGTTACCATTGAAGTAAAGTGCACCTGTCCTGATCAAGTTTTTGTTGCGTTCTATTCTTCTTAAGGAGTGATGTAATACTAACGTCGTACCTGCACCAAACTGACCGATTCTTAAAGGGACTCAGAGCTGAAGCAAATAGAAAGATTTATACCTACCTGGGGCTTCCTCCAGCCCGTTACGCTCCGATCGCTCCCGTGCCGCCGTCCTCAGTCTTCTGCAGCTCTGGTACCGGGTCCCCGCACTTCCGTCAGTCAGACTCAGTCTGACGTAAGAGAAGTGCGCCTCCTAAGTTTCTTTCCAGCAGCTGTTGGAGAGATACGCAAAGAGCACACTTCTCCTGTATAGACTGGAGCTGACTGACGGAAGTGCGGGGACCCGGTACCAGAGCTGCAGAAGACTTAGGACGGCGGTGTTGGAGCGATCGGAGCGTAACGGGCTGGAGGAAGCCCCAGGTAGGTATAAATCTTTCTATTAGGTTGAGCTCTGGGACACTTTAAAATGACACTCTAGAACAGTGATTCTCAACATTATTATAACATATACCTCATTATCAATGAATACCCTGGCCAAATAACCCCAGTTGTGTGTAACATGATCTCGACAACCCCTTGACGCATGTATTTTTGTTTGGAATACTCCTTAAAGGGAACCTAAACTGAAGGATATGGATTTTTCCTTTTAAAATAATACCAGTTGCCTGACTCTCCTGCTGATCTTGTGTCTCTAATGCTTTCAGCCACAGCCCCTCAACAAGCATGCAGATCAGGTGCTCTGACTGAAGTCAGACTGGATTAGCTGCATGCTTGTTTTCGGTGTGTGATTCGGCCACTACTGCAGCCAAAGAGATCAGCACCCACAAATGCACCCACAGGGGTATGCGGACCATGTGTTGAGACCCCAGGCTCTAGAAGATATTTATCCAATGTTATATCCTTAAACAGTACCCCATAACAGTGTTGTTTCCTATTCAGAATATATCCTTTCTTCTCTCTCATTCAGCCATATGAAAATCCTGCAAATCTCGCCAGCAACCGAACAAAAAAAGTCACAGCGGAACTTGTCAATTCCCACAGAATCATTTGTCACACCTTGTCCCTCCCTTCTGATGACTCACACTGTTTAGGTGGAGAGAAGACAGCATGAGTCATCAGAAAAGCTTAACTGAGCAGGATTTTTTTCATATGGCTGGTTAACCACTTCACTACCCTGGTAATTTTCACAGGTCAGCTCAGCTGTGATTACTTTGGCAATAACAGATCTATTGTACATTAAACCCCTCACAATGTATTTGTCTATCACTCATGTTTATTTAAACAGTTCATTTGTTTTGATAATGTATTAGATGTAATAATTAAGTAATGTATATAATCTGCTACTGTCTGCTCCTGGAATGTGTATTTTACACTTGTTTACTAATTAACTCTGCCACTGAATTCCCTGGGAGGAGGAGGAGGGGTTTGCAGTCATACCTTTACAACTCTGTAGTGATGTTATCAGGTCAGAGATAAATAAACAGTGTTATCTAAGATTTTGTAGGAATGAGAGTGCAGAGACTTTTTTTAACATCATAGGGACAGCAAGTGGTTAAAGGTTATCCAAGGCCAATAAGTTTGCAAGAATGAGGGGAGTAGGCATGTGCAAGGAGCAGCCCTCATACCCACCACTCCCACTTCTGTCCCCCTTTGTTCTCTCCTAAAAGCCAGCGGAAGCTGCTTCCAGGTCGGCAGCAGTGCGCAAGTGCTAGGCACGCGTCATTGATCGTGCTTGCGTAGCCGGGAGCGCTCTGCACATGCGCTGTTCAAGGTAAAATCAGTAACTGCGCTACTACAAATTTTCCATATGTGTGCATCTACTGAGGGTCACTTAAATGTATTTTATCTACGTAGTAACTTATTTAATTGTTGTATTCGCTAATGTAGCTCCTCCTCAGTGTATTGTAGAAAACACATAACCATTTACATCAGTTTGAGCCCCAGAGCTCCCAGCATGCATGGTTAGATCTGTTTGGGCAATCTGTCATTCTAATCTTTTTCTCAATTATTGATCAAATGGTCAAAAGTGCCAAAAATGTATATACATAGAGGATGGTGCTTTTATTAAGTGGAACTTCTCACAGAACTTTATAAAGCTTTATCAGTCAGTTGTGCACGTGCATGGCGTGACATGCAGGACCTACTACTCCCTCTGTATGAACCACTACTCCCTCTGTATGAACCACTACTCCCTCTGTATACACCACTTGTGAGGCCACATCTGGAGTATGGGGTGCACTCTGTAGAAAGGATATTGGACCTCATTCAGTTAACTTTTTCTCCCGTGTTTTCTCCTAGGAGATAATTTTTAACCTTCTTTTTAAAATAACTTTTCAGCATTTTACAACTGAAAAGAGCTAAAAAGTTGGTGAAAAGTACTATCAAAATGATTTTAAGTATTTTCTTGCTTTCTGGTGGATTAAAAGGCATTTTATCGACAAGAAAACTGATGTTCTAGAACGGGTACAAAGATGGGAGACTTAATTAGAGGGATGGAAGGTCTCAGTTACTGAGAAAGGTTGGACAAACTGGTTTGTTTAGCGTTGAAAAAAATGAGAGGTAACCTGATTAACATGTATAAATACATCAAAGGGCAATACCAAAGCTTGGCAGATCAGCTTTTTGCCCCTAGGCTTGTACATTGGACAAGGAGACATGATCTGTGTTTGGCGGAAATAAGTTTTGGCCAGTTTTTCCTAGCAGTGTTGATCCGGCGATTTTATTTGACTGCCACCTAGAATTGGGAAGGAATGTTTTCCCCTTAACCACTTCACTACTGAGGGTTTTTTCCCTTTCTCTATCAGAGCAATTTTCACCTTTAAGCGCTCCTTCCATTTATTCGCCTGAACTTTATCACTACTTATCACAAGGAAATTATCTATATCTTGTTTTTTGGCCACCAATTAGGCTTTCCTTGGGTGGTACATTTTGCTAAGAATTATTTTATTCTAAGCGCATTTTAGAAAAAGATGGAAACAATTCATTATTTCTATAGTCTATAACTTTATCACTACTTATCACAATGAACTGATCTATATCTTGTTTTTTCTTCCGCCACCAATTAGGCTTTCTTTGGGTGGTACATTTTGCTAAGAGCTACTTTACTGTAAATGCATTTAACAGGGAAGTATAAGAAAAAAAACCTGAAAAAAATCATTATATTTTTAAAATAATACATGCTACCATAATTAAAACCCACACCTTTTATGTGGCCATTTGTCCCGGTTATTAAAACGTTTAAAATATTTCCCTAGTACAATGTACGGCGCCAATATTTTATTTGGAAATAAAGGTGCATTTTTTTTAAATTTTAAATCCATCACTAATTACGAGCCCAAGCCTCATATATAACATTCATATATCCTTTTGACATACATATTAAAAAAAGGTCAGTCCCTAAGGTAACTATTTATGTATTTTTTTATTTATCATATTTATTTATTTTATTATATATTTTTTCTTTTATTATATAATTATTATTTATGTAGGTAACTATGGGAGAGGGTGGGAGGGAAGGAGTTCATTTTAAATATCGGTGAGTCTTTTTATTAAAATAAATGTATGTAGGTGTAATTTTACTATTTGACCACAAGATGTCCTTGTGCATTATGTCCTGTTAGCGTACTATAAGTACATGAACAGGAAGTAATGCGGAGGCGTGTTACTTCACTCTGTTACAATGATCGCGGCATCTCATTGATGCTGGCGATCATTGACATGGGGACTTATGATATATTGTAGTCAACCATGGAAGTGGTTAAAGGTTACCGGTAATTGGCTCATGCCTTGTGAGGCCCTTTTTTTTTTTTTTTGCATTCATATGTATCAGTTGGCATACGGAATCCTTCCTGTGGATCAACTGGAATATGTAAATCCAATGCACATTGTAAGGGTTCAGGACAGTGAATATTTTTTTTTTTTCTGGTTGAACCTAATGGACGGATGTCTATTATCAGCCAAACTATGTAACTGTGTAACCACACTTCCAGGTAGAAGGAGTAAAGTTTTTTTATGAATTAAAGCGGTGTAAAACCCTGACATAATATTCAATAAAAACATGTTTTCCTTCTTTTTATATGCCATACGGTTATCATATTTGCATTTGTGCATAAGTATTATTATTCATTTAGAAATAAGAAGTTCCCAAAAGTACAGTTTTTTGCTTTGAGAGCTGACTTTGCATTTTATTCATAACTGGTTTTATTCATTATGTATTGAAGGCAGAAATGCTTTGAGTGTCTGTCTGTGTCCAGGACCTTCTGCACAGTCACAGAATGTTTCACATTCCTCACTTGATACAATTAAGTAAACACAAGATAACATTATCTCCACTTGGGATGCATCCACATTTTTCTCTGCACTGAGCTTTCCAGCCCTGTGTGTAACCCTTTGAATGCTGGTCTAGTAAAAAAAAAAAATGCTGGTTGTATGTAATATGCTGTAAATAATTTTTTAGAGCAAAGAAGACATGCTGGGTTTCATTCCGCTTTAAGGCAAAGAGACATCCTAACTATACCAGGTCATGTCTGCCTATAGGTCATTTTTTTTTTTATATTCAGAGTTTCCCTTTAATGATTAGTCACCAGATCAGGAGACCCAGCTTCTGCAATGCCTGTCTTAATTACTACAATAGTAAAGCAAGGCACTCTTCTTGCTACAAACCAGCTACTGGATCTCCAAAACAACGAACTGTCTATCTTCATATTTCATATGTTTATAATTAAGAATTACAAAAAAAAGAAAACGAGACAGCTGGGTGGAAAACATTTAAATCTGGCGCTTGGGGATGTCACGGATAATTCCAGCGGTCGTTTCTGCTTTAGGTAATGATTCTATAGAAATGATTGCTTTCTGGACTTCGGTAAATATCAGCCTGTGGTTAATAATAGCATTCCCCCGGGCAATTTCTCGGTATATGTTATTTCTGCAATCTGCCCATCTCGGGGAAATCCCAGCCTGCTAGGAAATGCGGAGAACCTCCTTGTTTTATAGAGTTCACTTCATCCTTCCCAGTAAGTGCAGCAAATGAAATAAGAGAAAATGGGACATACCGTATTCACTAAGCCAAGTTACATTTCAAGGGCCCTTATTTAAGTTCTTGCCTAGGTGATTTTTTTCTCAACTTATCAATAGCATGGCTTATATGCCATTGTTTCTCCTGATTTTTCTCCTCGGAGATCATTATTCATCCTCTCTTTAAAATAACTTTTCAGCAGTTTACAATTACAAAAAGCTCCAAAAATAGGTGAAAAGGTACTATCAAAATGATGTTGAGTGTTTTCTTGCTTGCTGGGCATATAAAAGACATTTTATTTATACGTTGTGAAAATATCACCTAGAAAACAAAAGGATGCTAAAAATAATTTTGATAGTCTTTTTTCATTTGTAAAATGATTTTAAAAAAAGTTATTTTAAATAGAAAATGAAAATGTATCTCTTTGGAGAAAACTATCTTCTTGGAGATGATTTTCATATTCTCTTTAAAATAACTTTTCGGCCTTGTTCACATTACAAATCGCCAGGCGAATCGCAAGCGGGTGATTTTGAAAAGCACTTTTACAAGCTATTTCAGAGTGATTTCGGCTTATAAAAGTAATTTTATAAGCGCTTTTTTTTTTTTTTACTTTCTGACGTCAGTCAGGAAGTAAACTCTTTAAAGAAAACCTGTAACGAAAAAACTCCCCTATGGGGTACTCACCTCGGGAGGGGGAAGCCTCCGGATCCTATTGAGGCTTCCCCTGTCCTCCTTGGTCCCACGGTGGCGGCGAAAATCCTCCCAGAGCGGTGGCGATGTAAATATTTACCTTTTGGCTCCAACGCAGGCGCAGTATCCGCTCTTCCCACGGAGATAGGCAGAAATAGCCGATCTTCATTGGGACGCTCTACTGCGCAGGCGCAAGTCTCCTGTGCCTGCACAGTAGAGCGGACCCGACGGAGTTCGGCTATTTCCGCCTGTCTCCGTGGGAAGAGCGGATACTGCGCCTGCGTTGGAGCCAAAAGGTAAATATTGCACAGGCTGTCGGGCCGCTGTTCAGAGGGCTGCAGCGAGACCCCCGTGGGACAAAGGACAGCGTGGGAAGCCTCATTAGGATCCGGAGGCTTCCCCCACCCGAGGTGAGTACCCCCCAGGGGACGTTTTTGGTTTTACAGTGGCTCTTTAACCTGGAAATGAATAAATACAATGTATTTATTCATCAAGTGCTTTGCAATTTCTCTATACCTTCCATTGAGCTAAAACGCTCAGAAAATGGTACAGGCAGCGCGTTTGCGATTTTAATGAATCGAAACGCTCACATGTGAACACTGTCATAGGAAATCACTGCACAAGCGCTTTTAAATGCTCATAGTGTGAACCACCCCTCAAGCATTTTACCACTGAAAAAGTACCTACAAGTTGGTGAAAAGGTGCTATCAATTTTTTTTTACTATTTTCTTGCTTGAGGTTTAAACTGCATTTTATGACAAGGTGTGAAAATATCACCTTCAGGTGAGATTTCTCCTTCTTTTTGCCCATGTTTTGGTGCTTTTTCAATTGGAGAGTGCTGAAAAGTTATTTTAAAAAGAAGATGGAAAATTATCTCGTAGGAGAAAAAGTGAATTAACCAATTCCTGCCGCCCGGACGTGAAGCTCACGTCCGGGCAGCTGCTCTGCCCTCCTGTGCTCCCGTGCCCCCGTGCTGTCCCCGGTAGCCCTGGGATCAGTGAACAGGAACATGGTTCCCGATCACCGATCCGTGTCCCCAGCAGAAAAACAGAAGCACTCTTACAAGAGGCTTCAGTCTTTCTGCAAAAAAATGTTTCCCCGTCCCCCTCGTGCTTCCGGTGATCGAGAAGCACAAGGAGAAAAGAATAAACTCAAGGTGGCCAAATAGTAAAACTACATCTACATATATTTTTTACATTACAATTTACACATAACAACATTAAAAATTAACTGTTTATTTACCACACCAAAATATTACCCAAATACAATTTTTATGGAAAAGAAAATTACAATTAAAAAAACAAAAAACAAAACAAATAGTTACCTAAGGGTCTGAACTTTTTAAATATGCATTTGAAGGGGGTATACTACGAACATTTTTTAAATTATAAGCTTGTAAATAGTGATGGAAGCAAAACGGAAAAAATGCACCTTTATTTCCAAATAAAATATTGGCGCCATACATTGTGATAGGGACAAAATTTAAATGGTGTCATAACCGAGACAAACGGGCAAATAAAATACATAGGTTTTAATTATGGTAGTGTGGATTATTTTAAAGCTATAATGGCCGAAAACTGAGAAATAATGCATTTTTTCCATTTTTTTCTTATAAATCCTATTAAAATACATTTATAAAAAAATAATTCTTAGCAAAATGTACCACCCAAAGAAAGCCTAATTAGTGGCAGAAAAAACAAGATATAGATCAATAAATTGTTAAGTAGTAATAAAGTTATTAGCGAATGAATGGGAGGCGAAAATTGCTCTTATGCATAAGGTGAAAAGAGACTAATGTCGTAGTGCATTTTTAGTTTACTGGGATTATAAAATAGCAGTTGAAGCGCTCTTGATTCTATAGAATCTATACACAGCTGCTAGGAGAGTGTGAGATATATAAAATATATATTTTTTTAACAAATATTATGCAAAGTAGTTAACCATTTCCCTACTTTTGCCGCCCTTATCTATGTCCCTGTTTAGGCGTACATAAGCGTCTCACGATTGTCGCATCTCTACTGTTCGCATTCGCCACAATCCTGTCCCTCCGTGATCGGGGAATGAGAAACAGCCGTTTTCAAATCCGATCACCGTGCCTGTGATGAATCAGAGCCTTCGGCGGCTCTGATTTGATTTGATCTCATGTTATTTTTAAACTTCAATGGCTGAAAGCTGAGAAATTGTAAATTTTTCAGTTTTTTTCTTCTTCTTCTCTGCAAAATGCATGTAAAATAAAATAATTCTTAGCAAAAAGTGCTGCTCAAAAAAAGTCTAGTTTGTCCCGCAAAAAAATAATATATAGATCATTTCAGTGTGATAAGTAGCGATAAAGTTATTGGCGAATGAATGGAAGGAGCGTGATGTGAAAAATGCTCCGGTTTTGAAGAGGAACAAACCTGTGGTAGGGAAGTGGTTAATGAATAAATGATTGCAAATGAATGAAACACATAAAAGAATTGGGGAAAACTTCGCTTTTGTATCTGGACAGAGTTGTGTCGATATGAAAGCAACGTTTTAACAAATTATCTAATGTGTTTTACTGAATTTATTTGCAATCATTTATTCATGAAATACTTGAATAATATTTGCAACAGCGCAGGAGTTTGAATCTTGTTTACTGGGATTAACCTAAATGATGTAACTCATAATTTGCAGAACTCCTGTTATGTGTGCAACATCTACATTGCCTGTACACATTGAAGGATCCAGGTCCAGAAGCTTCACGCAACCTCCATTCCAGTGCAGGTTGTCTCTCCATCTTCTGACCATGCTTCCGGATGTGGACAAGTGCCTCCGAACTGTGCATGCATGAGTAAGGTCGGCATATGCCCTGCAGAATGAAGCCCTCAAGCTTAGAGTAAAAAAAGACAGGCATGGGTAACTCTATTGGGCATGCACTGATCTTTCTCACACATGCCCAGTCCAGAGGCGTCCGTCCACAGCTGGTAGCACATCCAGAGCATGAGGAGGGATACTGCTCGGGAATGGTGAGGGTCACAGAGATTGCGAGGACCACCCACTCCTCCATTGGCTTCTAAGCCATTATACAATGTCTGGAAGACTAGTGCAGCCACATATATGAACAGTGGTTCAAATATGCAGAGCTAGAAAGCCCACTACCACCCATACCTAAAACAGAAGCGTTACTAGTGTGACACGGCTGTCCCCTCCAGAGTCTCGGCGGTGATCGGCTGAAACCTATGACAGCCGATCACAGTGATTGGCTGGCGGGGGGAGGGAGTGAGGGTTTAGTAAAAAAAAAGTAAAAGAAGGACATTTATTTTAAAATAAATACAAAAAATATTTACCAAAAACAAACAAACATGGGGGGAGAAAAGGGGGGGGGGGGGGGAATCACTTGTGTGCTGTGTTGTGCAGCCCTACAGCTTGGCCTTAAAGCTGCAGTTGCCTATTTTTCAAAATTTGGCCTGGTCTTGGGGGGGGGGGGGGGGGGAATTGGGGGGAGGGTAAAGCCTGTAGCCCTGGAGTGGTTAAGTACAAAACAGACAATAGTTGGGAGCACAGATCCGTGAATGCTTCACAGGTGGGGAAATGGAAGCATCTATCTAATGAGACCTACAAAATGCATACATAGTTGATGTGTGCTACAAAACCCATGTTCTACACATGTGATACGCGTTCTCCTGGGGGGACCTGGGTGCGGGGATCAGACTGTATTTCCATTTGTCAATCAGTCTAATGCAATGAGTTTTGAGATTAGAAAAAACATATTCTAATAAACCTGAATAAATAGTTATAATTAGTTAAAGCAATGTAAAGTCACAAAAAAGTTAGATACTCACCTACATAGAGGGAAGGCTCTGGTTCTCATAAAGCCTCCCCGATCCTCTCTCTATGTCCTCGTTCCCCAGCTATCCCCTGTTGAAATTCTGCAACTTTGGGAGTCCTCGGATGGCTTCAGAAGCACTTGCGTCCCCGTGTCCCTCGGAAGACAGATCTGACTGCGCACGTGCGAGCTCGGACTCACGCCTGTGTTTAATGGACCTGCAAAAGCTTCACGAGGGCTCCCGAAGGAGCATTCGACCAATAGGTTGAATAACTTCACTGAGAGTGACAGTGGTGGACCTGGATGAGGGCACAGAGAGAGGACTGGGGAGGCTATGAGATCCAGAGCCTTCTCTCTACACAAGTAAGTAACTATTTTTTTAGGAGCCTGAAGTGTATATACTCTGAGTAATTGGCAGCTAGTGGAGAGATTAGCAAAGAATTGCCTCCATGAACCAGACATACCAATGACAGAACATCCAGCGTATACCTCCCGCTTACCAGCTAATATAACGGTCAATGAATGGAAACTTCAATGTCCTCTGTCCGGTGAAGGAACTTCAGTGCCCTCTGTTCGGTGAAGGAACTTCAGTGTCTCCTGTCCGGTGTAGGAACTTCAGTGTCCTCTGTCTGGTGAAGGAACTTCAGTGTTCTCTGTCTGGTGAAGGAACTTCAGTGCCCTCTGTCTGGTGAAGGAACTTCAGTGTCCTCTGTCTGGTGAAGGAACTTCAGTGCCCTCTGTCTGGTGAAGAAACTTCAGTGCCCTCTGTCCGGTGAAGGAACTTCAGTATCCTCTGTCTGGTGAAGGAACTTCAGTGTCCTCTGTCTGGTGAAGGAACTTCAGTGCCCTCTGTCTGGTGAAGGATCTTCAGTGTCCTCTGGTGAAGGAACTTCAGTGCCCTCTGTCTGGTGAAGGAACTTCAGTGCCCTCTGTCTGGTGAAGGAACTTCAGTGCCCTCTGTCTGGTGAAGGAACTTCAGTGCCCTCTGTCTGGTGAAGGAACTTCAGTGTCCTCTGTCTGGTGAAGGAACTTCAGTACCCTCTGTCCGGTGAAGGAACTTCAGTGTCTCCTGTCCGGTGAAGGAACTTCAGTGCCCTCTGTCCGGTCTAGGAACTTCAGTGTCCTCTGTCTGGTGAAGGAACTTCAGTGTCCTCTGTCTGGTGAAGGAACTTCAGTGCCCTCTGTCTGGTGAAGGAACTTCAGTGTCCTCTGTCCTGTGAAGAAACCTCTCAGTGTCCTCTGTCTGGTGACGGAACTTCAGTGTCCTCTGTCCGGTGAAGGAACTTCAGTGTCTCCTGTCCGGTGAAGGAACTTGTTACAGCTGATACAAATCCTGCTATAAATCTGCAGTGTGTCTACTTCCTACTTTCATGGAAGCAGACACAGGGTTAACATCCTGTGTTTACAAATTAGTTGTTCTGCCGTGGCAGAGGAGATTCCTGAGCTGACCCAGCCAAGGGATCAAACTACACTGATGATTAGTCACATATGAGGGGGAATTAGGCAGGCTAAGCTCTCTAAAAACATACAGGGTGAATTTCTCTCTGTTATTATTATTATTGATTTATAAAGCGCCAACATATTCTGTGGCGCTGTACAAAGTAAGAAACAAACATGGGGTACATAATAATACAGACAATGGTGTACACCAATATACAAGATACATAATTAGTGGCAAAATACTAAAGTGATTCAAAATACACATTATAAAATAAATGATTGGTAATGACAGTAATAAAAGTAATATGATGAATAAAATGTATAATGATTTCCAAGACACAAAAGGGGAGAGAGCCCTGCCCTTGCGAGCTTACAATCTAAAGGGAATGGGGAGGGGGGGGGGACAAGAGGAGAGGTTGTATACAACAAATATATAGAATATGGCCTCAATTCAGGGAGCATTATCAAACATTTATCAAACACTTTATCAAACGTTTGATAATTTACCTCATGGGTAAAATCTCATTTTAAATTCACTAAGGTGTTATATATTTATCGAATGTTTTACCGATAAAACGTTCAACAAATATATAACACCTTAGTGAGATTTTACCCATGAGGTAAATTATCAAACGTTTGATAAACGTTTGATAATGCTCCGTGAATTGAGGCCTGTGTGTTTTAGGATACCTAGTAGGAGTGCAATTTGGTCTTAGGAAAGAGGGGAGTGGCCTAAGGTACCACATATGCTTGTCGGAACAAATGAGTTCTTAGAGAGCGTTTAAAGGTAACAAGGGTTGGCGAGTGACGGATGTGTTGTGGGAGGGCATTTCAGAGGAGGGGTGAAGCGTGTGCAACAGTTTCCTTCTGTCTTGTGCAATAGTTCAGGTTCACTTTAAAAGGATATAAATATGGCCGCCTCTATACCCCTCTCACTTCAGGTTCCCGTTAATGGTCAGCGCTCCTGGCTGCGATACGTGTTGCCATTCTATAAATAGGGAATAAATAGAATATTCCTGTGTAGAGATACCCTGGTGTTTTGTTTAACAGGCCTTTCTTCAGCATAATAAGATGGATAAAGTCCATTTGCCTGGGTCTGACTCCTGCGAAGCATTTTATGTTATTTGTAGATTTGTGGCCGCGCTGCAGCCGTGTCCTTGATGTTGGTTGGAGGGGATTAGTGTTTATTTTTCAGTGTAAGTGGACGGGATTCCTGCTTTTGTAGGCCTGACTAACAGCTGCGGTCCAGCTGCTGGCAACCCCGCTGAGGGAGAGTGTTAAAACCTCTCAGGGGTCAGAGCTGTGGTATGTCGGTTTCCATAGCAACCAACCAAAGGACCACTTTCTCCGAACAATCCCCCCACTCAGCCCTGTCCTGCAGTTAGCTCAGCTAAAGGGTATGCAGCTCAGGGGGGAGGAAGGCAAGATCTAGTGGTGGTGGGGGGAGGAGGGGGGAAGGAGACGCTAAGGACATGTCTTTTAGAAATAACGTTATATATTCGTTCCTTAACGAACAGTCGTCGTGGTAATTGGCGTGTGTGGAGTGCGTGCGTCAACTGCTTTCACATTTTTATACAAACGCTATAATGACATGCATCTTCTCTGCTATGCTGGGAATCTGAGGAGGGCTGACTGGGCCATTATCATCAAGCATGAGGAAGGATGAACATGGCAGGAGTTTACCGCAAGCAGATATGACTGACTCTGACGCATCATCTTCTACAGGCGGGAGATACGCAAGCTTTACGGTCATCACTTCCCCACGCACAACTCCAAGACTTCTCTAGAACTGCTCCCTCCACGGTCCCGGTGCTCCCACACCTGGCATGTTAGTCATACTCCTACTGTTAAAGCATACCTGTACTCCCTCACTTCCCCTAAAGAGGCCCTGTAGTGACCTATACAGTAGAAGGCAGTGCATTATTCATCAACTTTTACAGTAATCATCCTGGTTTCAGCATCAGAAACACTTTCCACATCTATTTATTGCTGTATATTCTTATAAAACTCCGCCCCTCTAGGGATGTCACAGCCTAGGCTGTTTAGCTATGTGGGATTCTTCTCCCAGAGCATTCTGGGCAACCAGGTATTATTTGTACTGGCTTAGAAAACGCTGATTATACAAACATTCTGCAGAGGTGCACCTGACAAAGCTAAAGATCTTACCACCTGAGATACAATTGAGAAAGTAAATCAGGAGAAGAAAGATTTTACAATTACTAAATAATTTATAAATTAATAATTAAAAAAAAAAATCTATTTTATTAATTACAGTATTTTCCCTACAGGTCTTCTTAAAGAGGATCTCCAGTGAAAATAATGTAATAAAAAAAGTGCTTAATTTTTACAATAATTATGTATAAATGATTATTTAGTCAGTGTTTGCCCATTGTAAAATATTTCCTCTCCCTGATTTACATTCTGGAATTTATCACATGGTTAAATTTTTACTGTTGGCAGGTGATGTCAGTGGAAGTAGCTGCTGCTTGCTTGTTTGGCAGTTGGAAATAGCTGTAAACAGCTATTTCCCACAATGCAACGAGGTTCACAGACAGGAAACTGCCAGCACCATGGTCCTCACAGATTCCTGTGGGAAGGGTTTCACCACAATATCAGCCATACAGCGCCCCCTGATGACCCGTTAGAGAAAAGGAATAGATTTCTCATGTAAAAGGGGGTATCAGCTACTGATTGGGATGAAGTTCAATTCTTGGTCATGGTCTCTCTTTAAGTGACAGAGAGGCTAGATGAATGCTGGCATTAAAAAAAAAAAACAACCCAATGTCGGTAATAGAGATGAACGCACAGTTTTCATGGGATATCGACCTCTGACTTTCACATCAGAATTTTACGATTTTCCAGAAGTTGGAAACTGGTTTTTACAAATACTGTATATTCCGGCGTATAAGACGACCCCCCATCTTTTCCAGTTAAAATACAGAGTTTGGGATATACTCGGTGTATAAGAATACCCCTCTTCCAACGCACACCAGATAAAAATTTTGAAAAATCATATACTGGTGCTATGTCTGAACAGATACTGGTGCTGTACTGTATGTTGTACCCAGTATATAGGCGATTGACTGGTTGGATTGGTCAACTCTCCCTAAGTGGATTGGTCAGCTCTCCCCGTCTCCCTGTTTATCAGAGAGGCATAGAAGAACAGATCATGCTGTGCCCATCAAACACGCCTCTTTCACCCTTCTGGCTCCGCCCTTGTATCCTATTTACATCCTTCTCTGCCTCTCAGATCTCACACATGTGCGCCTGCACCGCTTCACTACAGTCCTCAGCAGCGAGATCTGAGAGGCGGTAACAGGACAGGGCGTATCACCCGGCATCAATGACACCCGGCGTATAAGACGACCCCCAACTTTTTAGATCATTTTCAAGGGTTAAAAAGTAGTCTTATACGCCAGAATATACTGTAATTACATGTCTGTAACACACAAACTTTTTTTTTTTCACACAAATAGCAAAAAATGTCGACTGAGCGCACTCAACAGACACGAAAGCGAAAACTCTAGCGAAAATTATGATTGAAATTAAAACCTATTAACATATTTTCGCAAATGTGCACTACTCATAGCTTATCTTTTGGTTAGTGGATAAATATAAACACGTTAAGTTACAATTTTTGCATTTTTGCAATGCAAAATCAGAATCCATAAAATTAGTGCAAATTTCGGTGCAAAATTTAGAATTGTATTGAATTTGGCAGCTCTGACTAGTTTTGAAGGGACGCCGTGTTGCTACTTTCCTGCACACTGTGACTGGGTAGTGCTTCTTAGTGCTTCTTTTATTCAGATTTATAGCGCTTGAAATGTGTGCATCCGCAGCTGCATCTGATTGGCTTGTTTACTAGCTGCATATATTTGCATAACATTAGCATACTTTCGCATCAACACAGAGTTATTTGCATCTTATTTACCATCCCTGGTTTCTATTACTGGTGGGTGGTTAGACAAGATTTTAATATTACCTACTGTGCTTTATTTGTATGTCTATTTTAGAATTGTATATGATATATGATAAAAGACTTTAATGAGGTTTAAATTTAAGTCAGTCCATTAGAAATGAACAATATTCCTAGTTGATACATTTGGTGAGATTATTACAGTAGGAAGAGTCTGAACAAGGCTGAGGAGCCGAAAGCTTGTTCTTTTTTTATTTTAAAGAGACTCTGTAACAAAATGTTCAGCCTTATTTCTTCTATCTTATAAGTTCCTATACCTGTTCTAATGTGGTCTGTCTAACTGCAGCCTTTCCTAGTTGCACAGTGGCTGTATTATCTCTGTTATATAATCTAATCTTCTTTCCTCTGACAGCTTTGTCGGGCTCAGGCAGGAATGTGCTGCTCTACTGTGATAGGATAGAAGCTATACACACCCTCTCCACGCCCCCTGCAGGCTCTGTATGAGTCACAGACTGAGCTCCTCTCAGCCTATCACATGCTGGTTAGCAGCCATGTCTTTGTTTGTAAACACTGCCTAAAACTGGCAATTACAAGCCAGGATTGCAGAAGGGAGTGGCAGAAACAGCACAGAGGGACCCAGGAGAACATAGTGAATAGAATGGTATGCTTTTTATTGTAAGAATTTTAGAGTACAGATTCTCTTTAAGCTAGCCAATAAATGATTTTCCTTATTCAAAACGACTTTCTATAGGAAAACACAAGTTTGCTTTCTTAAAACAGAAAGTATTTGCAATACGGTAATTGGAGGAGTGAGCTCTGAGATGTCTCCCATCATGCTTCACTGCTGAAATATGCAAATCACCCATTGTTGTCCCTGTAAGTCTTCTATGAGAAAAGTGTCTAGAGCAGGGCTGTCAAACTCAATCATGGAACGGGCCAAAATCAAAAACCTAGTCTAAGGTGCGGGCCAAATTGTTTATTAAGATTTAACATTAATTGCATAGTCTCAAACTAAGTGGTGAAATTTGCCTTCTTAAAAAGGAAGGAAACTTGCAATAATTCAGCTTAGAATGAACATCTGTGGTTACCCACAATGCACCACTGCTGAATATGCAAATGATCTCTTTATGCCCCTGTATGCCAGACTAGCATCCAGAACCGCTGGTGTATATCAAGCCTATAGCTTTAAATATTACACAGCCACATCAACCCCACATGCAAACAGCCTGTTTCGGTCTTTTGGCCCTCATCAGTGCATGGCAGGGATTGATATGGTTGTATGGGATAGGGCTTGGACCAGTACAACTGTAACCAAGCAGCCACTAGGAATGTATAGGGTGATAAAAGAGACCAAAAAGCCCTCTTACTAATAAGTAATGCTGGGTGGAATTTGCCTTCTTAAAACAGAAGGAAACTTCCAGTAATTCAGCTATAAGTGAACATCTGTGGTTACCCACAATGCACCACTACTGAATATGCAAATTATCTCTTATCGCCCTTGTAGTGGTGTAACTGTAGCCAACATGGTGGACCTGCTCCTCCCTCTTCTGCAGAGTAGTACAGTGGAAGTGGAGCAGTTTAATATGTACTGGCCCCAGTGCTGATGAAATGTGCCGTAAGGCAAGATGCTAGCCTTCACTTCTCCCATAGGGCTCGATTCACAAAGCGGTGATAATCCAGTTAAAGACTTTAGGTGTGATAACCATTTTATCACGCCTAAACTCAGTTTAGGCATGATAAGTTTAGGCGTGATAAGTTTAGGCATGATAAGTTTAGGCGTAAAAAGTTTAGGCGTGAAACGTTTAGATTAGTTTAGATCGCAAAGTCCCGAGCACAAAGCAGCGCCATTAAACTCTATGCGACGTTTCGCGCACCAGACTTTGCTAGCGCAAAACTTTTGATCAGCTGTGCACTGCCGTGGGGGGGGGGGAGGGGCAGGGGGTGTAAGGGGGGGTGGTAACCAGGAGGCACACGAGGAGGTGCGGTTCCCAAGAGGGGTCCCATTGCTAATGGGGTCCTATGCACTAAAAAAAACCATACTGGTCCATAGCGAAACACAATAATCAAAAATGGACAGCTTAGCAGGTCCTAGAGGATGTGATGTTGGACTGGTTGCAGCCAGTTTTTATCCAATGACTAGAGTTTTGGGTTTGGGTTATTCTCGGGTTTTTTGTCTGTCTTGAATTTAAAAAAATAATCTGAAAAGAAAACAATTTGGTCAGTATTCTCTAATACCGTTATTGTCTTTGATCAGTTCTTCTTGACTCTCCCATCCATGGACTGTCATTTTCTCCATCGTGTATTCAGCTGTGTGCAGCTCGCCTGGATTTACAGAAAAATGTATCACAACAGGTGCGAAGCAAACCGGAGCAAAAAGCAGAGCGTTTGCTGAAAGTAGCCAATCAGGTTTCTGAGATAAGATGATACAAGGATACTGATTGGTAGCTCTGGACTAATAACATAGGTTGTTCCAGTTTTCTCTGCACCTGTCTTGATAAATCACCTCCTCTGACATGTTTGCCATTTATTGCCTCCTGCCAGGACAGCGGAGGGTCTATTGATGCCATGACTCCCTTCCTTTCTTGTCTTTGTGGTAGCATTTCCTCACTATAAGTCAAAACGTCCATTGTGTGCAGGGAGAACCTCACAATGATGCGGAATCCTTAAGACCACCACATACCGTGATTAATCCCCCCATAACCTGACACCCCTCTCCCTGTCAGCAAGAGGTATTGAGTTACAAAGCAAACTTTGACCCCAGCGACCTTTGGATTCAGTCCTAAATCTCTTGATAATAGGACATAAATAAATTCACCGCTCTGAACCGCTTTCTGACCAAACACCGCCAGCTAGGACTCCAGAGCCTCTCCAGGTGGAGCAGTACATGTCTCATCCCGCTATGAGTGACCTCTGCCCATGGACTTCCTGTT
Organism: Hyperolius riggenbachi; assembly: GCF_040937935.1. Taxonomy (NCBI): domain Eukaryota; kingdom Metazoa; phylum Chordata; class Amphibia; order Anura; family Hyperoliidae; genus Hyperolius; species Hyperolius riggenbachi. The sequence continues at coordinate 16,309,176 of NC_090651.1, read as the reverse complement.
GTCAAAACAACCTTGGCAAAGTGTCAGCGATTGACTGGAAATAAATACCAAATTCAGGACACAGTGAAATGGTTAAAAAAGGAACTTTACCGAATGTAGCTTGATAAATAAAATTGCTTATTTTTAACAATATTACTTTAGAAATGATTTAGTCAGTGGTGTGACATGATTACCATTAGCAGGTGCATCACTGCGGAATGCTTGTTTGTTGTGTGTTCTGAAGTCAGTAGAAACAACACTTGGTCTCCCAGAATACTCTGGGAGGAGCATTCTGCATAACTTAACAGCCTAGGCTAAACATCACTGGGAGGGTGAGATTGCATACCTATATACAGCTATATATAGATATAGGAAGTCTTCATGTTGCTGGAACCAGGATAATTAACATATAAAGGGGTATCCCTGAATGAATTACTACCTTGCACTATATGTCACTACAGGGCCTCTTTAAGTTAGCACCATTAAGGGCCCGTTTCCAATAGCGTGAATCCGCATGCAGACAACGCATGCAGATTCGCATAGACAATACAAGTGGATGGGACTGTTTCCACTTGTCAGTTTTCATTTGCGTTTTTCTGTGCAGGATTTTTCTGCACGGTAGACCTTGCAGAATTCGCCTGCGAGTGGAATGCATGCGAATCGCAGGCAATGTATTTAATAGGGAAATCGCTTGCGCTTTCCCCATGCGTTTTTGCCGAGAATTCGCATGCGAATTCGCATAGATACCAATGTAAATCCACACAGGCAGTGACATGGTTAAATTCGCATGCAAAATCGCTGCAAAAAACGCATGTGGAATCACATCTGTATGCGATTTCGTCAGCGGTGGAATCCAGGCAATTCCACACCGCAATAGTGGAAACGAGCCCTGAAATAAAATATTGGACTGAAGAAAATTTTATGAATTAATGCCACTAAATTAAATGCCAGTCATACCCTAATTTTGTGCTGACATAAGGTGTTAAATTATTTTCAGAAAAGACTCTACTAACGTATTTAATTAATATATAATACTTACAGTGAACCTTAAAGTAAAGGACTAAAAATCTACTCAGCAGAACTGAAAAGGCTTGGTGTTTCTTTAACAGTTTCACAGCATCGGAACTTTGTTTTTCTTACCAAAGCATCATTTTTAGCTGCATTTTTAGCTAAGCTCCACCCATCAAAGAAAAAAGCTTTTTTTCCCTGAAGCTGTGCAGAGCATGATGGGATTTCCTATGTTGTTATTCACGTTGCATAGCAACTGGGAGAGGTGCTCAGGACACAGGACAGTTGAAACTGTGTCTCATGCTCCCTGTCACCTCCTTTCAACCAAAAAAGATGGCTGCCGTCATGAAATCAAACATTTGCCTGTTCTTTTAAAACATTGTGGGTAAGAGATTATATTACCTATCTATTTTTATTAACATAACTAATGTAACTTAATGACAGTATGTTTGTTTAAGCTGGAGTTCCTCTTTAACTGTAAACAAAAAAAAAGTTTCACTTACTTGGGATTTCAACCAGCCCCCTGCAGTCATCCTGTGCCCACAGCGTGCCAAACCGATCCTCCATTCCCCTGCTTAGTTTTGATTCTGCCAACTGATCAGTTGGCGGGCCATGGCGCCTGCTCGGCCTTGGCAGCGGGCATCCTCATACACGTTCACATCAGCGAGCGCATCCTGGGTGGGAGCAGTAAGAGGTTCTGGGTGGGAGCAGTAAGAGGATGCGCTCGCTGACATGCACGCATATGAGGATGTTCGCTGTCAGGGCCGTGCAGGCGCACTTGGTCGAAACTAATCCTCGACAGAGGATCGGTTCGGCTGCGGGCACAGGACGGCTGGTCGAAGCCCCAGGCAAGTGAAACTTTTTTGTTTTGTTTTGTTTACAGTTAAAGAGAAACCGTAACCAAGAATTGAGCTTTATCCCAATCAGTAGCTGATACCCCCTTTCCCATGAGAAATCTATTCCTTTTCTCAAACGGACCATCAGGGGGCTCTGTATGGCTGATATTGTGGTGAAACCCCTCCCATAGGAAACTCTGAGGATCATGGTCCTGACAGTTTCCTGTCTGTGAACCGCATTGCATTGTGGGAAATAACAGCTATTTACAGCTGTGTCCAACTGCCAAAAAAGCAAGCAGCATCTCCTTCCACTGACATCACCTGCCAGCAGTAAAAATGTCTCCATGTGATGAATGGCAGAATGTAAATCAGGGAGACGAAAGATTTTACAATGGGAAAACACTGACTAAATCATTTATACATAATTATTGTAAAAATGAAGTACATTTTTAATTACGTTATTTTCACCGGAGTTCCTCTTTAAAGAGGAACTCCAGTGAAAATAATGTAGTAAAAAAAGTGCTTCATTTTTTACCATAATTATGTATAAATGATTTAGTCAGTGTTTGCTCATTGTAAAATCTTTCCTCTCCCAGATTCACATTCTGACATTTATTACATGGTGACATTGTTACTGTGGGCAGGTTATTTAGCTGTTTCTAGCTGCTCTGTCTGTTACAGACAGCTAATAACAGCTATTTCCTGTCTCTGAACATTGTTACATTGTGGCAGTTTGCCAGCAGTACCGCGGTATTCAGAGCCTCTTGTGGGAGGGGTTTCAGCACAAAATCAGTCACACAGCGCCCCCTGATGGTCTGTTTGTGAAAATCATTGTCTTTCTCATGTAAAATGGGGTATCAGCTACTGATTGGGAAAAAGTTCAATTCTTGGTTGGAGTTTCTCTTTAAGTTTGCTTTAAACACAGCTAGTAATGGTGGCAGTGTGGTGATGTAGTGGTTAGCCCTCTTGCCTTGCAGAGTCCTGAGTTCCATATGCCTGGTCAGAGAATTATTCTCTACGTGGAGATTCTTGCTTGCCTGGGTTTCCTCCGGGTGATTTAATTTTCTCCTACATACCAACAATCCACCATATATGTATACTTCATATCATACATACTGTACCTCCCATACAACCCCCCTCACCAGTGAGAGATCACTATGGCCAGTCAGAAGCTTTGTCGACCAATCAGGTGGGTTGCTGGCACCAGACCGGCCATCAACATTTTATAAAATTTTGTAATTTTTCACAGTAGAGGTCATCTAAAGTTGCATGTCCCACGCTGAGAATCTGGGATTCACCATCATTTGTCATGTTGTGAGCCTGATATGTTCTTACAGAAGGTGTTTTTTTTAATTCACTGATTTATTTTTTTAACACTTTCCGGTAAGCGTTCCGTGCCCCCCACACAGCACTTCCTCTGGAGAGAACATTTATAGAGGCGGATAAGCACAAAGAATGCAAATCTGCTCCCCTATTACAGAGAAAACCGCCTCGCGTTTCCCAGTGACAGCATCTGCTGAGCAATCTGTGATCAGACACAAACTATTTATTTATTGTCAATTAGATTTTTTGCTTGCATTGTATTTACATAAAACAAGGAAACAATGATAATTATTACGGCGTTTGTGATCCAGAACTCCTGGCAGGATAGTGCGCTGTCTTCTGTACAGAAATATTGTCATTGGATTAGTCCTGTTTCCAGAGGATGGCCTGGAACGAGGAAGCGGAAGAGCGATAGCGTGGAGAGCTGATCGTGGTATGCAAGTGACAATTGGTGTCCAGGTTGGGACCGGGTCAGACTGGGTCAGACTATAGCATAGTCCTCACTGATAAATAATTACAGCCATAAAATACTTTCCTATCAGTAAATGGCTTCTGAGAGCAGGAAAGAGATAAAAAGGGTCCGTTTATTTTCACCTCAGATGTCCTTTAAGACTTTAAGTTTATCAGGCTGGGCCTTTGCCGATCCCAAAGTGCAGCTGAACTCACCCTAGGCCTTAAAGGAGTTATATGCAAGACTGCAAGTTTGACTTCCCTCCTGCTGGCCATGCAATAATATGAGGCGGTAGATGGGATCATAGAAGGTGCCAGCCAGGCCCCTGGACAGCCAGCAGGCCCTAGACACCTGCTTAGAGTGCTTTAGGGAAGATCCAGCTCTGCTGTTATTCACAAGGCAAAGAGGACAAATCCCTGCCATGTTGGATGCAGTCTTGTAACTATAATTCATGCCCCCTCCCCAGCGAAATGTTAATGGGGCCCCTCCATGTTCCGTTGCCTCCCCTTTGTGCCCTTCACTGCCTGGGGGGCCCATCTCACAAGGGTCATAAAACAAGTGTGGCCATCAGGATCGTCACACCCATAACCAGTGTAGCCACAAACACATCTGATCTGGAGGATCGACCCCTTTATCAGAGGGAGTCAATCTATTAGTTGGGGCCCCTTTACAACTCTGCCCCCCCCCCCCTGCGATCGCATGGGCTGCACCCCTCTAGCTAAGCCCTTGGTTGCAGGGGCGTAACAATAGATCCGGCAAGGGATGCCTCTGCAGGGGGCCCAGAAGCCACAGGGGACCCGTGGGGGGAAAAGTTTGAGAGACTGACAACTAAGGGCAAGGAGAGAAAAAACGTATTCTGCTCTCGTACCATTGTTATATTGACTGCATGTGTCCACCACACAGATAACGACTCATACACACTTTGGAATTTGTCCACTGTCGCTGCTCCCTAGGGTTCGTAAAAAACATCTGTCTCTCACTGCTGCAAAGTTCTGATGACTTCATGTACAACCTAACAAACAAAGGAGTCACATTTTGAAAAAAAGTTGTAGACTTTCCCTTTTCAGCAATCACTCCGAAAGGATTCCTAGATTCTTATCACACACGTTAATGACCTTATGGCTCTGATTACTTTTACAACACAGTGGAGTGGAGATTGATGTCTGACTGTTGCCGCCTCATTGAGAGCTTGTTGTCTCACATGGAGTCCAAGATCCTGTAATAAGAGTATCAATCAGTGACATTCTGAATGTTTTGCCAAAGTTACAGTAAATATGTATGTATTTTATGTTCAGCATGTCATTGTTGTTCCTCCATATAGCATGTGCTCTCACATAGTAAAATAATACAGCTGTGTGTGTATGTATGTAGTGGGAGCAGAGCTGCAATGAGGGACTTGTCGGCTGCAAGGAGCTGGAGGAAGCCCCGGGTAAATAGATCTGGGGGTAAAATAGATTGCCTGACATTTCCTTTAAGTCTAAGTGTTGTTTTCTGCATGGGGAAAACACATTGGTCCTCAGTTTTCCTGTGCAGAAAGCGAGGGGGGTGGGGGGCCCCTTCCAAAGTTTTGCAGGGGGGCCCAGTGATGTCTAGTTACGCCCCTGCTTGGTTGGATGCAGACTGGGCCACCTCCCGCTCCTTAGCCCAGAGCAGCCACTCTGATTGCTACGCCGCTACCAATAATAATTGCAGTTAGTTAGTTGCCCTTCTTTCCTCCTTCATTATCCGTTATTCACTGCTCCACTCTCCACGTTGCTTGTTTGCATCGCCATGGTTACAGTCTTTCATCTTCTATACAGATGACCTGGAATAAGCTGAAAATACAGTTTTTGCAGCTAATGTCCTTATCCATCAGTTTCAGTGGATTTAGCTCTCTCCGGGCTCCCGGTCCCTCCTTCCTGCTGACTTGGCTGTACAGCATTGTGTGTTCTGGAGTCAGCCCTGGACCCAGAGCTCCCACCATCTGGAATCGGCTCCCTCGGCCCCCTCTGCTATCAGTGAGGCAGCATTATTCATATTACAAGATCAGGGCAGCCCGTTCATTGCCAGCGGTAAGGACATCCCATGTCAACATTTTTATTTCGGTCTCAGAACATGCTGCTCATTGAAAAAAGCGCAGACAACAGACGCCCTTCGCGAGCCTCATTGAAATGAGAGACTGTTCCCCGGTCACTGTCATTCCTCTTATCCAACACGAGGCTAAATTGTGTACAGAATGGAGGACTGATGAGCCAATTCTGCATCTTTCTGGCAGCAACTCTTATGCCTGCATTTACTTCTTCTGTTACTTTTTTATTATTATTATTATTATTCTCACATCTGCATTTTCTTCTTCTGTTACTTTTTTTTAAATGATTATTATTCTCGCAGTCAGGATGATAAAAGCCAGCACAAATGTAGTCTATCATTTGCTGGTATTAGACCGCAATTTTTTCTCTGTCATTTTTCATCTCGCTCAATCTTTTACTACCTTCTAACATAGAATACAGCAGCTGCAGTACTATTATTATTATTATTATTATCCTGTATTTAAATAGCGCTGACATCTTCATGTCACTGATTGTCCTCAGAGGAGCTCATGATCTAATCCTACCGTAGTCATAGTCTAATGTCCTATCATATTATTACTATGTTTTTATATAGCACTATTTATATAGCACTAACATCTTCTGCAGCACTTTACAGAGTACATAGTCATGTCACTGACTGTCCTCAGAGGAGCTCATGATCTAATCCGACCATAGTCATAGCCTTATGTCCTATACCATATTATTATACTTCTTTTTACTCTACAAATCTATGGGTTGTACATAGCACTTACATTAAACCAAGAAATATACAATTTGGAGGAGCTCACAATCTAATCCCACAATAGTCATGTCACTGACTGTCCTCAGAAGAGCTTACAATCTAATCCCTACCATAGTTCTAGTCTAATGTCCTACCATATTATTATTATGTATTTATATAGCACTGACATCTTCTGCAGCACATTACAGAGTACATAGTCATGTCACTGACTGTCCTCAGAGGAGCACACACTCTAATCCTACCATAGTCATAGTCTAATGTCCTACCATATCATTATACTTCTTTTTATACTACAAATCTATGGGTTGTACATAGCACTTACATTAAACCAAGAAATATACAATTTGATTTGGAGTAATTTTTGGAGAGTGACTGCCCCCTGGAACCACATCCTTTGGAGCATGAAACCCCAGAAAGACCAATATCTGCCTGGAGATCTGATACTTCCTAAATAGCACACTTAAAGTTTCCAGGTTTTTTTCTCCTGTCCTTTCCTGTTGTTTTGATATATACACTTTAAAAGGCAGTATAAAAGTTTAGAAATGGCCAGCTAATGAAGATGTGAGCGGTTTTCTGGCGTAGCACATAGTTGGGGAAACTTATCAATCTTGCCGCACAGCGTGAAATGCAAACAGAAGCCTCGCCTCTGATACGCGACGTGACTCACATTTGTTATTCCATTGCTGCTCCATTCATTAATATATCTCTCTGGTACTGTAACAAAGGCTGAGATTACAGCAAGTGAGACTCCTATTATTTGCACTTCGGCTACCATCACTTCAACTAGGACAGTGATCTGCAAACTTGGCTCTCCAGCTGTTAAGGAACTACAAGTCCCACAATGCCTTTGCCTTTTTGAATCATGACTGTGGCTGTCAGACTCCTGCAATGCATTGTGGACTTGTAGTTCCTTAGCAGCTGGAGAGCCAAGTTTGCAGATCACTGAACTAGGAGCAACCCCCATAGGGGATTGTAATATAGATTAGGAGGGAAGAAGGCACCCCAAAAAGTATTTAAAACAGTTTACAAGGTAAGAAAACTTATGGTACCTAAAGGTATAAAACACAGCTTGTAAAAAATATGGTCATTTATTGTCAATGCGTTTCACAGGTATCCAACCGCTTCCTCGTGTCAATGATCAGAGTCTAAAGCCCCTGAACAAGCATGCAGATCAGGTGCTCTGACTGAAGTCAGACTGGATTAGCTGCATGCTTGTTTCAGGTGTGTGATTCAGCCACTACTGCAGCCAGAGAGATCGTCCGGACTGCCAGGCAACTGGTATTGTTTACAAGGAAACATCCATATCCCTCTCAGTTAAAGTTTAAGTTAGCACGGCGCTATGACCTTTTAAACCATTTTTAATATTTAATAATCCTTCCCTCCTAATCAAAATATTGCTGAGGTCTATGACCCAGGATTAATTGTGCAATAATGCCTACTATACAGTACTGAGCAAAAGTTAGTCATATCTCTGTTGCGCTATCCTAACTCTTTTCTGGTGCAATATAGAGAACATGGAAACACAGTTTAGGACTGTAACGTTACATCTGAACAAACTCCAGGTATATTGTCCTTTGGATAGGCAAGATCAAAGTGGAGTTTTTTAGCCATAAGGCACAGCGCCAGGTATGTGAAAAGCCAAAAGAGCACACTAACAGAAACAGCTCCTACCAACTGTGAAGCGTGGTGGTGGAGGGATGAGGATTCGGTCTTGTTTTGCAGCCACAGGACATGGGCACCTTGCAGTCATTAGTTTCAACATGCACTCCTGTGTAAACCAATGTACTGTACAGGTAAATGTGTGACCATCTATTGGACAGTTAAAGCTTGGCAGTAAAGTGGGTCACGCAAGGACAAATATTGAGTACTATATACTCAGCACATAAATTATAGCCATCTATCTGAGCTTCATTTAAAGTATCCCTTCAGTGAAAAAAAGTACCGCAAATGGGCACTCAAAGCTTCTGGATAATCCACAGGCTTCCCCCGTCCTCCTCAAATGGCCCATTTCCCGTGCCGTGTCCTCCAAAAAATTGTTGAAGCCCCTTGTTGGCGGCTTGCACATGCGCAGCAGCACAGACCTGATCAGGCTTGGCATTTTACAGAAATGCCAAAGGATCATATGGGGTGCGACCCGAGCTTAGGGAGGACACAGCACTGGAACGGCCTATGGAGGAGCATGGGGGAAGCTTCTGGAGGATATAACTTTTTGCTGTTTGAACCTTATGGGTTTGCTTTAAAAAGGAACTTAAAGGGAACCTTAACTGAACGGGGGGTAAAGAGTTTTACTTACCTGGGGCTATTACCAGCCCCCTGCAGCAGTCCTGTGCCCTCGGCGCCGCTCTGGAATCCTCTGGTCCCCCGCTGTCACTTAGTTTCGTTTTTGACGACTCACCAGTCGCCGGCTGCAATACGTATTATTGGACGCATTCACCAATGCAATTAGCGCTATTGCGGACCGCAACGCGTACAAAAATACGCGTTGCCGCATTCCGCACGCGTAGATATGCGGCAACGCGTATTTTTGTACGCGTTGCGGTCCGCAATAGCGCTAATTGCATTGGTGAATGCGTCCAATAATACGCATGGCGGCCGGCGACTGGTGAGTCGTCAAAAACGAAACTAAGTGACAGCGGGGGACCAGAGGATTCCAGAGCGGCGCCGAGGGCACAGGACTGCTGCAGGGGGCTGGTATTAGCCCCAGGTAAGTAAAACTCTTTACCCCCCGTTCAGTTAAGGTTCCCTTTAAGTGAAAAGGGGAAAACAAGATAAATCAATACATTGCAAAGTGAGACGTTAAAAAATAGAGGAGAGATCAAGAAATGATTGACATTCCCCATGTAATTTGTTTATATTGTTTTATCCACAATCAGCCTTCCGGTTATCATCTTTACTACTGGCAGACATGAAAAAAAAACATAGAACACAAACTGCCATTAGCTATAACCACACTCCCTAACATTGCCATGAGCTAATTTTTTTTTTTTGTTACAGATATACAGATGCACAGAGGGAGATACAGGTTGCTTGGCAGTTGTAAACAGCTGTTGTTTCCCACAATGCAATGAGGTTCACAGACAGGAAACTGTCAGGACCTAGGCCCTGACATCACACTGTGGGAGGGGTTTCACCACAATATCAGTCTTACAGCGCCCCCTGATGAGCTGTTTGAGAAAAGGTAAACATTTCTCATGGGAAAGGGGGTACCAGCTACTGATTGGGATGACGTTCAATCCTGAGTTCTGCTTTAAATACAAGAGCATTTATTACTGAATGTAGGAACACTGAAACATGCAGTGAATACAGCAAGGACCACCTGGGGCCCCTTAATAATGGGCCTCATAGCCAATGTTTAGTAATTGTTATACCCATGATCAGATTTTATTTTTTTTTAATACTGTAGTATTAGCATTTTTTAATAAATAAATCAAGTCTCAGATCACTTCTCTGAGGTTCGTCTCCTTCTGCATCAGATATTTGTAAACCGCCGCTATCAATCATCCTCAGGAGCAGGTGCAGGAGTTGAAAGGCCCAGAAGACACATTGCCAACCCTTTGATAAATAAGAGTTGGTTTGATTTGTGCTAGATAAACGTCTGCTTCCTCTGCAGCATCAGCTGACGGATCCCTCCTGCCTAAGCGCCTTGTTTGATTTAGCTGGGTTGTTTAACTTGAAGCTGAAACTATATAGCTAATGAACTGAACGCTTGGGTACAGATGTCATAAGGCCCCATAAGATGAGCCTCTCCCGTAGACGGCTTCATTCCATGTTGGATCAGCAGAAGAGTTCTTTGAAGGAACAGGTGTCAGGAGCAATGGTCGAGAAGTATTGTTCTCCAAGGGGGACTAATTACTAGCACTGTTCACCAGCATATGGCATCTTACACGTCTGGCGGGTGTAATACACAGCGGCAACCAAATGGAGCATAGGATTGCTTGGCACGGGACTAAAAAGCTTCCATTTGTACATGGTTATAGCTGCACTTAAAGGGCAATTCAAACAACTTTGGGCAAATGTCTAAAAATCTCGTTTACCTCAGCATTCCTTCAGCAGTCGTGACATTTTTTCGGTCAGCCGTATTTGACCTGAGATTTGTCTTTTGACAAAAACTGTTTCACGAGAACTGTTGGTTTCCCGTAATATGATCAGAGATGTTTGTGTGTAGCAGAACTCAAGGAGAAACCTGATCGCTTGGATCAGGTGATCATTTGTAAGGCTCTGATATGCTGTCTTCACTCCTTGGTTTAGCCCACACAGGAAACATAAGCAGCAAGTGATCACGGCCAGCCAATCAGCCATTAGCAATTTGAGGTGTGTGATTGGCAGTGCCGGTGTCCAGAAAAGGTATCTTCCCCCGAAACACCTCGCCACTGGCTCAGCACTGGAGTCAACGGCTTTGTGCTTGTAAACTTCTGACAACAGAACTGGTGGGCGATCCGAACCGGTGACCACCTCCATTTGATTGGTTCATTTCCAAGCTGTGTATAATTTGCATAAACTCTAAAATCTTACCATTTTTATTGGCGGTCCCCGATGATCAAACTTCCAACAGGGAAATTAGATAATGAACCTGAAAATGAGGGTAAATATTAAAGAGGAATTCCAGTGAAAATAATATTAAAAAATACAATACAATACAATAATTATGGATAAATGATTTAGTCATTGTTTGCTCAATGTAAAATCTTTCCTCTCCCTGATATACATTCTGACATTTATCACATGGTGACATTTTTACTGCTGGCAGGTGATCTCACTGTAAGGAGATGCTGCTTGCTTTTTTTGGCAGTTGGAAACAGCTGTTATTTCCCACAATGCAACAAGGCTCCCACAGTATGATGTCAGAACCATGGTCCTGACATCACACTGTGGGAGGGGTTTCACCACAATATCAGCCATACAGCGCCCCCTGATGATCCGTTTGAGAAAAGGAATAGATTTCTTATGTAAAATGAGGTATCAGCTACTGATTGGGATGAAGTTCAATTCTTGGTAACGGTTTCTCCTGAACAGAACAGAAATGGATATGGAGGCTGCCATGTTTATTTCCTTTTAAACAATACCAGTTTCCTGGTTGTCTTTCTGATTCACTGCCTCTAATACTTTTGATCATAGCCCCTGAACAAGCATGCAGCAGATCAGATGTCTGACTGAAGTGTGACTAGATTAGCTGTATGCTTGTTACAGGTGTTTGATCCAGATACCACTGCAGCCAAAGATCAGCAGGACTGCCAGGCGTCTGGTATAGTTTAAAAGGAATTAAATGCCTTCATTACCCCCTCAGTTCAGGTATCCTTTAAAAATCTTTGTGGCTCATAACATTCATATGGCCAAAAAACAAAATATAAAAATGAAAGCATAAACGGCAAATATAATTCTCATTTGCGGCCTGATGCAGTAAAAGTGCTCTGATTTATGGTTTAATGTGTAGTCCGGGGGCTGAGCTGTTTAGCGGTGTTATGTGGGTGGCGGCAGGTCCTCTTTAAGCTGGTAAAACAGTGCAGTCATTGAGAAAGGATCCCGAGGCTCAGCGGCTCTGTCCCCCTTGTGATGTTCCACTTGGCGCCGGTTCCACCGTGATCTCCATCTGCACCTACTTTACTGAGGCTTCTACGGAAGAACTTGTGACTAATAAACTAGCAGAGCGTCGGAGGTGTTGGTATGGAAAGACTGCCAATTTTCCTGTTGAAGAGGTGTTGGCAGGGAGCTGCAGTCATTTAATACCTGTCTTCAGCTGCTATCTGCAGCCACATAGTTTAGGGATGTTAGCATGCTAGTTTATCCCATGCCATCTGCGTCACTCCCAGGCTCCTGTTTCATCAGCCTGTTCCAGGACAACTACCCCCATTTTCTTCCTTGACTCGCTCACAAGACCAGCCTGCTGTCCGTCTCCCTTTCTTCAGCATCGCAGCCTTAACCCTTTAACAGCCAATTTCTTTAGAGGCTTGCAAGAGCTCGTTATTTTAGCACATTTTTTTTTATTTCTTACTTCTTATATTTCCTTGCTTCTAATTAGTGCTCTGCTGTAATGTTTATTTATGGCCACTTGTCACTAGGGGGCGGTGTGAGACAACAATAGAGGACTTCTGCTTTCAGTTTCTATATTTTCTGCTAATAGAGAGAGATCAACGCATTCCAAGAATTTACAGCAGAACCAGTTCTGACTGAGGTCAAAAGCAGCACACTTATCCCAAATGAGATAACTCTACTGAAGCTGCCAATGGGTTAAAGAACCAAAAAATGAAAAATGTCACATACATACATATAAGATGTACTTTTGTCCTTAAGTAAAATGTACTGTAAATTACTTTTTTTATTATGTCACTGTCGCTTACAGTAGCTATTATTAGCCTGACAGATTTGACAGGTTTAGGAGTAGTCCATTTCGGAATGGGGGATTCTCAATTTAAGAATGACTAAATGATATTTTTTTTAAGTTCAGTCTTGCAGCAATCATATGATCATTAATCCTTTAGCAGCCTATTTATTTAGAGGCTTACAAATAAAATTCTATTAATACGTGAATTTCATTCCACCTCACTTTTTTCATTTTATTTGTTTTTAACGCATTTGATCTTCTCTGGGCACCTCGTTCCCCTTTATCCTGTGCCTTCACCCTTCTTTCGGAGGGGGATCAATCCTCTTTGACCAGTTTAGGTCATTTGAGATTCGCTTTTTATCAAGAGTGCGACCATCACCAGCTCTGTCTGGTCACCCGAGTGGAGGCGGGGTTATACATCTCCACCTGCTTCTAGTGGTCGGTTGCCCTTCTGCAACCCACCTTTGTGAGTATAATCCATCCGCATATTATACATGCTTCTGGTACTGTGACATACTGCACCCTATGGGCTCCTGTTGTCTCTGTGTTTTCTTTTTGCAGGGTGCGATTTTTATTACCCCTACTTTTTTTCTCTTTAAAGGGGTGCTATGGCGAACATTTTTACAATTTAAAATATGTGCAAACATAAACAAATAATAAGTATGTTTCTTCCGGAGTAAAATGAGCCATAAATTACTTTTCTCCTATGTTGCTGTCACTTACAGTAGGAGGTAGAAATCTGACAGAAGCGACAGGTTTTGGACTAATCCATCTTTTCAAAGTGGGATTCTCAGGGATTTATTTTTAAAAGCACTTAGTGAATGGCAGTTGCTCTGTCCAACTGCCAAAAAACTGTGTAGCGAGCAGGAAAGCTGGCCAGCATAATTGTTTAAATCCTTTTTAGTCAATATCTTTATAAAGTATAAAAGCCTTGCTGAGAATCCCCTATGAAGAGATGGACTAGTCCAAAACCTGTCACTTCTGTCAGATTTCTGCTACCTACTGTAAGTGACAGCAACATAGGAGAAAAGTAATTCATGGCTCATTTTACTCTGGAAAAAAATGTACTTCTTATTTGTCTATGTTTGCACATATTTTAAATGTTACAATTTTCACCATAATGCCCCTTTAATGGAACTAGCAGTTGAATACATGAAATATATAATATAATAGCTCTGTAGTGCCCTCTCCAGGCAGCAGGTGCCACTTTAGGCATCTGCCTGGTGTGCCTATGCTGAAAAACAGCCCTGCCTGAGAGGTAGTGGAGACTAGCATGGAGTAATACAGCACTAGTGACTTCAATACTGAAATATATTTCTGCAGAAAACTAATTGCGATTGTGTGGACAAGGCGGTAGAAGTGGTTGCGACACAATTGGGGAGGGATACCCCTAAAGGGTTAGGATAAGCGCACTAACACGCTCCTAAATCAGCCCCACAAGGCCCACGTAGAAGGCTGGAAGTGCGCTGCTGCGGCCGACCGCGCTCTCGCGTAACATGCCTTTAATTACCGTGTTGTCGTGTTGCAAAATGTAAATACGTTACTATATTTAACCCCTGTGTACGGCAACGCCACGTTACTTCCAGACACGGCAAAGAGTCTCCGACACTCAGGAAAACAATGTCGCCAAGGACAGTCGGAAGGAAAACGTGTGAATTTACTCTTAAACCTGCCAACACGTTAGCAGAATTAAACACTTCTCTGTAAAGCGCCGTGTTTTTATTTCACGTTTTTTTATAGGCTGATTCCAACGGTTTGGTTGTCATAGAAACAGCCTCCCCAGAAAAAGGTCACCAGCTAGCAAGTCTGGTTTAGGAACAACTGGCAGAGATTAGAAGATTAACTAATATTTCTTTCCTTTATTCGCTGAAAGGAAAAAAATCAAATCAGCCTGAACTTTCAGCTCCGCCTTCCAGCGCGGAGAGGGGAAAAATCCCTGTAATCAAGTTTTTTTCTTTCCCTCCTCTTCTCTGGCGGCATGTGGTCCACTGATGTGCCAAACGCTACCTCTCCCCTCTGCGTGTTTTAGATGACTTTAATTAAACTACTGTTAGGTCTGGGAAAAGTGCTGAGAGCAGATAATTGAATAATTTCCCAATGTACGTCTAAAAGTTACAGCCTAATCTCGGGACCAGCGCGATGCCCCAGAATGCAGGTACCGAAAAGTTTACGACATTCTGCGCAACTTCATAATGAACTTGCTTTTTTCTGTGTGTGTTTAAAAAAAAAAAAGATATTTTAGAAGGCCACTGTTAAGATTTAAAACAAAGCTGAAGTAAAAAAAAAAAAGTATGATATAATGAATTGTATGTGTAGTACAAATAATGGATAGGACATTAGCAGCAAAGAAAAGAGTCTCATATTTTTATCTTCAGTTATAGGTTTTTTTATGTATAACATAGCATCATTTTGTTATATTTGCAGTTTAGAAACCACACTCTGTATTTTAAGCTATAAAACATAGCAGAAATAATGACCCTTTGAACTTTCCTGCAGTAATACTTTATCTCAAGCTGTCTCTCGCTGTTTCTCCATATGTTTAAAGAGGAACTCCAGTGAAAATAATGTAGTAAAAAAAAGTGCTTCATTTTTTACCATAATTATGTATAAATGATTTAGTCAGTGTTTGCTCATTGTAAAATCTTTCCTCTCCCTGATTTACATTCTGACATTTATTACATGGTGACATTTTTACTGTGGGCAGGTTATGTAGCTGCTCCTAGCTGTTCTGGCTGTTAGAGACAGCTGTAAACAGCTAATTCCTGTCTGTGAACCTTGTTACATTGTGGCAGCTTGCCCAGAGTACCGCGGTCCCGGAGCTTCTTGTGGGAGGGATTTCAGCACAAAATCAGTCATACAGCGCCCCCTGATGGTCTGTTTGTGAAAAGCATTATATTTTTCATGTAAAAAGGGGTATTAGCTACTGATTGGAATAACGTTCAATTCTAGGTTGGAGTTTCTCTTTAAGTGCTTCAGAAAACAGGACTGTATTCATCCCAGTGATTGCATAGACAACTGAAGTTTTTCAGCTCTTCCTGTACTGGAAAACAATATGAGATTCTTTCCTTTGCTACTAATGTTCTATTTCTTAGCTGTACTGCACATACAATACATTATTTCATAAGTGTATTCTCTTTTCAGGTTAGTTTTAAAATACAAATGTGTAAGATGTACATTTCTCCCAGAGTAAAAAGCACTATAAATTCCTTTTTTTCCTATAACTCGCTTACAGTAGGAAGTAAAAATCTGACAGTAAAATTATGAGAATCCCCCCTGAGGATATAGTACAAGATCTGTCCGATTTTTACAATCTACTGTAAGTGACAGCAACATAAGAAAAAAGTAACTCGCAGTGCATTTTGCTCTGGGACAACTGCACATCTTATATGTATGTATTTTAGATGTTTGCAGTCCTTTAAACTGAATTAAGCTCTGAATACAGCATTTTTTTTTATTTTCCTTCAATACTTCTTGGTCTTCTCTATAAAGGTTATTATACAGTTGGGTATTTGGCATATCCGTCTTGGGTGCTGGGTGACCTTGCTCTTAGTTTAAAGGAATACCGAGGTGAAAATAAACAATTGTATCTATCCTCCTACTCAAAATTACTTTTAGAGATATCTATAGAGATATTTTATGTTTTAAAACTACTTTTAAAGTTTTTAATGTTTCATTGTCTCTGCTCAAGGACACAGTCTTTGAAGTTTGCCAGAGCTAAAGTCTATGAACTATTGACCTTTTTTTTTATCTCTTCCCCGCTCTCAGAAGCTGTTCTCTGCCAGAGTTTTATGGCTGTAATTCCTTATCAAGGAGGGCTACACTATTGTCCGCTGAGTCCCAACTGGAGAGAAACTGACACTTGCATACCTGAATAGGGAGGTGCTAGCAGGCGTGTGATTGATTTGAATGAAAGCATTTGAATACACATTTGCATGCGAGTGTGCAGACTGGCAATTGATTTTTCAGTTTTTTTTAACCACACCCCCTCTAGTACCTCCCTATTACAGATTTAAAAGTCCTAGATTGTGGTGAGGAGCCTGGAGTCTGTGTTTTTTCTTGTATTTTATCCTTGTGGCCAGGGTTTTATCCAGTGCTCTCCCTCTTTTTACTTGTCAGTTTTGCCGGTGTGTGTATGGTGCACATGGGTATATTTAGCTCCCTTGTGGGCTTCGTTTGATGCACTATCTGTCCCAGGAGAGGATACCAGGATATGTACCCCCTAATCCTTAGATAGGTTTGACCCCCCCCCCCCCTTGAATGTTTGCATGTTTGCACTGTGCATGTTACAGGGCTAGCGTTAACACACATGCTAACACAGGGGGACCTTTGCACGATGTATGTGGCAATGCAAGAGAATGGCCTCGATTCATAAAACATTACCACATACGGTAATGCAAATAACAGCTGACTTTACCGAGCACTTAGGAAAATGTCAATTCATAAAGGTTGTTACTGCATGAAAAGCTGAAATTACTGAGCAGTTGCGGTAAATTACCGAAACACATGTCAGTAAATGTCAATTCAGAAAGACTACAACATGCGGTAAAGTCCAGAAATTTGACCGTCACCCATGGTGTGGTGCAATCAGTGCCGAGACTGTGGGAAGCCAGCCGTGACTAACACAAGCAGAGAGGGATAATCTATGACTTACCGGAGCAGAAGGCAATAGAAACAGCCCCTGTCTCCTGCAAGCCCCGGTGATTGGATGGTGATTGGATGGTGACGTTCCAGCTTTTCTAATCCCCAGGCAGCGAGCAGTGAGCTCAGAAAAAAAGAGGCTTCCCCTGCGGCCGTTCAACTCCTTAGGTTCCTGTTTGAATATGTGGAGGAGCTAGTGGGGAAATCACCTAAGCAGGGCATGTGTAAATAAATATGTAAATAAAATGTTAAAGACTAATAGACATATTCAGAGTCGAGCAAGGGCAGTATAACAAACCTGAACATTGGAAGGGCCCTTTTCCATTGCAAAGTAATGTGAATGCGGCAACCTCCCCGCATCACGTCACTTCCGCATCATGAAATGCGGAAGTGTATGGAGGAGACTGCGGGCGGATGCGGCTGTGCAAGAATCTGCAGCATGCTGCAAATTCTCGGATCGCTCCGCATGCAATGCACGCAATGGAAACCGTTTTATTGCCTTGCATTGGTTTCAGGACACCGCTTCTAATGGAAACGGGCCCTAAAGGGATGTCGGGATGCCTCTTACTATTGTAATGCCGTCACTGCAGGGAGCAGCTTGTAACAACACATATACAGCTCTGCACTGCTGCTGTTACCGAACAAGTTTTTGTCAAAGGGCTTCAGTAAGTTACCAAACTTCTACCGCACCTGTGAACATTTTTATAAATTGGCACACAAGTCTAAAATACCGAATGCGGTATTTTAACGTCCAGCTTTTTTTATGGCACAGCCTCTTATCGAGGCCAATGTATTAATTTGTAACGAAGACCCCAGCTTCTAACCTATCTGTAGGGAAAGTATTGGTTCCTACATATTTGATTTGAATGCAAGCATTTGCATAAGTATTTGCATGCGAGTGTGCAGAGGGTCGATTGATTTTGTGGGCGTGTGAATTGGGGCATTGCTCTAGACATTTGTGAGTCTTGGTAACTTAGACATTTGGGAATATTGGAATAGCCATTGCTTTCAGATACAAACTATTGTCTCTTTGACCCTGATAACATGCCTGCGACCTTGAGTTTGACCTACACTAGCTTAGCTACATCTTTGTGGTTGTCCAGTTGGTAGACTGTAGTAACCGCTTCTGGGGGAATGTACGGTATATCTTTTTCTCTCTTGTTTATTAATATTACATTTCCCACAATAGTTGAGGATGTTTTACTGAGTCAGTATCATTTTTGTTTTGTTTTTCCTTACCTTTTTTTTGTTATTTCCTTGATTGATCACAACAGGATGGTAGTTTAATCCGCTCGTCGTTTAGTTTGCAGAGTCTCGCTTGTTCGCTTGTCAGCAGCACTGGGTGAAAAATGACTGCTTTTAATTTCAAATGTAGTCGTTCAATTAAACGCTTTCATAAAAGCAAATCGTGTTTATACAACGGGAAGATAATAAACCGCGCTTTCCGCCATCAGCCTGCAGCTCTGTAAAGTGACAAAATGTTTGCGGAGTCTGCTGAGAGACTCGAGCACACGGCTAAGTGTCTGAAATGACTTTAGCTGGGATACAGAACTGCAGCCTCGTGACTCTGACACCCGGCTCAATGTTCAAAGTCATATTTACATAAAAGCTACTCATATTCCGGATGATAACTTAGGATTTATGGAGTGTGTTTGTTTTGTATACTGTAGCAGGATTCTGTAACATGTACTTATTATGGCAGCACTCAGGCCCGGTCCGCCCATGATGCCAAGTGAGGCGACTTCCTCAGGCGGCAGAAGTCTGGGGGCAGCACCAGGCAGAAACAGGAAGTGAAGAGAGTGCCTGGCCAACCTATACTCGGGAAACTGTACCTGACTAACCTATACTGGGGCAACTGTACCTGGCTAACCTATACTGGGGGCAACTGTACCTGGCTAACCTATACTGGGGCAACTGTACCTGGCTAACCTATACTGGGGGAAACTGTACCTGGCTAACCTATACTGGGGGAAACTGTACCTGGCTAATCTATACTGGAGGCAACTGTACCTAGCTACCAATACCGGGGGAACCCATACCTGGCTACCTACCTATACAGCTGCCCCCCGGTTCACACTATGTTTTTTGTTAGTTAGTGGTTAGGGTCTCTTTCATGAGGATACCTCACCACGGTGGAAGAGTCTAGTACGGAGCACTCTGCCCGCAAACTGTTCTTGGAAGCCAACATCCTCCATATTGTTGCGTCTGTTTTGAATGCAAGTTGTGTAACCTGCCTATATTAAGGCTCTGCACATCCATGCAGCTGGTCATTCAGATGTAGTCTGTTTTGTGAAGCGCTGCCACCTTCTCCTGCACTTCTGTAGGAACACCTACATGCAAAAAGGGTGTCCAGAAATAGCCAATCGTAGCATGTTGGTTAAAGAGGAACTCCAGTAAAAATAATGTAATTTAAAAAGTGCTTAATTTTTACAATACTTATGTATAAATGATTTAGTCAGTATTTGCCCATTGTAAATCTTTCCTCTCCCTGATTTACATTCTTACATTTATCACATGGTGACATTTTTACTGCTGGCGGGGGATGTCAGTGGAAGGAGATGCTGCTTGCTTTTTTGGCAGTTGGAAACAGCTGTAAACAGCTATTATTTTCCACAGTGCAACAAGGTTCCCACAGTGTGATGTCAGCACCATGGTCCTGACATCACACTGTAGGAGGGGTTTCACCACATTTTCAGCCAATCAGAGCCCTCTGATGATCCAGTGTTCTCCCCAGAATATTTTTCCAGCCGGGTGGCATGAAAAAATAGCTGGGTGGTGCACTATGGGGAAATGCAGGGCTGGTGCAACTCTACTTGTAGTATAGGAAGAGGATGAAGAGGCGAGCCGATGACAGCTGGGTGCTCACCAAAATTAGCTGGGTGGAGCACCCAGCTAAAAGAGCCTGGGTAGAACACTGTGATCCGTTTGTGAAAAGGAAAAGATTTCTCATGTAAAAGGGGGTATCAGCTACTGATTGGGATGAAGTGCAATTCTTGGTTACGGTTTCTCTTTAACTTACCAATATTCTACTATTTTGCAGTGCTAATTCTAATAGTAATAAATCAGTAAATGATACAGATATTTTACCACAGCTAAACTGAAACTAAAACAGAACCCTCCCTCTACCAATGCTTAACTTTAACCACCCCCACATTGACGCCCAAAATCCCGTACAAACAACACAATTTTTGCGACGATTTTTCCCTCTGACCGGCATTTTTTTTGAGCGACGAGCGTTTGTTTTGTGATCTTTCAATGTGGGTACAGGCGCGTGATTACGCAAACAAGGTTTGGCGACGCGCAGCAACAAGGACAGTCACCGCAGATCGGATTTCAGTTGAAGCCACTGTTGTTGTCCTTTAACCAGCTGAGCGGTCTGGACGAGCTCAGCTCGTCCAGTACCGCCGGAGCCTGCCGCTCAGGCCCTGCTGGGCCGATTTGGCTCAAATAAAAAGCAGCACACGCAGCCGGCACTTTGCCAGCCGCGTGTGCTGCCTGATCGCCGCTGCAGTGCGGCGATCCGCCGCATGCAGCGGCGAAAGAGGGTCCCCCCAGCCGCCTGAGCCCAGCGTAGCCGGAACAAAAAGTTCCGGCCAGCGCTAAGGGCTGGATCGGAGGCGGCTGACGTCAGGACGTCGGATGACGTCACTCCGCTCGTCGCCATGGCGACGAGGTAAGCGAAACACGGAAGTCCGCTCGATGCGGCCTTCCGTGTTATTTCTGGCCGCCGGAGGCGATCAGAAGATCGCCTCCAGAGCGCCCTCTAGTGGGCTTTCATGCAGCCAACTTTCAGTTTATTAAAAAAAAAAAACTCCCGCAGCCTCCCTGGCGATCTTAATAGAACGCCAGGGTGGTTAAAGAGACTTTAACAAAATTGTCAGCCTTAGTCCTTCTATCCTATAAGTTTCTTTGCCTGTTCTAATGTGCTCTGGCTTACTGCAGCCTTTCCTAATTGCACAGTGGCTGTGTTATCTCTGTTATATGATCTAATCTGTTTTCTTCTGTAGGCTCTGTCGGCCAAGGCTGGAATGTGTGGAATGTGCAGGGCTGCTTGTGATTGGTAGAAGCTATACACACCCCCTCCAGGCCCCCTGCAGGCTCTGTATGACTCACACACTCTGTTTATGTGAGCCTATCACAAGCTGGTTAGTTTGTTTGTAAACACTGCCTATAACTGTTAAATACAAGCCAGGTTTGCAGCAGAGAGTGGCAGAAACAGCACAGAGGGGCCCAGGAGAACATAATGAATAGAATGGTATGCTTTTTATTGTAAGAATTTTAGAGTACAGATTCTCTTTAATTATGTATATATATATATATATATATATATATATATATATATATATATATATATATATATATATATATATATATATATATATATACATATATATATATATACTGGTGTGAAAAGCTATCGGTCCCTTTCAAGGTTTCATGCTGCAATTGCCTATGTTTCAGGCTGGCCAAATGTAACCTAAGTAATAAGCGCTGCAGAAGATGTCAGTGCTATATAATAATAATATGGCAGGACATTATACTATGACTATGATAGGATTAGATTGTGAGCTCCTCTGAGGACAGTCAGTGACATGACTTTGTACTCTGCAAAGTGCTGCAGAAGATGTCAGTGCTATATAAATACATAATAATAATAATATGGTAGGACATTACACTATAACTATGGTAGGATTAGATTGTTAGCTCCTTTGAGGACAGTGACATTAATGTGTACTCTGTAAAGTGCTGCAGAAGATGTCAGTGCTACATAAATACATAATAATAATATAGTAGGACATTGGACTATGACTATGGTAGGATTAGAGTTCGAGCTCCTCTGAGGACAGTCAGTGACATGACTTTGTACTCTGTAATGTGCTGCAGAAGATGTCAGTGCTATGTAAATACATAATAATAATATGGTAGGACATTAGACTAGGACTATGGAAGGGATTAGAGTGTGAGCTCCTCTGAGGACAGTCAGTGACATGACTATGTACTCTGTAAAGTGCTGCAGGAGATGTCAGTGCTATATAAATACATAATAATAATAATAATATGGTAGGACATTAGACTATGACTAAGGTAGGATTAGTATGTGAGCTCCTCTGAGGACAGTCAGTGACATGACTATGTACTCTGTAAAGTGCTGCAGGAGATGTCAGTGCTATATAAATACATAATAATAATATGGTAGGACATTAGTCTATGACTATGGTAGGGATTAGATAGTGATCTCCTCTGAGGACAGTCAGTGACAGGACTATGTACTCTGTAATGTGCTGCAGAATGTGTCAGTGCTATTTACCCTAGATAAATAATAAAAGTAGGATATTATAAATCATTGCTATCTAAGAGAAATGGCCGTGTGCGTCTCAAATTTTTGGAAAAAAAAGTTAGACAATCCCCGGGTCTCTCTGAGATACCATTCTGTGAGCGCACAAGGAAAAAGTGGCACCATGCAGCTCCTGTTACGTCTGCTGTAAAGCAAATACATGGTGGGGACACAGACCCGCTATACGTGGACTATTTATATCACACCTGCTATACGTGGACTATTTATATCACACCCTGCAACAGTTATGACATATATATTTATATATCATTGGCTTTCCTATTGCCTTTTTTCTTTAGTGTTGGATGGTGAAATCCCATTACTGGTATGAGGGCATGTCTGGCTGGCTCTCTTGTTTCTACATGACATCAATTACTCCGAGTGCAGAATATTCCTCTTGCCCAGGGCCTGATATGGGATGACATTTGTAAGTTAATTATCTCTTAAATCCCCCCGACCGTTTAATTTTCTACAGCTGCTGGTGCTTATTCTCTAATTTTTTTTTTTTTGTTAATTTTTTTTTTTTTGAAAGTTATACCGGTACTTGGTAAAGTCATTTTTGTTTTTTTTTAAACTTTAATTGCTTGAAGCTTGCGGAGGAAAAAAAAAACAAGATAATTTTGTGTAAACAGCTTGCTCTGTGTGTTTGTCCAAATAAAGCAGCGAACGCGAGGCTGCCTCTCCCCCCGATCACACTGCGTGTAAATGGCCGAGGCAGGAAATCGAGCCTGAATTTGCGTAGATGCCGGCACAGTGGGGGAAGTTTAATAGCGAGGTCACTGCAGCCCCGGTGCCAATCCCAGCGTCTCGCGCTCCCGCTTTCGGGCAACTTCTTTTATTTCCCGTGTTCATTAGGCACAAAGATTAGAGTGTCAGCTCTGCAGGGGAGTAATTGCTTTCTGTAAGAACCATATGTAGCGTCCTGCACCGACACCGATATTACATTCCTGTCCTGCCTGCCGAGAGTGTCTTCTGCATCGTGTAAAAAAATAATACAAATAATATACTTCTGGCACAATCTAAAATGTGCAAATCGACAGGTTTAAAGGACCACTGTTGCGAAAATGTAAAACACATGTAAACACATATGAATAAGAAGTACATTTCTTCCAGAGTAAAATGAGCCATAAATTACTTTTCTCCTATGTTGCTGTCACTTACAGTAGGTAGTAGAAATCTGATATTAGGTTTTTTGGGCTAGTCCATCTCTTCATGGGGTATTTTTGGGTATTTTCAGCATGGCCTTTATTTTTTTTTATAAAGAAACACCTTGAAAAAGATTTAGGCCTGGAAGCCACTACAAAACACTGTCGCTAATCGCAATCCCTAGAGTTTTGTATGAGCATTTTCTAAGCGATTTCATGAGCGTTTTCTGACAAATTTTGGTAGCGATTTCAAAAAGTGTACGCGTTTTGCCAGCGATTGTGAAGTGATTAGCGATTAGCGTTTTTAACTCTGATTGGTCTTTTTAATTAATTTAAATTTTTTTACAGTGTGCAGTCATCTCAAAACGCTAGCTAAATCGTTCTGTACACGTTTTGATGAGCGATTACGCCAGCGTTTATATACTTTACATTGCAGAACCGCTAACGCTAAACGCGAAAGATGCTGCTTGTCCTGCGTTTTGCGATTTGGTTATCGCAATCGCTCCAGTGGAATTTGGCCCATCCAATAACATTAGCTGAGTGTTTAGGGAAATCGCTAGCGGTTTGAATCGCTCCCTAAACGCTCAGAAAATCGCCCTAGTGGTTTCCAGCCCTGATACAATGATGCTGGCCAGCCTCCCTGCTCAGCGTACACTTGTTTTTGGCAGTTGGACAGAGCAAATGCCATTCACTAAGTGCTTTTGAAAATAAAGAAAACTATGAGAACCCCCCATGAGGTGATGGGCTAGTCCAAAACCTGCCTGTTCTGTCTGATTTCTACTACCTACTGTAAGTGACAGCAACATAGGAGAAAAGTAATTTATGGCTCATTTTACTCCAGAAGAAATGTACTTCTTATTTGAATGTGTTTACATTTATTGTAAATTTTAAGATTTTCACGACAGAGGTCCTTTAAATCAGGCCCAGATATTCCTGCAATGTAAGAAAAGCTGATAGACAAACATTCTACAGCTGTTGGCCCCGGAGAGTCATAATATCCAGAAGCCTCGCTGACCCCTTCGCCTGGCTCAGAGCCTCTCTAACTGCTGCCTGGAAGTGTCCATTTGTGGGAAGAGATCACTGCTGGGACTATGAGGCTATGAAGGATTTGTCCATTAATGCGAGATATCTCCCTAGCACCGTATAGAGCAGTGTCATTCATCTGGAGTTATAGTGGACCTGTCACCTCGCCTCCACACAACACAGACATATAAGAGGCCTGCTATTACTGATTTATTGGGTGCCTTTCTACCTGGTGGTGCTGGACGTACCAAGTCATGCAAAACAAAAACAACACAGAATGAGTAAACAAAAATACATCAAATAATTCAAATGACAAAAAAGGCAAAGGAGAAATAATAAGTGGGGATAGATAAAAATTGTTTTGACTTTGTTTTCTATCCTATATAATAAAACCACTGTGTCCCTGCATCCTCATCTGTCCCTGTGTCTGAGCATCCTCATCTGTCCCTGTGTCCGAGCCTTGTTTGCCAGTGCGCATGCGCGGCACGTGGTCGGATGTTGGACAGTACATGAGGACGCGGGCGGGTGCGCTTGCATCACGGATGTGCTGGCATATACGCATCGCGCATAGTGCTTTGCGGTCATGCACGAGCATGCGCTCTAATCGTGCAGGCTTGCTGCGGCCCAGGTGGGGCAGGGGGTGGTTGTGGTTTAGGGGGTGTAGCGGCTAAGCCCTAGCGCCTGTTGTTAAACGGGTCTGCATAGTGTTAGTACTAGTATAGATATAAAATCGGGCGTTTGTATGTGTATGTACATAGGTACTGCGATTACTTGAAAACTCCTTGACCGATTTCAATGAAAATTGGTATACAGATTTCTGACTACCGGGGTAGAAATGTTCTGGGAGACTCACGCCCCTCCTGGACAGCTGGGCGGAACCACAACCAGCCAATCAGATTTCACCCATTCACATCAATGGAAGACTGCCGTTCTCACAGTAATTAAGCCAGAGTCCCCAAACTTGGCACAGTTGGTCACTTCGTAACCAAAGCTAAAAAGTAAGGGAAAGTGGGTTGAGTAGTGGGTTAATTTTAAATGGGAAAATGTAAACTGCAGCCATTCCTACACTGTTAATGGCAGGGCTTTCACACTTCCCACAGTCTCACTGGGAGACAGGGATTAATATTTAGGAAAGTGGGTGGAGCCTACAACAGCCAATCAAAATTCACCTATTGATTTTCAAGAGCAATATTTAAACTGCTGCCATTCTTACACTGTGGATGGCAAAGGCATCAAACCTGCTACAGTCGGTCATTAAGTGCCGGGGGTTCAAATTCACTAAAAGGGACAGAGCCACAAACAGCCAATCAGATTTCTTTGTTGGATAAACTGCTTCCATTCACACAATTTTGATTACACAATCCCGAAAGCTCACAAACTTGGTCATTGAGTGACTGTGTGTCAAGACCCTTTCACAACGGGGCGGTGCGGTATTTTTACCGCACCCCACCGCTGGGCAATGAAACAATGAAAGTCTGTGGAATATTTAAATTGCTGCCATTCTTACACTGTTAATGCCAGAGGCCTCAAACCTGATACAGTCAGTCATTGGGTGACTGGGGTTCAAAATCAGAAAAGGGGGTGGAGCCACAAACAGCCAATCAGATTTGTTTTATTACAATGGTAAAATTATATTATTGTTTCCAACGAGGTTAGGCAAGTTAGTTTTAGGCACAAGGAGGGGGTTAGTGTTAGGCATTAGGAGGGGGTTAGTGTTAGGCATTAGGAGGGGGCTAGTGTTAGGCACAAGGAGGGGGGTTAGTGTTCGGCATGGGGGGGTAGTGTTAGGCATGAGGATGATGTTAGTGTTAGGCACAAGGAGGGGGGTTAGTGTTAGGCATTAGGAGAAGGTTTATTGTTAGGCATTAGGGTGGAGGCAAGTGTTAGGAATTAGGGTGGAGGCAAGTGTTAGGAATTAGGGTGGAGGCAAGTGTTAGGCATTAGGAGGGGATTAGTGTTAGGGATTGGGTGGGGGTTAGTGTTAAAGGGAACCTAAACTGAAGGGGATATGGATGTTTCCTTATAAACAATACCAGTTGCCTGGCAGTCCAGCTGATCTCTTTAGCTGCAGCAGTGGCTGAATCACAGACCTGAAACAAGCATGCAGCTAATCCCAGTCACACTTCAGTCAGAGCACCTGATCTGCTGCATGCTTGTTCAGGCTGAAAGTATTAGAGACATAGGATCAACAAGA
This sequence comes from Hyperolius riggenbachi, assembly GCF_040937935.1. NCBI lineage: Eukaryota > Metazoa > Chordata > Amphibia > Anura > Hyperoliidae > Hyperolius > Hyperolius riggenbachi. Next base: position 16,282,114 of record NC_090651.1, on the reverse strand, counting down.
GAGTCAGGTAACTAGTATTATTTTAAAAGTAAAAATCCATATCCTTCTCTGTTTAGGTTTCCTTTAAGATTCCTGTGAGAATGGGTGCCGGGTAACTGTATAGTAAAATAAGTGCTTGGAAGAACAAAGAGAAATCGAGAGCCCAATATGGTGTAGTATTGTTAAGTTGGTTGTGGTTTAAAGCAAAATATTAAGAAATACTCACAAACATGGGTTACCCATAGGCAACCACTTCAAATGCAGGTGGGGAGTATTAGAACCTGACCCCACTCAGGTTATTAAGATGTCGCTCTCTGTAGATAGGAAACGGGGTAGCACCCCTTCACCGAGGGTGGAATCAAGATTTCAGCAAGGCTTGGTGTACAGAGGCGCCAGAGTAGAATAAAAATGTTTAAAAAACGTCTAAAAGAGGGGGATGTTCAGGTGGACTTACCTCCCTCAAAAATATAGAAGTGAGCGCCTCACTTCTGCATCTAGACCCATTGAGTTATACTCCTGTTTGCCTGATGAGGCGGGACCACACCTGCGAAACGCGTTGCACTAAGTGGAGTTAAATAAAACGGTTTTTCTATTGATATATTGTGACTCAATTGAGTTCTATATTTTTGAGGGAGGTTTTTATTTCATTTTTATTCTACTCTGGCGCCTCTGTACACCAAGCCTTGCTGAAAAGTATAGTAAAATAACAGTAATTTAAATTACCAATATTTTTACTAGTGGCACTAACTCACGAAGTGAATTAAAAAGAGTAAAAATTCCTTCAGGCTGGCAAAACTTTTCTGTTAGACCAGATTCAGATATTTCTGACCGGTCCTCTTTAACATTACATATTATATTAGAATTTTATTTTTGCAGAGTAACCATCGGCAATCCTGATGTCCCGGGTGTCATATTACATAAGCTATTCCCCCGTTGTCAGTCTAGGCGTTTATTATGTTCCCCGTTCGATTGATCACACAAACATTGAGCGCAAGCAGAAACATCCCCGTTTACATCGATTTCATTAATAAGAGTCATCATTCCCGGATCAATCCCTCGTGTCTCGCTGCTATCTTCCGCCGTTTAGTCCTGAAGATTGCCTTCGAACTGTCATATTTCTATTATTCTGGAGCATGGACTGCTGGGTAATAATAACAGCCCACATGGTTTGCCTATCAGTGTGGAGTGCTGATCCCATCAGCTATAGAGCCTAATATTACAAGTTCCTCGTCTTTCTTATTGGTAATGTCAAGTGGTAATGTGATCACTTCAAGGCTATGAATAATGACCATTTTTTACGCTCTGTACTATTTGTTAATGTCAGCGCCGGCGTATCGAGAAATGGAGAATTTTCCTGAGTTTTGCCGCCCGTAATGTTGTCACAAGATCAGACTTCTAGAAAGAGATATTTCTCACACAAATCATTCCGTAGCGTTCAGACAGGTGGCGTCATTATTTAGCTATCGAGATTTGAAAAAGAAAAACGTATCCGCCAATATTTGTTACAAAGTGTTGCTGTTATGGCTTTGGCTTGGTTGTTGAGAGCTGCACTTAGTAAATATAGAAGTAAAAAATATTTTTTTATGTGGCTGCGAGGGCTCTCAATTGAAACTGGGCACTTAGTTTCGCTAATTTTTAAGCCCTAGCAACCCCCGCTGTTGTGGCAGGACCTGGGGGTCATGGGGTGCAGAGTAGCACCAGGCCGGGCCGCCATGAGGGGGGTACAAGAGTGATAGTAGTATGTGGCCCAGGAAGGGTCTGGGGCCCAAACAGTGGCAGTGCCACTCGAGCCTCTGCTGGCAATTCTACCGTGGCATAACAGGAGTTGTGTGGTCATCTCCCTCTTCGCTGCTGCGTGATTGGTGAACACGCATCAATGCAGGGGGAGGGTGTTACGGGCCCCAGGCATGTTGCTTTGACTCCACCCCACATACTATTGCTCCGCCCCCACACAATCTACCTATCAGATTGTTTGGCATGAGGGAGGGTCCTGTAGGTTTGATAAGTACGGGGCCTAGAAAATTCTGATGGCGGCCCTGGCACCAGGAGCAGGGCCAGTGCTGTGTCCGATTGTGCTGCCCTTAAATTAACGCTGCCCAGCATGTGCAGTATGATCCTGTGCTGTGCGATAGCCTAATCTATTATACTGTATGCGATATCTCCGCAGCCACTCCTCCTGCACTCCCCACATTTTTGCCCATTGTAAAATCTTTCCTCTCCCTGATTTGCATTCTGAAATTTATCACTGGTGGTGACATCTTTAGTTCTGCCAGGTGATTAGTATGGAATGTTCATTACTGAGAGTTCTATGCACAGAGGGAGATACTGCTTGCTTGGCAGTTGGAAAAAGCCATTATTTCCCACAATGTAATGAGGTGCACAGACCGCAAACTGTCAGGACCATGGTCATGACATGACACTGTGCGAGGGGTTTCACCTTAATGCGGAATGAAACCCAGCATTTCTGCTTTGCTCTAATAGATTGTTTACAGCATATTATATACAACCGGCATTTTTTTTTACTAGAACAGAATTCAAAGGGTAAAGGCCCAGACACACGCTTTATTTGTAGGAACGACGGGTCCGTCAGACCCTCCTGCTGGGCGGACGTTCCAGCGACAGTCCGGCGTGTGTACAGTACAGTATACGGCCCTTTACAGAAAGGACTTGAAAGTTCAGTGCAGAGTAATCTAGATGCATCCAAAGTTGTAGATAATGTTATCTTGTGTTTAATTGTATCAAGTGAGGAATGTAAATAAACAGTTTTCCTACACTGCCATGGTCCCCTGAACAAAGTCAGACAATTTAGAAAGCATTTCTGCTTGTTAAAGCAGTTATAAATAAAATGCAAAGTCAGCTTTCAGAGAAAAAAAGTGTACTTTGGGAACGTATAATTTCTAAATGAATACGAATACTTATGCACAAAAGCAAATATGATAACCGTATGGCATATAAAAAGTAGGAAAACCTATGTGTATTGAATATTATGTCAGGGTTTTATACCGCTTTAATATCAGCCATACAGAGACCCCCGATAATCTATTCACAAAAAAGGTAAAGCTTTCTCATGGGATAAGGGGTATCCGCCACTAATTGGGATAAAGTTAAATCCTGGGTTAGAGTTCCTCTTTAACTTTAAAGAGAATCTGTACTGTCTGATTTTTACAATAAAAACATACCAATCAAGTCACTGTGATCTCCTGGCTTTTTATCACCAGTTTTAGGCAGTGTTTACAAACAAAAAACATGGCCGCTAACCAGGAATTGATGTTTGTGTGTGTGTGTGCATATATATATATATATATATATATATATATATATATATATATATATATCATGTTAAAGTATACTACACGTTTTTATTACATAGTGAATTATCTGCACTCCAATCAGGGTTTCTCAGCATGGGCAGCTCCCTTCCGCCTCTAGAAAAGCTGAAACTGGGAGCAGAGACCCTGTGTGTGAGGGATAAACAAAGCACACACACAGAGCCTGCAGGGGGTGTGGAGGAGGTGTGCATAACTTCTCCTAATCACAGCAGAGGCAGTGCATTACTCTCTGGGTCGACAAAGCTTGACAAAGAAAAGAAGATTAGATATATTACAGAGACAGTGCAACTAGAAAAGGCTGCAGTAATCCAGAGCACATTAGAACAGGTATAGGAACTTATAGCATAGAAGAAATAAGGCTGAAAATTTTGTTACGGAGACTCCTTAAAGATACAATTGAGGCTGATTTTCCACTTTATTTTCTTAAAGCGGATCTGAGATGAAAAACTAACTATAACAAGTAATTTGTTTATACATCTTATCTAACGTTTAGATAGTTTACACAGCAAATCTAGCTGCAAACAGCTTTAATAGAATATGATTATTTCTTCCTGTGATACAATCAGGGCAGCCATGTTGTTTGTAAACATAACACACAGGCAAGCTTATCTGCATCTTCAGCACTCAGCCTGTGAAAAAAACCCTAATCCCCCCTCCTCCCCTCTGCCTCTGAAATCTCTGGCTAGTAATACCTTCCCCTCCTCCTGCCCAGACTGAGCTCTCATGAGCCCTTGCTACTGTCTGAAAATGCCTTGGCTCTCTGAAAACCTGTGGGCGAGGCTTGTTTAGTTTATAGGGATTAAGAGTATTAAAACAAAAAAGTATTGGGCTTGAGGAATGCCTTTAATTACAAAGGAGAAGAGAAGGGAAAAAGAAGAGGGAAAGGAGGTACTCACAGTGCAGCATTGATATTTTAGAGCTGTTGAGTAGCGGCTGCAGTGTGGGGTTCCCCTGCACACTGCAGATCCGGTTTCCGATTCTGATTCCGATTTATGGTTCCGATTTTCCCTGCAAATATTGTGAGATACTATAAGTGGTGTAATGCATCAATCTTTCAGGGATTCACACTCAGCGGCTGGATTTGCACCCATTCCTAGTAGCTTTTCCTCTCATATACCTATAAGACCGGTGAGGGCATTTCTTTTTTTTTTGTTTTTTTGTTGTTTTTTTTTTTTTGGTGGTGGTTGTTTTTTTTTTGTTTTTTTTTATTTATTTATTTTTATTTTATTCTATTCTACTATAATATTTTTCCTCGTGTGATTTTTCTTCTTTTTGTTGTTGTTGTTGTTGCTGTTGTGTTATGTCTATATAAGTGGATTCAGACTATGATGTGAAGATGCGCCCAGGGACACAGGAGCACGGCTGTGAAGTCATGTTGATGGAAGTCCGGGCATGATAATACGCTGAGTCTGTTAAGAAAGAAAAAAAAAATTTATAAAAAAAAAAAAAAAAAAGTATTGGGCTTGAGGAATGCCCTATAAACAATAGGAAAGGAACACAATTATGCAATGAGTAAAAGTTCATCTCGGATCCACTTTAAAAAAAATGTTCTTACATGTAATCTTCCTACTCAACACAAACACAGATCTGAATAAACCTTCCTGTTGAATGAGTCACAGTGGTGACCTGCAGTCGCCCAGTTTGTAATATATTCTTTATCCTGCTCTCTTTCCTTCCTTGTACATTGCTGCAGATTTCAATATAATTCATTTTGTTTCTTAGATTTGAAGAGGACGGCGAGATGCTCTGCGCTGCCTGAGAACGCTCTGCTCCACAGAAGGTAATACTTTTTATTTTTATACAATATTTTATCTTGATTTGCTCGACATAAGCATCGGGCAGGTCATGTGACTTCCTGTTGCCCGCAGGACCAGGGAAATATTTTTAGTTTGCCTTCTGGAGACAACAGTGAGTGGGCTCAGGTCACAATACCTGTCTTGTTGTTGCGTCACGTTGTGCTTCCCAGAACAAGATCAAGTGTCCTCGGCGAGTCCGTGACGGCGCTGGTGGAGGTTGCATACCGTGCAGCCACATCTTCCACTTGGAGGGAGACGCCCCCCTCCCCACCAAAAAAGAAAAAGTATGGCATATAAAAGAAGTATAGAAAAGTTAGCTTATCTACATAAAGAAGAGGATAGCCACAAACGGTAACAAGTTTATTGAATAGAAAATCAGACACTCAGCTGATAACGCGTTTTGCAGATCACAGTCCGCTTCATCAGATCATTAAGAAAAAAGTGTCTGAAATAAACATTGACACTCCTCAATATGCGAGAAAGGCAATATACATACATAGAATAGAAAAATATGCAAAATACCAGCAAATACATAATATCATCAAGATGACTTACCATGTGTAATCGTGGGGTACTTATCAAGGTTGGGTTGTAAAAGTATAACCATTATAAAAAAATATAAAAAATATATATAAAAAATTTAAATCTATCTTCTGTCCTTTCTGTTTCACAATCCTCTGTAAGAAGGAATAAGGAAAACCGTGACTGTGCTGGAACTGTAGAAACAGAACGCATGTAGCACGATTAGCCAAATGTGTTTATGTAATATTCATTCTATGAGGAACTTGGCTGCTTTCACTTTCTCCCTGTTCTCAGGAGACAGATCATCTAATAGCTCAGTAATCTGGGTGCGCAGATGTTTTCATATGAAGTTTTGATCATATGACTAGTAGCAAAGAGTTCAGGGAGTCAGTTTTCAGGCTCTGTGGGTGTGGCTGTTACTCAGTCTGCATCATCCTCATCGTTCAGACTACAGGTGGGAGGGCTCAGGCTGAACCTCTATGAGCAGATTGCAGGCTATAGTACAGACACTCTGTGGTACAAAAAGAGCCAAGGGGGTCTGGTCTTCTTAATTCAACTCCTGCATGGATCCAGGAAGGCATTTATGCCTGGAATGATAGTTTAATAACCAATAAATTCAAGTGAGCCAAGTGGACTGCAACTAGTTGGACTGCAACTGGATAGGAGATTAATATTAACTTCCTCTTTACAGGGTGCAAGGCTACTGTCTGTCCTAAACGAAACAACAGAAATATAAGCTAGTCTCATTTTAGCACTCTACAAAACTCTGATGCTAGTCACCTAGTCTCCAGTAAGGGCCCTTTTACAGAGGTTGAAGGCGATGAATTCACCACCTGTCAGCTGCCACCATGCACCGGCCAGGTGTGGTGTTTGTGTATGTGTGTACTTCATTTAGCTATAAAAATACAAATCTTAAAAATATTTTAAAAACATTGAGTTATTAATATTTTTTTAGCAAACACCTGGTAAGATATTGTCTGCAGTGTTGCCTAACCTTCTCTAACATTAAAATTGCCAAGTCCCCAGACCTGGTGACTGATAAGTAGGCAGTTTCTATCAAATATGGTCAATAAGGTACTTATAATTTCCAATTTTAAGCACATTTTATGCAGCTTGGAAAATGGACCAATTAAAATCATCAGCTCCTGTATTGGTGGTAATGGTCCAATTCAAAGCCACATAAATTTGCATACAACTAATACAAACAAACAAAAAAACTTCCATTCATTAAAAATTTGTATCTCATTCATTATCTCCCGCTATTAATATAGATGGTCAATAAAATGCTAGTAATTGCAACCAGCAGGAATATTTTATGCAAATTGTAGGCAGGTAGGAATTTGACCAGTTAAGTGCATTCTCTGCCAGTTTTGACTGGCTAAATTCCAGGCTGCATAATATTTCAATTACTGTATATACATAAGTCTAGAAATTTAGGTCTGATTCTCTTCATAAAAGTATAGGGGTCGACTTATACCCGAGTCACAGGCAACACTGAGCACACTGAGTAATGTGTGTACTATTAGTGACATTCCCATTTGCAGCAATTTACACTGTGGTAAACGATACTTTGAGGAAAGAAAATACCAAGAAAACACAAGTTTTAAAAGTCCTGGCCATAACAATTAACACGGAAAGGGTCAGGGGGAAATAGTGGGCTCCATAAAAGGGAGAGAATAATTGCAGCACTTCGGGGCCTGGAGGAGGTATTCATGGCTGCAATAATGTATGCAGTGCAGTCATTAACCCCTCTTGTGCCCCAAGTGCAGCCAATAACTTTCCTGGGTAGACTTATACTCGAGTCAATAAAAAATTCCGGCTTAAGAGGGTTGAATGTTGGAGTCGACTTATACATGAGGTCGACTTATATTCGAGTGTATGCGGTAAATTTGCATAGAAGTTGGAGCAATTCGCATCTCATTGACTATCCCTGCTTACAAAGTTTGGCTGTCAAACCATCAGGTGGAGCTTTTGGCAAATATTACATATAAAGGACAACTGAAGTGAGGAGGCTGACATGTTTATTTCCTTTTAAACAATACCAGTTGCCTGGCAGCCACGCTAATCTATTTAGCTGCAGTAGTGTCTGAATCACACCAGAAACAAGCATACAGCTAATCTTGTCAGATCTGACAATAATGTCAGAAACATCTGTTCTGCTGCATGCTTGTTCAGGGTGTATCAATGTACTAAAGACAAAGGATCAGCAGGACAGCCAGGTAGGGCCGGCGCTAACATATAAGCAAAGCGGGCAATTGCCCCAGGGCCCCAGCATCTATAGGGGCCCACAAGTGTCTGCCATTCTGACATTATTGTGCATATATAACTATTTACAGTATCTGGACAAAAAAAAACTTTTAGCCCATCACATTGTTAATGGGTGTATTTTTAGGGTTTAGGAACCTTTTTGGCTGAGAGAGCCATAAACGCCACATATTTTAAAATGTAATTCCGTGAGAGCCATACAATGTTTCAAATTAGGGCAGTAGGGCTCACATCCCTGTTGCCATGGTGATGTATGTACAGTTGATCCTCCGGGCAGCGGAAGTGTCAGACACGCTTTAGCTTCTCTTGGGTTTCAGCAACATCAGCAATTTCCCCGAGAGCCAGACAGGAGAAATACCGACTAACAGCTTGTACAATTAGCTAGCTGACTTGGGGGTTGATTCACTTTGAAGGACGTGATCCCCGCACTTTGGCCCAATAGGCTTCCTGTCAAGTGACAGGCAGCCTATTGGGCCAATCAAAGTGCGGGGATTTCGTCCTACAAAGTCACTGGACCTGACAGGGTGCAGAGTGGGACAATTAGAGCAGCTGTTAGTTTTGGGGGGAGCACGAGTAGGTTAGTAGTTCATGCTACAGCAGTAATGTGCCTACTATGAAAATGTTACTTGCGCTGCCACACTGAGCTGTGCTGCTTGAGCTGTGTAGCTTAGTGAATCAACCCCCTACTGATTTGTATGTGAGCCAGATGCAGCCATCAAAAGAGCCACATCTAGCTGCTGAGCCATGGGTTCCCTACCCCTGTTTTAGATAATGGCAGTTGGTGCTGTCTGCTCTTTTTTTTAATGACTACCAGCAGTAAAGATGCAGACCTGCAGTCTCATGGTAGATGGTACAATATGAACAAATTACATGGTGAATATCAATCATTTCTTGAGCCATCTTTTTTTTTTAACTCCTCATCATGCAATGTATTGATTTTGTTTCCTCTTGAAGAAGAATATGGCAGTAAGGGGCATAAAAGGGACGTGGTCACCTAGCAAAAGCAAATTAATAAACATGAAATGAAATATGAAAAGGGATAAAACACAAGTGCTGCATGCATAGAATCTCCCTAGATCCATGCCAGGATTTCTGGATAGCCGATGTGCTCCACAGATCTCAGGCTCCATGGTAAACATGCCCATACTATCCGTTTCTTCGGTTTTCCGATGTGCATTAAAGGATACCCGAAGTGACATGTGACATGATGAGATAGACATGTGTATGTACAGTGCCCAGCTCACAAATAACTATGCTGTGTTCCTTTTTTTTCGTTCTCTGCCTGAAAGAGTTAAATATCAGGTATGTAAGTGGCTCACTCAGACAGGAAGTGACTACAGTATGACCCTCACTGATAAGAAATTCCAACTATAAAACACTTTCCTAGCAGAAAATGGCTTCTGAGAGCAGGAAAAAGATAAAAAGGGTCAGTAGTTCATAGATTTTAGCTCTGGTATACTTCAATGAATGTGTCATTGAGCAAAAACAATAAAACAGTTAAAACTTAAAAAGTAGATTTACACATAAAATAGATCTGTGGAATATCTTAAAAAGTCATTTTTAGGAGAAGGAGGATAGATACAATTGTTTATTTCATTAGTTTATTTTCGCCTCGGGTGTCCTTTAACGTTGCAATTATTACATCCGGGAAAGCGGTGGCGAGCGCCCCACGCAGCTCCGCGACCCGTAGCGAACTCCAGTCCTCATTGTCCTTTCCCAAGCAATTTTCGTCTTAAGCGGCAAATGACTGTTTTGCGGAAAGCCTCCCCCGCAGCTGTCGATAGGATTTCATTCCTTCAGCCGTTTACTATTTTTGATAGGGCTGTTAACGGCGTGATTTAGAGATCAGCCGCGTAATAAATCGTTTCATATTTTGGGCCTTTTCTTTTTTCAGCCTCTCTTTTCAGATCTGGCCCCCGAGGCTTAAGTGCGGTGTTTGAACCATGTCAGCACGGCCGTCCCCCGACTCTCTGTCATGTCACAGCTTTGCCTAATCCTTCGCCCACCCAGAGACGCCAGCTACCAGCACAAGCAAGTACCTGTGTGTGATATGAAACACAGACCCGGCCTAATAATGGCTTCCAGATGTGTCCGATCCCCCTAACAAGGGCTACCTTCTACCCCCGTATCTCCTCCGCTCTGCTTCTGCAAATATTCCTCCTGATTAATACGTTCTGGCTGCAATTTACTCCAATACGCTCTCTGCTCGCCGATATTAAAGAATGGGCTCGTGACGCTTTCTGCTGTGAGCCCGGGGGGCCGCGTAGGACCCGCGCAGTAACGGGGGCCGTTATTCACAAAGACCTGGGAAAGCTGCTGATAGTGCACTATATCAAAGGCAGAGTATTACTGAGCAAAGCACTATATATGAAATGTCTTTATGGAGGTATTTTTAAGCAGGTAGGTGCCGGTTATAATGATGTGCTGATAAGACAGGTTTCCTTTAAGGCAGCTTTTTCTTTTTAATTATTAAAAAAACCCCTATTACAAAAAGGGCTTTGCTTTAATTATAATTTATTGTGTGAAAATGAAAATACAGATAGTTCCCACTAAAATACTTAACCACTTGAGGGCAACAGTACTAAACCCCCCTAAAGACCAGGCCATTTTTTGTTAATTGGGCCACTGCAGCTTTAACCACTTGATGACCCACCCTTTACCCCCCCTTAAGGACCAGCGCTGTTTTAGCTGATCTGTGCTGGGTGGGCTGTGCAGCCCCCAGCACAGATCAGGGTGCAGGCAGAGCGACCAGATCGCCCCCCTTTTTTCCCCACTAGGGGGATGATGTGCTGGGGGGGTCTGATCGCTCCTGCCTGATGGGTGTTGCAGGGGGGCACCTCAAAGCCCCCCTCCGCGGCGAGATGCCCCCCCTCCCTCTCCTCCCTGTCCCCCCTGGTGATCTGGGCTGCACAGGACGCTATCCGTCCTGTGCAGCCAGTGACAGGCTGTCCCGTGTCACATGGCGGCGATCCCCGGCCGCTGATTGGCCGGGGATCGCCGATCTGCCTTACGGCGCTGCTGCGCAGCAGCGCCGTACAATGTAAACAAATCGGATTATTTCCGCTTGTGTTTACACTTAGCCTGCGAGCCGCGATCGGCGGCCCGCAGGGTATTCACGGAGCCCCCCGCCGTGAATTGACAGGAAGCAGCCGCTCGCGCGAGCGGCTGCTTCCTGATTAATCAGCCTGCAGCTGGCGACGCAGAACTGCGTCGCTGGTCCTGCAGCTGCCACTTTGCCGACGCGCGGTATGAGTGCGCGGTCGGCAAGTGGTTAAAGGGGAACTGAAGAGAGAGGTATATGGAGGCTGCCATATTTATTTCCTTTTAAGCAATACCAGTTGCCTGGCAGCCCTGCTGATCCTCTGCCTCTAATACTATTAGCCATAGCCCCTGAACAAGCATGCAGCAGATCAGGTGTTTCAGACTTTAAAGTCAGATCTGACAAGACTAGCTGCATGCTTGTTTCTGGTGTTATTCAGATACTACTGCAGAGAAATAGACCAGCAGGCCTGCCAAGCAACTGGTATTGATTAAAAGTAAATAAATACGGCAGCCTCCGTATACCTCTTACTTCAGTTCCCCTTTATGGCCAAGCTGCAGGGCTGCACAATTCAGTGCACAAGTGATTCTCCCCCATACCCCCCCCCCCCCCCCCCCTCACACACACACACACACACCTTTTTCTCCCCAGCAACAGAGCTCTCTGCTACTAATTTACTAATTATAGTTGCCCCGTGGCAACTTTAAGCCTGTGACTGTGTGTCTCTGGATTTTTGGCATTTGCTAATACCGGGCCATATTGAGAAGAGCAGTTTAAGCTGGTTTGATTTTGGAGTGGTCACAAGGTTAAGTTAAGGCATCAGGGCGGAGTTTAATTTAGTGGTGGGTAAGGGTTGGGCAATAGGAATGGATTACTGTTGGGGTAAGGGTAGGGTTTGAGGTCCAGAAGAAGAGAATTATGATAGGGTGTTCAAGAAAGGGCTCCATATCTAGAATGAGATTTAGCAGCAGGGGGAACATTTGGATGTAGGGAATCAATGGTGGACAAGCACCATGGTGCACATTGCTGATACTCCACTTATTGGAAAATAATCAAAGGGAACCGTGCCAAATCCATACGCATTACAGGAAAGCTGTGCTGAACTCTGTAGCATTCCTCTTGAACCATGTGGAACTTCCCTGCAGGAATGCATTGGCAGGGTGAAAAAAGGGGGGGAGGGGACACCCTGGATAAAAACAAAAAAGGGAGGGACTGATGGTGCATTAAGTAACGACAATAAGGAAGTGTTGTAGAATTAATGAAATGTACTCACAAAGGAAGGTTGCAGACGGCAACCAACCACTGTAGGCAGGTAGAGATGCACAAACCCGACTCCACTTGGATGATCAGCCAGGCTGGATGCGGTTGCTCTCTTGTACAAAATGCTCTAGATGGTCGCAAAGGTGGTGCTAGGCCATCTGGCCGAATACCCCTCCCGAAGGAGGTTTGGTAACACAAAGGGGGGAGAAAAATATGCCCAAGGTATGATAAAAATATGTTAAAAGTAAATAAAACGAAAAAAGTTTGAGGTGGCTTACCTCGATGACACGTTCAAATCATTTGTAACATACTTTTAATGTGCATTTGGCAACATGTTTTGTGGGTCTCTGCCCACTTCCTCAGGCAAAATATAGTGCCAGAAGAAAATCAAGCCAGCGTTTGAGGCACCTCTTGAACCATGTGGGACTTCTCTGCAGGAAGTGACCTCACTGGTTACAAGTTCATGCAAACAAATAAAGTTGGCGGTATTTCTAAGAGCTTATCTGGGAGTCGTGGGCTCTTATTCAATTCACCTTTTCTCCTGAGTTTAATAGGTGATATTTTCACATCTTATTAATACGAGTGTTGTTCACTTGGTTGGCTGTTGTATAGGGGTTTCTCTTCACCATAAAAATCATTCTGTGATCATCCACCACTTTTGTCTTCTGTGGACGTCCAGGTCTTTTTGCGTTCCTGAGTTCACCAGTGATTGCTTTCTTTCTCAGGATGTAGCAAACTGTAAATTAAACTGTAAACTCGTAATATTGTCGTTTTTTTATTTTTGTATTTTTTTTGCAGCATAAAGAGAACCAGAGATGTCGGATGTAAAAGTTTTTATACATACCTGGGGCTTCCTCCAGCCCTATAAGCCTGGATCGCTCCCAAGCCGCCGTCCTCCGCCGGGTCCCGTAGTTTCGGCCAGTCGGGCCAGTCGACGTAAGCACGTGGCCAATTCTCCGCATCACAGGGGCTTCCTCCATATCCTTACGCGTGCGCCTGCATACAACGCAGGCGCATGCGTAAGGATATGGAGGGAGCCCCTGTTCATGCGGAAAATTGGTCGCGTCCGCCGGAAGTGACAGGACCCGGTAGCGACGATAGAGACAGCGGAGGATGGCGGCGTGGGAGCGATCCAGGCTTATGGGGCTGGAGGAAGCCCCAGGTATGTATAAAAGCTTTTTAATTTTTTCTACCCTGGTCGTCTCTGGTTCCCTTTAAGGATAGCTTGCATGGAGAGCTCCTATGACTGCATGTTGTCTGTTCACGGAAAAATCTTCCATATGCAAGCACCACACCTCAAATCAACTCCAGGCCTTTTATCTGCTTACTTAATAATAACATACCGATGGACTTGCCCACACCAAGCCCATGATAGCTTTTGAGTCAATTGTCTAATCACTTTTGAGCCCCTGAAATGAAGGGATAGTATAAAGCGGAATGAAACCCAGCATTTCTTCTTTGCTGTAATAGATTATTTATAGCATATTATATACAACCAGCATTTTTTTTTACTAGAACAGCATTCAAAGGGTTAAACACAGGATTTAGAAAGCTGGAGGACTCTGAACTAGAGATAATGTTATCTTGTGTTTAATTGTATCACGTGAGGAATGTAAGCAAACCCTTCTGTGACACTGCAAACTCTCCTGAAGACAGTGAGACAATCAGAAAGCATCAGAAAGCATATCTGCTTACGTTAGAAGATGAATAAAGCAGTTATGAATTCTAAATTAACAATAATACTTATGCACAAAAGCGAATATGATAACTGTATGGCATATAAAAAAGTCGGAAAATATGTTTTTATTGAATATTATGTCAGGGCTTTATACCGCTTTAAAAAAAATGCTTTAGTTGCCTCACATTTTTATGCAATCGTTTTGTTCACCCCACTGAATTAAAGAAAACCTGTATTGAGAAAAACCTCCCCTGGGGGGGTACTCACCTGGGGTGGGGGAAGCCTCCTGATCCTATTGAAGCTTCCCCCGCCCTCGGTCCCACGGCGGCGGCGATATAGCTCCCTGAACGGCGGCGATGTAAATATTTACCTTTCCCGCTCCAGCGCAGGCGCAGTATCGACTCTCCACTCGGAGTTAGGCGGAAATAGCCGATCGCTGTTGGGCCGCTCTACTGCGCAGGTGCAAGTCTCCTGCGCAGTAGAGCGGACCCGACAGAGATCGGCTATTTTCGCCTATCTCCGTTCGGAAAGTCGCAACAGCGCCCCCGCTGGAGCCGGAAAGGTAAATAAATCAGGGCTTGTCGAGGGAGGATTCCGGGACACTTCCGGGGGAGCCAGCGCTGGACTGCCTGCAGCTACAGGGGAGGGGGAATCCTCATTGGGACCCTGAGGCTTACCCCTCCCGAGGTGAGTACCCACTAGGGGAACTTTTTTTTGTATACAGGTTCTCTTTAAAAAGGAAAGTCTGCACTTCATCTGCGTCTAAATACTGTATTTATGGACCGAACTGAACATTGAGAGGTGGCGCAAACCTAAGGTCATGGCACCAGCTATGTTTTTCTACGGGACTCCATGACGTGTAGTTTAATTTGTAATACTCTATATTTGGGGTCGTGCGTGGAGTTGGATGTTAGACTATTCAACTGATGACTGCTGATTTGGACTCTCCATATAAAACACAGCAAAATGTCCCTCTCTACCCCGCTACTAACAAGGTGTGGCGTTTGCGTTCTCATCCAGCAGCGATTTTATTGCGAGATGACAACAGCCCAGATTAGACATAGCTAAGCAGCTGTCTTTTGAGTTAAACCAACAACTTTTCCTACAAACGATCCCAGAACACTTCAAAAGAAACAAATAGTTGACTTCGCTTTTCTCGTATCGGCAAGATGCGTCTCCGGTGAACCTTTTTTTGTTTTCAGAAAGCATGGTTTATGTATGAAATGGCGGCTTTTCAGGAGGAACAGCACGGTACTCCATAACGCTTTCCAAACTTAATAACTTGTACAAAACATTTCCACTCAATCCTATCATCTACTTCTCCCCCCCTCTCTTTCTTTCTTGCTGCTATTAAAGTGCCGCGAAGGCTGCTGGCTGCCGGATAAGCTCCATTCTCCGCGACAAGCAGA
Source organism: Hyperolius riggenbachi (assembly GCF_040937935.1). NCBI lineage: Eukaryota > Metazoa > Chordata > Amphibia > Anura > Hyperoliidae > Hyperolius > Hyperolius riggenbachi. Next base: position 16,266,836 of record NC_090651.1, on the reverse strand, counting down.
TGTGCCACAGCAGGAGAAGTAGATCCACTGTAGGGGCAGCGAGCTCGCGCCTCACTTGCCGTTCCAGCGCTGCCAAAGCCGCCTCTGTTTATTCAGCAATACATTCTCAAAGTCCTGGAGGAAGCAATTGCCGGCGTGATATTTGTTTCATGGTGGTTTGAACATTATTGTTTCAAAGACGGCCAAAAAAAAACAAAAAAAAAAGTTCTTTACACCTAATCAAATTCTGTTCCATAACTTTTTTTTTTAAGTTTATTGCAAAGTTTTATTGTTACATAAATTTACCAGAGTGATTAGTCGTTTCGCGTAGACACTTTAAAATGGATAACTGTTGTCACTAATGGTTATTTATTTTGACGGTTTGACCGATGTATGCAATATTGGGCACAGGGGCCAACTTTTGCCGAATTGTGCGTCTTAAAGCTAGGGATGCATTCTGGGTTTTGGGCTCCAGATTTTCAGTTAGAAAGATCTTTTATAGAAAGATTAGATCTAAGGCCCGTTAAAATAATGGGCGCTAGACCTCTGCTCAAACCCCACCCTGCCCTGTCACCACCGCCACAGGTCCGCGTGCACAGCTGCGACACATACCCCCACACGTGCACACGCCCGCGCACTGTGCGCACACATGCCTGGCCCCGTCCTCCTCCTGTCCCAAAGGCCGACTGTGTTCAGCGCATGCGCACTAGGCCAAATGCACGGACACAGGGACACAGGAGAAGGACGCAGGGACATAGGGGTTTTATATATATAGAGATTGTTTGTGCCACCACAGATGTGGTTGGTAAGCCCCGCATGCTTTCTAGAGAAAACTCAGCCCAGATGATTGTTCTTGTCTAAGAAACTAGAAGCTGCCTCATGATGTCATGAAGCTTTTTACCACTTGGATGACTAAACGACACATGGGTGGATTATCGGTTGTGTGTACCTCTCGCCGTAGGACACTGTTCTTTCCTTCTTCTGTCTCCGCTGACTACTGCGCGCTGCTCAGCTATAGACAAACACCTTTTCTCTACAGTGCTCATCCATTAAACCATAGTTCCCAACTGGCCCTCTTTCATTCTCTGTGGGAACCAAATCCCTCTTTAAAGACTAATATACAGATCTATGCAAATACATGTATTTTTCTTCTGAAAAATATGTTTAAAGGGAAGGTTCAGGGTGGCTCTTAAAAAAATAAAAATGCCCATCCACTTACCTGGGGCTTCCTCCAGCCGTGGGCAGCCAGGACATGCCCTCGGCGCCGCTCCGCAGGCTCCCGGTGGCCGACCCGACCTGGCCAGGCCGGCTGCCAGGTCGGGCTCTTCTGCGTTTCAAAATGCGCCTCACGGGGGCGCGCTGACGTCATCGGACGTCCTCCGAGCTGTACTGCGCCACTTTGCAATTATGTTTGGCCCACTCTAGACCACCAAGGAAGCTATATTGGAGGTTAAGCCCTAGAAAATTAGGGAAGCCATATGAGGAGATGGGCAAAATAACTAAAGACTATGGAACTGTATACAAGAGGGTAGGAGCCTCTAGACACCAGGGAACTGTATAGGAGCTGAAGGGGGGGCCATTAGACCCTTGGGAACTTTATAAGGGAGGAAGGTGGCCAGTAGACATTGAGTGTGGCCCTCGACTTGGTCCCAGTGTACAATTTCGGCCCACATTGTATTTGAGTTTGACACCCCTGTAGTAGAGAGAGATCAAAGCATTCCAAGAATTTACAGCACAACGAGTTCTGCCGACTGAGGTCAAAAGCAGAGCACTTATCTCGAACAAAATAACTCAATTAAAGCTGCTAATGGTTAATATACTCTAACACTTAGTTATTTCTCAAATTGGTATATTTCTTATTTTTTATTGTTAAAATGAAGGAGAACTAATGATGATATAGAGGAACTGTGCGGTCTGAATTTTAAAACCTCCGTTGCTGCTCAGTTTCACTTTCTTCACTTGCCGTCCACTGCCCCTGTGCGTCCTCAATCGCACTCCCATCACCTGGAGCGCCCTGCGCATACGTACTAGAGATTTGCTACACAGGATGCTCCTGGCGACGGGAGCGTAAATGAGGATGCCCGCGGCCAGGGCCACAGTAGGCGCAGTGGCCATCAACTTGGTAGTCGGCGATACCAAAACTACACCGTGGCGAGGGACCTTGTTGAGGACTGGTGCATGCACAGGGCGGCTGCAGGGGGCTGGCAGAAGCCCCATGTAAGTGAAATTCTATTTTTAATTTTTTTTTTACTATCTTCAAGTTCCCTTTTGCCTCTTGTCCCTGTCCCAGGACTGCTCCACGCCAATTGGCGTGAAGTCCTGGGGCAGTTATTGCTGGGGATCGCGCGCGCCGATGTGCGTGCGATCCCTGGCAGTTTACGCCTCCCCTCTGTGTCTTCAGCCAGGCGGCCAATTAGCAGTTCACCTTCCCCCCTGCAAAGTAAACAAATGTGCAGCGGAGCGGGCTGTAACTCCTACCAGTGCCTCTCCGCACCGTCCGGGATCTCATGTTGTCTTCTCGGCTTCCGGCTTCCTGTGACGTCACAGGAAGCCAGAAGCCGAGAAGACAACATGAGATCCCGGTTCGGAGAGGCACTGGTAGGAGTTGCAGCCCGCTCCGCTGCACATTTGTTTACTCTGCGGGGGGGAAGGGGACACTGGGAGGCATATTAGGAGGGAGGGAGGGAGAAGTTTAATGGCGGCGGCCATCGATGCCGCATACGCATCCCGGGTTGGTGCCTCAATCGTTTTTTTCCCCCTCTCTCCCCAGCGGCCGGGACTAGGGGGGGGGGGCAGCACGGGACAGCGGGACGGCCCCCGAAATCTGGACCGTTCCGACGAAAACGGGGCGGTTGGGGGCCCTGCTCTTTGTTATGTAGTAAGTGTCAGTTAGCGCCCAGCCCACTACACCGCAGTTACTACTGAGCCGCTGATTAGCGTCATCACTGTCGCTAATCAGCATTGGTACTATGTAGTATCTGTAAGTGATCAGTACTGATCGCATTCAGATCTAAATCAGAGGAATACCCTCTAAATTTAGCAGTCCAACATGGCAAGAAAGGGGTTTTCGGCTGATTCTAGCCCAGTCGGGTGAGATAGATTGGGACGCCTCATCTGACGAACCATCCTGGTCAGAATATGAACCTGTAGACAGCAGTGGCTCTCTGTTCGATAGTTTTGATGACGAGGTTGAGGTCCCTGCTATGGCCAGGGGTACCCGACCCTATGTCAGTGGACCTCAGGTGGTGCAGGATCAGCAGCAGAGTGGTGCTAGCGCTGATCTAGGATTTCATGGTGAGGCATACACCAGCAGCACAGCACATTCTGGAATTAGAACCAGTACTTCCGTATACCCTGATGAAGTGGTGGCACCAGCATGGCAGTTGAAACTGGTTCGGTGGCACGTGCAGTAAGACCCCCATCTCAGCCACCAAAAACATGGCCACGTACAACCCCTACACTCCCAGAGGTGCTGGCAAACCCTGATTGCTGATTCTGCCGCACCCATAGTGCCCCCTTTCACCGTCCAGTCTGGAGTCCAGGTGGAGACAGATCATCTAGGATCGGCCCTAGACGCTTTTCATCTGTTCTTCACCGAGGATTTCTACGACTTAGTCGTGTCAGAAACCAACTGTTACGCCACGCAATACATCAATCCGAGAAGCTACTATGCCCAGCTTTTTCGGTGGAAACCAGTCCAAGTTTCTGAATGTAAAATTTTTTTGGGCCTTCTTCTCAACATGGGTCTAACTAAAAAGAATGTACTGCGGTCCTATTGGTCTATGCACCCAATACATCACATGCACATGTACTCTGCTGCCATGTCCAGGGCACTCGCACTCGCGGCAAAGCGTACTGCGCAGCCGCGGATCAAGGCGGCGGCCATCTTAGAGGTGGAATCAATGCGACCCTTTTGGTGGGGTCGGGCCATGCCCTGGGGGAACGGAAAGGCCTGCATTGACGGCGGAACGAAGCGGGGGACGCGCAGGACGTCCGTGGATTCTGCTAATAAAAAGGTATAGTGTCATTTTCTTCATAAAAAGGTATAGTGTCACTTTAAAGATCAAGAGAGATAGGAAAAAGGAGGGGAAGAGTCGGCACTACATGGATTACTTTCCGCTTGTTGGGAGGGTCTGTAGGATCATGGCAGATGTGACCCCATTGGTGCGGGCAGCGTGCTCTGACTGGGTTAGGTGAAAGTCAGGCAAGTAATGAAGATGCAGAGTCGGCACTACTGCTCCTAGTGCATTTATTGCCAGTGGGTATACATCAGATGGCGTGCAGTGTACAAAAATATTTTTTCACATACCGTGCATTTGAAGGCTTAAAGGTGGAGAGCTGATGGTGGGCGCTAGGTGCAGGAGTAGCCTGACGGCCGTTTCGCGCTGTCCTAGCGCTTCTACGGAGGCTGCCTCCGTAGAAGCGCTAGGACAGCGCGAAACGGCCGTCAGGCTACTCCTGCACCTAGCGCCCACCATCAGCTCTCCACCTTTAAGCCTTCAAATGCACGGTATGTGAAAAAATATTTTTGTACACTGCACGCCATCTGATGTATACCCACTGGCAATAAATGCACTAGGAGCAGTAGTGCCGACTCTGCATCTTCATTACTTGCCTGACTTTAAAGATGTCGCCACTAGCGATGCATTTTAGAATGTAAATCAGGGAGAGGAAAGATTTTACAGTGGACAAACACTGACTAAATCATTTATAAATCAATATTGTCAACAACAAAAAAAACTATTTTATTCAGTATCTTATTTTGATTACAGTTCCTGTTCCTGTTTAAGTCGACATTGATTCACATCATAAATTGCAATCGCTGACGCCAGCATTTTGCGATTTTGTGCGCGATTATTTTTAGCACCTCCTGTCGCTTACCTGCGCATTTCGTTTTTTAATAAAGTGCTTTTGCTAAGTAATTAGTTTTTTTACTTCCTGGCGTTAGACACGAAGTGAACTCTTTGACCCGGGAAAGAATAAATACAATGTATTTATTCATGGAAGCGCTGGGGAAATCGCTATACAAAGCACTTTTTCAAGCGTTTTGTGATTTCCCCATACCTTCCATTGAGCAAAAACGCTCAGAAAATGGTACAGGCTGCGCTTTGGTGAGTGGATCGGAACTGAACCGCTCAGATGTGATCTCTCTCATAGGGAATCATTACACAAGCACCCTGCCGAACACAATCTAAAAGGGGAGTGGGGACACACTAGGTAGGGCTGCGGAATAGGTGCTTGGCTGAGAGAGTTAAGGGCCCATATACAATTTACTTTTTCTCCTAGGTAATATTTTTACACCTTAGCAGTACAATTCCTTTCAAGCCACCAAGAAAATACTCAAAATCACAGTGACAGTACTTTTTCACCTACTCTTTAGTACTTTTTCAATTGTAGAGTGTTAAAAAGTTATTTAAAACAAAAGATGAAAAATTATCTCCTAGGAGAAAACTTAGGAAGTTGGGAGAGCAAGTGAATTGCATAGGGCCCATGGTGTGGTAGAGCCTTTCTCAAGCAATGTTTGGTTGATTTTTCATTAACCACCTTAGCGGTATGGACGAGCTCAGCTCGTCCAGTACCGCCAGAGGGTGCCGCTCAGACCCTGCTGGGCCGATTTTGATGAAATAAAGAGCAGCACATGCAGCCGGCACTTTACCAGCTGCGTGTGCTGCCCGATCGCCGCCGCTCTGCGGCGAGCAGCGGCGAAAGAGGGTCCCCCCAGCCGCCTGAGCCCTGCGCAGCCGGAACAAATAGTTCCGGCCAGCGCTAAGGGCTGGATCGGAGGCGGCTGACGTCAGGACGTCGGCTGACGTCCATGACGTCACTCCGCTCGTCGCCATGGCGACGAAGTAAGCAAAACACGGAAGGCCGCTCATTGCGGCCTTCCGTGTTACTTTTGGCCGCCGGAGGCGATCAGAAGAACGCCTCCAGAGCGCCCTCTAGTGGGCTTTCATGCAGCCAACTTTCAGTTGGCTGCATGAAATAGTTTTTTTTTTATTTAAAAAAAACCCTCCCGCAGCCGCCCTGGCAATCTTAATAGAACGCCAGGGTGGTTAAGAAAGGGATGTAAAATCTTTCCCAGATATTATACAATCAGCGGCAACACACTGGAATTTCCGCGCTGTGTTTGGAACCATTCAGGCTGTTTGCAAGCTCCTGTAGAGCTGTTCAGTATGAGGTTTGCCGGCTTATTTTGCTGACATCGCACCTCCTTCTTACACTCACAGTATTAGTTGGTTGTCACAGCGTGCAGGTGTTTTGCTATGGCTTTGTTTTCTGTAATTTCGTTCTGAAACCTGCTTGACTCTCTACTTTATGTCTTGGCAAAGACCAATAGAGAGTCCCGGCTTGAACCGCCGAACATACTGTACAACTTTGTGTTCCTGGGATAACTCTGACTTTTAAAAGCCTTGTTTTCTTAACTAGTTGAGGCGTTCTGGGCTTTGATGTGCCGGTATTAATCAGTTTATGTGTGCCTGGCCTCCTCTATAACCGTTGGGTGCTGCCTTTGAAGCGTTTTGCCCATCTCCTCTTTAGACTCGCCACTGGCAAACGACGTGTTTTAGGGTTTAGGCGTCTATTTCATGCTGGTGATTCTTCAGTTGCTTTGTAACTAGATAAACTGTTTGTGTTACTTCAAGGTAGACATTTTCTGCTCCAGCAGCCGCCGTGTTCCAGTTAAGTGAGGTATTTGTATGAAGTAAGGGGGAGTGGGGGTGTTACTGATTCTGTTCTTGACAAACTGTTGAAAAATCGTCAGCCTTTTCACTTCAGACTCTTGAAAGTGAGAAAGCAGGCTGAAGAAATGCAATAAAACGGAACAATTTATCCAGAGATTTGCACGTCTGATGTCATCTACGAGACAGAAAACGTGTTGCTGTTCAGATTAGATTACCGAGGCCAGCGCTTAGCTAAAAAATGTGGATCGGTGTGAATTTCCAGAGTGATCCCCCTCGCAGCTTATTTTGGTGTCTGAGCAGCTTTTAATTACATAAAACTAATGTCATTTGCAAGCCTGCCTGCTACTGGACAAATAATTGAAAAAACATCCGGGTCCAACGGGGGCCATATTGAGTTGTTCTTGATGATTATAAAACAAAGTCCACAGAGTAGAGACGCCAAGAGCCAAATATAGTGTAGTATGTACTGGTAGTTGAAATGAAGTATGATAGAGTAATATGCTATACTCATAAAGCAGGGTTACCTCAAAGGCAACCACTGTATAGGCCGGTGGGGAGATTACACCTGACCCCACTCAGGATTAAGAAGTCGCTCTCCGTAGATGAGGAGAAATGGGGTAACACACCTCCACCAGGGGTGGACTTAATGCAGCGTAGTATGGATACAGAGGCGCCAAAAGGATAAAAGTATCTAAAACGTTTAAAACATTGCCGTGTTGGAATTACCTCCTCCAAGCAGACGTCTCTGCCAAGTGCTGGCTCTACTACTGACCACATATGCTATTGCTCTGTTGTTATTGCCTGATGAAGCGGGATCAAACATGTGAAATGCGTTGCATTGTCCCCCGCAGTATGTAAATAAACTTGTTGTATTTAACAAACACATTGGCAATTTTTGTGCCTGCTTGGAGGAGGTAAGTCCACCACTGCCTCCTCATGTTTTAAACTTGTTAGATTCTTTTATCCTTTTGGCACCTCTGTATCCATACTATGCTATAAAACAAAGTCAACTGGGCAGGATTTTTGCATTTGATGAAGTTTTTTTGAGATGCTATTAACTAGTTCACCACTAAGGGTTTTTTCCCTTTATGGGCCAGAGTAATTTTCACCTGTCGGCGCTCCTCCCTTTCATTTGGCAATAACATTATCACTACCAATCACAACAAAATGATCTATATCTTGTTTTTTTTTCACCAATTAGGCTTTCTTTGGGTGGTATGTTTTGCTAAAAAAATATTTTACTCTACATGCATTTTACCAGGACTAATAAGAAAAAAATGGAAAAAACTTCATCATTTCTCAATTTTCGGACATTATTGTTTTAAAATAAAACTTGTTATTGTGGATAAAAGCCACACATTTTATTTGCCCATTTGTCCTGGTTATTACAGCGTTTAAAATTTGTCCCTAGTACAATGTATGGCATTAATATTTTATTTGGAAATAGTTGTATTATTTCGGTTTTACGTCCGTCACTTATTACAAGCCCTTATTTGCCAAAATAACAGTAACGTACCCTCATGATATACATATTAAAAAGTTGAGTCCCTAAGGTAACTGTGTTTTTTTTAATGCTTACGTCCGTCACGTCCGTCCATATATATATATATATATATATGTGTGTGTGTGTATATATATATATATATATATTTATACAGTGGCTTGCAAAAGTATTCGGCCCCCTTCAAGTTTTCCACATTTTGTCACATTACTGCCACAAACATGAATCTATTTTATTGCAATTCCATGTGATAGACCAATACAAAGTGGTGTACTCGTGAGAAGTGGAATGAAAATCATACATGATTCCAAACATTTTTTACAAATAAATAACTGCAAAGCGGTGTGTGCATAATCATTCAGCCCCCTGAGTCAATACTTTGTAGAACCACCTTTTGCTGCAATTACAGCTGCCAGTCTTTTAGGGTATGTCTCTACCAGCTTTGTACATCTAGAGACTGAAATCCTTGCCCATTCTTCTTTGCAAAACAGCTCCAGCTCAGTCAGATTAGATGGACAGCGTTTGTGAACAGCAGTTGTCAGATCTTGCCACAGATTCTCGATTGGATTTAGATCTGGACTTTGGATGGGCCATTCTAACACATGGATATGTTTTGTTTTAAACCATTCCATTGTTGCCTTGGCTATATGTTTAGGGTTGTTGTCCTGCTGGAAGGTGAACCTCCGCCCCAGTCTCAAGTCTTTTGCAGACTCCAAGAGGTTTTCTTCCAAGATTGCCCTGTATTTGGCTCCATCCATCTTCCCATCAACTCTGACCAGCTTCCCTGTCCCTGCTGAAGAGAAGCACCCCCCGAGCATGATGCTGCCACCACCATATTTGACAGTGGGGATGGTGTGTTCAGAGTGATGTGCAGTGTTAGTTTTCCGCCACACATAGTGTTTTGCATTTTGGCCAAAAAGTTCCATTTTGGTCTCATCTGACCAGAGCACCTTCTTCCACATGTTTGCTGTGTCTCCCACATGGCTTGTGGCAAACTGCAAATGGGACTTCTTATGCTTTTCTGTTAACAATGGCTTTCTTCTTGCCACTCTTCCATAAAGGCCAACTTTGTGCAGTGCACGACTAATAGTTGTCCTATGGACAGATTCCCCCATCTGAGCTATAGATCTCTGCAGCTCGTCCAGAGTCACCATGGGCCTCTTGACTGCATTTCTGATCAGCGCTCTCCTTGTTCGGCCTATGAGTTTAGGTGGATGGCCTTTTCTTGGTAGGTGTACAGTTGTGCCATACTCCTTCCATTTCTGAATGATCGCTTGAACAGTGCTCCGTGGGATGTTCAAGGCTTTGGAAATCTTTTTGTAGCCTAAGCCTGCTTTAAATTTCTCAATAACTTGATCCCTGACCTGTCTTGGACCTGTCTTGTGTGTTCTTTGGACTTCATGGTGTTGTTGCTCCCAATATTCTTTTAGACAACCTCTGAGGCCGTCACAGAGCAGCTGTATTTGTACTGACATTAGATTACACACAGGCGCACTCTATTTGGTCATTAGCACTCATCAGGCAATGTCTATGGGCAACTGACTGCACTCAGACCAAAAGGGGCTGAATAATTACGCACACCCCACTTTGCAGTTATTTGTTTGTAAAAAATGTTTGGAATCATGTATGATTTTAGTTCCACTTCTCACGTGTACACCACTTTGTATTGGTCGTTCATGTGAAATTCCAATAAAATTGATTCATGTTTGTGGCAGTAATGTGACAAAATGTGGAAAACTTCAAGGGGGCCGAATACTTTTGCAAGCCACTATATATATATATATATATATATATATATATATATATATATATATATATATATATATATATATATAATGTGTTTTATTTTGGCACTGACGAGGGTGCTTGTGGCGGGCAATTGTGGCGAGGAACATATATCTACAACCCAGGGGCAATCACTGAAGTCCTGGGGGGCGTACCTATACTGCCTCCGCAGCAATATGTAGCTAAGACAGAGGTCTTCAAAGTGCAGTGGTCCACAAACTACCATAAACTGTGGCATAGCAATATGGGATTCAGAGGTTGTGACTGCACCGTGGCCCTTGGACCATGGGGCCCACCCTCAACTGCAGTATTAGCTCTTCAATGGTGCTATGCTGGTAATGATTACCTGTATATATGCTTTGAATAGTGATAATCATTAACAAACTCTTCCCCTCCTCTGCTTACACCTCTCTTAAAGAGACTCCGTAACAAAAATTGCATCCTGTTTTTTATCATCCTACATGTTCCAAAAGCTATTCTAATGTGTTGTGGCTTACTGCAGCACTTTCTACTATGACAGTCTCTGTAATTAATCAATGTATCTTTCCCCTGTCAGACTTGTCGGCCTGTGTCTGGAAGGCTGCCAAGTTCTTCAGTGTTGTGGTTCTGCTATGAACTCACCCTTTCTGGCCCCTCTATGCACACTGCCTGTGTGTTATTTAGATAAGAGAGAAGAGAGAAGCTGCTCTAATCAGCTGGATAAATCGTCGAGCTGGCTGGGCTTTCACATACTGAGGAATTACAAACAAGGGCAAAGCTGTTTGCAGGAAGAAAAGAGTAGCCTGAAACTTCAGTGCATGGGCGAAAGAAACACACAAATGATCTCTTGAGATTCAAAAGGAAGGGTGTATACAGCCTGCTTGTGTATGGATGTATTTTCTATGTGTGGACATACTGTACATCAACCTACTTCCTGTTTTGGTGGCCATTTTGTTTGTTTACAAACAAACTTTTTAAAACTGTTTTTAACCACTTTTAATGCGGCGAGGAGCGGCGAAATTGTGACAGAGGGTAATAGGAGATGTCCCCTAACACACTGGTATGTTTACTTTTGAGCGATTTTAACAATACAGATTCTCTTTAAGCTCAACACACACCATGCAATCTTGGTTGTACAGATCTACCAAATCTATGTAGTATAAGGGCCAACACATTGAAAATACCTTGAATGATTGATTGGATAAGCTCTATATGCATCCACTTCCTTACTAAGGGGGTTTTCACCATAAAAAACTAGAACAATTTTCACCTGGCAGCTCTCCTTCTATTCATTCGCCTATAACTTTATTACTACTTATGACAATGAAACAATCTACAGTATATCTTGTTTTTTTTTTCACTTCCAATTAGGCTTTCTTTGGTGGGTACTTTTTGCTAAGAATTATTTTATTCTAAATGTGTTTATACAGCAAAAATTAGAAAAAAAATGGAAAAAATAATTTCTCAGTTTTTGGCCATTATAGTTTTCAAATACATGCTACCTTAAATAAAATCCACACATTTTATTAGCCGATTTGGCCCGGTTATTGCAGCGTTTAAAATTTGTCCCTAGTACAGTGTATGGCGCCAATATTTTATTTGGAAATAAGGGTGCATTTTTTTTTTCAGTTTTGCGTCCGTCACTTATTACAAGGCCATAATTTATAAAGTAACAGTAATATACCCTTTTAACATACATATTAAAAAAGTTCAGTATCTAAGGTAACTATGTATTTTTTTTATTGTACATATTTTTTTATTTTTTTTTAAATGTTTGGGTGCGTAACTATTGGGGAGTGTGGGAGGAAAGGGGTTAATTTTAAATGTTAAAAAAATGTTTTTTTAATGAAAAAAAAAAGTGTGTAGATGTAATTTAACTATTTGGCCACAAGATGTCCTCACGCATAACATCTGTATGCATAGTATTACTACGCAAAAAGGTAGTCATTCGTGGATGTGTAAGTATCGGTTTTTGCAAATGGCGACGCCGTCCAGTAGACGGTGGTGGTCATTCACATGGGAACTTGAATAGGAACTGTACCGCTAACGATTGGCAGTGGTATCGATCGAAGGAACGCGCACGGGGAAGGCAGTAGCTACGTCCCTGCGAGGCGATATGGGATTTTGCAGGGACGAGGTTACTCGTCCCGGGGAAGGGGACGTGGTTAAACCGTATTCCTGCATTATTAGACCTGTATTATTAAATATGACAAAACGAGGGGCCACCGCCTGATGTGAGGGTGTTAGGTCAATGCCAGCGGATTCTTTTCCATAAAGATGAGTGGGGTCCACAGTAATGTAAAGAATAAACCATTGTCTCTGCAGACAGAACATTACATGATTAATACAAAAACATCGCAGGCAAAAGAAAATATTTATGCAGAGGGGTTTTTTTTTTGCATATTTTATCAGCTTTCTCATCCCAGCAAAATAATTGTGCTGATTACTCGAAAAAGGTCACAAATAAACCCTCTTCTTTTCCACTTGATGGGAGACAATTCATTGGAAAATTATCCAGTGTTGTAATTTATGCTGAATTTTTAATTTGAATGTTATTATAGTGAGCAAGACACCTCTAAAGCAGCCCTGACCTCAGTCTGTGCAGAGAAAATAACTTCAAAAGTACGAGACCCAAAGTTAAACGCTGCAGCATGGCTACGCTTACTGCCCCCCAGACATTCAGGGGGTAACTACAACCAAAAATGCAGCTTGGCCCAGGCAAACCAGGCAGCAGCTCGGGGCTCACCCACAGTAGGGGCCTCCCCCACAGTAAGGGCCTCCCATGCTTCCAGAGCTGCCCTGCCTTCCTGCCACACAGAGTACTGGAGGTGGAGGCGGCCCAAAAAAACCCCAAACCACAGGGTAGATGTAAAAAGATTAAGGCTTCGTTCACACCTAAAACCGTAAAGCGCCGGCAATTATCGCTAGCGTTTTGCGGGAGCGATTTTTCCGCGTTTAATGCGGAAAAATCACTGGACACTGTAGCGGTTTGGGAGCGATTGCAATTAGTAGTTCTACACATGCTAATCGCGATCGCTCCAGAATCGCTGGCGACCCACTGCATATAACACGTCTGCGGTTAACGTTAACCGCAAATGCGGCAATTAGAACACTGCCATAGTGTTACATGTGCTAGCAGTTTGCCTTGAGCGGGAATCGTGCGATTCCCGCTCAAGTGAGAACGAGCCCTAAATGATTTATTCAACACGATTAAAAGGACAACGCATTTCACGGGGCCAATCCTTGCATCCATGCCTGTGACCATGTCTTAAAGGCACTTGTCTTGACCTGAAGAAGTGGGCTGAGACCAGTGAAACACGTTGTCCTTTTAATCATGTTGAATAAATCATTTAATCTTTTTACATTCACCCTGAGGTTTGGGTTCTTACATCTGGAGTGGTAAAGACACCTCCCTCCCCCCTTATTATTTTTTTTTCTCATCACATTACCTATCTTTGGGCACCTCCACCCCCCGTACTATACATTTCATCTCCTTTGGAGGTGTTCACCTTCCGGGTGTGGTGTTATCTACAACCAAGAAGGACCAACCAGGAGTGTGACCATCCAGTGCCAGTAGGACCTGGAATACCGAGCGGCGATATACAGTGGTTGCAGGGACCAACCTTTTGTGAGTATAAATATACTCTTATGCTACAATATAACATCTAATACCCCACAACACTGCAGCATTTGTCTCCTGGTCTCTCCTTGTCATACAGGTGACCGTGGTATCCCCACAGTGACCACCTTTTCTACTCACAGAGCTCAGATCAGCGGCAGTGTGCACAGAGGGTAGAGCGGCGCAGTGACCACGGCGTACACTGCAGATGCGGAAGTGATGTCATTGCTAATTTCCTGCATTTGTTGTGCGCTGCACGGTTACTGCGCGCTGTTCTCCTCTCTTGGTGTTACCGAACATTGCAGAACGCAGGTTGAGGTGTAGAGTATGCCAGTAGTTTGTCTTCTTCAGGCATCGGCACAGGCCTCAGTTCCTTCTGAATGATTCCTGGGAAGAGGCCTCTGGAACATTAACTTCCGAAGTATGGTGCCCAGTCACATGACCCAAGCTAGTGTCCTGGAGACCCCACATGGAATTTGAGGGTGTAGGAACTCCCACCCGAAGCAGGTAAATATAAGCTACCGGTACGCTTTCCAACATGCTCTTTGCACCCATGATGGTATGAAGTACCCTGACAGCATGGAGCATTATAGCAATGGCGTGGTCTTTTTGCCATGATTGCATGGAGTAAACTTCCTGTGATGGAATGGAGTATGTTTGATATGGTGGTGTGGCATATGTTTCCTGTGGTTGTATGGTGTATGTACCCTGTGGTTGTTGATCCAGGGATTTGCCTGACTGCCACCTGGAGTTGGGGAGGAATTTTTGAGTGGAGTGAGTTTACCATATTGGTGAGGAGTGGGTTTGCCATGTTGGTGTGGAGTGGATTACCACGTAGGCGTGGAGTGGGTATACCATGTTGGTGTGGAGTGGATTAACACGTAGGCTTGGAGTAGGTTTGCCATGTTGGTTTGGAGTAGGTTTGCCATGTTGGTGTGGAGTGGATTACCACATAGGCTTGGAGTAGGTTTACCATGTTGGTGTGGAGTGGATTACCACGTAGGTGTGGAGTAGGTTTACCATGTTGGTGTGGAGTGGATTACCACGTAGGTGTGGAGTAGGTTTACCATGTTGGTGTGGAGTGGATTACCACGTAGGTGTGGAGTAGGTTTGCCATGTTGGTGTGGAGTGGATTACCACGTAGGTGTGGAGTGGGTTTGCCATGTTGGTGTGGAGTGGATTAACACGTAGGCGTGGAGTGGGTATACCATGTTGGTGTGGAGTGGATTAACACGTAGGCGTGGAGTAGGTTTGCCATGTTGGTGTGGAGTGGATTACCAGGTAGGTCTGGAGTGGGTTTGCCACGTCGGTGTGGAGTGAGTTACCACGTAGTTTACCATGACAGCACAGAGTATGTTTAGCATGATGCATTGGAGAACGTGTCTGGCTTTATATAGAGTAACTGACCACAGAAAACCAATCGCTGATGCTTGTGGCACCCCACAAGGCTCAGTCTGACTCTACTGTGGTTGCCATGGAGACACTTCCTTTTTTACCTTCCCTCTAATGAGCCATGTTGTGTATATTTATTTCGTTGGCTGGTTAATGAGAATCTGAGATGCAGCGAGTTTTATCTGTCTCGGTTCTGTCTGCACATTTGCCTAATATGAAGATTACACAATATTATTATGCATTGTGGGTTCACCTGCCCGGCCGCCTTCATCACACAATCACAATTATGAGTTTAGTTTCTGATACAACTTAGAGGAAATAATTAGGACCCAGCTGATTAATTAAGCCCAATCAGTGGATGAGGACGAGTCTCTTGACAGACGCACCTCGCTCAAACCGCCCAGCAGCCTCACTTATATTATTCTGACTGTGCATCAATTCCTTAACCCTTCCCATGCATCTGCAGCTTCAGTGATTGTGTTGTTGTTGTATTACTGTGCTACAGCTGCTTCTCCCTATACTGATATCACATTATATGGAATATTAAGCATATATACAGTATATATATATATATATATATATATATATATATATATACACACACACACACTATATTATTAGTATTTATTGGATCTATATAGCACCAATATATTACGCAGCTCTGTACAATACATACGATTACAGACAATGATAACAGGGGTGACCGACAACACAATACAGGAAATAAGCAATAAGATACGCAACACAATACAGGAAATAGGCAACAACATACACAACACAGTACAGGTAATAAGCAATAAGATGCCAGATCATACACTAGAGTGGTAGTCTCTCAATAATACAAGTTCACATATTCTGGGTAGGATGTACAATCATGTATGAAACACAAGGAGAGAGTGCCCTGCCAAAGGTGCATAGAGAGGTTTCTTCAGAGAGAGTTGGGGCAGTGTTGAAGTGGGCTAGGCTTCCTTGAAGAGTTTTTGAAGGTGTTGAAGGAGAGGGCAAGCCTGATTGGCAGTGGGAGAGAGTTCCACAGGATGGAGTTAGCTCTAGTAAAGTCCTGTAGTTGTGCATGGGAGTACAAGATGCGTGGGGTTGTTAGGAGGAGGTTGTGGGAGGAGCGAAAAAGTGTATATATATATATATATACAGTATATACCTTTATGCCTTTATGGTAAACTCTAAAGAACATGGAAAAATGGCTCTTATTCAAGCACATAATCTATACTATAGTACTGGATCTTAATTCAGTCATAAATTAGGAGTGATTTTTTTCTTTATAATACTTCATGCAATAATCATGCAACAGCTTGCACAGCGGACATAGGTCTCCCCAATTAATACAGGTACAGTACTTATAGTGTGTCCACATTTCTGTGCAGCTTGGATGATGCTGTAGTGTTGCAGCCATGCACAAGCACGTCACAGATGACGGGCAATTCCCTCAGTAATCAGGCAGCAGCTTACACAGGACGCATAGGTCTCACCGGCTGGAGCTTTTGAGGTAATACATGCAGGCCCAGAGTAGTTTGCAGATAGCAAGAAGCCTACAAATGGCTGCCACCCCACCCACCAGCCACAGCTCCTGGGTCTCTGGATGACATATGACGCATGCTCCGCCCACTTTCCACTATAGCCGGTTACAGAATACTGAAGGGGCCAAAAAACAGGTTTACTATAACAGAAGTTCTATTATAGGTTAGCGCTTTATAAATACAATAAATAAATTAATATTATATCAGGGTTTACTATACCTGGCGTTACTCCCATATACATAGAATGGGGCTTAGCTGGGACCTGGACACGTAGTTTACTATACCCAAATGTTTACTATTACAGAGTTTGTTATAATGAGATCATGCCATACATGTATAGGTATCACCTGGAAGTTAATATGGTACATTGATGACATTTTGTCAGTGTCGTCATTGGGCTCTAGGTGCATGATGTTGAGAAGATCAGCTCATTGTTTCCCTTGCAGTTTTTGCCAGAAGTAACTAAAGTGTGAGATGGAAAAGATTGAGGCTCGCAGTGTAATAAAGTTCCTGCATGTTAAGGGAAATTGTGCCAGCAAATGCATAATGAGATAATGACAGTTTATGGGATGCCCATCTTATGACATTATTGTGAGGTGGAAAAGGATTTTCCAGAGTGGTCACCTGTCCCTCACAGAAGAGCCAAGACCTGGAAGACCATCCCTGACGAATGATGAGGCCACAGTGAAGAAAGTGGAGTGTTTAATCCTGGAAGACAGACGAACAACCATCTAAATGACCATGAATGAAACGGGCCTCAGGTATGGTAGTGTGAGGGAAATCATTCAAGTAGACCTGCATGTGTCTAAGGTGTAATGACCATGAATGAAACGGGCCTCAGTTATGGTAGTGTGAAGGAAATCATTCAAGTAGACCTGCATGTGTCTAAGGTGTAATGACCATGAATGAAACGGGCCTCAGTTATGGTAGTGTGAAGGAAACCATTCAAGTAGACCTGCATGTGTCTAAGGTGTCTGCACACTGGGGTCCATGTCTGCTAACCCCTTTCCAGAAACAAGCATGGCGTGACCTTTCAGGACACGTGTTGACCAAGTTGGAACAGGATGGAAGAGGATTTTTGGGGGGGCTGGGCACTATTACCCTTCAAACGTAAGCACTTTATCACGCTGCAAGCCTCAGTCTTTTCAATGCTGGGAGGGAATACACCATGAGATTTTTTGGCAGGTAGATGGTTCGATAGATCATTTCCAACAGGTTCTGATCGATTTCTCATAGAAGTGAATGGAAATCGATCAGAAAAACGATCGGAAAATTGATCTAAAATACGATTGAACAGTAAATCTGCTGAAAAATCTCATCATGTAAACCAGCATAAGATAGAAATGAGCAATTCTAAGTATTGACATTACTGACCAAGGGCTACTTGTAAAGCTTTGTGTGGCGTAGGCCGATCTTTCTCCAAAGTGTGAAGTCCTTTCATCCTTATCTTCAGACCAGGCCACAAAGCAATAAAGCCTCTATGCCTCGAGTGTTTATACCGCATTAGTGGCTTTCTTTTGCTTTCGGCCAGTGAATAAGTTCCAGATATGTTTCTTATGCTGTCACCAGACAAAGAAAGCCTGAAAGTCATTCCATGGTTTAATAAATGTTCCAGCATGGAAAATGGCCGTGGAATTGGAATCTGAGTGATATCTAAGAGCAGGAGACTGCAGCCCGTCTCCCCTGCTGGGAGCGAAACGCTCCGTTCCCTGTCTGCTGACCAGTGCGGCTGATAAGAAGCCTCCGAGGCCAGCGCTGTGCGCTGCATGGGAAGGAAAGATTACCGAGAGATGACAGCTCAACGCTGAGCTCATTACTGATTGGATCAAATTCTTCCCGAACACTTCTGAGCGCACACATCAATTATCCATTACCGGACGGTCTTTATACTGAGACCCCCTCGACCCCCCGCTGACATGTGAACAGGCCAATGATGCAGAGCCTGGAGACACAGCGGATGATCTGCCAGCGGACACGCCGAAGGTTATTATTTGTACTCATAACATTGGTTGACTCCATTTTTTTCGCCGAGTTGGGTAGCCTAATGGTGGCCACACACCATACAATTTTTTTAAAATTTTGAATCGATTCGAGCATTCGATCCAATTTTCCGATTGATCGGAAGTTTCAAACAGAATCTTCGAGTTACCACACACGTATTTTTGAGATTGCCGCAATTTCGGGATAAAAGATCGTAAACTCCGAAAAAATTGGTTGGTGGCCACATACTATACAATTTTTTAAAAATTTTAAATCGATTCGAGCATTCCGATCCAATTTTCCGATTGATCGGACGTTTCAAACAGAATCTTCGAGTTACCACACACGTATTTTTGAGATTGCCGCAATTTCGGGATAAAAGATCGTAAACTCCGAAAAAATTGGTTGGTGGCCACACACTATACAATTTTTTTAAAATTTTGAATCGATTCGAGCATTCCGATCCAATTTTCCGATTGATCGGACGTTTCAAACAGAATCTTCGAGTTACCACACACACGTATTTTTGAGATTGCCGCAATTTCGGGATAAAAGATCGTAAACTCCGAAAAAATTGGTTGGTGGCCACACACTATACAATTTTTTTAAAATTTTGAATCGATTCGAGCATTCCGATCCAATTTTCCGATTGATCGGACGTTTAAAACAGAATCTTCAAGTTACCACACACGTATTTTTGAGATTGCCGCAATTTCAGGATGAAAGATCGTAAACTCCGAATAAATTGGTTGGTTTGAAAAATCAAGAGAAAAATGTACTAAAAAGTTACATACAATTTTTTTCTGGTTGAATACAATTTCACAATCCATCACAAGCCATACAATTCTTGATAAAATTGGTCTGAATTTTCCAATATGTCCAATCTCAAAAAAAAAAAAAATTAAAAAGGGAAATTCAATCGTATTTCTTGATTTAAAAACAAAGCTTTTGATTTTTTGGGACAACCGATGTTATTTATCCAAATGGTATAAAAATGGATCTTTAATTGTATGGTGTGTGGCCTCCTTACAGGTGTCCACACACCATACCATTTTTTTGAATAGTTTTATTAATTCGAGAATTGCAATGAATTTTTCTGACCGATTGTAACATTTAAAAAATCTGACCAATGTACCACACACCTATGTTCATTTTTTTCCCAATTATGAAAAAAAATTGCTTAGAAAAATCCAACACTACCGATCTTATTCTAAATTTCATCAGATTTCTCAAGTGAGTGGAAAAAAAAACAAACTTTAGATTTTTCGGTACAAGTGATTGTTTTTATTAAATTGCCAAAAAATTGGATAATTTTATTGTATGGTGTGTGGCCACATTTAAGGTGGCCATGCACCATTCAATTTTTAAAATATATTTTCAATTCAAGAATTGCAATCAGTTTTTCTGACTGATTGTAACATTTTCAAAAATCTAACCAACGTACCACACACATGTTCAATTTTTTTCCCCAATTAAGAAAAAAATGGTTGAAAACTCAGAAAAAATTGTTTGGGTCTGTACATCAAGTGATTGTCAATCTACCATACATTATTCAATTTACATAAAAATTGATAAGAAAAATTCAACACTCCCGATCTGCTTTTATTAAATAAAAACGGGAGATTTGATCAGATTTCTCGAACAAATGAAATAAAAAAGCTTTCTATTTTTTGGTACAAGCGATCGTTTTTATTGAATTGCCGTAAAACTGGATAATTTTATTATATGATGTGTGGCCACCTTTAGTCCTAATAAGAGACAGAAGACAGACCAATTTCAATATATACATACAATGTTTATTGGCGGAGGCAGATGTGATGTAATCGTTTGTTTGAATAGGAGAGTCCAGGAATTTCAGAAGCTAAATGGAGATCAAAGTGTGTTTTCGGGGGAGTTGAAAGTTTGAGTCATAATAAAGTTAATAAAGTTTACAGCAGAGTCATCTTTTCCTGTGGTTATCATAGCATTCTGCATTTCTTCTACTGGATTACATTGGAATTCTCAACTAGCTTTTCATTTATTTATTAGGTTCTTGTGGTGTGGGGAGGATTAGAACCTCTGTCTGATATTTACTAATTCCCAATTACAGGGGAAAAAATACGTTAGGCCCGGGACCCACTAGTAGTGCTTGTGACTTAAAAAGCTCTTGCTAATGCAATGAGATGGGGTATTTTTTAAAGGACTTCCGAGGTGAGGATTATTATCTATGTTTACTCATCTGGGGCTTCTTCCAGGACCTACCAGCCGTTTCAGTCCCTCGCTGCAGCCACGGTACTCCTCGGTGTCCCGCTGGACTTGAGAACGTGATGTGCGAAGCGGTATTTAGCCCCCTCAGTATAGGTATCCAGGTATTCATGCCCCCAGTATAGGTAGCCATGTATAGGTGCCCCCAGTATAGGGTAGCCAGGTATAGGTAGTCAGGTATTGGTGCCCCAGTATAGGTAGGCAGGTATAAGTGCCCCAGCATAGGTTAGCCAGGTATAGGTATCTCCAGTGTAGGTAGCCAGGTATGGGTGCCCCCAGTATAGGTGATGGAGGGGGGAGCCACAGCCATACTGGGACTAAGTTGCAGAGAGGAGGGCCCGACTTCTCCCTCCCTCTTTCTCCCCAGGACCCCTCCCCTCCATGCTCCCCCCTGCACTGAAGATTTATCACGCTAGGAAACCTCGTAGAAACAACTCACCTCCTTCCGGGCTCCAAGTGAACTTACTGCCAGGATCCTTTGTCTTCAACGCCGCTTACTCTCACTACTTCCGCTAATCAGAAAGTTGTGAGAGTAAACAGAGTTGCAAACAGAGGAGCCCAGCGGCAAGTTCACTTGGAGCCCGGAAGGAGGTGAGTTGTTTCTACGAGGTTTCCTAGCGTGATAAATCTTCAGTGCAGGGGGGAGCAGGGAGAGAGAGGTAGGGAGAAGTCGGGGCCCCGCTCCCTGCAGCTGAATCCCAGTGCGGCCCCAGCTCCCCCCTCCACCACTGCCCCCCCACCACACACTCACGCTGCACCCCAGGGGGACACCAGTATCGCCCGCCCCTATAACCGGGGCTGGACGTGATCAGCTTGCTGAAACATCAGAGCAATGATGCCCGCCCAGCTACAAGCAGTGCCTAGCGGAGCTGCTCATTAATAAAGTTCTTCTGGGCGAAGGTGAAGCTGATCACGTATAAATCAGAAGCAAACGGCAAATAATCACTTTACTAACAAATTGTTCACCACAGAGTGTTAATCAAACTTTTAATGAGGTATAACTATTATTACAAGACGCGGCGTTCATAGCCGCTGCCGGTTTATTTAACGTTTAAGTGCTTCATTGGAAAATAACCGTAAAGCCATTTAAGAGATGTATGAGACTTGTATGAAGCCAATTTACGACCAAGAAAGACTAAATGCCCCCTGATAAGTGCCGCGTATGTAGTATAGTTAAGGAATTAAACTTACAGGTCTAATAGCCAGGATAAAAGACATATTAGTGTTGCCAGGAGAGTCTGCAGATATGAGCACTAACAACGTGGAGATTCTTACTCTATAGGCCCATCGTAAGTAAACCTATTATTCCAACAATCATACAGAGCTACAGGATATTCTGCATTAGACCAGCATGCGCTATTATCCATTCTGATGCGAGACAAGCATTCCACGCAAAGAAAATAAATTAGGTAAGTGGGAACCACCCTTAGGCCGGTTTTACACTTATTTCTTTGCGTTGCGGTGGGGATGGGATGTTCCTGCCACATCGCAACGCAAAGCATGACAAACATATGACCCTGCAGCAGAGTGTGCCAACAGGGTCATAGGCATAGCACTGCCCCCCTCTCAGTGATGTACTCCCTGCTGGGCATAGCTCCTCCCCCGCTCAGTGACGTACTCCCTGCTGGGCATAGCTCATCCCCCGCTCAGTGATGTACTCCCAGCTGGGCATAGCTCATCCCCCGCTCAGGGTCCCCGCTCAGTGATGCACTTCCTGCTGGGTATAGCACTGCCCCTGCTCAGTGACGTACTCCTTGCTGGGCAAAGCTCATCCCCCGCTCAGTGACGTACTCCCTGCTGGGCATAGCTCATCCCCCGCTCAGGGTCCCTGCTCAGTGATGCACTGCCTCTGCTCAGTGACATATTTCCTGCTGGGCAGGAAGTTTGTTATTTGGATTCCCGTGGGTCTGTGCATATGCGCCGCGATGCACCGTACACTGTCATTTACACATGGTTTATCGCCCATAGATTTTCATCACCCCAAGCACCATGCTCTAAGCGCGGTGCTTGAGGTATTGCACTGTGGGCCTTGCGTCAGCTCGGATATTTCCGCCGCCCTGCAAGGGAACACAATAAGTGTTACAGTCTCCATAGACTTTCTAGGGTAACGGTTTAACCTGCGCGTGTGAAAGGGGCCTTAAAGTGGCCACACACTATACTATAAAAATATTTGATTTCCCTGTTTTTTATATAAAGGAATGGTCGCACAAAATACTTGAAACTTTTTGAGAAATGTGATCAAATTTCACAGTTGTAATGGTGAAAATAATTCTGATCATTTTTTTCAGGAAATTGAATGGTAAAGGACAGTAAATTTTCATGTGTGTGTGTGTGCGTGCGTGCGTGCGTGCGTGCGTGTGTGTGTGTGTAGGCGTAGGCACCTGATAAGTAATGCGCACGTTGGCTGCCCGCTATGCTATAAACTAGATTTAGCATGTTTCTATAAACAATATTTAGGACTCTTTCATATTCAAAAACAATCTAATCCTACCATAGTCATAGTGTAATGTCCCATCATATTATTATTATGTATTTATATAGCACTGACATCTCCTGCAGCACATTACACAGTACATAGTCATGTCACTGACTGTCCTTAGGGGAGATCACACTCTAATCCTACCATAGTCATAGTCTAATGTCCTACCATATTATTATTATGTATTTATATAGCACTGACATCTTCTGTAGCATATTACAGAGTACATAGTCATGTCACTGACTGTCCTCAGAGGAACTCACAATCTAATCCTACCATAGTCATAGTCTAATGTCCTACCATATTATGATTATGTATTTATATAGCACTGACATCTCCTGCAGCACATTACAGAGTACATAGTCATGTCACTGACTGTCCTCAGAGGAGCTCACAATCTAATCCTGCCATAGTCATAGTCTAATGTCCTACCATATTATTATTATTATGTAATTATATAGCACTGACATCTCCTGCAGCACTTTACAGAGTACATAGTCATGCCACTGACTGTCCTCAGAGGAGCTCACAATCTAATCCTATCATAGTCATAGTGTAATGTCCTACTATATTATTATTATGTATTTATATAGCACTGACATCTTCTGCAGCACATTACAGAGTACATAGTCATGCCACTGACTGTCCTCAGAGGAGCTCACAATCTAATCCTATCATAGTCATAGTGTAATGTCCTACTATATTATTATTATGTATTTATATAGCACTGACATCTCCTGCAGCACTTTACAGAGTACATAGTCATGTCATGTCAGTGACTGTCCTCAGAGGAACTCACACTCTAATCCTACCATAGTCATAGTCTAATGTCCTACCATATTATTATTATGTATTTATATAGCACTGACATCTTCTGCAGCACATTACACAGTACATAGTCATGTCACTGACTGTCCTCAGAGGAGCTCACAATCTAATGTGGTAAACAGCCCTGCTGCCGTTGATTGCCCACGTCTCCCACTGATTTCTGCTTATATATTTAATCTATGAATAATCACTGAGATCTCCTATCCATTAATTCCCTACCCTGGTCTCCAGGTCATGCGTTTCGCCTCTTGCAATCTTCACACACATCTGCAGGCAGTGTCTGAGATTGGATGCTGTGCTGTGTACACTCCTAGCCTGTCATTAGTGAGAAGTACACTGGTACTATATATAAATCTGTCTGTACCTTAGCTGTGCTGCTTTCTTTATTTTCAGGCGATTGCCTCCCCCCCCCCCTCCGGGATGGAGCGTTGCAGCGTGCAGATATCTGAATAAGTAATCAGTCTGCTCATTAGCCCCCCGCCGAGATGCTCAAACATTCACTTTGCTGTTTGTGAAGCAGAAAAAAAGGCCGCTGCATTAAAATTGATGCGTTATTAATCCCACTGTTTCAGAGCTAGCGGGCAGCGCATATCCTCTGTCTCCATCTCTCATCTGCCCGAGGCCAAACAGTATGGTGCTCGCTTCTGCAGGGTACTCTAACTTTCCCTTATTTATCGGCCTTGTGCATTGAGACGGTGAGGGAGCGCATGTGGCCAGCCCGCTGCCTCCTTCCTAGCTTGTCACATCTCCTCCTCCAGGCTGGCATCGGGCTTTGTGCCAAGCTAGCGTGTGTGACCGCTCCTCCGTGCCCTAAGGGCGGGTACGTTCTGACGTCTACAACCGGGGTGCCTTCGTCCCTTCTCCAGCTCAGCATGTCCCCGGGTACTGAGGGCACCGCTGGAACGTGCGGCTTTGAAGAGGGGCAGATGCCTGTGATCCTTAGCACAGTAAAACTCTGAAGGAAATAATTCTAATCTTTTGTTTAGTTGCCATTGCTTCAAACGGTTATTATTCACCAATACATTGCGGAAATAAAAGCACCGACGGGTGAAGTGAATAATAACGTTAACGATCTCTGTTCGATGGCCTGACCTGTCAAGAGGTGGGATATACAAATCAGCCAGTGAACAGTTGAAAGAAGAAAAACGGGCAAACATAAAGATCTGTAACGAGAAACAAAAGTGGGGGCACCGTGAGCCCAATATAGTGTAGTAAGCAAAACAAATAGGTTGGAATTGAAAAGTATATAGTGTGTATACTCACAAATGTGGGTTAACTCCTAGGCAACCACTGTACAGGCAGGTGAGGAGATTAGACCTGTCCTCACTCAGGATTAAAAGTCGCTCTCTGTAGATCAGGAAAAAAGAGATGGGGATCGACCCCTCCACCAGGGGTGGATATTGGTAATATAAGAGTGAACAGAGGCGCCAGCAGGACAAAAGGTACTAAAAAGTTTAAAATTCCTCAGGAGGTGGTGGTGGACTCGCCTCCTTGAAGTAGATAGATACTGTCAGCTTTTTAACAACCACAGGTTTATTTATATACTCCAGACAACCATGCAACGCGTTTCACATGTATATTCCTGCTTCTTCAGGCAATAACAAATAGGAGTACACGCAGTACAGTCTCAAGGCCACAATAAGCGCTTTAGAGGCGTATATAAATAAACCTGTTGTTAAAAAGCTGACAGTATCTTGCCTACTTCAACGAGGCGAGTCCACCACCACCTCCTGAGGAATTTTAAACTTTTTAGTACCTTTTATCCTGCTGGTGCCTCTGTTCATTCTTATAAAACATAAAGATCTAAACAACTTTGACAAAGTGAGGAGTGTCCGCTCGCTGACATTCGAGTGATGAACCTCAGGAACCGGGAGAGGAAAAAGGTAACAGAAAAACACCAGATAGTGTAGTATTTCCAATCAATGAAATAATGTGTGAAACAAATACATTTGGTTTAAGAGCGCTTTGCAATACAAGCAAAACATTTTGTGAAATTTTGACTTGATATACAAGCAACGTCTTTATATACAAGCAAAAATAAAAAAAGGATAGAGTGCCACGTCATCACAACTGAGCCAATAGTTCTTCTCCCTTTGGTGCTGCAGGACTGTACTTAAAGAGAACCCGAGGTGGCATTGTATTACGTTAGTGGGGCACAGAGGCTGGTTGGGCACACTAACACCAGCCTCTGTTGCCCCATCGTGTGTCTCAAAGACCCCCCTGCTCGCCGCTATACCCCCGCAGTGCTGGCGACACGCAGCGTGTCGCCAGCACAATGTTTACTCTAGCGCTGTCTGTCAGCGCCGCTCCCCCGCCTCCTCCGCATCGCCGCTACCCGCCCTCGTCCCTTCCCTCCAATCAGCGGGAGGGAAGGGACGCGGGCGGGTAGCGGCGATGCGGAGGAGGCGGCGGAGCGGCGCTGACAGACAGCGCTAGAGTAAACATTGTGCTGGCGACACACTGCGTGTCGCCAGCACTGCGGGGGTATAGCGGCGAGCAGGGGGGTCTTTGAGACACACGATGGGGCAACAGAGGCTGGTGTTAGTGTGCCCAACCAGCCTCTGTGCCCCACTAACGTAATACAATGCCACCTCGGGTTCTCTTTAATTGTACTTATTATGAGTGTAGAGACTGCAAACTCACATTTTCATGAAATCCTCAAACATAACTGTCATTGGATAACTTCCAAGTTAAAGAGAAACCATAACCAAGAATTGAACTTCATCCCAATCAGTAGCTGATACCCCTTTTACATGAAAAATCTATTCCTTTTCACAAACGAATCATCAGGGAGCTCTGTATGGCTGATATTGTGGTGAAACCCCTCCCACAGGAAACTGTGAGGACCATGGTCCTGGCAGTTTCCTGTCTGTGAACCTTGTTGCATTGTGGGAAATAGCTGTTTACAGCTGTTTTCAACTGCCAAAAAAGCAAGCAGCAGCTACTTCCACTGACATAAAAATGTCACCATGTGATCAATGCCAGAATGTAAATCAGGGAGAGGAAAGATTGTACAGTGGTCAAACACCTACTAAATCATTTATATATAATTATTGTAAAAATGAAGCACTTTTTTTATCACATTATTTCACTGGAGTTCCTCTTTAAAGCCACACACAAAAAAAGGTTGTGGTTAGCCAACAGACGGCAATTATTCTGTTAGTTACAGTGAAAGTCTTGTTTACATTTTTTATACTGTTTTACTAACACTAATTCTGGGTTGTGGAATGAATCACCTGGGTTTCCATTCATTCTAATGGGGAAATTCGCTTTGATATAAGAGTGCTTTGGATTACAAGCATGTTTCCGGAACATTTATGCTTGCAAACCAAGGTTCTACTGTACTACTTACAAACCTGGGTTGCTGTTAGGCCACCACACTATTAGGCAGGTGGATAATTCCATCTCCACTCAGTTTGGGTATCCTCTTCAGGGTAAGTTGGGTCGCACTCCAGGAAAAGGACCACTGGATAATTACCTCAGGGGACACCCCAGGGGGAGGGGAAAACTGTACACAAAATGAGAGGAGGTGCCCCCGTGTAATATGCGATGGGTAAACCTGAGTAGTCTTACCTCAGGTAGGAGGTTTAAGGATAATTTTATGGGACACAGGACAATGCGTTTCGCGGGACCTGCCTGCATCCTCAGGTGTACAGTACAGTGTAAAGACTCGTAGTGGCCCTGGGCAGTGAAAGAATTGGTTGCCCCTTCCCCCGCCAATGTCAGTATGGTATCTCATGCATGGTAAATGGCCACGTCCATGGCGGACACTGCATAGCCGCCTTGTGCTCACGATACAAATATTTAGGTTTTGCTAAAATTTTCCGCTGTGTTTTGCCTCCACCCCATTGTCTCAGCATGTTGCATCCTTCCTTGATGCTGCCGGGGGAAGGGCTT
Organism: Hyperolius riggenbachi; assembly: GCF_040937935.1. Lineage (NCBI taxonomy): Eukaryota > Metazoa > Chordata > Amphibia > Anura > Hyperoliidae > Hyperolius > Hyperolius riggenbachi. Next base: position 16,238,938 of record NC_090651.1, on the reverse strand, counting down.
ATGGGGAGAACATCCCGGTGACTAGACTGCAGACAGTGCCTTAGTGACGCGCACAGGTGCTGGGCCAGCACACGCACTCGATGTCACTGTGATCTCCTGTGCTGCAGTTACGTGAGGCACTGGCAGTGACAAGGTTATCCCTCGGTGAGTGCATTTGGTACCCCCACCCAAGAATGGTGGCCCTGTGCATTTACACAGATGGCACTTGCCTAAGGCCGCCCCTACCAAGGCTTACCTCTTCCAACACTGGGTCTCTAGCACTCCCACTGCAGCCACTAGGTGTCCTCTGGTCTTTTCTTTCCTCTTGGTCTGAGTCTTTGTGCACATTGAGTGACTTCACGAGACTGGGAGTAGCACTGAGCCCCTTGTGGACAAGGAGCACGGCTATGATGACATATCCGATAAGCTCTTGTCAGAGGGTTCGTGCTTGGAGACAGTGGGGCCGAGGTACAACATTTTCAGTTTGAGCAAATATGGTCTTTTTCGTTTAGTTGTAATTTCTACGGAAATATCACATTTCACACAGATGGGAGTATTCACTAAATTAAACTGGATTGAGAGAACACATTTTCAAGAAAGTTTTGAAAAAATGTGTATCCATTATGTTTTCATGAAAATTTGAGCTTTAACCCTTTTGGGATCGGCTGCCTAACCTACCTTAACCATTTTCGCCTTTTGGACATGACTTTCACGTCCAAAAGGCTGCTGCACGCATGTGCGCGCCCCCGTGGTCTTTCTAAAAAAAGAGGCCGCGGTCTTTCTGAAAGAAAAAAAAAATCATGTCTTCCTTGTAGTTTCTGTAAGCGAGAGCGCTCGCTCACAGGATAGAAAAACAAAAAAAATCACTGTGCCATCTTGTGACCAAATAGTGAAACTACATGTACATATATTTTTATTACAAAAAGACACAATAAATTACATTTAAAATTACACCCCACACCCAAAAAATACCCAAACAAAATTTTTAACTAATATAAAAAAAATTACAATTTAAAAAAAAAACAAATAGTTACTGAAGGGTCTGAACATTTTTAATATGCATGTGAAGAGGGTATACAATTAAAATTTTTCAATTATAAGCTTGAAAATAGTGATGGACGCAAAACTAAAAAAATGCACCTTTATTTCCAAACAAAATATTGGCGCCATACATTTTGATAGGGACATAATTTAAAGCGGAATATAACCCTGCATTTCAACTTTGCTCTAAAACATTATTTACAGCATATTATATGCAACCAGCATTTTTTTTTTACTAGACCAGCATTGGAAGGGTTAAACACAGAGGTTTTAAGTTCCGAGCAGACGTTCAGATAGTTACATTCTATTTAGTTATATGTATATATTTAGAAATGTTACACACTCTTTGGCTGTCCTCCAACTCCTTCTCAGTGAGAGAGATGAGTCACAATAAACACTTAGATACATTTGTGTAAACAAAAAGTATCTAACTCAAGTTCGGATGCGTCTGCAGAAATCTCCAGGGACTTTAAAGCCCTGTGTAACCCTTCCAATGCTGGTCTAGTAAAAAAAAAATGCTGGTTGCATATAATATACTGTAAATAATGTTTTAGAGCAAAGTTGAAATGCAGGGTTATATTCCGCTTTAAATGGTATAATAACCGGGTCAAATGGGCAAATAAAATACGTGGGTTTTATTATGGTAGCGTGTGTTATTTTAAAGCTATAATGGCTGAAAACTGAGAAATAATGATTTTTTTTCCCATTTTTTCCTAATATTCCTGTGAAAATACATTTAGAAAAAAATAATTCTTAGCAAAATGTACCACCCAAAGAAAGCCTAATTGGGGGTGGAAAAAACAAGATATAGATCAATTCATTGTGGTAAGTAGTGATAAAGTTATTGGGGAATGAATGGGATGTGAAAAATGCTCGGATGCATAAGGTGAAAAACGACTGAAGGCTCAAGTGGTTGAGGACCAAGCGTTTTTGCATTGGGGGTGGGCGCGCATTTGGGGGGGTCAGGCAGCTGGATCCATGTTAAGGCTTGCTTGGCATAGTGTCATAAGTGTGGCCAGGTGTCCCCCCTGTAGCTGGCAGTCTTTACTCACCTCCCAGGCTCCAGCGATGAGCCGCTGTGGACCCCTCCGCTTTGGCCGGCATCCCTGCTCGTACTGCCGCTAAGTCCCGGGTTGCGGCTTGATGACGTCATCAAGCCGCGACCCGGGACTTACGTCACAGCGAGCGGGGATGCCGGCCAGAGCGGAGGGGAGCGCCATTCGCCGGTGATCGACAGGAAGTTGAGTGGATCCTCTTCTTTCCCCCCTACCTCTGCAGTTCTCTGCTGACGATCGTAGATATCACATGACCAGGAGCCATACGCGAAGGCTCCTGATCACTGATGGGAGATGTCAGCTGTCATATGACAGCTTAATCCCCCCTCTTGGGTGCGCACGATCGCGTCGGGAGCGTAAATGGCGGGCAACGTAAATCCTACACCGCATCAGGCTAGAATAGCCACAAGTGCGGCGTAGGATTTAATATAGGCGGTCCCCAAAAGGTTAAAGGAGTCATCAGGGAAAAATAAAAAAAATCAGCCTTACTCACCTGGGGCTTTCTCCAGCCCCTTGCAGCCGGCTGTCCAACGCTGACAGTTCCGCCCTCTGCTGTGTCCCGGGCTCTCCGCACGCTGTTCAGGCCGACCTCGAGGTCGTCCTTACTGCGGCTGCGCTGCTGTCAATCATGGCCACGTGGTCCGCGGTGCAATGCGCAGGCGCAGAACTACTACTCCTGCTCAGTGCGCCGTAGACCACGTGGCCATGATTGACAGCAACGCAGCCGCGGTAAGGACAACCTTGAGGTCGGCCTGAACAGCGTGCGGGGAGCCCGTGACGGCGGCGGAGAGCGGAGCGGTCAGCGTGGGACAGTCGGTGGCAAGGGGCTGGAGAAAGCCCCAGGTGAGTAAGGCTAATTTTTGTATTTTTCCCTGATGACTCCTTTAAACAATTAGGCGTACCTAGTAAAAAAAATGTACAGTAAAGCGGAAGAACGCTGAATAAAGTTTTGGTGTTTAGTAGCTGTTGCAGATTTGTAGCGTGCATAAAATACAGGTGCAAGGATAAATGGGTGACCTGTGAACAGATATAAGTGTAAACGAATACCATTGTAAATTGGGCACCAAATGAAAGGCGCCAAATGAAAACAAAAAACAATTTACAGTGGTAATGAGGATAGTATGACTCTATAACTAAACCTAACCCTAAAACCCTTCTTTCTGACACCTAACCCTAAACGCCTTGATGCCTGACCCTAACACCCCCCTTCCTGATGCCTAACCCTGAACCCCCCTTCCTGACACCTAACCCTAAGACCCCCCCCTCCTCTTGACACTTCATTCTAACCCCCCCTTCCTTACTCCTAGACCTAAAACCCCCCTTCCTGATACCTAACCCTAAAACCTTCCTTACTGACGCCTAACCTTAGAATACCCCTTCCCGATGCTTAACCCTAAAACCCTCCTTCCTGACATCTAACCCTGAAACCCCCCTTACTAACCCTAAAATTTTCAAAACGATACATTTCAAAACAAAAAACTACAAATATTTTAGTATTAGTATAAACTTAGTATAAACTCTAGTGTTTTCTGATCTTTAAACCGATAACAATTATCTAAAAAACTACAAAGTTTTGCTTTCGATGACCAATAGCCGATATTTCTATTAGCGCCTTTGGCTGCACCCAAATCTTCCATTAGCCACGGACGCCTAAGTTTCCTGCTTGTGATTTGTGTACAAGTGCGGCTGTGTTGTGTGTATACATCTGATCTTCCTGCCTTCCTCTCCCTCTCTGATTATGCCACTGACCAGTTCCTCACTGGGCTCCCTATTATCATTATTTTGCAGTCTATTTTGTGTGTTTTTCCTTCTCGTCTGGCAGGGGAGGAGACTGCTGAGAGCTTGGAGCAGTTGTGCAAATGTGTACCTTAATAAAGCTTTCCTCCTTCAATGCACTGCCACACAGGAGCTGCAGCGATGGCATTGATTTCCCTGTGAGCCGCCTGCGCTGTCTCGTTCTCTGTGCTTCCAGGCCATAGCGGGGGCCTCCCATGGAGAGGCAGCACTGTCAGCCTGCCTGTTAATTAGGCGTTCGGGGAAATGCCTGCTGATGGCTGTTTTAGCGGCCGAGCTGCAGCCTCTGGGGCAATTCGCTGCAAGGAATCAGCACAATCCTCCCCTAAACCCCGTTCTTTGCTTCTCGCGACGCACACCTGGAATTTTAAATGTCTGGGCTTTGACATGTAATTAATGGAGCAGATTTGAATTCTGTTTTTACTTTCTAATAAGCCATGGAAAACAACAGACTCGTTCCACATGTGCGACACGGGGCGAGAGGGAAATAAAACTGTCGCCATGGCAGAAATAAAACCGCACCATTGGCATAAGCCGGTCTGGACATCAGCGTTGCATGAACAGTGGCAGAATAGCATACATGAAATAAAGACACCTGGAAAGAAGGGCGCAGGGATTGCCGCTAGTAGAATATTGCTAAAATTAGTGATATTCTACTAAAATAAAATATCAGTAAGTTTTACAGATATTTTACTATGGCTTATCCTAACCCTATTCTCACATAGAACCCTTCCTCTACTGATGCCTAACCCTAAACCCCCCTGCTGGTGCCTAACCCTAAGACTCCCTCTATTGGTGCCTAACCCTAAACCCCCCTGCTGGTGCCTAACCCTAAGACTCCCTCTATTGGTGCCTAACCCTAAACCCCCCTGCTGGTGCCTAACCTTACCCCCCTCCTAAACCTTTAGCCCCCCTCTACCGCAAAGCCGTGATGTGCAGCAAATAAGTTAAATTTGGGCACTCTGAGGCGCGTGTATCAAAAAAGGGCGCCTGGAAAAAAGGGGTATAGCCGAAATTTTTAGTTTTAATGCAAAACCATATTTTTCTTTTAAGGGGTTGTAAACGAAAATTTAGTGCTAAATAGGTTAAATAAACGGAAATTAAATGGCAAAATACCGTCTATAACAACAAACGAATTCTGAAATGAAATGTCAAATAGCGTCTATAACAAAAACGATATTTACACTTGTATTAAGCATAGCAATGCAATGGTAGGTTTTACAGATATTTTACTGTAATTATACCTTACTGTAGGCTCACACAGATCTCTCCCTATCCCTATCCCCTAGACCCCCTCTTTGTTTAAATATACATAATTTAATAAATTATATATATTACATATATGGTGCTGTAACTATACCTAACCTTACTCTCACACAGAGCCCTCCCTGTACCTATCCCTAACCCTTTGACCCCTCTGGTGGTGCCTAACCCTAAGACCTCCCTGGTGGTGCCTAACCCTAAGACCTCCCTGGTGGTGCCTAACCTTAAGACCCCCCTGGTGGTGCCTAACCCTAAGATCCCCCTGGTGGTGCCTAACCCTAAGACCCCCCTGGTGGTGCCTAACACTAAGACCCCCCCTGGTGGTGCCTAACCCTAAGAGCCCCCTGGTGGTGCCTAACCCTAACCACCCCCTGGTTGCGTATATTATAGTGTAACTATACCTAACCCTCCCTGTACCTATCCCTAACCCCTAGACCCCCCTGGTAATGCCTAAACCTAACCATCCGTACCGTACAAACACACTAAACACATATAAACAATAATATATTTAATCCTTAAAATACTTCTCTACAAATAACATGAATAAAATAATTTATATATTTGTAATAGAATAAATAGCCTTAAAATAGCCTTAAAATCACGTATACATTAATATTATAAATAGAGAAAAGTATATATAAATATATACAATACAATAGATAGCCTTACAATCACGTACGTATTAGAAATCTTAAAATAACAGTAATATTAAAAGCGATATTTTAGTAACTATAATCAACGCATTATAAGTGTAAAAACAAAGTTAATACGAAAAGCGATGTATTTCTAATACAATAAGGTTGAAACCGGTATTTACGCATTATATGTATGAAAACAAATTTTTAAATGATCAAAGAAGAAGTGTAAACGAAAATTTAGTTGTTATACTTCTGTAAGCGAAATTTTTAAACTAAAAAATATGTAAAAACTGATATAAGCGAAATTTAAAAACAAAAAATAAGTATAACACAAACTCAAAACGAACTTGTAAACGATATTTGTTATAAACCTTATTCTGTAAAGGAAAACTTTTGTTAACACGATCCCTGTAACCGCTATTTCTCAGGCGCCCTTTTTTCCTGTCGGGCGCCGAATAGCCGATATTTTGCATTGCAGTCTATGGCGGCGCCCTTTCTGTCCACTATCCCTGTGCGCCCTTTTTTACTAGCTCCCTCGGAGGCATCTAATTACCGGCAGGCAGGGTAAATTATGTGTCCTCAGAGGAGCTCACTATCTAATCCTACCATAGTCACAGGGCTTAATTCACAAAGCGGTGCTAACTGTTAGCACGCCTGTGAAAACCCCCTTAGCACGTCTAAACAAGCTTTTCGCGCGTAAAACTTTATGCGCTTAAATCTTTATGCGCGCACTGCACAGCGCAGGGCGCTCCGCTCGAAGTGCCCAGTAAAGCCTATGGGACTTAGCACGCGCATAGGACTTTGCGCGCGTAAAACTTTGCGTGCGGTACTTAGCGCGTGATCTGATTGAGAAAACCGGTGCTAACCTACTTAGCACACTGGTTAGCGCGCCTAAAGACTTTAGACGTGCTAAGTAGATTAGCACCGCATAGTGAATCAAGCCCATAGTCTAATGTCCTACCATACTATTATTATGTATTTATATAGCACTGACATCTCCTGCAGCACATTACAGAGTACATAGTCATGTCACTGACTGTCCTCAGAGGAGCTCACGGTCTCCATAGTCTATTATAGCTATCGAGGACTAAGGATTTTTTTTTTCCGGGCAGAGGGAGCAATTACTTATCAGTGGCTGGATAGTGTAATGGTTAAGGGCTCTGCCTCTGACACAGGAGACCCGGGTTCGAATCTCGGCTTTGCCTGTTCAGTAAGCCAGGACTTATTCAGTAGGGGACCTTGGGCTAGTCTCCCTAACACTGCTACATGCCATAGTGGCTGCAGCTCTGGCGCTTTGAGTCTGCCAGGAGAAAAGCGCGATATAAATGTTCTGTGTTTATTTGTTTGTTTAGCATTTTCTACATTATGAGAGAAAACCAGAATGCCCTGAGGAACGGATCAGATGATTTGAACTATACAACATATTGGTAATCAGACGCCCCGGCGATGAGTTGGGCGCATGATGCGGTACTAGTAACTGATTGTATAGTAGCTACGGAAGGAACAGAGGAGCCCATTGTCTATTTTGTAGTTGATCTGCTACAATAGCTGTCTTTTAATTGCCAGAGGAAGAGGTTAGGGTTAGGCATTAGGTGAGAGGGTTAGTTTTATGCTCTAGGAGGGGAGGGTTCAGGTGAGAATGGGTACACTATAGTACAATAAGGGTAATGTAAATTACCAATATTTTTACTAGCGGCACGGCAGAGCACGTACCTATAATTAAGCCACTGGTAAATTTGGGAGCAGGATAAAGCCGATAAATGGCTCATCCTGCTCCTGCAAAAGTCCCGGCGGCGAGACTGTTCCCCCTCTAGATAGCCGTGGACAGTGGGGGAAATATGTAATTTGGCTGCCAGCTGTCGCTGGCGGCTGAAAGAGACACTACATGCGGAAAAAAAAAATATGATATAGTGAATTGGTTGTGTACTATGAATAATTACTAGAAGATTAGCAGCAAAGAAAATATTCTCATACTTTTATTTTCAGGTATATAGTGTTTTTTCTAACATTGCATCATTCTATAATATGTGCAGATTACACAACACTCAGTATTCAAAATGATTCTTTCAGAGCAGTCTGTGAAGTAATGACCTCTCCTCTAGCAGAGGAAAAGTAAATACCGTATATACTCGAGTATAAGCCGACTCGAGTATAGGCCGACCCCCCAACTTTTACCAAAAAATCCTGGAAAAAATGATTGATCCGAGTATAGGCCGAGGGTAGGAAATGCAGCAGCATTAATAATAAAAATAATTCCTCCTCCTCATCTGTCTAATCACAAATTGTAATTTGAACTCTCCTGTGTCACCTGTCAAGGTAAATAAGCTCATTTGAAAGCACAGGATGTTAATATGTCTGCTTCCATGAAAGCAGGAAGTAGACGCACTGCAGATGTATTGCAGGATTTTGTATCAGCTGTAACAAAGAATTGTTTTTCTTTACTATCTTAAGGTGCGTATCTTATAGAGCAGAGAGAAAGTACTGAGTTCTGCGTTAAAAGCTATCACTAATGGCAGCGTGCCCCCCTGCACTCCCCCACCGCAATGTGTAAAAAAAGGGAAAAAAAGCTGAGCAGCACTAATGATCACATAACTCCCCCCTCCCCTCCTGCTCGTGGCTATGTGTACAGTAATCTGTGCCCCCTTCCCGTTTGCCGCAATGAGTACAGTAACCCACATGCCCCTCTCCCCCGCTATGTGTAACTTGAGTGCCCACCTCCCCGAGTGCACCTTCCTTCCGCAGAGTGTAAAAAAAAAATAAAAAAAAAGCTGAGCAGCGCTAATGGTTGATTAACTTCCCCCTCCCGCTCGCCGCAATGTATACAGTAACCCGCATGTCCTCCTCCCCGCTATGTGTAAAGTGCTGTAATCCATGTGACAGTCTCTCCCTGGCAGACTGGAGTGTGTTGCCAACCTTGGAATTGTCCTCCGTGTCCCCCAAGTGTCACCATATGCAGCGCAGCTTTGAGTAACTCACAGTGATCCGCGCTGTGTTCGGATGCCTCTTCCTGCCTGTCGCAGGCTCGTTGCTATGACGCCGCACGTGGTGCACGTGATTGAGTCATAGCAACGAGCCTGCGACAGGCAGGAAGAGGCATCCGAACACAGCGCGGATCAAAGTTACTCAAAGCTGCGCTGCATATGGTGACACTCGGGGGACACGGAGGACAATTCCAAGGTTGGCAACACACTCCAGTCTGCCAGGGAGAGACTGTCACATGGATTACAGCACTTTACACATAGCGGGGAGGAGGACATGCGGGTTACTGTACACATTGCGGCGAGCGGGAGGGGGAAGTTAATCAACCATTAGCGCTGCTCAGCTTTTTTTTTTTTTACACTCTGCGGAAGGAAGGTGCACTCGGGGAGGTGGGCACTCGAGTATAAGCCGAGACCCCCACTTTTGGGCCACTTTTTTGGCCTCAAAAACTCGGCTTATACTCGAGGATATACGGTAGTCCAGGAACAGTTGAGATAATAAAAGTCAGATAACAGCCCTCTCCACGACTAACGTAGTCGGAGAGCTTAATGGCTTGTTTGCATAGAGATAACAACTGGAGTTTCTCAACTCTTCCTCTACTGGAAACAATTAGACTGATGTATCTGATCTTAATGTTTTATTTCTTAGCTGTGCTACACATACAAATCATAATATCATCATTTTTTTTTTCGCTTCAGTGTCTCTTGAATAACGCTGTTTTTAAAGTAATTTGCGCTCTGTCTTTTGATGGCGCCCAAATTACTATCTGAGCGCGTTTTAGCCGAATTCCTATTACGGCCTATGGTGGTGCCAGCTGTGTCAAAATCTCCGGTGCTATTTTCATTTGCGGCAGCACCGCAATACGTAATCCCAGAGGAAACCTATACAGACATGGGGAGGACATACAGCCTCCATGCAGATAGTGTCTTATTTCATATAATCCCAGGATCCCAGTGCTGCACCCTCTGTATACATTTCCCCGCGTTGTATGTGTGTCTGTACGAATGGCTGCCCTGTTCCTGCCATGCTTGCCGGATCTCGGCTCACTTATTCCAGGCTATGATTTCAGGCATGCCAATTTTCTTTCTCACATTTTCCTTGCTGTTTAATTGACGACAATGTGAAAAATCTCGAGTCTGCAGATCGGTGTTATAGCAATATGTAATATTGAATCCTCCATGTGACGGCTGCTCACTTCAAACGTGTTAATTTTACTTAACGATGAAGTGTTTCAGCACCGGGCATGTAATGCACCCTTTCTGCTCCGGATTTTATTTCAACAGCGCTGCAGCATTCTCGCTAAAGCTGCGTACACACCTGAGATAAAAGTCTTTGGAAAACCAACGAGCGATCTGACAATGATGCTAATAAAAAAGATACAACACCGCGGAATTATGTTGGTGCTTTAAAGATCAATAATAATAATAGCAAAATAATGTCCAAAACATTTCCAAAAATAGTGACAAAAGATATTTATCTCAATCTTTCAAATCCATCCCGGCGGGTCTGATCTACCGACAATCGTTTGTTAGGCCTGGGACTCGCTACAGACGCCTTGTGGAAAATCACAAAGGGCCCATGATTGCCCAGTCACGGAAGTGCCACGATTTTACCTCGATTCCCGGAGAAATCGCGATTTGGCCAAATACTCCGGAATTGCTCCCAAAATTCTACAACCAGCGATTTGCATGTGGAAACACCCCCATAGGGATGGACTGTGGCAGCACTTTCCTGATCGCTGGCGATTGACAAGTGCTGCAGAGTCGCTCTGAGTGGGTCCCGGGCCTAAAACAAAGTGAGAATGAGATCACCAGATATTTCTTAACTTTTGTGTGCACAGCACATGTATGAGGAAGAAGGAAGTAAATGGACTACAAAAGCATTTCTGAGGTCTTTTGCATGAACTGCTACACGTGTATAGCATCATTACACCAATCTGTTATTCAAACCGTCTTGAGACAAACCTATGCAGCAAATAAATTCCTCAGTTTGCAAATTGCCCTTCCTGACACCTAACCCCAAAACCCCCATTCCTAATGCTTAACCCTTAAACTACCCTTCCTCATGCCTAACTCCTAACCCCCCCTCCTTGACGCCTAACCCTAAAACCCCCCTCCCTGACGCCTAAGCCTAAAACCACCCTTCCTGACGCCTAAGCCTAAAACCACCCTTCCTGACGCCTAAGCCTAAAACCCCCCTCCCTGACGCCTAACCCTAAAACCCCCCTCCCTGACGCCTAAGCCTAAAACCCCTCTTCCTGACCCCTAACCCTAAAACCGCCCTTACTGATTCCTAACCCTTAACCTCCCTTCCTGACACCTAACCCTAAACCCCCCCAATTGACGCCTAACTCTGAAACCGCCCTTCTTGGTACCTAACCCTAAAACCACACTTCACGACACCTAAACCTAAACCCCCCCTTCCTGACACCTAACCCCCCCTTCCTGAAGCCTAACCCTAAACCCCCCCTTCCTGACACCTAACCCCCCCTTCCTGAAGCCTAACCCTAACCCCCCCCCCCTTCCTGACACCTAACCCCCCCTTCCTGATGCCTAACCTTAACCCCCCCCCCTTCCTGACACCTAACCCCCCCTTCCTGATGCCTAACCTTAACCCCCCGACGCCTAACCCTAAAACGGATCTTCCTGATGCCTAATCCTAAAACCCCCTTTCTGATACCTAACCCCCCCTTCCTGAAGCCTAACCCTAAACCCCCCCTTCCTGAAGCCTAACCCTAAACCCCCCCTTCCTGACACCTAACCCCCCCTTCCTGAAGCCTAACCCTAACCCCCCCCCCTTCCTGACACCTAACCCCCCCTTCCTGATGCCTAACCTTAACCCCCCGACGCCTAACCCTAAAACGGATCTTCCTGATGCCTAATCCTAAAACCCCCTTTCTGATACCTAACCCCCCCTTCCTGACACCTAACCCCCCCTTCCTGAAGCCTAACCCTAAACCCCCCCTTCCTGAAGCCTAACCCTAAACCCCCCCTTCCTGACACCTAACCCCCCCTTCCTGAAGCCTAACCCTAACCCCCCCCCCCCCTTCCTGACACCTAACCCCCCCTTCCTGATGCCTAACCTTAACCCCCCGACGCCTAACCCTAAAACGGATCTTCCTGATGCCTAATCCTAAAACCCCCTTCCTGATACCTAACCTTAAACCCCCCCTTCCTGAAGCCTAACCCTAAACCCCCCCTTCCTGACACCTAACCCCCCCTTCCTGAAGCCTAACCCTAACCCCCCCCCCCCCTTCCTGACACCTAACCCCCCCTTCCTGAAGCCTAACCCTAAACCCCCCCTTCCTGACACCTAACCCCCCCTTCCTGAAGCCTAACCCTAACCCCCCCCCCTTCCTGACACCTAACCCCCCCTTCCTGAAGCCTAACCCTAAACCCCCCCTTCCTGAAGCCTAACCCTAACCCCCCCCCCCCTTCCTGACACCTAACCCCCCCTTCCTGAAGCCTAACCCTAAACCCCCCCTTCCTGACACCTAACCCCCCCTTCCTGAAGCCTAAACCTAAACCCCCCCTTCCTGACACCTAACCCCCCCTTCCTGAAGCCTAACCCTAACCCCCCCCCCCTTCCTGACACCTAACCCCCCCTTCCTGAAGCCTAACCCTAAACCCCCCCTTCCTGACACCTAACCCCCCCTTCCTGAAGCCTAACCCTAAACCCCCCCTTCCTGACACCTAACCCCCCCTTCCTGAAGCCTAAACCTAAACCCCCCCTTCCTGACACCTAACCCCCCCTTCCTGAAGCCTAACCCTAACCCCCCCCCCCTTCCTGACACCTAACCCCCCCTTCCTGAAGCCTAAACCTAAACCCCCCCTTCCTGACACCTAACCCCCCCTTCCTGAAGCCTAACCCTAACCCCCCCCCCCCTTCCTGATGCCTAACCTTAACCCCCCGACGCCTAACCCTAAAACGGATCTTCCTGATGCCTAATCCTAAAACCCCCTTCCTGATACCTAACCCTACAATCCCCCTTCCTGACCTCTAACCGTAAAACATCCCTTCCTAACCCTAAAATGTTCAAAAACGATACATTTTAAAACGATAATTTTCAAAAATGAACACTTTGTAAATACAAAACATTAACAATGTCAAAAATTATAACATTCTAATTTTCAAAACAAAAAACAAATTCAAAAACTATAATTTTGTAATTTTGAAAACGATAATTATTGTGCGCCCAAATTCCTGCTTTGGTTGCCTCATAGGCGATATTTGCATCAGCGCCTAACGGCCCCCCAAATCGCCCATTAGCCACTGGCGCCCAAATTTCCTGCTTCCCTGAATTCCCGCCATTCCTCCTTTGTTATGTGCAAAATTTAGCTTATGCAAAATCTTGCATGACATTTCGCAATTACGATTACATGTAATTACAATTTCAAAAATTATTTTTTACTTGTTCCAATTTCCCTCTGTTTTCCTTAACATAGCTAGCAAATTTGGTCACTGTGGCGTGTACTGAATGGGGGCTCCTAATTATGGTCACGAGCAAAATAAATTACAATTTTTTTGTGTAGAGTAATAGATCGGCACTAGATGCTGCAATAGGAGCCCTCTGGGGGGGCCGGTAGAGTACTTGCTGTGCCTCCAGATAAGAACACTGTTAAACATTGGTTAGGAAAACAAATGATCCGGGCACCAGCTCAGTATGCAGAAATTCCACCGATTTATTCCATCCCCAGACAAGACAAGAGATCTCTGAGGAAGTAAGCTAGCAGCTTGCGAAACAGCTGTCAGATTGTTGCTATCATAATTGTGTCGTCTTGTCTGGGGATGAAATAAATCGGTGGAATTTCTGCATACTGAGCTGGTGCCCGGCTCTTTTGTTTTCCTCACCAATAAATTACAAATTTGCTGGAAATGTTGCATTAGGATTATGCAAAATTCGAGCTCTTCGCTCCTTTTTTCAAGAAAGCCCCTAATTTTTTACAGACATTCATTAAGTTCAACATAATAATAATAATAATCCGAACATTTGTATAGCGCTTTTCTCCTGTCGGACTCAAAGCGCTCAAGAGCTGCAGCCACTGGGACGCACTAAAGAGGCCACCCTGCAGTGTTAGGGAGTCTTGCCTTGAACTCCTTACTTATGGTAGACGGGCAGTCAGACTCATGAGATGTTTTTAATATAAAGAAGTTTCATTTGATGAAATACCTTAAAGGAAATCTAAAGTGGAAAAAAAATCAGTTTAAGTTACCTGGGGCCTCTTGCAGCCCCCTGGAGTCATCCCGTTCACACACCCTCCTTCCGAGCCCCTCCGGGCTAGCAGCAGCGACCCCCTCAAAGCTGGCCGGCCATGAGTCTTCTCTCCACGCTCCTGGCATGCCAGAAGTATTCTGCGCATGCATAGTACATGAAAATCGGTACTGCACATGCGCAGAGCGCTCCTGGCAGTTGGAGCGAGGTCAGGGTGCGTGCGGCTCGGGGCCACGCATGCGACTGACCGCGACCAGCCAGCTTTACAGGGGTTGCCGGCGCTGCTCAATGGAGGGACACTCAGAAGGATGACTTTATGGGGCTGCAAGAAGCCCCCAGGTAGGTTAAAGGGGAACTTCAGCCTAAACAAACATACTGTCATTAAAGAGACTCCGTAACAAAAATTGCATCCTGTTTTTTATCATCCTACAAGTTCCAAAAGCTTTTCTAATGTGTTCTGGCTAACTGCAGCACTCTCTGCTATCACTATCTCTGTAATAAATCAATGTATCTTTCCCCTGTCAGACTTGTCGGCCTGTGTCTGGAACGCTGCCAAGTTCTTCAGTGTGGTGGTTCTGCTATGAACTCACAATTCCAGGCCCCTCTCTCCACACGGCCTGTGTGTTATTTAGGATTAGAGCAGCTTCTCTCTTCTCTCTTATCTTTTACAAGCTGGATAAATCGTCCTCTGAGCTGGCTGGGCTTTCACATACTGAGGAATTACAAACAAGGGCAAAGCTGTTTGCAGGAAGAAAAGAGCAGCCTGAAACTTCAGTGCATGGGGGAAAGAAACACACAAATGATCTCTTGAGATTCAAAAGGAATGCTGTATACAGCCTGCTTGTGTATGGATGTATTTTCTATGTGTGGACATACTGTACATCAACCAACTTCCTGTTTTGGTGGCCATTTTGTTTGTTTATAAACAAACTTTTTAAAACTGTTTTTAACCACTTTTAATGCGGCGAGGAGCGTCGAAATTGTGACAGAGGGTAATAGGAGATGTCCCCTAACGCACTGGTATGTTTACTTTTGAGCGATTTTAACAATACAGATCCTCTTTAACCACCCTGGCGTTCTGATAAGATCGCCAGGGAGGCTGCGGGAGGGTTTTTTTTAAATTAAAAAAAAACTATTTCATGCAGCCAACTGAAAGTTGGCTGCATGAAAGCCCACTAGAGGGCGCTCCGGAGGCGTTCTTCCGATCGCCTCCGGCGCCCATAATAAACAAGGAAGGCCGCAATGAGCGGCCTTCCTTGTTTTGCTTAGATCGTCGCCATGGCGACGAGCGGAGTGACGTCATGGACGTCAGCCGACGTCCTGACGTCAGCCGCCTCCGATCCAGCCCTTAGCGCTGGCCGGAACTTTTTGTTCCGGCTGCGCAGGGCTCAGGCGGCTAGGGGGGCCCTCTTTCGCCGCTGCTCGCGGCGAATCGCCGCAGAGCGGCGGCGATCAGGCAGCACACGCGGCTGGCAAAGTGCCGGCTGCGTGTGCTGCACTTTATTTGATAAAAATCGGCCCAGCAGGGCCTGAGCGGCAGCCTCCGGCGGTGATGGACGAGCTGAGCTCGTCCAGACCGCTCAGGAGGTTAAGTTACATAAGTTATGTTAATTAAAATAGATGGGTAATATAATCTCTTACCCACCCTGTTTTAAAAGAACAGGCAAATGTTTGTGAGTTCATGGGGGCAGCCATCTTTGTCATGGGGGCAGCCATCTTTTTGGTTGAAAGGAGGTGACACAGAGCATGAGACACAGTTCCAACTGTCCTGTGTGCTGATCACCCCTCCCAGCTGCGCGCGCTAGGCTTCAAATCTCAAATTCAAAATTTAAAAAAAAAACAAATTTGCGCCAAAACAGCAGAACGAGAACAACACCATCAGAAATCCCATCATGCTTTGCACAGCATCAGGGGAAAAATGCCCGGGCAGTTTTCTTCTGTGCAGCTAAAAATGAGGCTTGGGTAAGAAAAACAAAGTTCTGATGCTGTGAAACTGGTAAAGAAACACCAAGCCTTTTCAGTGCTTCTGAGAAGATTTTTAGTCTGGAGGTTCACTTTAATCTGATTCATTTTTTTTAGCTTTAGTAACCCCTTAAGATTACTTTTACACATGGCGCGGTGTGATTTTCCTGTGGCAGGAAAACTAGAGGCAGGACGATGGCACCGCACCATTCCCCGTGCATATTATCCTGCGGCAGAGTGCGACGACAGGGTGATATGCGTAGCTCCGCCCCCAACCAGCGATGTGCTCCCTGCTTGACAGGAAGTACGTCACAAAGTTTAGTCGCTCTCCATCTGTGCACCCCAACTACGATTGTTTGCACTTACCACAACACTATAGAGCTGCATTGCTGCATAATCCTTGCAGTAGGCACAGATCATGCGACAACACTCTGCAGAGTTTGCGGCAGCCTTGGGTTGATTTTGCTATTTCAGTTGTGTCGCGCCACTATAAGTCCCCATAGACTTCTGTTGCCCACGCAACAAGCGCTGCTGTGGGGGAGAGTACCACGACGTAATAAAAATGCAATAAGTGTGAAAGGAGCCTTAATCTAACAAAAATCTACCAGAAACCAAATCGGATCCCATTGAGGTTCCGATCACTATTCCATCACAATTGTGTTTACAACTGATCGATATCAAGTGGTCCACAGCCGCAAAACTATATTTCCGGATCAATTTTTGATCAGGGAAGTATTGATTGTACATAACCTCAGACATCCATCTCACAGCGGACGTCTTAAGCGTATCATTTCCTGTGGTGTGTCTGGTGGTTGCAATGTGAGATCTTTACCGGAGAGTTCTAATTTGTAGCGAGTTTAGCCTCGTGTCTGTTACTCTGCTGGTCGGAGCAGCTTTGCTTCCACCACAGAGGAACATACAGCGGCAGATCTTCCCTCCGTCTCTCTGTGTAGCACACGCAGGCCTCCTGACACCACGCTCTGTTCATGACCTCATTCTGCTCCTGGCAACCACGGAGTTTGCTATGGCTTCGGCCTTCAGTTCTTCACCTTTCAGAGGCTTGCGTAGAAAATAAGCTGAGAATGAGCTCCACCGGGACCCTGCCAGAAAAGGCAGCATCAGGCCCGCAGCTTATTGAAATGACTGCCAATGTTTCTGAGCTTGGACCTAGGCTGTGACTGGCATGCTTCTGCTCGTGGAAACTTTTCATGTGCTCATAATGAGCCCTAATGGTTCTGGAAATGTTTTTCATTTTTATTGGAGTCATAACGTTTGGTGTTTTTTTGAAGAGCGCTCAGGGATTTGGATGCTGAAGACTTTACTCCTTCCCCAGAACATGTGGCGGCCGCTGGTCCGTAGCTGTTCGGTGCGGTGGCGGATGACACAACGGCAGCTGTAAATCTTGGATGTTTAAGAAGGTCAACCCCTTGTCATGTTGTCATTTATGCATTGTTGACGTGAATGTGGCCTCGAAGGAGAACCTCTGACCGCTTGCCAGCCATCTTGGCTTTTCACTTTATCGCCCTTTGCGCTCCTGTTTTCTCGATCAGTCAACAAGTCACCTCTCTGACATTCTTGGATATCCTTTAATAGTATCGGAAGATTCTTCTATTCTTGGTTCAGTGTCAAACTCTGAAAATGTTTAAAGCTTCAGAAATAAAGTATTTTTTAGCCCTGTGCAGTTGGTAGGTGTGTATGAACCTTAAAGAGAACCTGAACTGAAAATTAAAAGTCAAAATAAGCATACACAAGTCATACTTACCTTCCATGTAGTCTACTCCTCAGTGTCTTTCTCCTGTCCCGCATCCTGTTTGTTCACTGTGATCAAGGGAATTTTCCGTCCTCCATTTTGAAAATGGCCATTACCCATAACAGCTTTCTGGTCAGCACACAGTTAAACTGTAACATCGCCCACTTGAGCCATAGGGAAACATGGACATTACCTGGTACATCAGTTTTGCTTTCAGCTATAACTGACAGCAACTGATATTTTACTGACAGCAACTGATATATTTCAGATCTGACAAAATATTGTCAGAACTGGAAGGGATTATTGTCAGAAGAAAATGGTGAGCTTCTGAGAGGAACTGATGGCAAGGTAATGTAATGTTCATTTGAAGCTACCTCATGTGTTTATTTTAAATATTTTTACTCAGTACAGGTTCTCTTTAACCTATTTTGGTTCCTGGACGTAGAAACTACGTCCAGGAACCATGCGTGCTCCCGCGGCCGATCGCGCGCGTGCACGCGCACTCCCGGCCGCGGATTCGGTAGCCACGGAATCCATGTATCGGGCTATGGTGCCCGATCACTGATTCCTCTCCCCCGCTGAAAAAGCGACAGCTTCTCTCGGAAGCTGTGCTTTTTCTGGCCGTTCCCTCCCCGATGCGTCACTCTAAGCGTGTGTTACGCTTAGAGTGACGTCATGTAAACAAACTCATGGCCGCCATCTTGTGGCCAAAAAGTAAAACTACAACTAAAATTAAAAAAAAATTAAAAACAACACACAATTACATTATAAAACTATACTTTACATCCCACCCTCCCAAAAATACCCAAATAAAATGTTTAATATAAAAAAAAAAACATTACAATAAAAAAACAAACATGTAAATATTTACCTAAGGGTCTAAACTTTTTAAATATCAATGTAAAGATGAAATATTTCTATATTTTTTTTTATTTTAAACTTGTAAATAGTGATAGATGCAAAACGGAAAAAATGCACCTTTATTTCCAAATAAAATATTGTCGCCATACATTGTGATAGGGCCATAATTTTAACGGTGTAATAACCGGGACATATGGGCAAATACAATACGTGAGTTTTAATTATGGAGGCATGTATTATTTTAAAACTATAATGGCTGAAAACTGAGAAATAATGTTTTTTTCCGTTTTTTTCTTATTCTTCCTGTTAAAATGCATTTACAGTAAAGTGGCTCTTAGCAAAATGTACCCCCCAAAGAAAGCCTAATTGGTGGACAGAAAAAACAAGATATAGATCAGTTCATTGTGATAAGTAGTGATAAAGTTATAGGCTAATGAATGGGAGGTGAACATTTCTCAAGTGAAAACGACGGAACGCGAATGGGTTAAAGAGAACCCGAGGTGGGTTTGAAGAATATTATCTGCATACAGAGGCTGGATCTGCCTATACAGCCCAGCCTCTGTTGCTATCCCAAACCCCCCTAAGGTCCCCCTGCACTCTGCAATTCCTCATAAATCACAGCCACGCTGCTGACAAACAGCTTGTCAGAGCTGGCTGTGTTTATCTCTATAGTGTCAGTCTGCTGCTCTCCCCGCCTCCTGCAGAACTCCAGTCCCCGCCTGCATCCCTTCCCTCCCTGCTGATTGGAGGGAAGGGACGAGGGCAGGGACCGGAGCTATGCAGGAGGCGGGGGAGCAGCTGAGACTGACACTACAGATGTAAACACAGCCTCACAGCATGGCTGTGATTTATGAGGGATTGCAGAGTGTAGGGGGACCTTAGTGGGGTTTAAGATAGCAACAGAGGCTGGGCTGTATAGGCAGATCCAGCCTCTGTATGCAGATAACATTCTTTAAACACACCTCGGGTTCTCTTTAAAGAGAAACGCCGACCAAGTAGCTGATACCCCCTTTTACATGAGAAATATATTCCTTTTTACAAACAGATCATCAGGGGGCGCTGTATAACGGAAATTGTGGTGAAACCCCTCCCACAAGAAGCTCTGAGTACGTACTCCTGGCAGTTTCCTGTCTGGGAACCTTGCTGCATTGTGGGAAATAGCTGTTTACAGCTGTTTTCAACTGCCAAAAAGCATGCAGCAGCTACATCACCTGCCAGCAGTAAAAATGTCACCATGTAATAAATGTCAGAATGTAAATCAGGGATTTAAAAGATTTTACAATGGACAAACACTGACTAAATCATTTATACATAATTATTGTAAAAATTAAGCACTTTTTATTACATTATTTTCACTGGAGTTCCTCTTTAAAGCAGTAGGATCAGCCATACTATGCCAGGGAAAAAAACACATATATAAGTAGATAAATACTTGATCTACTTACATAACACATGTATTATACTGTCCACGTTTTGATTTCAGTGAATGTTATATGGTAAATTACGAGAATTCTGTTCCTGGTGGGCGCCATGTCTTTTGCCCACAGTTAAGGCTAACTCGTGATGTCATTTCTGCCCTTAACTTTTTTTCTTGTCTCCTCCAATCGCTGAGTCGCCTCAGCCTTGCTTGTAAACACAAGTGAGTAGGGGATTAGGTTTCAGATAAGAAGCTGGCAGGGAAGAGGAGGAATAGATTATAGATAGTGATGGCCCGAACCGTTCGCCTGGCGAACCTTTCTGGGCCTCTTACTACTTCCGGGTCGCAATGACCCGGAGTAGTACGACTGCGCTGCCCGGCGGAGCGTGTCCTAGATCGCGCTCCTGTTGCCGGGCACTCTCTGCGCATGAGCGTGACGTCACTCATGACGTCACGCACATGCGCAGAAAGTGCCCGGCAACAGGAGCGCGATCTAGGACGCGCTCCGCCGGGCAGCGCAGGCGTACTACTCCGGGTCATTGCGACCCGGAAGTAGTAAGAGGCCCAGAGTAGCAGAGTGGTTCGCCGGCGAACGGTTCGGGAACCGTTCGCTACATCTCTAATTATAGATAAAAAGAACTCCCAGCATGCAATACTTTGGCACGACTACTAAAGGGCCAGTGTTCCTTAAGTATGTGATAACTCCAAATCATAACAGCAGAAAACTTTTTGAAAGTTTTGAATGCAGGCTTAGCATCTTTATCACTTAATACACTCAGACCAGTTGCTGTTGAAATTTGATTTTTATGGTGACGATACCGCTTTAAGTTTAGTCTGTGCCCCGCCCCCATTCTGAACAATATGGTGATGCAAGCCAAGCAGCAACAGGATCCACAGATTCTGCTACTGCATTCAAGTCAGCTGCTTCAAGGGGAACTGAAGAAAGAGGTAAATGGAGGCTGCCATGTTTATTTCCTTTTAAGTAATACCAGTTGCCTGGCTGTCCTGCTGATCCTCTGCCTCTAATACAATTAGCCAGAGCCCCTGAACAAGCATGCAGCAGATCAGGCGTTTCAGACTTTAAAGTCAGATCTGACAAGACTAGCTGCATGCTTGTTTTCTGGTGTTATTCAGATACTACTGCAGAGAAATAGACCAGCAAGGCTGCCAGGCAACTGGTATTGATTAAAAGGAAATAAATATCGCAGCCTCCGTATACCTCTTACTACAGTTGTCCTTTCAGGTCATGTGATCACTTTGGTTGCAGAAGACAAAACATGGTAACATTCGGATGCTCTGTGGTATATCTGAATCTGCATCCAGAGTTTGGCTTTAAAGCACACATACTGTTTCCTATTGTTTGTCCACCTCTGTCACTTTCACTCCAAATAAGGTATAAATATTTTCTAGAACAATCTAGATCATCCAGCCACTAGAGGGTGCAGAACAGTACAGAACAAATTTATCTTCCTTCAGGGCTTGTTCACAACTAGGGCGTGTTCGCCTTTTTTAGCGCCGGCGATTTTCAAAATCGCCCTAAAAGCGATTATGCAATGATTCCCTATGAGAGTGTTCACATCTGAGCCCTTCGATTCCAATCCGCTCACCAATGCGCTGCCTGTACCATTTTTGGGGCGATTTGCCTATAATGGAAGGTATAGGATAATCGCAAAGTGCTTGAAAAAGCGCATTGTATAGCGATTTCCCCAGCGCTTTTAAGAATAAATACATTGCATTTATCAATTTCCGGGTCAAAGAGTTCACTTCCTGACTTGCGTCAGGAAGTGGACAAACAGAATCGCTCTGCAAAAGCGCTTAAAAATGCTTAAAACAAAATTGAAGCGCGTAGGTGAGCGCCGGGAGGGGAAAAAAAATTGCGCAAAAAATTGAAAATCGTTGGCGTCATCGATTTCGATTTTAGATGTGAACAAATCCTCACTGCGGTGGAAAGGAAATCTCCAGCAGTAGCTGGGGGTGGAGTCAGGGGTTGGGGGAGGATACCAGGATCACAGATGGTCTATGAGATGAAGATAATTCTAAGTTACATGCAAATTTTATGCATGGGCATGCGCCAATTGAATGCATTTCCCTATGAATTCCAAACTGCATACAGTTTGCATTAAATCTTCATGTGACTCATAATTATTGCAGCTTATTGACCATCTAGGCCAGGGGTCCCCAAACGTTTTGGGTCGAGGGCCAGGTCAACATACTTCAGACTGCTGGGGGGCCGGAGTATACATAAAATGATGTAGAAGTCTTTGCGGGCCAGACAGTGAAGCATACCCAGGTGACATCCTGAAGTGGACAGCGATGTCACCTGATGTGGAATTTGATTGGAAACAAGTGAATGACTGCTTTCGGGCTTCCATATGGATGGGTGGTGCCAGTACTGCTATTCTATATGCGGACCACCAGTATTTAAAGTTGTAGCTGACCGCATCTATAAGTAATCCATTTTGTGTGTGGGGGCCGGTAAAAAGGCCTCAGGGGGCCGCATTCGGCCCGCGGGCCTTAGTTTGAGGACCACTGATCTAGGCTGACGGCAGTATGGGTGTTTTATTTACAGGGACACAGTTTTTTTTTTTTGTATTATTTAGTATTAATACTGTATAAAGTAAGTATACTGTATAAAGTAATGTAAGTAAGTGTGTTTTAAAGAGACACTGTAGTGACATGGAGTGGAATGCAGTCAATTATTCGGAATATCCACTTTATGATAACTTTCCTAGTTTCATCATCCGAAACACTTCCTGTATCTATAAACAGGTATTGCTGTATATCGGTATGTAGTGCGGCCCTCCCAGTGATAGTTAGCCTAGGCTGTTTAGCTATGTGGAATTCTCAGAAACAAACATTCCGCAGAGATTACCTGACAAGACTAAGGATGCTTCCACCTGGGATGAATTTCAGAATGCACATTGGGGTGAGAATTTTACAATTGCCAAAAACTAACTAAATATATCATAAGTGAATACTGTAAAAAAAAAAAAAAAAGCAATTGTATTAATTACGCTATTTTCACTACAGTCCCTCTTGAAGTGCATACACTACCCCCTACATAAACTGATAACTGATAACCTCTGCTTTGATTTGGAGGCACATCCTCCCACCCAGAAGCTGGAGGGGAGATGTGTGGATAGAATATGACATCTAGAGCCTCTCTTGTCTGACCAGCAGTTGTACGTTTTCTGTCCGCAGGTCTATGGGATAACACTCCGCAGCCTCCACCTCCAGACATCTCAGAGGCTTCCACAGAACGTCCATAGATCATCTGCTTCCAGTGTCACGCTGCACGGTAAGACGTTCAGCAAATGAATATCACAGTTCACTTCAGAATGAAATCTCTGTTTGTTTTCTCTACAATTCTGTCTGTGCTGGGCCACACTATGCGCTGGGCCATACTATATGTTGGACCATACTATGCCCTGGGTCATACTATGCCCTGGGCCATACCATGCGCTGGGCCATACTATGTGTTGGGCCATACTATGTGCTGGGCCATACCATGCGTTGAGTCATACTATGTGTTGGGCCATACTATGTGCTGGGCCATACTGTGCGCTGGGCCATACTATGCGCTGGGCCATACTATATGTTGGATCATATTATGCCCTGGGTCATACTATGCCCTGGGCTATACTGTGTGCTGGACAATACTGTGCGCTGGGCAATACTGTGTGCTGGGCCATACTATGCCCTGGGCAATACTATGTGCTGGGCAATACTGTGTGCTTGGTCATACTATGTGCCGGGCCATACTATGCGCTTGGTCATAGTATGTGCTGGGTCATACTATGTGCTGAGCCATACTATGTGTTGGGCTATATTGTGCTGGGCCATACTATGCGCTGGGCCATACTATGCGCTGGGCCATACTATGCGCTGGGCCATACTATGCGCTTGGCCATGCTGTGTGCTGGGCCACACTGTGCGCTGGGCCATACTATGTGCTGGGCCATACTATGTGCTGGGCCATACTATGTGCTGAGTCATACTATGTGCTGGGCCATACTATGTGCTGAGTCATACTATGTGCTGGGCCATACTATGTGTTGGGCTATATTAATGTATGTGCTTGGTCATACTATGTGCTGGGTCATACTATGTGTTGGGCTATATATTACTGCATGTGCTGGCCATGCTATGTGCTGGGTCATACTATGTGCTGGGCCATACTATGTGTTGGGCCATACTATGTGCTGGGCAATACGATTAATGAACATAAGGTGTATTTTACTCCTAATTATGTCCTAATCCCCCCTGTAACCGAGTTGGTGGAGTTTGGGCTCTTTGTCAGTGTACAGAATGTTCTGAGGCGCCCATATCCTATTCACCTTGCTGCTCGGCACTGTGTATTGACCTAAGGAAGCGGGATAGTACCTATGAAACGCGTTGTCTATTTTGTGTTTTGAATACATTTCCAGTATTACTGGTGATTTTGTCTTCAGGAGAGGTAAGAGAAGAGGAGTGTGACCATTGGGGGCCCCATCAACGTTTGGGTGAGTGGCCCCATGATTTGTAGTTACACCCTTGGGGGCAACAGTTTTATGTGGTGACATCATCATACTAGTGAGTGTGTGTGTGTGGGGGGGGGGGGGGGGGGGGGAGGGGAGGGGGGTCTCAGACCATATTTTGGTACTTGCCTGTCCTGTACAATACAGTAGTCCTCTGGCCAAAAAGACTGCTGATATGGAGTCTTACCATAACAAATTGTTATTACTATTGATGTATAAAGCCCCAACATATTACGTGGCGCTGTACATAGTAGGAAAACAGACAAGGGGTACATAATGATACAGACAATGATATACATCACATATGGACGCTGGTACAAAATACAGAACTGCTGATTACACTAACAGATGTAACATGATGAATGAAATGTATAACAGAGTGCAAGCTGCAAACTGAGAAACAAATTCTAAGATACAAAAGGGTGGGAGAGCCCTGCCCTTGCGAGCTTACAGTCTAAAGGAATATGGGGGGAAACAAGAGGTGGGGTAGTATAAACATACCTAGAGGCAGTGTGGGTTTCAGGCTATCTAGTAAAGAGTACAACTTGACCAGAGGATGAAGGAGGAATGGCGTAAGGTAGAGCGTATGTTTGTCGGAAAAAAGGAGATTTGAGGGAGCGTTTAAAGATAATAAAGGTTGGAGGGTGGCAGATTTGCTGTGGAAAGACATTCCAGAAGATGGGTGAAGCATGTGAAAAGTCTTGTAATACGAAGAGGTGATTCTAGAGGAGGACAAAAGAAGCTCATCTGCAGATCTGATATTGAGATTGAGTTGGTATCTGAGGAAATGTTTAGGAATAATAATGATATAAATTAATAATCATAATATTAATAATAGTAATAATAATAATGATGATAAGTAGAACCCTGGAGTTCAAGTTTAATTTTCCCATGGTAGTGATTTGTACATGTCTCTGGTCATTGTACTGTATATGCCTTTTTCCATGAAGCACCACTGGACCCAAAATTCAACATGCACCCCACCTGCCTGACATCTGACAGCGATACCTGCGGTTCTGCCGCTGCCATGTGCTCATGTTTTGACCTGGGGAAAGTTTGGGTGGATTTTACAGTCCTCCTCGGCTTGGAAGTTCAGCTTTCCGTGCAGCGCGCACATGAGCTCAGCATGTCTGAGGCCCCCATAAAACGGTTTACACCAAAATAAATGTACGGGCGCACATGTCTGCTATTAAAACATATAGCTGAACCCCGGGCAGATTAACTACAGAATCTTATCCAGGTTAATGTTTTATTTTAATTCTTTTTATCACTAGGTTAATACTCTGATCTTACGTCACATTCGCTTCTCTTATTGCCCAACAAAACTGAATGGAAAACCGATGTGAACCCATTAATTAAACAATCGGTCCAGCATTGGATGGTGCTGTCATCCTTGCACTAGAGGCTAAAGCCTGGTACACACATGCAATTTTGATTGGCCAATCATTGGCCAATTCTACCACTTCCATGAAGCACGAGAGCTTACCTACACAATCTGCTGATAGTATACACAATCCAGTGTTCTCCTCAGGCTCTTTTAGCCGGGTGCTCCACCCGGCTAGTTTTGGTGAGCACCCGGTTGTCATCGGCTCACCTCCTCCTCTGCTGTAAGCAGATTTAAGCAGAGAAGCACCGGCCCGGCATTCTCTCCTCTCGCCCCACCCGACTACTTTTTCATGCCACCCGTCTGGAAAAAAATTCTGGGGAGAACATTGCAATCTAATGGCCCTCATATTACATGGAAATGGTAAAATTCTGGTGCATCTGATACTTTCTGAAAGCCCTGCAAACTTCGAAGGTGACAATAAAGTCTAGGGGCTCAATTCACAAAGCGGTGCTAACCCAGTTAGAGACTTTAGGCGTGATAACCATTGCACCACGCTGGTGAAAAGCCAGTTTAGGTGTGATAAGTTTAGGTGTGATAAGTTTAGATAAGTTTAAGTCCCGCACGCAAAGCAGCGCCATTAAACTCTATGCAAAGTGCACCAGACTTTGCTAGCGCAAAACTTTTGATCAGCTGTGCACTGCGGTGCTAACGCAGTTGGTGCTTAAAGAGACTCTGTAACATTAAAAAGATCCCCTGGGGGGTACTCACCTCGGGTGGGGAAGCCTCCGGATCCTAATGAGGCTTCCCACGCCATCCTCTGTCCCATGGGGGTCTCGCCGCAGCCCTCCGAACAGCCGGCGACTGTGCCGACTGTCAGTTCAATATTTACCTTTGCTGGCTCCAGCGGGGGCGCTGTGGCGGCTTTTCGTTCCGAACTACACGGAAATACCCGATCGCCGTCGGGTCCGCTCTACTGCGCAGGCGCAAGTTTCCGGCGCCTGCGCAGTAGAGCGGACCCGACGGCGATCGGGTATTTCCGTGTAGTTCGGAGCCGACAGCCGTCAGAGCGCCTGCGCAGGAGCCAGGAAGGTAAATATTGACGTCACCACTGCACGGACTCCGCGGAGGGCTGCAGCGAGACCCCTGACGGATGGAGGACGGCGTGGGAAGCCTCATTAGGATCCGGAGGCTTCCCCCACCCGAGGTGAGTACCCCCCAGGGGATCTTTTCATGTTACAGATCCTCTTTAAACTTATCATGCCTAAACTTATCACACCTAAACTTATCATGCCTAAACTTATCATGCCTAAACTTATCACACCTAAACTTATCATGCCTAAACTTATCACGCCTAAACTTATCATGCCTAAACTGAGTTTAGGCGTGATAAAGGGCTTTTCACCAGCGTGCTAACTGTTAGCACCGCTTTGTGAATCAGGCCCTTGGGGCTTGATTCACAAAGCAGTGCTAACCTACTTAGCACGTCTAAAGTCTTTAGACGCGCTAACCAGGGTGCTAAGTAGGTTAGCACCGGATTTCTCGATCAGATCGTGCGCTAACTTTGGGCACGTAAAGTATTACGCGCGCAAAGTTTTTACGCGCGCTAAGTCCCATAGGCTTTAATGGGCACTTCGCGCGGTAAAGTTTTATGCGCGAAAAGCTTGTTTAGACGTGCTAAGGGGGTTTTCACAGGCGTGCTAACAGTTCTCACCGCTTTGTGAATCAAGCCCTTTGTACTGTAACTTTTGACTAAGTAAACATTCAGGAGGTAAGAACCTACAGTACTTTTTATCTTTTTTTTTATGTAACCCCTCCTGGGTGTCTCCCCTTCACAGGTGTGTGTATATTGTGTGAGCATTAGACAGATCGGGTCACTGGGACGGATGCTGGGAGTGGCCACAAGGGACTGTAATCCACGTGATTGGCTGGAGCTTCCCATAGTCGTATCCTGTATGTTGTATTACATGTGCGCTGAGACCTCTGTCTGGCACTAAGCAAATAATTACATTGTATATAATGACGGGTTTGTTTTAATTGGTCTGCGGTTTGCTGTATAATTTTTCCCAATTAATTGCTTGCTAAGTGTCTGTAAGTGAGATAAAATATGAAGAATTTATTGTCTGTCTCGTTCGCGCCATCTGGAATCAGCGTAGTGTCCGGAAATGTGCGAATGTCTTCGGCCTTGCAATAAAGGGCTCCGTATCTCCTTGCTAGGGAAGTGACATGCGGTGATATTACATTGCACATGTGATGTATGCAGCATCTCCCACCAATCCTTGAGATACCCATTAATCTGGGTTCTGACTATTGGCATAAAAAGGTTTACCACAATATCTACTTGTAGGGATCCCCAACCTCTGCTGGCCTATCTCTAACCCCATACCTAGGCTAACCCTTCCTTCAACCCCTGTCCCCTGGACCTGAACTCAGAACGTCCTCTCTACTCTAAAAGATAAGCAACAGCATAATAACCTTTAAACAAAAAACATTTCTTTGTTACAGCTGATACAAATCCCAATATAAATCTGCAATGTTTCTACTTCCTGATTCATGGAAGCAGACATATTGTTAACCTGTACTTTCAAATGGCCTTATCTGCCATCTCTGCCATAGGCAGTCATGTGACACAGGGGAGAGGTCAGATTACAATTTGTGATTATACATAAATGAGGGGAAATTAAACAGGCTAAACTCTCTAAATACATACAGGGTGTATTTCTCTATGTATTTTTTCAATCCTGTGCAAGAGTTCAGGTCCACTTTAACCCTTACTCTTCTACCCCCATGCCTACCACTGTCATTAAACCCTGTTTAAAGAGGAACTCCAGTGAAAATAATGTAATAAAAAAAGTGCTTCATTTTTACAATAATTATTTATACGTAAATGATAAAGAGGAACTCCAGTTAAAGAGGAACTCTGTATTTTAAACTATGAAACAGAGTAGAGCTGATGACCCTTGAATTTCCCTGCAGTAAATCCTTATGTGAAGTTTCCTTTCACTGTTTCTTTGATGTATAAGTGCTTCATGAAACAGGGATGTGACCAAGAGCGCTCAGAGAAGCTCTTTTGCATAGATAACAACAACTGAAGTTTCTTAAAGGATACCTGAAGTGACATGTGACATGATGAGATAGACATGTGAATGTACAGTGCCTACCACACAAGTAACTATGCTGTGTTCCATTTTTTCTTTCTGTGCCTGAAAGCGTTAAATATCAGGTATGTAAGAAAGTCCCCCTTTTATCTCTTTCTTTCCCTCAGAAGCCATTTTCTGCTCGAAAAGTATTTTATAGTTGGAATTTCTTATCAGTGAGGGTCACACTGTAGTCACTTCCTGTCTGAGTCAGGACTGAGGCAGCCACTTACATACCTGATATTTAACTCTTTCGGGCAGAGAAAGAAAAAAAGGAACACAGCATAGTTATTTGTGTGCTGGGCACTTTACATAAACATGTCTATCTCATCATGTCACATGTCACTTCGGGTATCCTTTAACTCTGCCTTTACTGGAAAACAATATGAGACTCATATCTTTCATACTGATGTTCTATTTCTTAGCTGTACTACACATACAAATCATTATCTCACAAGTTTATTTTCGCTTCAGATTCCCTTTAAGTGGCTAATTTGCACGAGTTTTACAACCCTCCTCGTGCTCATAGGCCGATGCCTGTCCCAGTGACCCCAGTTAAAGAAGGCTGTGGCATTGGGTATCGGCATAGCCGTAACCAATAAAAGCCAAACATGGCAATATATGCGCCCCTCCATCACGCCGTATAACACAGCTCGGCCATATTTAACATCTCGCTGAGCTCGGAGGCTGCTTGTTATTTGATGATTACGCGCACATTAAATGCGATACCGCATGATCCACTGCCAAAAAAATCCCTTAACAGGGACAATTATTGCTAATGTAATTCGCTCACCAAAATCGTATTCTGCGTTTCATAAAGTGGGAACATGTTTTCTGCGTCCGCAGAGTATTTATTAGTAAGCGCCGTAAACCCGGCTCTCGTTTAATTTTAACACACTGAACTGAGGCCGGGCCGAAAAACTCCGCCGAAATAAAAGCAAGTTCCTCCACTTTTTATTGACATGACTTTCATTTCCATCTCAAGGCCCAGAGCGAGTTAATGCTTTTCTATAAAGGCGAACCGTTTAAAGTGCTGCCAGAATCCGCCCGTATATCCGCCATCTTGGCATACAATGCTTTAATGAGCTCTGTCAAATTTGATTGGCAATAAAGTCACTGCATTAAAGCGTTTATTAAAAAAAAAAGAAAGTCAATTACCTTTTTTTATTATTTTTTTTTTTTACTTGTGTTTCGGAAAGGAGATGGTCGGACTGGCGGGGCAAACCATTGCTTTCCACTTAGACGTGGTGTTTTAACCCAGGAGCGGAACAGGCTGACATCCACAAAAAGGTCTTACATCCCAGTTAAAGGGAAATGCAAGAAACCACAGAGGAAGTCTTGAATTGTATTGGGGGTAATGGGCTTTCCTACTCGATGCTTCTGGTATTTAGGCGTAGCTGTGCTGCTTCTGTGTACAGCAGTTCTTAAAGGACACATCCAAGGAAAATAAAAAAAACAAGATCTACTTACCTGGGGCTTCCTCCAGCCCCTGGCAGCTGATATGTCCCTCACCGCAGCTCCGGTGTTATATGTTCCCCTCTGCTGCAGATGCCTACCTCGCCAGGTCAGAATCTTCTGTGCCTTCGCAATTGCGTGGCCGTGCCGCTCATGGTCGCGATCCAGAGGCTGGGAGCGTTCTACGCAGGCATAGTAGTTCAGTGCCTGCGCAGAACACTCCAAGCCACGGGAGCATGAACATGAACGTACACTGGTGTATACTGTATGTATACTGGTGTATAGATTTGAATGCGTATCTCTTTGTTTAGTGTTATCTAGTTCTTTTCACACTTCAGTGTGACGCTGAGTGAACCATTAGAGGATGGGGGGATTCCCTTACACTACATCTGTTAACCCTGTGTGTAAGAGAGAAAGCTCTCAGAGAGTTATCTGCAGAGAGCAGAGGAAATGTATCTTATGTGCAACATAAACATTTGTAATAGTGTGTGAAACCTGACACCAGAGGTATTGCATATAACTCTGCTTCAATATTACACCGCTCTTAGCATGTTAGACCGCAGAGATTCACCATTGCAAATGAGACATTCTAACTGAACTAAAATCTACACAGAATGAATTACAGTTTTTCCCTCTGATATTCAACATGAAAAGTAGGAAAATGTTTACGTAGCTACTTAGACATTATTTGTACATTGTCATTTTAGAACACTTATGGT
The DNA here is from genome assembly GCF_040937935.1 of Hyperolius riggenbachi. Lineage (NCBI taxonomy): Eukaryota > Metazoa > Chordata > Amphibia > Anura > Hyperoliidae > Hyperolius > Hyperolius riggenbachi. The sequence goes on along the minus strand of NC_090651.1, from coordinate 16,207,835 downwards.
ACCCCTACATGGTACAATAAAAATGTTTGATTTTCCCCGTTTATTCGACCTAAATGATCTAATCGAATGAAAGTAGGCAAGAATCCTTTTTTTCGATCAAGAAAAACGAACGCTTATGCCGTTTTTTTCTATAAAAATTCGATCGGACATGTTGGAAAAATCTTTATATTCGATATAACGGAATAATCGTATGAAATTATCTAATCGAGAAAAAAAAATGTACCATGCATGGGCACCTTTAGTTTGATAGTTTTCCTTAAATGTATTCCAAAACACAAAAGGGTGAGAGTAATAACCCTTTCTAGGGTAATTTAGGTACGAAGGGGGAGGGGAGGTAGTTTTTGGTGGTGTTATCTTTACTTTTACCCTGTTGATAAGCTAAGTGTAACCAATTTCCTTACTCAAAATGATTTTCCTAATGTCTAATTCTAAACTGACCATTAACCCCTTTCTGGGGTCTAGCCCCCCCCCCCCCCCCCCCTAACCTCCCCATTGACATTAATCCCTTCCTTAGACCAAACCTTAAAGAGGAACTTCAGCCTTAACAAACATACTGTCATTAAGTTACATTAGTTATGTTAATTAAAATAGATAGGTAATATAATCTCTTACCCACCCTGTTTTAAAAGAACAGGCAAATGTTTGTAATTTCATGGGGGCAGCCATCTTTTTGGTTGAAAGGAGTTGACAGGGAGCATGAGACACAGTTCCAACTGTCCTGTGTCCTGATCACACCAGTTGCTAGGCAACGAGGACAACAACATAGGAAATCCCATCATGCTTTGTACAGCATCAGGGGAAAAATGCCCAGCCAGTTTTCTTTGATGGGGCGGAGCTTAGCTTCTGTGCAGCTAAAAAATAAGGTTTATGTAAGAAAAACAAAGTTCTGATGCTGTGAAACTGTAAAAGAAACACCAAGCCTTTTCAGTGCTGCCGAGTAGATATTTCGTCTGGAGGTTCACTTCTATCCTTCCAACTTGTCAGAAAGGGCAGCAGTACAATGAAGGGAAATCCCAAGGACACTGATGGACCTGAAAGACTGTTGGTGCTTGAGGAAGCCCCAGGTAAGTAAAATCCGTCCCCCCTTCCCGGTTCTGGTGTACTTAAAAGTAAAATGATTGACCATTCTGGCTTTTACACAAGTGTGGCTGTTATTGCAGTGTGCAGATGTTAAATATACTCTTCATGTTGTTATGATTGGTGGTGGTCGATATACATCATAAATATATGCAGCAGTGCTCCATTAGGTCATCCGCATGATTCATCCGTTGCTTTGCCAGCATGGACGACGCTTAGCAATCAGCGCTGCAAATAATACTACAGGGTTCGTAAAGAGCAGAAAGGGCTGCTGGAAATATCCTGCGTAGCATTGGAAGAGCGTTCGTGTTAATGATGGTTTACAGAAACTGGGAAATCTATTCTAGAGGGTCAGTATCAGAGTTTCCAGCAAGAGCTCTCCAGCGAGAATCTATTCTAGAGGGTCAGTATCAATATTTCCAGCGAGAGTTCTCCAGCGAGAATCTATTCTAGAGAGTCAGTATCAGAGTTTCCAGCGAGAGCTCTCCAGCTTTCCACCGTTCTGCTGAATCCTCGGCTGAGCTCTGATCTGGGGAATCTCTGTGACTGCTTGAGATAAGATGGTGGTGAGGTTCTCAGCATTATTTATACAGGAGAGACCTCACATTTAGAGCATAACTATAGCCCCTGCGACCCTGGGGTGCAAAGCAGCGATAGGTAAGGTTCCTTGTGTGCATTTGTTCTCTCCCCCCCAGATTTTGCACAGCACCATACTTTACCTCATCACGCCAGCGAGACAGGTCCTCTGCGTAGCAAATCACTTTGAGGCTCCACGTGCAGTGGTAGGAGGCCCAAGGCAATAGGCTGCACAGTGCAGCTACACAGAAGAATGAGGAAGACCTGTCCCACCACTGGAATGAAGTGAAGTATAAAGCACCGCTGTGGGGCCTCTGGGGCAGGCCAGGGGGAGAAGTAGAGTTGGTAGCGCACACAAGGAACCATTTTTTTTCTTTTTGTAGCCCACACAGATCTGTTTGGAGGGGAGAGGGGGGGCATGGGTAAAATACACCCCTGCTTACCCTGTACGAAGAAGGAAAACATCTATGGAATGACCGGTGAATAGCTTCAGGTTTGTACCACTGGAGTTACACAGGTCTGGGTGGCCATGCTCCGTGGATGAAATGTTTAAAGACTGACTAAGGTGATCCATCACTCCAGAGAACACGTCTTCACTATTGTAGAGGCCAGTGGCGGTGTGTAGGGGAGCTAAGGGTCCATGCTCTTGTGTTTAGATGCAGCGGAGCATAATACATTACCTACTTCCAGTAACTGGCAACAGAACAGGTCCTCCTCACTCCTCTAGCATTGCAGTTTGCAATGTCACATGACAGGTATCGGGAGCCGCATGATGATTGGCTGCACAGCGCCCAGCTGCACTAGAGGAGTTAAGAGGACCTGTTCTGCCACTGATCATCATGCAGCTCCCAATGTCATATGACAGGTATCCGGAGCCGCATAATGATTGGCTAGGAGGACCTAACCTGCTCCCGCTCACTGGATGAAGGTAATACATAATGGAGGGCCTTATGCCCTGGCAGCGTGCTTTACACTACTGTATCCAATGGTTTGCCTTGCACTTGTTAATGTAAGGCTTGGAGGCAGCTGTTCACTTCATGAGGTTTTCTACATGCTGTTCTTGAGCTAATCTGAAGGCCATACAAAGTGTGGAGGCCTGTAGCAATAGGTTTGGCAATGCAGTGTATAATGATGTGATTATATCATCCATTTGACCTCAAGAAATTGCAACAGCCGCGCGAAATGCGGAAAACAAAACAAAATAAGTATCCAGATGAAATGAAGTTATTTTTCCTTGTATAAAACCCATTCTGGATACAAGAGACCTCTCACAGTCACGCACCAATCAACTTCCTTCATCACATTTGACAACTTCCTGCTGTTTTCCATGGCGACAGTTCCTCTGTTTGATGGTTCAGGATTAGTTAACGTGGGGGCGTTGCCAGCTGCTTCTCCTCATCATAGACCTGGTAACCGGTATGTGGAAGTGGCGTTGCAGCCTGTGGCAGTGAAGGATTAATTTAAAATAATGACTAACCCGGTAGCCACATGCCCGCCAGGCACAAATGGATTGACTTAGCGCAGTGATAATTAAAGCGGCCTCTTCTGTGGCTGCCGCGGACTTTCTTCATAAATGAACAATTGTGAGGAGTTCTCAGGCGAAGCCAGGCCCTGAGGACTCACTGTGATCAAACATTGGCTGGAAGCTCTTCAGGAGGCCGAGGGGTAAATCGGACCCGCTCGCTCCGTTCTGTGAACTTCACACAGACCGGGGGCATGTGACGGAGCGTGTGTGACCGTCTCCCGGGTCTCTTACCCACTGATCCCCCCTCACATCTCTGTGGCCATGGCTGAGACTGACATCTCTCAGCCTGGATTTCTGTGTCACGCTGTCTGATCTTTATATCAGTAGCTTTTTATATATCTAATATAGCGTCTGGTTTGTTTAAAGCCCTAGATATAGATTGTGCTTTACTCAGTGCACAATGTGTGAAGCCCCCTCTTCCATGTGTAACACCCATGTACAGCAGCCGCTCTCCCATTCCATGTGCAGCCACCTTTTCCATGTGTATCATCCATGTACAGCATCCCCTCTCTCATTCCATGTGTAGCCCCCTCTTCCATGTGTATCATCCATGTACAGCAGCTCACTCCCATTCCATGTGCAGCCCCCTCTTCCATGTGTAACATCCATGTGCAGTAGCCCCTCCCATTCCATGTGCAGCCCCCTCTTCCATGTGTAACATCCATGTACAGCAGCCCCTCCCATTCCATGTGCAGCCCCCTCTTCTATGTGTAACATCCATGTACAGCAGCCCCTCCCATTCCATGTGCAGTCCCCTCTTCCATGTGTAACATCCATGTACAGCAGCCCCTCCCATTCCATGTGCAGCCCCTCTTCCATGTGTATCTAGGGTTGCCAGGTCGGCTGATGGAGAAAACCGGACAGGGGGTGGAGTTAGGGGCGGAGTTAGGGGCGGAGTCAGAAGCGCACTTTTATGTAGAGTGGGGCTAAGCAATGGGCTTTTTTTTAAAAAAAATTTATAGTATTTATATCGCACTGACATCTTCTGCAGCACATTACAGAGTACATAGCCATGTCACTAACTGTCCTCACCAGTAGTACTGGTCCAGTGCACATAAGAGACAGTTTTTCACCAGTAACTGCACATAAGAGACAGCTTTTCACCAGTAAATGCACATTATAAGAGACACCTTTTCACCAGTAAATGCACATAATAAGAGACAGCTTTTCCCCAGTAAATGCACATAATAAGAGACAGCTTTTCCCCAGTAAATGCACAAGAGACAGCTTTTCACCAGTAAATGCACATAATAAGACACAGCTTTTCACCAGTAAATGCACATAATAAGAGACAGCTTTTCACCAGTAAATGCACAAAAGAGACAGCTTTTCACCACTAAATGCACATAATCACAAACAGCCAGTGTTCCCAGTATATGTAGCCAGGGATATATGTGCCCAGTATATGTAGCCAGGGGGTATATATGTCCCAGTATATGTAGGCAGGGGTGTAAATGTCCCAGTATACGTAGGCAGGGGTATATATGTCGCAGTATATGTAGCCAGGGGGTATATGTGCCCAGAATAGGTAGCCAGGGGGTATATGTGCCCAGAATAGGTAGCCAGGAGCTATATGTGCCCAGAATAGGTAGCCAGGGGCTATATGTGCCCAGAATAGGTAGCCAGGGGCTATATGTGCCCAGAATAGGTAGCCAGGGGCTATATGTGCCCGGAATAGGTAGCCAGGGGGTATATGTGCCCGGAATAGGTAGCCAGGGGCTATATGTGCCCGGAATAGGTAGCCAGGGGCTATATGTGCCCAGAATAGGTAGCCAGGGGCTATATGTGCCCAGAGAATAGGTAGCCAGGGGGTATATGTGCCCGGAATAGGTAGCCAGGGGCTATATGTGCCCAGAATAGGTAGCCAGGGGCTATATGTGCCCAGAGAATAGGTAGCCAGGGGCTATATGTGCCCAGAATAGGTAGCCAGGTGCCCCCCCCCCCCCCCCGCCCCGCAGCAGGAGGAGAACAGTGCAGAGAGAGAGCTGGGAGCAGCGGTGGAGAAGGGGGGCAATCTCCCCCCCCTTGCCTTCCCTCACCTTAGGGTGCTGTATCTCTCCCCTGCTGTCTCCTCCATCATGTGCAGCAGGCTGGCGGGTGGCGGACGGAACTTACCTCTGTCGCAGGCGCCGGAAGTTCGGGTCCCGCAGCCGCTGAGAGAGATTTGACTCAAAAAAGATCCGGATCAAAGATCCGAATCATTCATGAGCCGGACAACACTATTCAGACTGATAGTGTTGTCCGGCTCATGAATGATTCGGATCTTTGATCCGGATCTTTTTTGAGTCAAATCTCTTTCAGCGGCTGCGGGACCCGAACTTCCGGCGCTGGAGCGACACAGAGGTAAGTTGCGCCCGCAGCCACCCGCCAGCCTGCACAGCATATTGGAGGAGACAGCGGGGGAGAGAGAGCACCCTAAGGTGAGGGAAGGGGGGGGAGATTGCCCCCCTTCTCCACCGCTGCTCCCAGCTCTCTCTCTGCTGCGCTGTTCTCCTCCTGCGCTGCGGGGGGCTCTAAAACCGGACAACTTAATTGTCCGGTTTAGCATGTTTTTTTAAACCGGACACAGGGGCCAAAAACCGGACTGTCCGGTGTAAAACCGGACACCTGGCAACCCTATGTGTATCATCCATGTACAGCAGCCCCTCCCATCCCATGTGCAGCCCCCTCTTCCATGTGTAACATCCATGTACAGCAACCCCCTCCCATTCCATGTGCAGCCCCCTCCTCCATGTGTAACATCCATGTACAGCAACCCCCTCCTTCATGTACAACTGCCTTGGTTGGCAGCTTCCCTCTTTCATACGTTTCTCCCCATTTGCAGTCACCTTTTTGTATTTGTAGACCCTATGGCCAGGCCTAGTTGCCCTGTTTGGGCAGAAGTCACCCTAGGCCCAGACCTATGGGGCCTTTGCAGACGTTTGGGCCTGTGCCATGCACAGCCATAGGGATTCAGCGGTGTGCTGCGTAAATCGGCAGTGTGATCTGGACAGCAAACCACTAGATAGATAGTCACTGTTTCCCCACCCCTCTGGTATGCGTGGAAACGCTGCAGATCCCGCCAGGATTGGAGCATAGTGGAAATCGGCTCATAGTTGTGGTTGCGGCAGTCACATGTTTGCAGCATCTGTCGTTGTGTAATGTGCGATGTTCCATTACGCGGATGTTATTTATCGCATGACGCCGGCCTCTCCTCAGGACCACGCTTGCTGGAGCCTTCACCCCCTTTCTAGGGACACAGCGACATGATTTAATGCCGGAGTCCCCTCGTGTCCCCCCGCCTCCCTTTCATCCCCCCCCCAAACCTCGGAAAATGTTCCTGTGCTAAAATGATATTTTGCCACGGGTTGTAAAAGGGATTTGTATGTCTTGCAGGAAATCTATCATGCTGTACAAGAGGATTAGCCCAGGGAATTTGCTCCATCATTTCCCCGGGAGTAAATTCTACAAGGCTTGTCTCATCCGTCCCGGCCAGACCGCAGACTCATAAATAACCCCTCTCTGTCACTAATCAGAATTCTCATAGCATCTAAAGCTAATTGATCTGAGGGAGTCGGAAGGGCTTCTTTCACTCTCAGTGGCTGCTGCAGTCAGATCATCCAGCAGGAACTAGAAAGATTGTTGCTTTGCAAAGAGGGCGATATTGACCTTCTGCTGCTCAGGAAGATCCCCCGAGAAGCGACTGCCATGACCAGGCCTTCAGTTCTAAGAGGACCTGTAGTGGACATAATAATGAATAAAATTGCTTATTGTTTACAATATTCATTCATACATTATTTAGTCAGTGTTTTCCCAGTGTAAAATCTGATATACATTGTGAAATGTATCACTGGTGGTGACATCTTTAGTTCTGTCAGGTGATCGGTGCGGAATGTTTGTTACTGAGAGTTCTATGCGCAGAGGGAGATACGCTTGCTTGGCCGTTGGAAACGGCAATTATTTCCCACAATGCAACAAAGTTCACAGACAGCAAACTGTCATGACCATGTTCATGACATCACACTGTGGGAGGGGCTTCACCACAATATCAGCCATACAGACCCCCTGATGATCCATTAGAGAAAAGGAATAGATTTCTCATGGGAAAGGGGGTATCAGCTACTGATTGGGATGAAGTTCAATCCTTGGTTACAGTTCCTCTTTAAAGTCAAAGAGACATCAGTCATTATTATTATTATTTTTCACTTATACAGTGCCAACATCTTCTGCAGTGCTGTACACTCCTAATGATTGTGACGTGCTAATTTCACTTAACCACTTCACATCCAGACCTTGTTTCCCCCTTATGGACCAGAGCAGTTTTAATATTTTAGCTATGTCCTTATTTAATTACCAAAAACTTTATCCCTACTTATGACACCTATATGAAATATATATCGTTTTTTTCAAGACTAACTAGGCTTTCATCGTATGGCATTGTTTCCCTCAAACAATTTTGTTTTCTATGCATTTTAATGGGAAAAAGAGGAAAATAATTGAAAAACACATTTCTCTGTTTTACCAATTCCAGATTCAAAATAAAAAGCACTATTGTAGATAAAAAAACCAAACATTTTGTTTGGCTATTTCTACTGCTTATCACAAAACTTAAATTACGTTCCTGTCACAATTTATGGTGAAGATATTTGTTTCAATATATTTTGATTCTGAAATAATGCTACAGTATGCATTTTCCACTATGAACTGAGAAAATAAAAGTATTTTTAATGGTAAAAGTCAATCTTATTGGCTCAGGGAACATATATTCCCTTTCACCTATAAGTGCTGCAGCAGATGGTGCCAGAGGTTTTGCATAGGAGCAAGCCCAATCATGCACAGCTGTGCTTCGGCTAAACAACATATATCTATGTCCTTGTGGCTTAGATGAAGTCACAGAGGACATAGATATACTGTAGTGAAGGAAAAAGTGGTTAAGCAAGATTTTGCGTAAAAGTTTGAAATAACAGTTTTAAAAATTGAATTGATTTCACGAAATGTTGTCATTTACATTAGTCATTATGGATGGCTTTTTCAAAAAGACTTTGTAGTTTTTGAGAAAATTAATTTTAAAATTTCAGAGAAAAACAAAATGTTTTTGAACCTGGTAAAATTACATTTTGCTGAGGTATGTAATGTATACTACTTTTAAGCTCCCTATACACATTTTATACATTTTAAGAAAATGCACAATGTGGGGTCTCCCTTACGAAACCTCATTAACCCCTTGTCTCCCAGGCAGGCTGGCATAGCCAGAATGCGAAGCCCAGACCCCCTGCCAACACCAAGAGTACCCCCACCGACAATTACTTATACGTAAATTAAGAAATTTTGTGCAATTACGCATCATTGCGAAATTGGGGATCCTTGAAAAAATCTGGCTATGTGGTTGCCCTGCGTAACCACCCTTGGGTACCAGTGGTCCAATAGCCGCAATTTGTTTCTCACCAATCAAAGTTCATACAGAATTCCATAGCTTAAAGAGACACTGAAGCGAAAAAAAAATATGATATAATGATTGGTTCGTGTAGTACAGCTAAGAAATAAAACATTAAAAGCATAGACATACGTCTAATATTGTTTCCAGTACAGGAAGAGTTAAGAAACTCCAGTTATCTATGCAAAAGAGCCATTGAGCTCCACGACTTTCAAATTCGCAGAGAGCTCTGTCTTCTGAAGCTTATTTTCTCAAGTGTGTGATACTGTGTTTTCTTTTTCTCTCCAGAGGGCAGGTCAAAAGTTCACTAGCCTACGCTGTAAAATCATTTAGAATGCTGAGCAGTGTGTAAACTGCAAATATTAGAGAATTATGCAATGTTATAAAAAACACTATATAACTGAAAATAAAAATATGAGAATATTTTCTTTGCTACTAATGTTCTAGTAATTATCCGTACTACACAACCAATTGATTATATAATCATTTTTTTCCGCTTTAGTGTCTTTTTAATACATATATCACAAACGCTCCAAGTCAGTTAAAGTGAGTCCACCAGTGCTCAGACTTGGTTACAGAAGCGGCAAGGCAGAAAAAACAGATAAGCAGAACGTACATCAGCTCTCAATAGCTACGTCAAGTGAATACCATTTCCTCCCTGCTCCCGAAAAAGTACAGCTACATCTTATATACAGAAAATTCTCCAGCTTAATAAGTGTTAAAGGAGTTATCAGGCAATCTTACAAAAATAAGTGCTACTTACCCGGGGCTTCCTCCAGCCCCAAGCTCCCAGCATGTCCCTCGCCGCAGCTCTCCCTTCAGCAGCTCCATCCCGGTCCCCGGTGATGACGTCAGGGCAATAACTCCTTTAAAGCGGAATATAACCCTGCATTTCAACTTTCCTCTAAAACATTATTTACAGCATATTATATGCAACCAGCATTTTTTTTTTTTACTAGACCAGCATTGGAAGGGTTACACACAGAGCGTTAAAGTTCCGTGGAGAGAAATGCAGACGCATCCGAAGTTTAGATCCGAAATGCAGACGCATCCGAAGTTTAGATAGATACATTTAAGTAAACACAATGTAACAAGTGGTGAATTTGACACACTCTCTGACTGTGCAGGAGCTGGAGGACAGCCAGAGAATGTGTAACATTCACCACTTGTTACATTGTGTTTACTTAAATGTATCTATCTAAACTTCGGATAAGGCTGCATTTCTCTCCACGGAACTTTAAAGCTCTGTGTGTAACCCTTCCAATTCTGGTCTAGTAAAAAAAAAATGCTGGTTGCATGTAATATGCTGTAAATAATGATTTAGAGCAAAGTTGAAATGCTGGGTTATATTCCGCTTTAAGTGGGAACACACTCCTGTGGGTGTGGGCCAGCTGTCCATTACATTAGGAGCTTTCTGTTGGCTTCCATGACAATGTTATGGACAGCATACCTACTACACATGTCCGGGGCCTCCAAGCCAGATTTGGGTTCTCCCGGAGTTTAGAGAAACTTACGTTTATTTTGATGCTGGGATTGTTTACCCTTCTAGTCCCTGACAGTGCCAGGCTGCCATTTAAACAGATGAAGCTCAATGGCCTTCCACAAAGCATGATGTACCACTAAAATGATCAGAATGATGTTTCTCTGGAATATGTCTTAAAGCGGAATATAACCCTGCATTTCAACTTTGCTCTAAAACATTATTTACAGTATATTATATGCAACCAGCATTTTTTTTTTACTAGACCAGCATTGGAAAGGTTACACAGGGCTTTAAAGTTCCTGGAGATTTCTGCAGACGCATCCGAAGCTCAGATAGTTACATTTTGTTTACATAAATGTATCTAAGTGTTGAATGTTACACACTTTGGCTGTCCTCCAGCTCAGTCAGAGAGATGAGTCACATTCAACACTTAGATACATTTATGTAAACAAAATGTAACTATCTGAGCTTCGGATGCGTCTGCAGAAATCTCCAGGAACTTTAAAGCCCTGTGTAACCCTTCCAATGCTGGTCTAGTAAAAAAAAATGCTGGTTGCATATAATATACTGTAAATAATGTTTTAGAGCAAAGTTGAAATGTAGGGTTATATTCCGCTTTAAGGGAGAACTCTGAATATTGTCTTTTGCTGAAACAGTGGTTCTTTAAGGACCGCTATCACGAAAAATGTGAAATACATAAAAGCACATAAATAAAAAGTACATTTCTCCCAGGGTAAAATGTGCTATAAATTACTGTTCTCCTATGTTGCTGTCACTTACAGTAGGTAGGAGAAATGTGACAGAACTGACAGCTTTTGGATTAGCCCATCTTCTCACGGGGGATTTTTAGGGTTTTCTTTATTTTCAAAAGCATTTCCTGAATGGCAGTTGCTTAGTCCAACTACCAAAATAGTGTGCAAAGATATGTGTGTGTGTGTGTGGGGTGGGGGGGGGGAGGGGGTATGAGCGACCTGCATCATTGTCTAGATCCTTTTCAGGGAGTGCTTTTGTAATAATAAAAGAATAAATTAAATACTGATTATCCCCCATGGAGAGCTGGACTAGTCGAAAACCTGTCAGTTCCATCACATTTCTATTACCTACTGTAAGTGACAGCAGAATAGGAGAAAAGTAATTTATTTTACTGTGGAATAAACATACTTCTGATTTGTATGTGTTTACATGTATTTTATCCTCTTCTACACTTACCTCCTCACATTCATATGTACAAGACTTCTCATGTGCCGCACACCTCCTCTGGAATGCCCTTCCACAGCACATCCGCCACTCTCCGACCTTTATAATCTTTAAACGCTCTCTCAAAACCCACCTTTTCCGAATTCTCTAGCATAGGCCATGCACCCACTAAATAACCTAATTACGCACTGCCTGTACATATACTGTATACTTCCCCCACCTCTTGTTTCCACCCCATTCCTTTAGATTGTAAGCTCGCAAGGGCAGGGCTCTCACCCTTTTGTGTCATGGAATGTTATTAATTTAATTGCTTACACTCTGTTAGACATACATTTTAGTCATCATGTTAAATTTGCTATTGTAATCAGCAGTTCTGTATTTTGTATCAGTGTTCATATTTGATGTATATAATTGTCTGTATCATTATGTATCCCTTGTTTGTTTTCTCACATTGTACAGCGCCACGGAATATGTTGGCGCTTTATAAATAAATAATAATAATTTAAAATTTACAATTTTTTGTGGTCTTGATCCTTTAAAGTAAATGAGGGCTTTACATTGCAATAACCTGGCAGAGTCTTACAATCCTAATCGTGGCTATGATCAAAATTAATAACGAGTTTGCCATAAATGTTGCATTACAATTTTGCATCGTATTTGATACAAAATTACGATTATGCGAAATTTGAGCTCATCGCTACTGTACACATCAAACAAAACAGATAATAATTGGGAGCAAAGATACACAAATAGTTCAACACTCTGTACAATCAGGACATCCAGCAATACAAATACAGACATAGCTGATGCATGGATTGACCCATCACCAATACTGGTACATGATATGAAAAATTACAGCAGAATTAGGTCCTTGGAGAAGGACCTTGCCCTTGCAAGCTTACAATCTAGAGGGTAATGGGGTGAAGGTACAGGGGGGGGGGGGGGGGGGGGAGATGAAGGGGTCAGCAGATGAGGCAGGCAGATGAGGCAGTGAACTTTCAGTGCTAACTAGAATCGTATGAAAAGCGTGTGTTTCGACAAGGGTGCGTTTGAAGGTTTCCAGGCTCGGGGTAGGAGGAGCAAGCTGTGGGAGAGAGTTCCAAAAGAGAAGGTGAGACGCCACCACTTGTTGACAAGTCCTGGAAAGTGAGTCCAGCAAAGTTACCGTAGCAAATATTGTTTAACAGTGAAACTAAACCTCTCCGTGTGTTTTAGTAAACCTGAAGGTACAGTAAAAACTTGTGATTGAGAGTAAACTTGGTTTGTAGACAAAGGGATGGGTGATGTACGGAGGAATGATGGTGTATGGAGGAGATGTAGTTTGCTGGTGTACTTAGGGATGGTGGTGTACGGAAGGAAACAGGTAGTTCAGCCTGGAGGGCTCTGGAGGCAGGGGAACGGTGGTGTACGGAGAGATGGTGTTGTACCTAGGAATGGTAGTGTATGGAGGGAGTTCAGCCTGGGATGAGGCAGGGGGGCGGTGGTGTACCGAGAGAGATGTAGCTCAGCCCAGTGTGAGGGATCTGGAGACAGAGGGATGGTGGTAGTAGGTAAGGGGTCTGGAGGCAGGGGACAGTGGTGTATAGAGGGAGATGTAGTATAGCCAGGGTTGAGGAGGTCTGGAGACAGAGGGATGGTGGGGTGTACGGTGCGACACTGGTGTAGGTGAATGGGTCTGGAGACAGAGGGATGGTGGTATAGGTGAGGGGGTCTGGGAGACAGAGGGATGGTGGTGTATAGAGGGAGATGTAGTATAGCCAGGGTTGAGGAGGTCTGGAGACAGAGGGATGGTGGTATAGGTGAGGGGTCTGGAGACAGAGGGGTGGTGGTATAGGTGAGGGGTCTGGAGATAGAGGGGTGGTGGTATAGGTGAGGGGTCTGGAGATAGAGGGGTGGTGGTATAGGTGAGGGGTCTGGAGATAGAGGGATGGTGGTATAGGTGAGGGGTCTGGAGACAGAGGGATGGTAGTATAGGTGAGGGGTTTGGAGACAGAGGGATGGTGGTATAGGTGAGGGGTCTGGAGACAGAGGGATGGTGGTATAGGTGAGTGGTCTGGAGACAGAGAGATGGTGGTATAGGTGAGGGGTCTGGAGACAGAGGGATGGTAGTATAGGTGAGGGGTTTGGAGACAGAGGGATGGTGGTATAGGTGAGGGGTCTGGAGACAGAGGGATGGTGGTATAGGTGAGGGGTCTGGAGACAGAGGGATGGTGGGTGGTATAGGGGAGGGGTCTGGAGACAGAGAGATGGTGGTATAGGTGAGGGGTCTGGAGACAGAGGGATGGTAGTATAGGTGAGGGGTTTGGAGACAGAGGGATGGTGGTATAGGTGAGGGGTCTGGAGACAGAGGGATGGTGGTATAGGTGAGGGGTCTGGAGACAGAGGGATGGTGGGTGGTATAGGGGAGGGGTCTGGAGACAGAGAGATGGTGGTATAGGTGAGGGGGTCTGGAGACAGAGGAATGGTGGTATAGGTGAGGGATCTGGAGACAGAGGGATGGTGGTATAGGTGAGGGGTCTGGAGACAGCACAGACAGACATGGAAGCCCCGGGAGGAGAGACTGTGCAGACAATGCGACCAGGAGGTCTTGGAGGATGAGGCCCACTTCCTGCTACACTGCAGCAAATATGCACCTGTGAGGACCGCCCACTTCCAGAGACTCTCCGCCCACATCCAGGATTTTACCTCCACAGATGAGGAGAGGAAACTCTACATCCTACTGGGGGAGGAGGAAACAACCGTGCAAATAGCTGCCCGATATGTCACAGCCTGCCACCAACTGAGAGGAACATGATACCACATGGACTGTATTCCCCCCAATACCCCCCTATGGACTGTATATCCCAGTCCCCCATGCTGTCCCTTACATCCTCCACACACCTATGGACTATATTCCCCAACCCCCTTTATCCTTCCCTTATTCCCACGATCCCCCCCAATGTTAAGGTTTTGTTTTGCTTTGGCAATGCTAAATGTATTTGGTCCTGCCAATAAAGCTTTTTTTGGATTTGGATTTGGACAGAGAGATGGTGGTATAGGTGAGGGGGTCTGGAGACAGAGGAATGGTGGTATAGGTGAGGGGTCTGGAGATAGAGGGATGGTGGTATAGGTGAGGGGTCTGGAGACAGAGGGATGGTGGTATAGGTGAGGGTCTGGAGACAGAGCGATGGTGGTATAGGTGAGGGGGTCTGGAGATAGAGGAATGGTAGTGTATGGAGGGAGTTCAGCCTGGGATGAGGCAGGGGGGCGGTGGTGTACCGAGAGAGATGTAGCTCAGCCCAGTGTGAGGGATCTGGAGACAGAGGGATGGTGGTATAGGTAAGGGGTCTGGAGGCAGGGGACAGTGGTGTATAGAGGGAGATGTAGTATAGCCAGGGTTGAGGAGGTCTGGAGACAGAGGGATGGTGGTGTACGGTGCGACACTGGTGTAGGTGAATGGGTCTGGAGACAGAGGGATGGTGGTATAGGTGAGGGGTCTGGAGACAGAGGGATGGTGGTGTATAGAGGGAGATGTAGTATAGCCAGGGTTGAGGAGGTCTGGAGACAGAGGGATGGTGGTATAGGTGAGGGGTCTGGAGACAGAGGGGTGGTGGTATAGGTGAGGGGTCTGGAGACAGAGGGATGGTGGTATAGGTGAGGGGTCTGGAGACAGAGGGGTGGTGGTATAGGTGAGGGGGTCTGGAGACAGAGGGATGGTGGTATAGGTGAGGGGTCTCGAGACAGAGGGGTGGTGGTATAGGTGACGGAGTCTGGAGACAGAGGGATGGTGGTATAGGTGAGGGGTCTGGAGACAGAGGGATGGTGGTATAGGTGAGGGGTCTGGAGACAGAGGGATGGTGGTATAGGTGAGGGGTCTGGAGACAGAGGGATGGTGGTATAGGTGAGGGGTCTGGAGACAGAGGGATGGTGGTATAGGTGAGGGGGTCTGAAGATAGAGGGATGGTGGTATAGGTGAGGGGTCTGGAGACAGAGGGATGGTGGTATAGGTGAGGGGGTCTGGAGACAGAGGGATGGTGGTATAGGTGAGGGGTCTGGAGACAGAGGGATGGTGGTATAGGTGAGGGGGTCTGGAGACAGAGGGATGGTGGTATAGGTGAGGGGGTCTGGAGACAGAGGGATGGTGGTATAGGTGAGGGGTCTGGAGATAGAGGGATGGTGGTATAGGTGAGGGGTCTGGAGATAGAGGGATGGTGGTATAGGTGAGGGAGTCTGGAGACAGAGGGATGGTGGTATAGGTGAAGGGGTCTGGAGACAGAGGGATGGTGGTATAGGTGAGGGGTCTGGAGACAGAGGGGTGGTGGTATAGGTGAGGGGTCTGGAGGTATAGGTGAGGAGGTCTGACAGGAGGCAGGGGGGCAGTAGTGTACATAGGGAGATACAGTTTAGACATGGTTAAGGGGTCTGACCCTTAGGACAGAGGGATGGTGGTATACGGAGGGAGATATAGTTCAGACATGGTTAGGGTGTCTGGAGACAGAGGGTTGGGGATGGTGGTATACGGAGGGAGATATAGTTCAGACATGGTTAGGGTGTCTGGAGACAGAGGGTTGGGGATGGTGGTGTTCGGAGGGAGATATAGTTCAGACATGGTTAGGGTGTCTGGAGACAGGAGCAGCTGAGTGCAGCTGTCGGACTTTCCTTGCAGTAGAAAGTATTGTGGGGCTGGGTGAGGAAGGAAAGAATGTAAAGGGGATATACAACAAGCTTATAGCAGCTGAGGCTCCCAAATCTCTAATGAGAAGGTTATCCCTGCTAATTACTTAACCCTTCCTCCTTCCCTTTTTATGATGCATTCTGGGGAGTTTCGCTGTACACAGGTTGTTTGCTTTGTCTGGACGCCGGGCGGCTCACTAAAGTCAGAAGTCTCAGCTTTTTCTTTCCTGGGAGTTTTTGGCAGTGTGTTTATCTGCCTCACAAATCTCCCGGCAATAATAAAGTCCAGTTTACTCCTTTTAAAAATCGGTTGATGTGGTTCATTTGCCTGTAATTGGTGTACGGTCAGATTTATAGCACTATGACTCATTGTTCCTCCATACATGAGCCTCACTCCCGGACATTGTTTCTGGTGGGTGATTTATGGCCCAGTCCTGTTTTCCTTTCTACCTTCTGCATATTCCATCAGGTTTGACCTGAGGCCCACAACATGCTAAAGCTGCCTACAGACTTTCTACAATTGTCTCTGCTCTGTTCTATGGAGAGGGGAGGGGTAGCAAGAGCTGCTGGGACTACACTATAAGAACAATAGAGTTTGACTGTTAACCTCCTTAGCGTTAAGGATGAGCCTGATTCATGCTAAAAAAAAAAAAAATAACTAGAATCCCCATGTTTGTTTCTTACTTTGTACTGCGCCGCGGAATATGTTTTTGCAAATTATGTTTCAGATCGTAATTATGATCTTGTGGGTTAATTTTGTTTACAAGTAATTTTCTAGGAATCCACTAACTTGGGGCATGTGTAAACACGTTTTTTTCCGCACAATTGCACAGTGGGCAGCACCCTCGCCTTGCAGCGCTGGGTACCTGTTTTGAATCCCAGCCAGAGCACTATCTGCATGGGGTTTGTATGTTCTCCTGGTGTTGGTGTGGGTTACCTCTGGGGACTCCAGTTTCCTCCTACATCCCAGAAACATGCAGATAACTTAATTGGCTCCCCCCCCCCCGACTATGATACAAACACTACACGATACATACACAGACATATGATTATGGTAGGGATTAGATTGTGAGCTCCTCTGAGGAACAGTTAGTGACAAGACAGTATACTCTGTACAGCGCTGCGGAATATGTCGGCGCTACATAAATACTAAATAATAATAATAAAATGTAGTGAAGTCTATGGGCATGAGAAGGAAAGTCACTTCGTTTAAATTACGAGTAATTGCGAAATCATAAATCCTGCGATTATGTGCAAAATAATTTTTGAAATTTCACCTCAATATTTTGCATTGTAATTGTGAATTTCGCTCTGATATTATTACTAGGCGGAGTTTAAAGAGGAACTCCATTGAAAATAATGTAATAAAAATGTGCTTCATTTTTACAATAAGAATGTATAAATTATTTAGTCAGTGTTTGCCCATTGTATAAGTTTTCCTCTCCCTTATTTACATTCTGACATTTATCACAAGGTGACTTTTTTACTGTTGGCAGGTGATGTCAGTGGAAGGAGATGCTGCTTGCTTTTTTGCCAGTTGGAAACAGCTGTAAACAGTTGTTATTTCCCACAATGCAATGAGGTTCACAGACAGGAAACTGTCAGGACCATGGTCATGACATCACACTGTGGGAGGGGTTTCACCACAATATCAGCCATATAGAGCCCCCTGATGATCCGTTTGTGAAAAGGAAAATATTTCTCATGGGAAAGGGGGTATCAGCTACTGATTGGGATGAAGTAAAATTCTTGGTTACGGTTTCTCTTTAACCCTCCTGGCGGTATAAAAAAATCCGCCAGGAGGCAGCGCAGCAGTTTTTTTTTTTGTTTTTTTTTTTTTCATTATATCATGTAGCGAGCCCAGGGCTCGCTACATGATAGCCGCTGCTCAGCGGCATCCCCCCGCCCGCTTCAATCGCCTTCGGCGATCTCCGATCAGGAAATCCCGTTCAAACAACGGGATTTCCTGGAGGTCATGGCGACGGGGCGGGATGACGTCACCGACGTCGGGATGTCATTGGGAGTCCCGAACCACCCCTCAGCGCTGCCTGGCACTGATTGGCCAGGCAGCGCATGGGGTCTGGGGGGGGGGGGGCGCACGGCGTGACGGATAGCGGCGATCGAGCGCGGGGGCGGCGGCGATCGGTGTGCTGACGCAGCTAGCAAAGTGCAAAAAAAATTTAAACAAATCGGCTCAGCAGGGCCAGAGAAAACCTCCTGCGCGGCTTACCCCAATCTACGTTCGGGGTTACCGCCAAGGAGGTTAAAGAAAACCTGTAACAAAAAAAAATCTCCCCTGTGGGGGTACTCGCCTTGGGTGGGGGAAGCCTCCGGATCCTATTGAGGCTTCCCCCGTCCTTCTCGGTCCCACGGCGGCGGCGATAAAGCTCCCCGAACAGCAGGAATGTTAATATTTACCTTCCCGGCTCCAGCGCAGGCGCCGTATCGGCTCTCCGCTCGAAGATAGGCAGAAATAGCCGATCGCTGTCGGACAAGTCTTCTGCACCTGCGCAGTAGAGCGGCCCTGACAGAGATCGACTGTTTTCGCCTATCTCCGTGCGGAGAGCCGCAACAGCACCCCCGCTGGAGCCAGGAAAGGTAAGTAAATCATTGCTTTTCAGCGCTTGTCAGGCTTGTCGAGGGAGTATCCCGGGACACTTTGGGGGAGCCAGCGCTGGACTGCCTGCAGCTACAGGGGAGGGGGAAGCCTCATTGGGACCCTGAGGCTTCCCCCTCCCTAGGTGAGTACCCCCCAGGGGAACTTTTTTTGTTACAGGTTCTCTTTAAGCTCATTGCTACCGGTAAAAGCCATGCGGTAGGGTCTCGATTAGGGCACTGCGAAAACTGTGCTTCACCCCAAACCTATTGGAATGGCTTTACAACTGGAGCCCTACGGCTGTTTATGTTTATTGGTTCCTGCACAGGATCCTGGGTTTTGGTGAAACTCATTTTCTATCTCCATACTGAGGGTCTGAAGCCAGGATATTCTACATTCGTGCCAAGGCAACGGACACAGAGCAAAAACCCCAGTCTCAATAGTCTAGCATGTGTTTTTGTGGCCCAGCTGCCATAAAGTAAAGGCAATGATGGATTAAAAGGAACCCGAGGTCGGAGACATATGGAGGCTGACATTTATTTAGTTAAACAAAACCAATTGCCTGGCAGTCCTGCTGGTCATTTTGGCTGCAGTAGTGTCTGAATCCTACATTTTAAACAAGCATGCAGCTAATCTAGTCACACTTCTATCAGAGCACCTGACCTGCATGCTTGTTCAGTGGCTATGGCTAAAAGTGTTAGAGGCAGAGGATCCGCAGGACAGCCAGGCAATGTGCATTGTTTAACACAAAAACATGTTAGCCTCTATATGCATAATATTTTGGGTTCTTTTTAAAGGGATACTGTAGGGGGGTCGGGGGAAAATGAGCTGAACTTACCCGGGGCTTCTAATGGTCCCCCGCAGACATCCTGTGCCCGCGCAGCCACTCACCGATGCTCCGGCCCCGCCTCCAGTTCACTTCTGGAATTTCTGACTTTAAAGTCAGAAAACCACTGAGCCTGAGTTGCCGTGTCCTCGCTCCCGCTGATGTCACCAGGAGTATACTGCGCAGACACAGACCATACTGGGCAATGCACAGTATGCTCCTGGTAACATCAGCGGGATCGAGGACACGGCAACACAGGCGCAGTGGTTTTCTGACTTTAAAGTCAGAAATTCCAGAAGTGAACCGGAGGCGGGGCCGGAGCATCGGTGAGTGGCTGCGCGGGCACAGAATGTCTGCGGGGGACCATTAGAAGCCCCGGGTAAGTTCAGCTCATTTTCCCCCGACCCCCCTACAGTGTCCCTTTAAGATTAAATGGTGCCCTAGGCAAGGTAGCAGTTTTGGCTTTTCCTGATGACAGTTTTGGCACTCTGAGCAGGGAGATGGGTCGGAAAAAGTGGCAATTGGGTTCCCTGACACCCACTAGGCCCCAGGCACCTGCCTAGGTTCCCTGTGGATGATCCTTAATAGAGGCAGGGCAGTCACTTGGTCCACTTCTCTGCCATGAATCTATAACAAGCCATGAGTTGGAGAATGACAGCTTCCCTCTGACTCTATCCGCACAATCGTCCTGCAGCAGACTCCGTTTAATATCACTTGAGCAGTTCCTAGTCTTCCCTTCGATATTACTGGTGAGCCCGGTGAACCCCAGTCCCCCAGCGCAGGATTAGCTTCCAACCAGATTGCTCAGCAGCGTCTATTTTACAAAAGGTTTAACAGCGGTACGCCAGGGTTGTATTTTCTGATTTACTAGAGCATAAACAGAGAAGTCTGGTCTATAAATACAACTTTCTAATGAGCTTATAAATAATCAATTAGTGCTACTCTGTTTACCACCGCTCTCCCCCCCCCCCCCCCTCTTCTATGAGAAGCCAGACTCTCACTGACCAGATCACCCTCACTCTCTGCAGCGAATGTTAACCCCTCATTGGGGTGTCTCAAATACAAAGTGGGCCGAAACTGAGCTCTGGGACCAAGTCACGGGCTAACTTCAATGTCTAGTGGCCACCTCCCTTCTTTATAAAGATCCCTGATGTCTAATGGCTCCCCTCCAACCCCTATACTGTTTCCCAGTGTCTAATGGTCCTCCTCCTTCCCCTATACAGTTCCCTGGTGTCTAGTGGTCATCCCTGCCTCCACTATACAGTTCCCTGGTGTCTAGAGGCCCCCAACATCCCCTATATAGTTTCCCTAGTGTTTAGTGCTTTCCTCCTACTATCCCCGAATATCTTCCCTGGTGTTCTTAGGCTTCACGACCAGTATAGCTACCCTGGGGGTGTAGAGTGGGCCAAACATAATACAAAGTGGGAAAACCACTTGGGGGCCAAATTTAATGGCTCTGAGGCCCAGATTTGGCATGTATGCCGTATATGCTGAAACTCCTGGGAGGGGACGGGCAAAAATGGCGCACGGCGCCAATAGTGTCAGAATGGCGCTGCAGTAATTAACTTAAAACGATATTTTTCGTTTTATATGTTAAATTTTTTGAAGCAGGGATCGGGCTAGAGAAGCAGTGGGCAGTGGGCTGGCAGCGGGGGTCGGGCTGGAGAGGCAGCGGGCAGTGGGCTGGCAGCGGGGATCGGACTGGAGAGGCAGCGGGCAGTGGGCTGGCAGCGGGGTCAGGGTGGAGCAGCAGCGGGCAGTAGGCTGGCAGCGGGGGTCGGGCTGCAGAGGCAGCGGGGTGGAGGGAGTAGGATTACGTAGCATTGGTATACATTACCTTGTCCCGGCCGGCGATCGCTCCTTCACTTCATAGCTTGCAGGAGTCCTGCATCCAGCCAATCAATGTATACCAATGCTACGTAATCCTCCCTACACCGCGCTGCCTCTCCAGCCCGACCCCCGCTGCCAGCCCACTGCCCGCTGTCTCTCCAGCCCGACCTCTGCTGCCAGCCCGCTGCCTCTCCAGCCCGACCCCCTCTGCCTGACTAGCTCCCTGCATTTTTCAATGGCGCACCGTTCGGCTGTTTTATAAAACGCTATTTACCGGTTTAATGTATTTACATTAAAACGGTAAATAGCGTTTTATGATCGGCAGAACGGTGCGCCATTTTTTACTCTGCGCCATTTTTTACTGTATGCTCCTGGGATCCCATTCTGCTGATGGGGTGGTGGATTGGGGGTGGTGGGTCAGAGAGCCTTGAATGACATATGCATGTAAATACATTCTGGTAGGGATGCTCATTCGGATTTCACGGAAATGCAATTTCCGAAATTCCGATCGGAAATTGCATTTCCGCATAGGAATGCGGGAATCGGTAATGCAAGTGCGTTAGGCGGATTTCCGCCAGAAATCGCGGAAATTTCTGCCAGAAATCGCGGAAATTCCGCCCGACTTTAACATCGATTTTCTCAAAAACTATAAGATCTTGTTGATTTTCTCAAAAACTATAAGATCTTGTTCAGAAGATTCTGTTCAATAAACCCTGAAAATTTGGTGTTTCTAAGACTTACAGAGACACTGAAGCGAAAAAAAAATGATGATATTATGATTTGTATGTGTAGTACAGCTAAGAAATAAAACATTAAGATCAGATACATCAGTCTAATTGTTTCCAGTACAGGAAGAGTTAAGAAACTCCAGTTGTTATCTCTATGCAAACAAGCCATTAAGCTCTATGACTTTCAGGGCTCGTTTCCACTATCGCGAATCTGCATGCGTCCAACGCATGCAGATCCGCACATGTAATACAAGTGGATGGGCCTGTTTCCACTGTAGCGTTGTTGAGGTGCGTTTTTTTCAGCGTGAAAAAAACGCACAAAAGAGCCAACGATTTCGCCTGCGTCGGGAATCCGTGCGAATCGCCGCTAATGTATTTAATAGTAAAAACGCATGCGTTTGTTACATGCGTTTTTACCCGCGATTTCGCGTGCGATTTCGCACCTTTTTCAATTTTATTTAGCCCTGGCAGTGTCATGGTTAATTTCGCATGGCACCCTGCCATGCGAAATCGCAGGCGAAATCGCGGGTAAAAACGCATGTGGAAACGCATCCGCATGCGTTTTTACAAGCGTCGGAATGCGGCCGAAATCGCGTCGCAACAGTGGAAACAAGCCCTCAAAGTCCTGGAGAGGGCTGTCTTCTGACTTTTATTATCTGAACTGTTATTGAACTATTTACTTTTTCTCTGGCAGAGGAGAGGTCATTAGTTAACAGACTGCTCTGAAAGAATCATTTTGAATGCGGAAATGTAAAATGCAGAAAATCTGCATCTGCCTATTTTCTGCATTTACATTACAGTAACAATCCGCCGACTTTAGCGTTTAATAGCAAAGCCCCCTTAAGTCCTAGAAACACCAAAGGGTTTATTAAACAGAATCTCATGAACAAGATGCAAAAAAAAGTTTTCAAAAAGACCTTATAGTTTTTGAGAAAATCGATGTTAAAGTCGGGCGGAATTTCCGCGATTTCCGGCGGAAATGCGGAAATTGGTAGCGGAATGCGGAATCGGTATTTGGCAATGACGGAATGCGGATTTACCGCGGAATTGGAAATTGGCGTTTCCGACCATCCCTACATTCTGGCAGGGGTCACACTTGTCTTTCAGTTTCTACACTTTTCAGAAAACTGAAAGACAAGTGTGACCTCTACCTGAGGCCTGGAACCCACTGAAAACCGCAAACGCAAAACGCAACCGCTAGCGTTTTGTCTGAGCGGTTTGCAAGCGGATTCATGCGCGTTTTGGGTTGTATTTTGCAACATTGTATTTTTTTCCCCAGCGGGTGCCTAGCGTTTTGCGTTTTTATCCTGATTGGTCCTGTGAATTATTTTTAATTTTGTTACAGTGTGCTGAACCGCAAAACGCTAGCAAAACCGCTCAGTTTAGGTTTTGCTGAGCGTTTCTGCTAGCGTTTCAATACTTTACATTGAAGCGCTAACGCTCCCAAAATGCTGCAGGTCCTGCGTTTGCGTTTCTGGGAAACGCAAACGCTCCTGTGGAAGTTGCCCCATCCATTAACATTAGCCCAGCGTTTTGGCAAACTGCTAGCGTATCGCAGTGCTGCCAAAACGCTGCCAAAAGCGCTCTTGTGGGTTCCAGCCCTTACAACAGCTAATGTAATTTATAGAGAAAACTGACAAATTGCGCAAGATGTCAGTTTTTTTTCTGTGTGCGAAAACTACATTCAAGTGTGACCTAGCTCATTGATTAACATGAGTTCTCAGGTGAAAACAGTTTTTCTGTGCAGAAAATGCGCACGAAAGCCGACAAGTGTGACCCCTGCCTCTCTCCTGTTCTTCAGCAAGGTAGCACAGTGGCATAATGGGTAGCACTCTTGCCTTGCACCACTGGGGTCCAAATCTGGGCCGTGGCACTATCTGGTTTGTAGGTGTTTTCTCTGGTTACTTTGGTTTTCACCCACCTCACAAAAACATACTGATACGTGAATTGGTTTTCTCCAAAAACTGACCAAAGACTATGATAGGACATTAGACTATGAGTATGACTATGGTAGGGAGTGCCATAAGGCACTGTAAGCACGTGCCTATAGGTGTCTGATGGTGGAGGGGTGGCTCCTTTTCTTCCCCTAGCACCTCCCACGTTCCCTATGCTGAGTCCCAAGCAGAGTGTAAATGAGAGGTTACGCACCCAGCTCTCAGCATTCCACTGACCTGATCTCCCTTCAATCAACCTCTAGCTACTTAATAATAAGGGCACCGCTGGCTACCTATTGCTAAGGGACACCTGTAGCTACCTATGATGGGTAAATGAGAAGTGACAACTGATCCAGCCAGGACATTTGCGGTGCAGTTCAGCTGAGGTTTGTTGGTTCCTGGAGGGCGTAGTTTAGGGTGCCAGGAAATCGGTGCCTATAGGCACCTGTGATGTTAACAGGGCCTGATGGTAGGATTAGATTGTGAGCTCCTCTGAGGACAGTCAGTGACATGACTATGTACTCTGTAAAGTGCTGCAGAAGATGTCAGTGCTATATAAATAAGAATGAGAATTGGCTCTTGGGTGCATGACAAAATATATATAAAGTTTTATTACAATACAATACACATATTAAACCTATTAAACCTATCAATACACTCCTCCATCACAAAACCCCCCCAAAAAAGATTAAAATCGAAATGCTACCCCAAATGGGCTTAATAGTTCCACCAGATCATTAAGGGGCTGCAGTCCCCCCCAAAAAACTTCCAATATGTCCAGTTCCAAGGCAATTCAAAAAAGAAGTTGATTATTTTGTAAATGAAGCTATTCATATGTCACTAAATGCTTTTCAATGTGCCTTCACGTGAAGGCACATTGAAAAGCATTATAAAAGCGTTATTTCCACCATAAAAACGTACAGCTCTTACCTACGGACCACACTTATCCCTAACCATAGACTCGTTAGCTGCACATACAGTACTCTGAACATTATGGTGGAAATAAATCTTACACCTGTGACTTTAGAAACAGAGACGACCACATACTTACCTCTATCCCCCAGAGGTTCCCCACGTCTTCCCCAAGACCACCCATCCGGTGATAGGATCCTCTGGAAGTTTGCAGGCGCGCTCCTGTTTGTGAATGAGTGTGGCCACACTGCACAGGATGACTCGCGCCTGCACGGAGCTGCTCTGGCTCAGATTTTCCACCTGAGCGGCTCCCTGCTACTAGTAAGGTGCGAGGAGTCCTGCACAGTGCGGCTGCGCTCGCTCACAGGCAGGGGCATGGCAGCGCACACTCCTCAACAAGCCCTTGTCAAATAGGTTCGGACGTCCCAGTGCTGAGAAAGCCTCTGGATTATCCAGGCACCTCCCTCTACTGAGGTAAGTATCTAAATGGGGCACTTTTTCCTTACAGGTACTCTTTGACCTGTAAAACTAGTCCCTTATAACCGGCGCAGACAGGGATTGCTTGATGCCGGTTATGTGCGTTTGCCAGTTGCTTGAGCAACCAACCAAAAATAGCACAAACCTCCACGCATACAGCAGAGACTACTTACCGATCCTCCGGGCACCATCTTCTACACTTCCTGTAGTTCCCAGTCCTTTGTGTACAGCTCCCAACATGTCATGTGACCTGCATCGGGTCAGATGACGCACCGGGAGCCGTGCATGGATGGGAGCTACATGAAGTGTAGAAGACGATGCCCGGAGGATCGGTATTTAGTTTATTTCCTGCAATCCCTCAAAAGTTCTGTCCCCATTATCCCCTCAGGCATGCCGAGGTTAGTTGAGACTTCCGGTTTCCTGGGTTCTAAACAATGGACACTTTGCTATATTTGGGTTATTTGTTGAATAGACTGCACTGCACAGATGGCCACCTTTTCGGTGTTACCAGTACATCTTCCATTAGTTTAGAAGGTAAGGGGTCTATACAATACTGACAGTTAGAATTGTATACGGTAGGGGATGCAGCACCTATGGAGATACATCTACGGAAGATAATTCTCCTCTGAAGGAAGTGTAGATGATGGTCAAAGCCACTAATACCACCAGTTCAGAAATGTATGCTGCTTCTTCTGACCAGTTTAGCCGAGCATGCGGCTTGTACCGCCGCTCGTTAGCGCTGACTGTTGCCGGGTAATTGTGCGGATAGTGACCTCCATGGCTATCCCGCTGGTTACGGTTGCACACGGACCATCACTCGGATCCATCTGCTTCTTTGTGGGCATCAGGAGACATTAACCATCAAGCTGCAGGCTCACATAATGTGCATTCCCAGAATTCCACATGGCGGAGTGGGGGCGGGGTGTCAGAATGGCTTAACTCTCAGAAACGCATGCCGCTGTTGTAGGGAGATGGTGCTTGGGGTTTTTACGACGCTGAAATAAAAGGCTTGGCAGCAATTCAGAGGAACGGAATCAGTGATCATTTGCAGGCCCCATCAACAGAACCTGTTACTAGTCTGAGTCATACCAAAGAAACTAGTTCATCCACAAAACTTTTCTCATGAATTATCTCTCCTTACCAATTTCTCACCTTATCTATAGAATTTACGTTTCAACACTTTCCTAGTAAAGCAGCTGCTGCATTCTATTAGTCCATTTTCAGACTTCTTAAAGCACCCCTGAATTGGGCGGGAGAAATGAATCAAGCCCGTGGAGGGCTAGATTACCAAATTTTTAGCCTCCTTGTTGTCTTCGGAGGGCCAGACCTAGGGAGAGGCTCAAGAGGCACCAGCCTCTGGGTGCAGAGCCAAAAGGGCACCAGAAGTGCAACTCTGAGTGAAACCCCTTCCCCAGCCGTAGCCGAGTTGATGCTCTTTCACCCAGTTCCCCTCATCATTCAGATGTGCATTGGCAAACTGCAGACGGGCCTGTAACGTGCTGTCTTGAGCCTTGTGGGCTTTGCAAGTTTTTTTTGTGCCCACTGTTCTCCAGTGTCCCTCCTATAGCCTTCTGTTCCTTTACCAGCGGGGTAATTACAGATCACAGGGCCCCCCTGCAACTACTTTCATGGGCCCCCCTGTCAGGAACTGGCCCTACGGCAAGCCTGCAGAGACAGTTCCTGACTGGGGTTTTTGACCAGATTGAGAGGGGGAGCAGCCTTATCCAAGCTAAACACAAAGCTGTCACCCCTCAACCACACTCTGCCACCACCAGCAGCCGTCCACGACAGTACTGCTGGACACTTCGACTGGCATTTGCGTACGTTGGGTCAGCTTTAGGCCAATGTACAAGAACGCCACACAGACACACACATAATCTCACACAGTAGCGAGGCACAATCCCAGCATACAACCAGGCACTGAACTTGTAATACAATCACACTGCAGTCTCTCTCTACGTGATGCGAACTCTGCTTAGTTTATCAGAAGACAGGCTTATTAAATAAAGATTTAATATTCCAAAAAGTGGAACAGTGCAGAAAGAAATATATCCAAAATATTTACAAAAAACACAGTAAAAACTACAGACACACAACAAGGCAAAAATAAAAGAATAACCAAAGTATCCTGTTACCAGCAGTAAGGTCTGAACTTGGTTTTGCAGTAGGACGCAGCTGATTAGACCAGGGTAGTCCTAGCTTCTTGCTATCTCCTAGGGAACTACAAGTTCTGAATCTTCCCAGCTGATTTTTTTATAGCAAGAAGCGTAACCTGAGGGTACAAATCCAGAAATAATCTTATTTCCTCAGATGCTGACATCACGGTTTGCAAAGATCTCTTGTAATATCCCAGCATGCTGTTATATGTTAAAGGGAACCAGAGAGGATTCAATATACATACCTGGGGCTTCCTCCAGCCCCATACGCACGGATCGCTCCCACGCCGCCGTCCTCCGCTGCCTGGATCCGCCGCCACCGGGTCCCGTCATTGCCGCAAGTCGGCCGGCGGACGCGGCCAATTCTCCGCATTACAGGGTGCTCTCTCTCCATACAGATACGCATGTGGCTGCTTACTGCGCTGCCGCATGCGTACATGTATGGAGGGAGCCCCTGTGATGCGGACAATTGGCCGCGTCCGCCGGAAGTGACGGGCCCGGTACCGGCGGATCCAGGAAGCTGAGGACGGCGGCGTGGGAGCGATTCAGGCTTATGGAGCTGGAAGAAGCCCCAGGTATGTATAAAATCATTTTCTTTTTTCAACCCCCCGTTCCTCTCTGGTTCCCTTTAATTTCACAAATTCCTGTATTGCTTTCAACCCTACCAGACTCTAGACTTTAGACAGCCCATTGTGTATTTGGAGCAACAGGTGGCTGTTTACATGTATACAGACTTCAAAAGTGATGCAAACACCTTTCAAGCACATCAGACTATTTCTGACAAATGGTTGGGTATTTGTCTAATTAACCGTTTCCTTGCACTGGACAGGGCTGGTGTAAGCAACGTGGAGGCCTCAGGGCAAAAATAACTTGGGGGCCCCTACTTTCCCCACACCAGGGTGTCTCCTGCTAACTGCTCCACGCTGCCAATGTCTTCCTTATTTGGCGCATGTTATGTGTAAATAACGTGCTCCATTGCCAGGCATACAGAAGACACAGGCAGCGTGGCTGAAAACAGAGATTGGAAAGGAGCAGCTGCCAGGACAGGTGAGTTATTACAAGGTAGCTCAGCTATGGAACATGCGGGGCCACGGGTAGCAATCAGCGGGAGACCACCTGGGGTGTTCGGCGTGGTGGGGGCCCCTGGAGTGGTTGGGGCCCTGGAGCAGTTGTCTCCTTTACCTCAATGGCAACACCGGCCCTGGCGCTGGAGGTCAGCAAGATATTTCCTAATTAACACAATGTCCAGGTGTCTTTGGGTTATTCAACTTAGCTGGTCTAATTGGATCAAATTGGATTCACAGTCCCTTTACAGAAAAATGCAGGTTTACCTTTCACAGGTGACAGAGACATACACACCTAACATAGTACAGCAACACAGGAAGTAAACATGGCTTCCACTAGATACATGTTCAAAGATGGCTGCTGTATCGCCACACCTTACACCCCCCTTACATTGGTGCCAACAACAGTTGTACATGTTATCCCCAATAGGGTGGAGCGCCTGAACATCTTCATACCCTCCTCTACCAGGGCCATTGCATGCCTCCCAACTTTTTGAGATGAGAAAGAGGGGCACTTAAGCCACACCCCTGATCACGCCCCCGTCACACCCCTAGTCACGCATACCATAAAGATTTCATATAATTAAAAAATATGTTTAATAACAAAAAATGTTTAATAATTCAAACCACACTGGTCCTTTCTATCCTGGTTCATACTTCATATTAACATTTTAACATTAGTAATATATCGATTTAAATAGGCACTACAGCGAAAAGCTGTAAAATGTAAAATATGTGCAAACATATACAAATAAGAAGTACATTTCTCCCAGAGTAAAATGAGCCATAAATTGCTTTTCTCCTATGTTGCTGTCACTTACAGTAGGTAGTAGAAACCTGACAGAGGTGACAGGTTTTGGACTAGCCCATCGCTTTATAGGGGATTTTCAGGTATATATTTCTTTTCAAAAGCACTTAGTGAATGGCAGTTGCTCCGTCCAACTGCCAAAAAACTCTGTAGGGAGCAGGGAAGCTGGCCATCATCATTGTTTAAATGCTTTTTTGGGAATATCTTTATAAAGAATAAAAGTCTTGCTGAAATCCCCTATGAAGAGATGGACTAGTCCGAAACCTGTCACTTCTGTCAGATTTCTACTACCTACTGTAAGTGACAGCAACATAGGAGAAAAGTAATTTATGGCTCATTTTACTCTGGAAAAAAAGTACCGTACTTCTTATTTGTATATGTTTCCACATATTTAAAATTTTACAGTTTTTCACTGTAGTGCCCCTTTAAAAGGATGGGTATAAAGTTTAGAGTCAACGAAACACATTTCTTACTAGAGAAATATATTTATATTTACATAGAAAGAGGGACAAAGTCCTGAAAGAGGGACAAATGAGGAGGAAAGAGGGACAGAGGGACAGGGCTCCCAAAGAGGGACAGTTGGGAGCCATGCTGGTTACATCCCTGCCCAGGTCCCGGAAGTGGTGTCACTGCCTTGCGGAGGCTGTATGTCCTCTCTTTACTGCCTGATGCTTTTACCAGCTTTGCCTGCATCTCCATAGAGAAATCATAACTTAAAATATATATAGTTTTCCTTTTGAAGACATAATTAGTTTTCATATTTATATAGTGCTTACGCGTTACCGGCGATATGCAGCGCACACTGAGCCAATCCTAAACTAGGACATCGCTAAATGTACTTCCTGCTAGAGAGCCTAGTCATTATTTTATTTTATCACATAATGAAAACAGAAAACATTAATTTCCTGCTTAAACTACGGTAATCTGTTGTGTTCAGAAGTGGATTTTATTAAATACAATATAAATAATAAATAAATGATAAATATAAGGTGAAGGAAAAACAATAGTGTTTGTATTTTACTCTAAAACACTCATTTCAAACCACTGAGGCCTCTTTTAGACAGGAAGCTGAATTGTGTGCTTGTCGGGCAGTTCTGCGCCCCGTCTGCAGCTCGTGAGCGCCATTTGGGTGCAATTAAAATGAAGCTGAATGGCAGCATTGGTAACAGCAGGCATGTCAGCACTAGACTCGCAGTGGCGTTACCTGGTGACAGAGAACAGCGGCATATCACGTGTGAGCACGGCTGCGGCTGACCTCAGACGTAACTCCATGGCCGGTGCAGGAGAGCATCTGACAGTTGGTGAATTTACCGCCATCACCTGCCCGTCTGAGAGCCCTAAGGCATACCCCCCAACTTTTTGAGATCCGAAAGAGGGACACTTAAGCCACACCTCTAACCACGCCCCTGACACACCCCTTATCACGCACACTTTAAAGATTTCATAAGAAAATGATGATGTTTTATAATTCAAACAACTGGTCCTGTCTATTCTGCTTTATTTTCCTTCATATTGACATTTGAAAGTAAGAAATATATCAATTTAGAGGATGGGGATACATTTTACATTCAATTAAACACATTTTCCAATAGAAATATTTACAAAAATCTGTACATCAGTCCTTAAAGAGGGACAAATGAGGAGGGACAGAGGGGCAGGGTTTCCAAAAGAGGGACAGTTGGAAGCTGTGCCTAAGGCTCTTATTCAAGTCACTTCCTCTCCACGATGATATTTTCACTACTTATCAACAAAATTTCTTTTAAAGTTTACCTGTAAGAGAAACATTGTCCCAATTGGGTACTCACCTCAATAGAGAGAGGCTTTCCCCATACTCCTTCAATGGTATGTTCTAGTGCTGTATCCTCCTCAATAGAGGGAGGCTTCCCCCAATCCTCCTTCACTGGTATATTCCAGTGCTGTGCCTTCCTCAGTAGAGGTATGTTCCATGCTACTGTGTGAGGGGTGTGCAGAGAGCTTCTGGAGGAGTCCTGGAACAGCGAGGTGGAGGGAAATGTGTGAATCCTCCGGAGGATGCAGAGGCATCCCTCACCCGAGGTCAGGGCTGCCGTTATCTCTCTTTTTCATTTGCAAACCTCTCCAACAAGCAAGAAAATATTTCTGTCATTACTTTAACCACTTCAGGACCACAGTCTTTTCGCCCCTTAAGGACCAGAGCCTTTTTCTCCATTCAGACCACTGCAGCTTTCACGGTTTATTGCTCGCTCATACAACCTACCACCTAAATGAATTTTACCTCCTTTTCTTGTCACTAATACAGCTTTCTTTTGGTGCTATTTGATTGCTCCTGCGATTTTTACTTTTTATTATATTCAGCAAAAAAGACATGAATTTTGGCAAAAAAATGATTTTTTTTACTTTCTGTGCTGACATTTTTCAAATAAAGTAAAATTTCTGTATACATGCAGCGCGAAAAATGTGGACAAACATGTTTTTGATTAAAAAAAACCCATTCAGTGTATATTTATTGGTTTGGGTAAAAGTTATAGCGTTTACAAACTATGGTGCAAAAAGTGAATTTTCCCATTTTCAAGCATCTCTGACTTTTCTGCGCACCTGTCAGGTTTCATGAGGGGCTAAAATTCCAGGATAGTACAAATACCCCCCAAATGACCCCATTTTGGAAAGAAGACATCCCAAAGTATTCAGTGAGAGGCATGGTGAGTTCATAGAAGATTTTATTTTTTGTCACAAGTTAGCGGAAAATGACACTTTCTGACAAAAAAAAGAAAAAAAAAAAAGTTTCCATTTCTTCTAACTTGCGACAAAAAAAATGAAATCTGCCACGGACTCACTATGCTCCTCTCTGAATACCTTGAAGTGTCTACTTTCCAAAATGGGGTCATTTGTGGGGTGTGTTCACTGTCCTGGCATTTTGGGGGGTGCCTAATTGTAAGCACCCCTGTAAAGCCTAAAGATGCTCATTGGACTTTTGGCCCCTTAGCGCAGTTAGGCTGCAAAAAAGTGCCACACATGTGGTATTGCCGTACTCAGGAGAAGTAGTATAATGTGTTTTGGGGTGTATTTTTACACATACCCATGCTGGGTGGGAGAAATATCTCCATAAATGACAATTGTTTTATTTTTTTTACACACAATTGTCTATTTATAGAGATATTTCTCCCACTCAGCATGGGTATGTGGAAAAATACACCCCAAAACACATTATACTACTTCTCCTGAGTACGGCGATACCACATGTGTGGCACTTTTTTGCACCCTAACTGCGCTAAGGGGCCCAAAGTTCAATGAGTACCTTTAGGATTTCACAGGTCATTTTGAGAAATTTCGTTTCAAGACTACTCCTCACGGTTTAGGGCCCCTAAAATGCCAGGACAGTATAGGAACCCCACAAATTACCCCATTTTAGAAAGAAGACACCCCAAGGTATTCCGTTAGGAGGATGGTGAGTTCATAGAAGATTTTTTTTTTTGTCACAAGTTAGCGGAAATTGATTTTAATTGTTTTTTTTCACAAAGTGTCATTTTCCGCTAACTTGTGACAAAAAATAAAATCTTCTATGAACTCACCATACTCCTAACGGAATACCTTGGGGTGTCTTCTTTCTAAAATGGGGTCATTTGTGGGGTTCCTATACTGCCCTGGCATTTTAGGGGCCCTAAACCGTGAGGAGTAGTCTTGAAACCAAATGTCGCAAAATGACCTGTGAAATCCTAAAGGTACTCATTGGACTTTGGGCCTCTTAGCGCACTTAGGGTGCAAAAAAGTGCCACACATGTGGTACCGCCGTACTCAGGAGAAGTAGTATAATGTGTTTTGGGGTGTATTTTTACACATACCCATGCTGGGTGGGAGAAATATCTCTGTAAATGACAATTGTTTGATTTTTTTTACACACAATTGTCCGTTTACAGAGATATTTCTCCCACCCAGCATGGGTATGTGTAAAAATACACCCCAAAACACAATATACTACTTCTTCTGAGTACGGCGATACCACATGTGTGACACTTTTTTGCAACCTAGGTGCGCTAAGGGGCCTAACGTCCTATTCACAGGTCATTTTGAGGCCTTTGGATTCGAGACTACTGCTCACGGTTTAGGGCCCCTAAAATGCCAGGGCAGTATAGGAACCCCACAAGTGACCCCATTTTAGAAAGAAGACACCCCAAGGTATTCTGTTAGGAGTATGGTGAGTTCATAGAAGATTTTTTTTTTGTCACAAGTTAGCGGAAAAATATACTTTGTGAAAAAAAAACAATACATATCAATTTCCGCTAACTTGTGACAAAAAATAAAATCTTCAATGAACTCATCATACACCTAACAGAATACCTTGGGGTGTCTTCTTTCTAAAATGGGGTCACTTGTGGGGTTCCTATACTGCCCTGGCATTTTAGGGGCCCTAAAACGTGAGGAGTAGTCTTGAACCCAAATGTCTCAAAATGACCTGTGAAACCCTAAATGTACTCATTGGACTTTGGGCCCCTTAGCACAGTTAGGCTGCAAAAAAGTGTCACACATGTGGTATCGCCGTACTCAGAAGAAGTAGTATAATGTGTTTTGTGATGTATTTTTACATATAACCATGCTGGGTGGGAGAAATATCTCTGTAAATGACACATTTTTGATTTTTTTTACACACAATTGTCCATTTACAGAGAGATTTCTCCCACCCAGCATGGGTATGTGTAAAAATACACCACAAAACACATTATACTACTTCTCCTGAGTATGGCGATACCACATGTGTGACACTTTTTTGCAGCCTAGGTGCGCTAAGGGGCCCAACGTCCTATTCACAGGTCATTTTGAGGCATTTGTTTTCTAGACTACTCCTCACGGTTTAGGGCCCCTAAAATGCCAGGGCAGTATAGGAACCCCACAAGTGACCCCATTTTAGAAAGAAGACACCCCAAGGTATTCCGTTAGGGGTATGGTGAGTTCATAGAAGATTTTATTTTTTGTCACAAGTTAGTGAAAAATGACACTTTGTGAAAAAAACAATAAAAATCTAATTTCCGCTAACTTTTGACAAAAAATAAAATCTTCTATGAACTCATCATACACCTAACAGAATACCTTGGGGTGTCTTCTTTCTAAAATGGGGTCACTTGTGGGGTTCCTATACTGCCCTGGCATTTTACGGGCCCAAAACTGTGAGTAGTCTGGAAACCAAATTTCTCAAAATGACTGATCAGGGGTATAAGCATCTGCAAATTTTGATGACAGGTGGTCTATGAGGGGGCAAATTTTGTGGAACCGGTCATAAGCAGGGTGGCCTCTTAGATGACAGGATGTTTTGGGCCTGATCTGATGGATAGGAGTACTAGGGGGTGACAGGAGGTGATTGATGGGTGTCTCAGGGGGCGGTTAGAGGGGAAAATAGATGCAATCAATGCACTGGGGAGGTGATCGGAAGGGGGTCTGAGGGGGACCTGAGGGTTTGGCCGAGTGATCAGGAGCCCACACGGGGCAAATTAGGGCCTGATCTGATGGGAAGGTGTGCTAGGGGGTGACAGGAGGTGATTGATGGGTGTCTCAAGGTGTGATTAGAGGGGGGAAATAGATGCAAGCAATGCACTAGCGAGGTGATCAGGGCTGGGGTCTGAGGACGTTCTGAGGTGTGGGCGGGTGATTGGGTGCCCGCAAGGGGCAGATTAGGGTCTAATCTGATGGGTAACCGTGACAGGTGGTGATAGGGGGTGATTGATGGGTAATTAGTGGGTGTTTAGAGGAGAGAAGAGATGTAAACACTGCACTTGTGAGGTGATCTGATGTCGGATCTGCGGGCGATCTATTGGTGTGGGTGGGTGATCAGATTGCCCGCAAGGGGCAGGTTAGGGGCTGATTGATGGGTGGCAGTGACAGGGGGTGATTGATGGGTGGCAGTGACAGGGGGTGATTGATAGGTGATTGACAGGTGATCAGTGGGTTATTACAGGGAATAACAGATGTAAATATTGCACTGGCGAATTGATAAAGGGGGGTCTGAGGGCAATCTGAGCGTGTGGGCGGGTGATTGGGTGCCCGCAAGGGGTAGATTAGGGTCTAATCTGATGGGTAACAGTGACAGGTGGTGATAGGGGGTGATTGATAGGTGATTGATGGGTAATTAGTGGGTGTTTAGAGGAGAGAAGAGATGTAAACACTGCACTTGGGAGGTGATCTGATGTCGGATCTGCGGGCGATCTATTGGTGTGGGTGGGTGATCAGATTGCCCGCAAGGGGCAGGTTAGGGGCTGATTGATGGGACAGGGGGTGATTGATAGGTGATTGACAGGTGATCAGTGGGTTATTACAGGGAATAACAGATGTAAATATTGCACTGGCGAATTGATAAGGGGGGTCTGAGGGCAATCTGAGCGTGTGGGCGGGTGATTGGGTGCCGGCAAGGGGCAGATTAGGGTCTAATCTGATGGGTAACAGTGACAGGTGGTGATAGGGGGTGATTGATGGGTGATTGATGGGTAATTAGTGGGTGTTTAGAGGAGAGAAGAGATGTAAACACTGCATTTGGGAGGTGATCTGATGTCGGATCTGCGGGCGATCTATTGGTGTGGGTGGGTGATCAGATTGCCCGCAAGGGGCAGGTTAGGGGCTGATTGATGGGTGGCAGTGACAGGGGGTGATTGACGGTTGATTGACAGGTGATTGACAGGTGATCAGGGGGGATAGATGCATACAGTACACGGGGGGGGGGGGGGGGGGGGGTCTGGGGAGAATCTGAGGGGTGGGGGGGTGATCAGGAGGGAGTAGGGGGCAGATTAGGTACTAAAAAAAAAAATAGCGTTGACAGATAGTGACAGGGAGTGATTGATGGGTGATTAGGGGGGTGATTGGGTGCAAACAGTGGTCTGGGGGGTGGGCAGGGGGGGGGGTCTGAGGGGTGCTGTGGGCGATCAGGGGGCAGGGGGGGGGGAAATCAGTGTGCTTGGGTGCAGACTAGGGTGGCTGCAGCCTGCCCTGGTGGTCCCTCGGACACTGGGACCACCAGGGCAGGAGGCAGCCAGTATAATAGGCTTTGTATACATTACAAAGCCTATTATACACTTTCCGTGCGGCGATCGGGCAGCTAGTAACCCGCCGGCGCTTCCGAACGGCCGGCGGGTTACAGCGAGCGGTGGGCGGAGCCAGTCCCCGGCGGCTGTTCGCGTCACAAATGACGCGATCGCCGCATAGCCACTCCCGCAGCCGCCCCCGCCGATGGGCGTATTGCGGTCGTTTGGGCCCGGACTTTGCCGCCGCCCATCGGCTGGGGGCGGTCGTTAAGTGGTTAATCACCTCCTTTTTGCATCTATTTAATTGAAGAGTGCTGAAAAAGCGATGTTAAAGAGTACCCGAGGTGGGGTTCTGACAATGCAATCCGCATACAGAGGCTTGGTCGGCCTATACAGCCCAGCCTCTGTTGCTCTCCAGATCCCCCCTAAGCCCCCCCCCCCTGCACTTTGTGATCACCCATAAATCACAGCCGCGCTGTGTGGGCTGTGTTTACCTCTGTACTGTCAGTCTGCTGCTCCCTCCGCCTCCTGCAGAGCTCCGGTCCTGCCCCCCGCATCCCTTCCCTCCCCGGTGATTGGAGGGAAGGGACGCGGGCGGGTACCGGAGCTATGCAGGAGGCGGGAGGAGTGCCAAGACTGACAATACAGAGGTAAACACAGCCCACACAGAGCGGCTGTGATTTATGGGTGATCGCAGAGCGCAGGGGGGGTTAGGGGGTATCTGGAGAGCAACAGAGGGCTGTATAGGCAGACCCAGCCTCCGTATGCGGATTGCATTGTCAGAACCCCACCTCGGGTTCTCTTTAAAGGGAACCTGTACTGAGTAAAATGATTTAAAATAAACACATGAGGTAACTTCAAATGAACATTACATAGTTACCTTGCCATCAGTTCCTCTCAGAAGCTCACCATTTGCTTCTGACAATGATCCCTTCCAGTTCTGACAACATTTTGTCAGAACTGAAAATATCAGTTGCTGTCAGTTATATATCAGTTACTGTCAGTTATAGCTGAGCGGACAACTGATGTGCCCGGTAATGTCTATGTTTCCCTATGGCTCAAGTGGGCGATGTTACAGTTTAACAGTGTGCTGACCAGGAAGCTGTTATGAGGTAATGGCCATTTTCAAAATGGAGGACGGAGAATTCCGTGGATCACAGTGAACAAATAGGATGCAGGAGAGGAGAGAGAGATTGATGAGTAGATTACAAGGGAGGTAAGTATGACTTGTGTATGTTTATTTTGACTTTGAATTTTCAGTTCAGGTTTTCTTTAAGCATGAAATATTATCTCCTAGGAGAAAACTTAGGAGAAATAGTGACTTGAATAAGGGCCTAAGTCTTTGTTCTGTTCATCTGAGCCAGCTTTAGCAGAAAAGGAATTCTAGTGTATCTTCTTCATGATTGAAGTGGCTGCATCAATCAGCCACATTTGGGAAGTCAGGGGTGTCAGCTAGGTAGAGAGGCGACACAAGAAGCAGAGAATTTGGAGCATATGAAGTGCACTAAGCTCCTGATTGCAGAGACTGGTGATATTTTCAGGAGAAAGGCTGCCATCTGTAGGCCAAAGTGGGTTATAGCAGAGAGAAGATTTCCATGCACAGACTATAGGGATTGCTGAGTTTTCTGGCTTACACAATAACATTACTCTAAGCGTCTTGGTAAATGAATCAGTCCTATCATTAAATCAGACCTTCTTTCAACCAGTGCAGAGTGTGTTACAATGGACATATAATGTTTTATTTTTTTCCCAAGAAAAGCGGGCGGGGGTCCCTTTCTTGCCGTTATTTAAAAAAAAATTTTGACTTTGCTTCAGATTCTTCTTCATGCCTGGGCAGTACACATCATTTACACCTGTCCCTGTCTTGATGGCACAGTCCCTCCTTTGGTAGCAAATCCCTCATCCCTCTTTCCTTTACTGTCCACTGTTTTGGCCCGAAGTACAGATCTGTATAAATACATGTATTTACCCAATAAAAACTTGGCTATGTTGTGCTAGATTGTGTATAGATGTGAAATGATTGCTTTGCTTATCTGCATGTGATAATATACAAGGAAAGGAAAAAACAAAAGGAAAAAACAACTTTTTATCCTAAAATTAACATATTTATTTTCTTAATTTAATTTTATAATGATGTGTCTCATTAGAGGAGTGTTGAAGGTGTGGCTGGAGGTG
The DNA here is from genome assembly GCF_040937935.1 of Hyperolius riggenbachi. Taxonomy (NCBI): domain Eukaryota; kingdom Metazoa; phylum Chordata; class Amphibia; order Anura; family Hyperoliidae; genus Hyperolius; species Hyperolius riggenbachi. The sequence goes on along the minus strand of NC_090651.1, from coordinate 16,169,425 downwards.
TGATGAAGGTGTGGCTGGAGGTGTGATGTGGGTGTAACTGGAGGTGTGATGTGGGTGTAACTAGAGGTGTGATGAAGGTGTGGCTGGAGGTGTGACGTGGGTGTAACTGGAGGTGTGATGAAGGTGTGGCTGGAGGTGTTATGGGGGAGTAAATGGAGGTGTGATGAAGGTGTGGCTGAAGGTGTTATGGGGGAGTAACTGGAGGTGTGATGAAGGTGTGGCTGGAGGTGTTATGGGGGAGTAACTGGAGGTGTGATGAAGGTGTGGCTGGAGGCGTTATGGGGAAGTAACTGGAGGTGTGATGAAGGTGTGGCTGGAGGTGTTATGGGGGAGTAACTGGAGGTGTGATGAAGGTGTGGCTGGAGGTGTTATGGGGAAGTAACTGGAGGTGTGATGAAGGTGTGGCTGGAGGTGTTATGGGGGAGTAACTGGAGGTGTGATGAAGGTGTGGCTGGAGGTGTTATGGGGGAGTAACTGGAGGTGTGGTGGTGTGGCGGGAGGTGTGATGACGGTGTGACGGGAGGTGTGATGTGGGTGTAACTGGAGGTGTGGCTGGAGGTGTGATGAAGGTGTGGCTGGAGGTGTTATAGGAGAGTAACTGGAGGTGTGATGAAGGTGTGGCTAGAGATGTGATGAAGGCGTGGCTGGAGGTGTGATGAAGGCGTGGCTGGAGGTGTGATGAAGATGTGGCTGGAGGTGTGATGAAGATGTGGCTGGAGGTGTGATGAAGGTGTGGCTGGAGGTGTGATGAAGGTGTGACTAGTGGTGTGATGAAGGTGTGACCGGAGGTGTAATGGTGTAATGAAGGTGTAACTAGAGGACTGATGAAGATGTAACTGGCGGTGTGATGAAGGTAGGACTAGAGGTATAACTGGAGGTGTGACTGGATGAATAATGAAGGTGTGGCTGGGGGTGGGATGATGGTGTGGCTGGAGGTGTGATTCGGTTGTCACTGAAGGTGTGGTGTGGGTGTAACTGGAGGTGTGATGAAGGTGTTGCTGGAGGAATGATGAAGTTGTGGAGGTGTCATAAAGCTGTGTCTGGAGATGTGATAAGGTGTGATGAAAATGTAGTGGTGGTGTGATGAAGCCTTGACTGGAGGTGACTAAGGCCATGTCCTCAGTGGTGCATTACGTTGTGGTGTAACGGGCGCTTTGAAACGCAGCTTAGCGCGATGCACCACCTATGTGACGTTCACAGTGCGACAGGAGCGTTATAATGGGTTGCAGCATTGTAAAGTACTGCCTGCAATCATCCCTGGGGAGCAGGTTGTGCACAGATTGGACTTGTCGCATGCTCCTTGGGCCCGCAGTTTCCGGTACACCTTCTATCGCTGTTACTATGGCTCTAATAATCACCATACTTGCCTATTCCAAACTGTTTCTAAGGCCCAGTGCACACCGAGCGGTTTTAGGAGCGATCTGCCAACCGCATCCTTCTGTGAAAACGCTTGGCTAATGTATCTCAATGGGATGGTGCACACCAGCAGTTTGAGGTTTTTAGCAAACCATAGACGTGCCTCCTGCTGCACGTATGCGGTTTGCAGTAGCGTTTCTGCCTCAATGTAAAGTATAGGAAAAACACAAACCTCTCTGGAAAACGCCAGATCAGAGCGGTTTTCCAGGCGTTTTTGTTACAGTAGCTGTTCAGTAACAGCTTTTACTGTAACAATATATAAAATCTGCTACACAAAAATGCTCCCAAAAATGCTAGGCATGTTTAGAAAACCTCTGTAAACATGCCTAGAATCGCTCTGAAATCTGCTCCAAAAACCGCTAGCGTTTTGAGGATCTGCTAGCGGTTTTGGTGTGCACTGGGCCTGACATACCTGGTAAGTAAGTCCCACTTAAAGAGGAACTTCAGCGTAAACAAACATACTGTCATTAAGTTACTTTAGTTATGTTAATTAAAATAGATAGGTAACATAATCTCTTACCCACACTGTTTTAAAAGAACAGGCAAATGTTTGATTTCATGGGGGCAGCCATCTTTTTGGTTGAAAGGAGGTGACAGGGAGCATGAGACACAGTTCCAACTGTCCTGTGTGCTGATCACCCCTCCCAGTTGCTAGGCAACGTGAACAACAACATAGGAAATCCCATCATGCTCTGCACAGCATCAGGGGAAAAAAATCCGGGCTTTTTTTCTTTGATGGGTGGAGCTTAGCTAAAAATGCAGCTAAAAATGATGCTTTGGTAAGAAAAACAAAGTTCTGATGATGTGAAACTGTTAAAGAAACACCAAGCCTTTTCAGTTCTGCGGAGTAGATTTTTAGTCCGGAGGTTCACTTTAACCTTCCTATCGGTATTGGCGGTTATTCACGTCAATAAAAAACATGCTGTGAACAGTATTGACGTGCATACACGTTAATCCTCTCCTGTACTGTATACTAGACTAGACCCTTACTTGAAAACATTTTGGCAAGTTACAGAAAAAAAAAAGGTATAAAAATTAATTGAATCACTTTTTGCACAGAAAACCTGGGGAAACTGAACGCCAGTAAGGTTAAAGCGAATCCGAGCAGAAGCTCGGGTTCAAAATCTAGCACTTGACACTTAGAGAAGGACTCTTCAGGATCCTAATGAGGATGTCCTTGGTTACTCCAAGCCCCCCGTTGCTGAGCACGGCCCCCCTTCACATCGGAGCTGTGCAGCTCCACTTCCTGGTTCATGTGTGTGCAGTATCCACGCAAGACCGCATGCGCAGTAGCACGGAGTCCGCAGCTCCAGGCTGCTGTGCATGGGTGGGCGGGCTCAGTCAGGGGGCCGCGCTCAGCGCTCACCTTGAGCTAAAGTCGGGACGGAAAACCACAGCTCAGAGCGGTAACCCCGAGCTGCACTCAGGGTAGCTGCCGGAGGCTCTATGCAGAGCAATGCGCGCAGCGAGCGTATCAACTCACCTCCCGGGGGATCCCGATGTCTGGCGCCATTCTTTTTCCGCTCCTTCGAGGCTCTGCTTCCCCCTGGTGAGCTCTGCTTCCCCCTGGTCATCATGACGACAGCCACCAATCTCACTTTAGGGTTGCAGTGCCACCCAGAGGACAGAGGAAAAACTGCAGCTTTGGATCCCAGGGAGGTGAGTGATTGCTGGGGCTGCTGCAGACTCTCTGCTGGTATGATTTTTTTTTATGATTCTTGGGTCTATGAGTGCATGAAAAACTTGTACCGCTTTTAGACCCTAAAATCAGAAGGAATCATACCGCCAGGGAGGTTAAAGGACACCCGAAGTGACATGTGACATGATGAGATAGACATGTGCATGTACAGTGCCTAGCACACAAATAACTATACTGTGTTCCCTTTTTTTCTTTCTCTGCCTGAAAGAGTTAAATATCAGGTATGTAAGTGGCTGACTCAGTCCTGACTCAGACAGGAAGTGACTATAGTGTGACCCTAACTGATAAGAAATTACAACTATAAATCACTTTCCTAGCAGAAAATGGCTTCTGAGAGCAAGAAAGAGATAAAAAGGTGAATTTCTTATCAGTTAGGGTCACACTGTAGTCACTTCCTGTCTGAGTCGGGACTGAGTCAGCCACTTACATACCTGATATTTAACTCTTTCAGGCAGAGAAAGAAAAAAAAGGAACACAGCCTAGTTATTTGTGTGCTAGGCACTGTACATACACATGTCTATCTCATCATGTCACATGTCACTTCGGGTGTCCTTTAAAGTGACAATGAAGTGAAAAAACTTATGATGTAATGATTTGTATGTGTAGTACTGATAATTAATAGAACATTAGTAGTAATGAAAATAGTCTCATATTTTAATTATATATATATATATATATAGCTTGTTTTTGTAACATTGCATAATTCTCTAATATTTGCAATTACAAGCCATACTCTTTTAAACTATAACACAAGCAGAACTAATGAACTTTTTGACTTCCCAGGAGTGCAAATGTTATCTAAATCTGTTTCTGTTTTTTTGATGTATAAATGCTCCAGGAAACAGTGACCAAATTGGTCGTGGAGCTCAGAGAAGCTCTTTTGCATAGAGAACAACTGAAGTTTTTTAACTCTTCCTGTACTGGAAACAATATCTGTGCTGCTCATGTTTTATTTCTTAGCTGTACTACACATACAAATCATTATATCATACGTTTATGTTCACTTCAGATTCCCTGTAAAGCAAACCTGAACTGAAAAATAAAAGTCAAAATAAACATGTCATACTTACCTCCCAACTCCTCGATCTCTTTCTCCTCTCCTGCGTCTGGTTTGTCCACTGTGATCAATGGAATTCCCTGTTCCCCTTTCTGAAAAAGGCCATTACCCCATAACAGCTTCCTGGTCAGCTCACAGTTAAACTGTAATATTGTCCACTTGAGCCTTAGGGATACATGGACATTACCTTGCTCATCAATTGCTCTTTCAGTTTTAACTGACAGCAACTGGTATATTTCAGTTCTGACAAAATCTTGTCAGAACTGGAAGGGATCGCTGTAAGAAGAAAATGGTGAGCTTCTGAGAGGAACTGACGGTGAGGTTAGTATGTAATATTCATTTGCAGGTACATCACGTGTTTATATTAAATAATTTTACTCAGTTTAAAGGGAACCTGAGCTGAGAAGGATGTGGTGGCTGCCATATTTATTTATTTGTAAACCATGCCAGTTGCCTGGCTATCCTGCTTATCTCTTTGGCTGCAGTAGTTTCTAAATCACACACCTGAAACAAGCATGCAGCTAATCCAATTCACACTTCAGTCAGAGCACCTGATCTGCTGCATGCTTGTTCAGGGTCCATGGCGAAAAGTATTAGAGGCAGAGGATCAGCAGGACAGCCAGGTAACTGGTATTGCTTAAAGCGAACCTGAACTCAGAACTTCTTCTCTGCTCAAAAATAAATATACACCAGCATAATAACCTTTAAAAAAAAACTTTCTTTGTTACAGCTGATACAAATCCTGCAATACATCTGCAGTGTTTCTACTTCCTGCTTTCAAGGAAGTAGAAATATTGTTAACATCTTGTGTTTTTAAATTAGCCTCTCTGTCGTGGCAGCCAGGTGACATAGCTGAGGGATCAAATTACAACTTGTGATTAGTCACATATGAGGGGGGATTAGACAGGCTAAACTCTCTAAATACATACAGGGTGCATTTCTCTGTTTCCCTTAGTCCTGTGCAAGAGTTCAGCTCCACTTTAAAAGGAATAAACATGGCAGCCTCCATATGTCTCTCACTTCAGTTGCCCTTTAAATACTTTCTTCTTATTGAGCCAGTAAACATCATTACACAGCAGCCTATAATATATTGCATAAAGGCCCACAGATGATCAGTTAATACATTCAATCATGGGCTGCGTATTTCCCCCCAAAAAGGCGCTAATGTGTTTTACGACGGGTTGTATATCTCGATCGCTGTGATGTGTATTAGCTGTTTACGGCTCACATCTCTCTGTGACATCGTTTTTGTTATCGTTGTATTTATTCCGCCCACACCTGCCTCTATGCCGCTTCTTCTATCCTCACCCAGCCGGCCTGTTATGGGAGGGAAGCGTGTATACATTATATATGTGCATATTCTCGCTGTGCGTGTGCCCATACGTGTGCGCCTATAATAATATCTCCCCTATAATCTGGCGGATTTGCAGGGAGTCAGAGGGATTAATAATAATAAGGCCCCTTTTCTCAGCATCACTCCGCATTCACAATAAATGAATATTCTGCCATTCGCTGCACCTGAGCCCCACGAGGGTAATAAATATCCTGGCCTGAAATTTATGGTAATCCCTGAGCCAATATTTCTTTTTCTTCCTTGATTAGAAATCACTTCCTCCAGCAGAGCTGCGTCTTCATCTGCAATTACTGTTTGATTATTTCAGCGCCGCGTTTCGTGGGCTGCGCCGTCGGCCCGGCTCTGCCTCCGTGTTGTCCCTCCGGTAAGACAAATACATGCCATTATCCCGGCTTGGTGGCTGCCACCGACATGTGACAAAAAAACAATCTGTGCTGATTGCGCACCGGTCACCTACCGAGCGTGCACCAACCTCTGCAATCCTCCTTCCTGCAGAGGTATTAACCCCTGCATCATATACTAAGCGGCGGAACTTCATGTGGTTGGCGGGGGCACATTTATCTGCGCGCCGCGTGTTACATGATGTTGGAATTACGATGGCTGTATAAGTCTGTTCCTTCCATCGATGATGAAGAATAGTGCAGCATTTACTCTCTTAGGCCTGGAACCCACTGCAAAACGCTATCGCTAATCGCAAGCGCTAGCATTTTGTGTGAGCAGTTTGTCAGCGGTTTCATGAGCGTTTTAGGAAGTGATTTTACAAAGTGTATCAATTTGCCAGCGGTTGTGTAGCGATTAGCATTTTAAAGTCTGATTGGTGCTTTCAATTAATTTTAATTTTGTTACAGTGTACATTAACTTAAAACGCTAGCAAAATCGCTCAGTGCAGGTGGACAGAGGTGGCCTTAGAGTACGCGGGGCCTGGGGCGAGTGTCATATGCGGGGCCTAGAGATATATCCTGTGGATACATTTATGATCACATAACCCTTAGGGCTCGTTTCCACTATTGCGGTGCAGAATCGCCTGGATTCCACCGCTGTTGAAATTCCATGAATTAGCATGCGGATGCGAATTTTTGCGCGTTTTTTGCCGCGAATTCGCATGCGAATTCGCATAGGTGAGGGTATATGCGAAATTAACCATGTCACTGCCTGTTTGAATTACATTGGTACCTATGCGAATTCGCATGCGAATTCGCATGAAAATTCGCATACCATAGCCGCATGCGAATTTCCTATTAAATACATTAGCGGCGATTCGCATGCATTCCACTCGCAGGCGAATTCGTTGGCTCTTTTGTGCGTTTTTTTACTGCTGAAAAAAACGCACCTCAACAACGCTACAGTGAAAACAGGCCCATCCACTTGCATTACATGTGCGAATCTGCATGCGTTGGACGCATGCAGATTCGCGATAGTGGAAACGAGCCCTGAGACCTTTCCATGTAACATATCACAAACAGGGCAGTTCCTAGCCTTTTTGTCACCCCCCGCCAAAAAAAAGACACCACAGACTAGAGAATATAAACCATGTGCCATGTAGGGTGGATGCATAATACAGGGAGTCTCTGAGATACAAACAGCCCATGACTCTGGTCACATTTTGTTTCACACCCTTTTACTGCCCCACCCCAGCTTAGGCCCAGTGCACACCGAGCGGTTTTTGGAGCGATCCGCCGGCCGCATCCGCCGCTAAAAACGCTTGTCTAATGTATTGCAATGAGATGGTGCACACCGGCGGTTTGCGGTTTTTGACAAGCCGCAAACGCGCCTCCTGCTGCGCGTTTGCGGTTTTCGGAAGCGTTTCGTCCTCAATGTAAAGTATAGGAAAAAACGCAAACCGCTCTGAAAAACGCTAGTTCAGAGCGGTTTGCCAGGCATTTTTGTTACAGTAGCTGTTCAGTAACAGCTTTTACTGTAACAATATGTGTAATCTGCTACACAAAAACGCACGCAAAACCGCTAGGTATGTTTAGAAAGCCTCTCTAAACATACCTAGAATCGCTCTGAAATCAGCTCCCAAAACCGCGAGCGTATTGCGGATCTGCTAGCGGTTTTGGTGTGCACTGGGCCTTAGTGTGTATTTGCAGAGTATAGTGCAGCAGAAGCTGAGCTCTCACCTCTCCGCTGGAGTCCAGTGCTGTGCTTCCACCTGTGCTCTCACCGCTCGCCCTAGTGCTCAGCATCTCCTACCGCATGTAGTGTGATTAACGCTACATGAGGAGCTCCAGCACTAGAGGGAGCAAGAAACAGGCAGGATGGTCACACAGGCACAGCACTGGACTCCTAAGGGGAGGTTAGAGCACAGCTTTTGCTGCACTATACTCTGCCTTTACACACTGGACTGGGAGAGAGCACAGGAGGGGACAAGGGGACAGAAGGAGGCACAGAGGAATGCACACAGAGCCAGATCATCCATAAGGCGACTTAGGCAGGTGCCTAGGGCCTGGAGAGAGTCTAGGGGCCCGGTTTATGCTAACCCCTGACAAATCTTGCCAAAAAAGTTAGGTGAGCATCAAGGGTGGGCTCAAAGTTGTTTTTTACCTAGGGCACCATTTCACATTAATCCATCTCTAGACACAGAGTTGCACAGGGGACTGAAGGGGGCACAACAGTAGACAGTAGGAGGCACAGGGCTACAGAGAGTCACACAGAGGGGCAGAGATGGCACAGGGGGACTAAAGGTGGCACAAGGAGACAGAAGAAGGCACAAGGGGACAGAAGGAGGTACAAACACCTGTGGGGGCGTAACTTCATTCAGCAGGTGTGGTTTAGTTCAGGGGTGTGGCTTAATCAGGGGCATGACGCCTCCAGGACCAATGGCACTCCAGACAGTGGATAGCAGTAAGTAGCCCCTGATCACAACCCACAAGTATTTTTATTTAGTATTTATATAGCGCCAACATATTCCACAGCACTGTACAGAGTATATTTTTACTTAACTGTCCCTCAGAGGATCTCACAATCTATTCCAACCATAGTCCTATGTCTATGTATGTATCGTGTAATACATGTATCATAGTCTAGGGCAGGGCTGCTCATTTAGATTCTACAGAATTGTAATTTCCGATCAGAAATGGGCATTTCTGATTGTAGCTTACGATTTACCACAACTGGGTAATAGCATTAGATCAGAAAATGCAGAATTGTTCCACAAAAATCGGATTACCGCAGTAATTTTAAACCAATCACATGATTTTGTCTTATGGTTTATTGGCCACCTCCGCTGAGTTTCATCTTATGTGTGTACATAACTTCCGGCGGGCCTATGAGACATAACTTCCGGCGGGCCTATGAGACATAACTTCCGGCGGGCCTATGAGACATAACTTCCGGCGGGCCTATGAGACATAACTTCCGGCGGGCCTATGAGACATAACTTCCGGCGAGCCTATGAGAAGTTATGTCTCATAGGCCCGCCGGAAGTTATGTCTCATAGGCTCGCCGGAAGTTATGTCTCACAGGCCCGCCGGAAGTTATGTCTCATAGGCCCACCGGAAGTTATGTCTCATAGGACCGCCGGAAGTTATGTCTCATAGGACCGCCGGAAGTTATGTCTCATAGGCTCGCCGGAAGTTATGTCTCATAGGACCGCCGGAAGTTATGTCTCATAGGCCCGCCGGAAGTTGAGACATAACTTCCGGCGGGCCTATGAGACATAACTTCCGGCGGTCCTATGAGACATAACTTCCGGTGGGCCTATGAGACATAACTTCCGGCGATCCTATGAGACATAACTTCCGGCGGGCCTATGAGACATAACTTCCGGCGGGCCTATGAGACATAACTTCCGGCGGTCCTATGAGACATAACTTCCGGTGGGCCTATGAGACATAACTTCCGGCGGTCCTATGAGACAGGCTGCTGCAGTAACACTCATCAGCAGAATCCTGGATTTTCGAGGTTTTTTTGGGATGCCCCTTTTTTTTGGTTTCTCTGAGACCCCCGGGAGGAAAGTTCTGCAGACTCAGGAAAGGTTGGAAGTGAGCGATGCTCCAGTCCGCTTATCTATTGTTTATGAAAACGTTGCGTGTTGCACACATGAGCCATACGCTCCTCCTGGCAGTTATTTATTTTTCATGCAATTAGGCCTTTCCGTTTCATACAGCCTCCTCTGCAAGCCGTTCCTCGCCCAGATGTGTTTTGTTTACATCATATCCAATTTTCCAGATCTGTTTTTGTCTTCCTTCCCTGAGCTTTGCGAGGAGTGCGCTGCAGACAGGCACAAGGGCATTCCTATGTCTATGTATGTATCGTGTAATACATGTATCATAGTCTAGGGCAGGGCTGCTCATTTAGATTCTACAGAATTGTAATTTCCGATCAGAAATGGGCATTTCTGATTGTAGCTTACGATTTACCACAACTGGGTAATAGCATTAGATCAGAAAATGCAGAATTGTTCCACAAAAATCGGATTACCGCAGTAATTTTAAACCAATCACATGATTTTGTCTTATGGTTTATTGGCCACCTCCGCTGAGTTTCATCTTATGTGTGTACATAACTTCCGGCGGGCCTATGAGACATAACTTCCGGCGGGCCTATGAGACATAACTTCCGGCGGGCCTATGAGACATAACTTCCGGCGGGCCTATGAGACATAACTTCCGGCGGTCCTATGAGACATAACTTCCGGCGGTCCTATGAGACATAACTTCCGGCGGTCCTATGAGACATAACTTCCGGCGATCCTATGAGACATAACTTCCGGCGGGCCTATGAGACATAACTTCCGGCGGGCCTATGAGACATAACTTCCGGCGGTCCTATGAGACATAACTTCCGGCGAGCCTATGAGACATAACTTCCGGCGGTCCTATGAGACATAACTTCCGGCGGTCCTATGAGACATAACTTCCGGTGGGCCTATGAGACATAACTTCCGGCGGGCCTGTGAGACATAACTTCCGGCGAGCCTATGAGACATAACTTCCGGCGGGCCTATGAGACATAACTTCCGGCGGTCCTATGAGACATAACTTCCGGTGGGCCTATGAGACATAACTTCCGGCGGGCCTATGAGACATAACTTCCGGCGGTCCTATGAGACATAACTTCCAGTGGTCCTATGAGACATAACTTCCGGCGGGCCAATGAGACATACTGTAACTTCCGGCGGGTCTATGAGACATAACTTCCGGCGGGCCTATGAGACATGACTTCCGGCGGGCCTATGAGACATAACTTCCTGCGGTCCTATGAGACATAACTTCCGGCGGTCCTATGAGGCATAACTTCCGGTGGGCCTATGAGACATAACTTCTGGCGGTCCTATGAGACATAACTTCCGGCGGTCCTATGAGACATAACTTCCGGCGGGCCTATGAGACATAACTTCCGGCGGGCCTATGAGACATAACTTTCGGCGAGCCTATGAGACATAACTTCCGGCGAGCCTATGAGACATAACTTCCGGCGGGCCTATGAGACATAACTTCCGGCGGGCCTATGAGACATAACTTCCGGCGAGCCTATGAGACATAACTTCCGGCGAGCCTCTGAGACATAACTTCCGGCGAGCCTATGAGACATAACTTCCGGCGGGCCTATGAGACATAACTTCCGGCGGTCCTATGAGACATAACTTCCGGCGGTCCTATGAGACATAACTTCCGGCGGGCCTATGAGACATAACTTCCGGCGAGCCTATGAGACATAACTTCCGGCGAGCCTATGAGACATAACTTCCGGCGGTCCTATGAGACATAACTTCCGGCGATCCTATGAGACATAACTTCCGGCGGGCCTATGAGACATAACTTCCGGCGGGCCTATGAGACATAACTTCCGGCGGTCCTATGAGACATAACTTCCGGTGGGCCTATGAGACATAACTTCCGGCGATCCTATGAGACATAACTTCCGGCGGGCCTATGAGACATAACTTCCGGCGGGCCTATGAGACATAACTTCCGGCGGTCCTATGAGACATAACTTCCGGTGGGCCTATGAGACATAACTTCCGGCGGTCCTATGAGACAGGCTGCTGCAGTAACACTCATCAGCAGAATCCTGGATTTTCGAGGTTTTTTTGGGATGCCCCTTTTTTTTGGTTTCTCTGAGACCCCCGGGAGGAAAGTTCTGCAGACTCAGGAAAGGTTGGAAGTGAGCGATGCTCCAGTCCGCTTATCTATTGTTTATGAAAACGTTGCGTGTTGCACACATGAGCCATACGCTCCTCCTGGCAGTTATTTATTTTTCATGCAATTAGGCCTTTCCGTTTCATACAGCCTCCTCTGCAAGCCGTTCCTCGCCCAGATGTGTTTTGTTTACATCATATCCAATTTTCCAGATCTGTTTTTGTCTTCCTTCCCTGAGCTTTGCGAGGAGTGCGCTGCAGACAGGCACAAGGGCATTGCGCAGGCGTCACGGCTGCCCCAAGTCCTGCAGAGACAGCGGCGCGTTGTGCTGCGCGGGCGTCACGACGGCCCCAAGTGCTGCAGAGACAGACAAGGGCGGCGCGCTGAAACGCGGGTGTGATGGCGGACCCAAGTCCTGCAGTTACAGACGAGGGCGGCACGCTGTGCTGCGCGGGGGTCACGGCAGCCCCAAGTCCTGCAGTGACAGACGAGGGCGGCGCGCTGTGCTGCGCGGGGGTCATGGCGGCCCCAAGTTCTGCAGAGGCAGACGAGGACAGCGCGCTGCAACATAGGCATCAAGGCAGCCCCAAGTCCTGCAGTGACAGACAAGGGCGACACGCTGTGCTGGGCGGGGGTCACGGTGGCTCCAAGTCCTGCAGAGACAGACAAGGGCGGCGCGCTCCAACGCGGGCATCAAGTCGCCCCCAAGTCCTGCAGAGACAGACGAGGGCGGCGCGCTGTGCTGCACGGGGCTTACGGTGGCCCCAAGTGTTGCAGAGACAGAGGAAGGTGGCACGCTGCAACGCGGGCATCACACCGGCCCCCAAGCGCTCTTGCACCTTCCTTGTTGTTTTAGTGAAGAAAAGCTCCAGCGCGGACCCTCTCTGGGGCGTCCCACCTCCCCAGCCCGACGGCTAATTGCCAGCCGAGATTAACCCCTTTCTGCCCCTTCAAATACTACCAGCGGTAATAGCATGTTAATTGGTCTAATGGGTTTAATGTCAACACACCCTAATTAGCTGATCTATAACGAGCTCATTATTTTTCCTGCCTGTGTGTTCGGAGCGCGCATTAATAATATGGCGGTATCGGTAATAGCCTGCGTACGCGGGACCTGAGAGTCAGCTCTCTACAACGATTTATGGGTTAGGAAGAGCAAACATCTCATTATTCCAGGATGTGCCCTGTTTATTCCCAGCCATCACAACTGGATTAGAATTGATTTATGATATTCAGACTTGTTTGATTCTGGGCTTGAGAAATGGCAAAAAATATATTATAATAGTGAACAGAGGCGCCAAAAGAATAAAATATGATAACATTTTTAAAACATGGATGTGGTGGAGGTGGACTCTTACCCACTCCAAAGGACACCACAAAACGAACGTGTTAATGTATAACAGGAAAGTTTATTCAATTACTCCACAATATTTGCAACGCGTTTCGCTCGCGTGACCCCGCCCCATCAGGCAGCAAGAAAAGAGTATATAGCAAATGCCATCCAAGTCTGTGCCAAGCGCCTCTGATGGGGCGGGGGCATGCCTGCGAAACGCGTTGCAAATATTGTGGAGTATTTGAATAAACTTTACTGTAATATGTTAACACATTCTTTGTTGTGTCCTTTGGAGTGAGTAAGAGTCCACCTCCACCACATCCGTGTTTTAAACATTTTATAATATTTTATTCTTTTGGCGCCTCTGTTCACTCTTATATTGTACTAGTCCACCCTTGGTGGGAGGGCGGAAACCCTCAAGTTCTTCCTATCTACAGAGAGCGACTTCTTAATCCTGAGTGGGGACAGGCTCGTTCTTCCCACCTGCAATTACAGTGGTTACCTAAAAGGTAACCCGTGTTTGTGAGTATTACTATACTTACTTCTATCTCTTTTTTTTAATTTATTGAGTTTGATGCCAGCAAAGTAAGTTGGGACATGGGCAAGAAAAGACTGAAAGTGTAGGTAATGATAATACATTAAATAAAAGGAGTGGAACATCCCACAGTGAATTTGATTAAATAGCAACAGGTCTGATACTTTATGGAGGAAGGAAACCCACGCAGACAGGGGAAAAACATACAAACTCCATGCAGATAGCACCCTGGCTGGGACTTGAACCAGGGACCCAGCGCTGCAAGGCAAGAGCGCTTAACCACTACTCCACCGTGTTGCCCAACTAATGCCTAATACACACCATGAAATTTCCCAGATTGCCAGGTCCAATCGATAATTTCCGACAGGTCCGACCTGATATCTGATTGTTTTTCTGATCTAATTTGTGGAGAAATGATCGGAAAATCAATCAGAAAAACGATCCTAAATCAGATCTGACCTGTCGGAAATTATCGTTTTGACCCGTCTATATGATGGGAAATTGCATGGTGTGTATCGGGCATAATTTGGTACACACTCTAAACCACCAAATATAAGTAGGCAGAGTTGTCCCCCTCCCAAAAAACACCAAACTTGATTAGGCAGAGTGCCTTTCAATCCCTGAACATAAATCCCTTCAGTCTGACCCAGCCTAATAAACATTTCTTTGATGTGCACCTTACTCCTTATAGTTTCCCCTGATGCTCTATGGGTTCCCCCTCTCCTTTATTGAATTCCCTGGTAGCCTAGTGTTCCTTCCTCTAATCTACGGTAGTCTAATGGTTCCCTCCCCCCTATATAGCTTTTCCTTGTGGCCCAGTGGTCCTCCCTTTCCCATATATTTTTTCCCTGTAGTCAAGTGGTCCCCCCTTCCCCATATAGCTTTCCCTGGTGGTTCTAGTGGTCCCCCCACCCCATATATTTTCCCCCTGTAGTCAAGTGGTTCCACCTTTCCCATATAGCTTTCCCTGGTGGTTCTAGTGGTCCCCCCACCCCATATATTTTCCCCCTGTAGTCAAGTGGTTCCACCTTTCCCATATAGCTTTCCCTGGTGGTTCTAGTGGTCCCCCCACCCCATATATTTTCCCCCTGTAGTCAAGTGGTCCCCCCTTCCCCATATAGCTTTCCCTGGTGGTTCTAGTGGTCCCCCCACCCCATATATTTTCCCCCTGTAGTCAAGTGGTTCCACCTTTCCCATATAGCTTTCCCTGGTGGTTCTAGAGGTCCCCCCACCCCATATATTTTCCCCCTGTAGTCAAGTGGTTCCACCTTTCCCATATAGATTTCCCTGGTGGTTCTAGTGGTCCCACTATCGTGTTCTCCGGTGGTCTAGTAAACGTCCTGCTGTCTCTCTCACACCCCCCCCCCCCCCCCCCAGTATGCAGGGCTACACACAGTTGGGATATAGCCTCATCTCCTTCAGCGCCGGATGTCCGGTCCGTCCTCCCTAGCAGCTGCCCACTCCTTGCCTAGAGTGTTTGAAAGGAAAATGGTGATAATTACACAATCTTCATCCATATAACTATATTCAAGAATGCAGGTGCTGATGTAATTAAATCTATTATAGATAATAGGACAAAAACAGATATGCCAAAAAGGATAAGATACACTAAAAACTTGATTTGTTTGTTTCCGGTAAGCAAAACTTTATTAATTATTCAATAAAGTTTTGTTTACTTGAATCAGACAATTCGAGTTTTCAATGGAGAGGTAAGTTCACTACTACCTCCAATTTTTAAACTTATCTTTAGTGTATTTTACCCTTTCTGGTGCCTCCATTTTTGTTCTATTATTTGCATACTTGTCCCCCTTTGTTGGAGGGGTGTTTCCTAACTACAGAGAGCGACTTCTTCACCCGAGAGGGGTCGGATCTAACTCCCCCACCTGTCTTTACGGTGGTGGCCTCGGTGGTAGCCCATCCTTGTATCATTTCACATACAGTTGTTCCTGGATTGTTCCCAACATACTACACTATTGTGGGCTCTCGATCTCCCTTGGTTTTTTACAACTAATAAATCCATAGCACTGTAATGAGACATGGTTTCAGTTCCTGGGAGTCCCAAAATGACGACAGCCCTATCACTACCTTGAGAAAGGAGCCCTTGGGACCCCGAAACACTGGCTGCTTACAGTGCTTCTCTACATCACCACCTGACGTCGGGAGGTGGTGGACGGGTTAGCAAGCAGGCGGTTCCTTTGTCGCGCGGGCCCGCATTGGTCGGCGTCTCACTGGCTGTTTGCTAGTGATGACGCATAGGTGTCCTTTTCCCCATCAGGTCCGCGTTCCTGGAGGAGGAGTCAGTGACGTTGAGGGGTGGAGGAAGGACGTATCCTCTTTAGTGGGGCTGCGCCTTATGCAGTCCGGTGATTGGCTCTTTCCCTTTGAATCAAGTCCGCTCTACAGTTAGAGCGCTGATTGGGTAGCTTAAATGCAGCGATCTGATTGGCTGCTACAGGGTTGGGTTGGGTATAAATAAAGAGATGAGCAAACGATGATTGTCAGTATGTCATGAACTTAAAAAAGGAGCTGCGACTCTGAAGCGTTGTTGTATACATGACAAGACTGAATAAAAGAAGTTATTGAGCTATAATATGATGGTGCCGGCTGCTTTCTTTAAACGTTTTGACTGTAAGGCCTTTTGGCCAGGGCTCTCTTCCCCTTGTCTCACAATGCTGTGTAATGGGTGTACGTACCGGAAGCAGGAAATTTGGGCCCATGAGGCAGGTGGACAAAAAGGGCGCCGCCATTCACTCCTATAATAAATATCGTTTAATGGGCGCCAAACAGGAAAAAAGGGCGCCCGAGAAAAATAACGTTTTACAAGCGGCGCCCGGAGACTTTTAATGTCTTATAACTGCTTCTCATGATTACACATTATTTAATGATTTATAATTTTTTAAACATTATTTTTAAACGAAAAACAGCACAATATTTTTTTAAAACGTTATTAATGCTTATCACAGGGGGGGGGTCTTAGGTTTAGGCACCACCAGGGGGGTCTTATATTTAGGCACCACCAGGGGGGTCTTAGGTTTAGGCACCACCAGGGGTGTCTTAGGTTTAGGCACCACCAGGGGGGTCTTAGGTTTAGGCACCACCAGGGGGGGTCTTAAGTTTAGGCACCACCAGGGGGGTCTTAGGTTTAGGCACCACCAGGGGGGTCTTATGCTGGGAATACACGGTTCGTTTTTGCCTTCGTTTAAACCTTCGATTCGTTCGGTAAACGAATCGAGTGTTGAAAACGTATGTGAAAATAGTCATAATCTCATTATAGTTTCGATTAATAGACCCCAAAAACGAACGACTAGTGATCGAACATGTTTGATATTATCTCTCTTTATCCATCTAATCGAGCCATTGGTAGGCTTGATGGCTGTTCAGATCGATTATATATTCGTTTATGCTAGTCCGTCCCTGTAAAAAGGGATTTTCGTTTCGTTTCTTTGCAGCCTTCGATCATTGGAAAAACGAAACCATCAGAATCGGAAAAAAAAACGAAACCGTGGGTGGTGATATTAACCGTATGACCGATTATTTCGGGATCGAAAAGGACAAAAGGCACAATCGAAACGAAGGTTTAAACGAAGGCAAAAACGAACCGTGTATTCCCAGCATTAGGTTTAGGCACCATCATGGGGGTCTTAGGTTTAGGCACCACCAGGGGGGGTCTTAGGTTTAGGCACCACCAGGGGGGTCTTAGGTTTAGGCACCACCAGGGGGGTCTTAGGTTTAGGCACCACCAGGGGGGGGTCTTAGGTTTAGGCGCCACCAGGGGGGTCTTAGGTTTAGGCACCACCAGGGGGGTCTAGGGGTTAGGGATAGGTACAGGGAGGGTTCTGTGTGAGAGTAGGCTTAGGTATAGTTTTAGTAACATTCTTATTAATCTTTTATAAAACGTTATTATAAATTTCACTTTTTAAACAGGGAAGATTAACGTTTTTACAATTCCTGATTTCATACACATTATTTAATGATTTATAACTTTATAAAACATTATTTTTAAACAAAATATAGCACAAGTTTTTTAAACGTTATTCATGCTTATCGTTTAAAACCCTGCGCCCTTTTTTCCCGGCGCCCTTTTTTAACGTACCTCCCACCCCTGTGTAAAATATGTAGTTAATTTGTTCACTGCATCAGCTGTTATACCCTCTTGTCTTGTGTTAACTGTTGTATTGTTAATTTTGTATTGTTATACCCGTATGTTGTTGTACAGCGCCATGGAAGATGCTGGCGCTATATCATCAATAATAATAATAATAATGTTGCCTCTGTAATCTGTTACTGTCTGAATTATCTTCTTTTTACTTTATTTCTCTTCTTGTTCTTCCTATTCTTCTTCTTATTATTATTATTATTATTATTATTATTTATATATAGCACCCACATCTTTAGATATATGAATATCTTTATTTATTATTTTTTCTGTATTAGCACATTCCTGTTTCATAATGTTTGCAGTTAATAGACTTGAGATGCTTGTCACATGGTTTACTTTATTTTGGACATCAAACATTCATGTGCTTGAACACGCCACGCCCTCCTCCCGCTTTTTTGTCCTCTGGCTCTGGGGTCACATGGTGCATCATCGTCCAATGACAGATTTACAAACGTTCTGTAGCTTCCTACTGCTACAAAGTTGTAATTTTGTTTTATATAGCCTGGCGTGACTCTTCCTTGCTGAACCTTCCTTGATACAGAATAGTCAGATAGTCAGGAAGCGTCTAGCAGATACAGTGAGGCCTATGTACTCACGAAGCATTGTACTGCAGATAAATTCTCAAATTAAGATGTAGACATTATATTATATGTTCTTTTTTTTCACTTCAGTGTAACTTTAATGCCACTGTTTACTTTAAAGGTGCCCCGGTGCACACCAAAAACCGCTAGCAGATCCGCAAAATGCTAGCAGATTTTGAAACGCTTTTTCTTATTTTTCTGTAGCGTTTCAGCTAGCATTTTGCGGTTTTGTGAAGCGTTTTTGGTGTAGTAGATTTCATATATTGTTACAGTAAAGCTCTTACTGAACAGCTTCTGTAACAAAAACGCCTGCAAAACTGAACTGCCGTTTTTCAGAGTGGTTTGCGTTTTTCCTATACTTAACATTGAGGCAGAAACGCCTCCGCAATCCAAAATCTGCAGCAGTCCGGGAGTATGCGTTTCTGCAAAACGCCTCCCGCTCTGGTGTGCACACCCCCATTGAAATACATTACCCAAGCGTATCCGCAGCCGCAAGCGGATCGCAAAACGCTGCCGAACCGCTCTGGTGTGCACTAGGCCCAAGAACCTATAATGACAGAGATTCGGGGAGCTGCCACCTTTTTAGGGCACTTTTTTTTAGTTGCGAGCTCCCTGGTTGGTTTATTGGTTAAGTCGCTGGGTGGATGGGTGAGGATCAAAAGTCCTGGCATGCCTGTGAAATGTCTGATTGCACTGCCCGGAAGCTCCCTTCCACACTGAGTAGCACGCATGCTCAGTGTGAAGTTAATGATGCTGCTGGAGGTAAAATACGAAATATCTCCGCTCCCACACCTCTTACACTCCCCAAATTTTCAGGGAAGGGAGAGGATCCCCCAAACTACCTCTATGCCAAATTGCAGCCCCTGAGCCCCGCTGGTTCAGGAGATAGATTAGAGAAACCTATCTCGGGAACCAGCGGGTCTCGGGGGCTGCAATTTGGCATAGAGGTCGTTCTGGGGATCCCCTCCCTACACAGAAAGTTTGGGGAGTGTAGGATGTGTGGGAGCGTAGATATTTAGTATTTTACCTCCAGCAGCATCATTCTATAGGAAATGTGGGCGCACGGTCTCCTACTGCGCATGCGGGGCAGCGCAAATCCACAGGCAGCGTAATCAGACACAACAGCTGCGTGATCAGAAAACCTGCAGAGACAAAGACACAGAGACTGCCATCTTTAAATAAAACAAGTTAGCTGCCTGTTGCATGAATCCTTTTCCTATAACCCTGATTGACCAGATTTCATATGTAGATCATGAGTCCAACCTGAGGCCATGGGCAAAAATGAATGTGGGGATCTTTACATCTCCATACTGTGCCCTCTACAGTCCCTGACTTGTGAGGCCCCTAAGGAGCTGGGTCAAAAGTTTACCCTATGGAACCCCCGGGCCTTGATGTGTGACTCGATGTTACTGAATAATGTATAAACATGCCAATTGGGCAACTGCCAAAGCCTCCATATTCTTGTGATGACAGATTTCCTTTGAGCTATAGGATGAGCATGACAGTAAAGGAACCAACAAATTAAAGGACAACTGAAGTGAGAGGAATATGGAGGCTGCCATAGTTATTTCCCGTTAAACAATGCCAGTTGCCTGGTACTCCTGCTTGTCTCTTTGGCTGCAGTAGTGTCTGAATCACACCAGAAACAAGCATGCAGCTAATCTTGTCAGATCTGACAATAAACACCTGACCTGCTGTATGCTTGTTCAGGGCCTATGACTAAAAGTATTAGAGACAGAGGATCAGCAGGACAGCCAGGCATCTGGTATTGCTTAAAAGGAAATAAATATGGCAGCCTCCATATCCCTCTCACTTCAGTTGCCCTTTAAGAAGCTAGCAATTAAAAAAAATTAAAGAAATACAGTAGTAGCCCCATATTATTATGACAGCAGGTTTACATGAATTGTACTAGATATGTACAAGTCGGCTTCCCAGAAAAAGTTGTGACGTTCGCAAAGTGTTTGCAGAATGAGATGATTTGCAAATCATTTACAGTCTATATTTAGTTGAAAATTGTACAAGAATGTCCAAACTGAGAAATGTTACTATTTTATTCAAACGCACGTTCATATTGAGTTTGATGCCAGCAACGTAAGTTGGGACATGGGCAAGAAAAGACTGAAAGTGTAGGTAATGATAATAAATTAAATAAAAGGAGTAGAACATCCCACAGTGAATTTGATTAAATAGCAACAGGTCTCATACTTTATGGAGTTTATGGAGGGTATTGAAAAAATAGTGCAAATGGGGAGGGGTACACCACTCTGTAAAACTAGCAAATAGTTCAACAATTTAAGAATAATATCCTGCGAGTGAAATTACAAATAATTTGGGAATGTTATCATGTGCAGTACATAGTATAATTCAGAGAATCCAGACAAATATCTTTGTGCAAGGGACAAGGCCAAAAGCCAGTATTGGATGGCCATATTGTTCACCGCCTTAATCAGCACTGCACTAAATATAGAGAAAGATTTTGTAGTGGATATCACTGCAAGGGCTCAGAAACAGATCTAGAAACCTGTGAAGACAGTTCCTGCTGCATCCATAAATGTAAGACAAAAACTGTACAATGCAAAAACAAAAAATAAACCCCCACATATGAACATGATCCAGAAACACTGCTGCCTTCTCTCAACTCATTTAAGATGGACTGAAGCAAAGTGGAGAGTCATCCTGTTGGCTGGGGATGATGAATGAGATGCAAATACTTCACAGCTTATACACATTTTTTTTTCTTTTTTTTTTTTTTTTTTTTTTTTTTTCTTTTTCAAACTCAGCCGTTATGTGACCCAGATATGACCATGTGACAGCTGTGAAGCCATCATACGTGGGTCTCAGGTCTGCATCATAGTTTGATTTTCTTTCCTCTCCTCCCCCCCTCCCTCACTCCATCATCACTACAATATATCAAATATTCCACCAGTGGCTCAGGTCAAACTAATTATAGTAAGAGAGAGAAAAAAGAAAGTAAGAAAAACAAAAACAAAAAAAAACACAAGCACCAGCAAAAAACAAACTCCACCTACCCATCTTAACTTTAAGTGGTTAATATCCCTTTCCGACCACCCACTTATTTTATGGACATGCCCTCCATGCATGAGCCATCAGGGCCGGACCAAGCCAATGGAGGGGACAGGCCTCATGCACAAACAGGTCACATATCTAAGCTGAGAAGCAAAGCAATTACTCTTATTTCACCTTTCATACACATTCATATAAGTGCCTTCTATACTTCAACATATATCCATGCATCTGCACATTCATCCATCCATTTATCCTTACAATTTCAGTTGGTAATATAGTGGTTATTTGGTTCTTTTCTCCTCATCCCCTCCACTTCAAATACTCAACTACTTATTATATGTTACTTATTTTTTCCCATGCAATTTTCCATTCCTCCATTTGTTTGTTGGTGCCAGCATCTTCTACACTGCCCTCGCCACCTTGCAAAAAATCTGACATCATCCATATCCACTCTTCCATACTGGGAGCTTCGGGGTTCTTCCAGGATTTTGCTATAAGTTTCCTGGCCACAATTGCTGCAGGAATTACTAGTTTATTTGCATGTCTAAAGCGGTCAGGTTCCATGCAACTCAACAGAGCGGTACTGGGATGAAAAGGGGAAGGAAGTTTAATGAAGTCTCCTATCTCTCTCCAAAAGCTTATACACATTTTTATACAAATATATGCAGCTTGAAAATAGACCAATCAATTTAAATTGATTGCTCCGGTTTTAAACTGCATATATTTGCATAAATTTGCATCAACTCGGAAATATTTGCATCTCGTTCATTGCCCCTATGGTTGGCTCATGAAACACAATGTGAAAGGGTTTTTTTTAATCAAAGTGACAGTGAGCCAAAAAAATTAAGTGTTTTTTTTTATTTACTATTAAGTTTTAACCCCTACCAGACCAATTAACCAGGGATGTTCAAATCCAAATTCGGGTGAATCCGGATAGTTGCTATCCGGATATCACCCAGTTACCTGTGCGGGCTGGGCGGGGAGGTCAAGCTTACCTGTCTGACATCATCTTCGGTCCGTCCCTCTGCGCCTCCCACGATGCGGTCCACGCGGCGGTCACGTGAGTACAAACACTTCCTCCTTCCGGGTTGAAGGAGGAAGTGTTTGTAGTCACGTGACCCGCGTGGAATGCATCGTGGGATGCGCCAAGGGACGGGCCGATGAAGACGTCAGACAGGTAAGCTTGACCCCCCTTCCCCCGCACAGGTAACTGGGAGATATCCGGATTCACCCGAATTCGGATTTGAGCATCCCTGCAATGAACCTAAAATTGGACTTAAGATTCATTGACACCTTTAATGGCTGCCGCCCATAGCGATCGGATGTTGTTGCCTAGCAATGCATCTATACAGCACTGGGGTCCACAAACTGTGTGCCCTAGGGATCGCAGGCTGGTGATCATGGTACGCTACATGCCCAACTAGTGATGAAATATTGCATGTATGGTATTCTTTTAACCGGGACGAGCTAAAAGTGGACCTAAACCCAGGACTTCCTCTCTCCCCTAAAAGATAAGCAACAGCATACCATGACGCAATAGGCGCAGGCAGCTGCTGAGATCCCGCCGTGTTCCTCCTCCCGCTGGCGCTACCGGAATTTCGGATTCCAATCACTGCTGGCCACAGTATTGAGGCGACCAGTTTCGACTTTCCATCTGCAGGAAGCGGTGATGAAACACTTGTTGTGTGATATGCGAGGTTTTTATGACTTACATTGTGAGTTTTTATTTGTACATTTTGCGTATGAAGCTACATTAAAACAGTTAATGCACTAGAGAGCGCTCTTTCTCCCCCCCCCACCCCCCTTCTTTTGCTTACCAGCCATTACTGTGATCCCAGAGTAATCCAGGAGCAGCACTCTAAAGTACTAACTATAGACCCTGTGGAGGTTCAGTTGGAGCGCAGTGGAAATTTTGATTTGTGGTGTATTCAACAGCATACCATCCTTTACAGAAAAAACATTGCCTTGTTACAGCTTATAGAGCTCCTCAGACATGCTGCAGTGTAGTTACTTCCTGCTTTCATAGAAGCACATACAGGGTTAACCTCCTGTGTTTACCTATAGCCTGCCTGAACGGCACATAACGGCACAATCAGACAGAGCTGACGGATCAAATTACAGTGGCTCATTACTAGCAGATGAGGGGGGATTAGACATGCAGTTTACCTTCTCTCCTATGCAAGAGTTTAGGTTCTCTTTACGTTTTTTCCTAGGAGATACGTTTTCATCTTCCGTTTAAAATAACTTTTCAATTTAAAAAAGTACAAAAAGTAAGTGAAAAAGTTCTGTTTTCTTCCTTGTTGGTGGCTTAAAAGGCATTTTATTAATTAGGTGTGAAATATAGGAGAGAAAGTGACTTGAATAATGGCCAGTATGAGGAAAGAATGGGTTAATATTTTACTTTCAGAACTATTGTCATCGGTCTCCTCAGTCCCCGATTAGTTACAAAATGTGTTTAGTAAAAGTGTTGCAACAGACAGCAGAGTGGTAAACACGCCCTGTCCCAACTTTCCTTAAAGAGGAACTCCAGCCTAAACAAACATACTGTCATTAAGTTACATTAGTTATGTTAATTAAAATAGATAGGTAATATAATCTCTTACCCACCCTGTTTTAAAAGAACAGGCAAATGTTTGATTTCATGATGGCAGCCATCTTTTTGGTTGAAAGGAGGTGACTGACAGGGAGCATGAGACACAGTTCCAACTGTCCTGTGTCCTGAGCACCTCCCCCAGTTGCTAGGCAATGTGAATAACAACATAGGAAATCCCATCATGCTCTGCACAGCATCAGGGAAAAAAAGCCCGGGGTTTTTTCTTTGATGGGTGGAGCTTAGTTAAAAATGCAGCTAAAAATGATGCTTTGGTAAGAAAAACAAAATTCTGATGCTGTGAAACCGTTAAAGAAACACCAAGCCTTTTCAGTTCTGCTGAGTAGATTTTTAGTCCGGAGGTTCACTTTAAACATGTTGCTAGCATCAAATCCAACATGTGCGTCTATTTTCCGAAGACCACAAATCCCAGTTTCAACATTTGCTTCGTTGTTTTTGTATCCTTTTCAGTGAAATAATCGGGTTTGCACGATTTGCCAATCATCACATTCTGTTTTTATTTCCATTTTACACAGCGGCCCAGCTTTTGTTTTGGGAAACTGGGCTGTACGTAGCACTGTTGGAAAATAAAAGAACAGAACTCTTTTTAATCGACTTTCTCCCCTCCAACAGGGCTCTAGATGTGAATCAATCCCATGATGCAACATGTGTCCCCAGCACCAGCTCTGTCAATGATGACCACCCAGAGCGTGCCCCCACCCCCTTACCAAGAGAGTCCACAGGTGAGTGCCGACACTGCTTGGCCACAGTAAGCGTCCCTTTCCCATGCTGGACCTCAAAGCAGAAGTTCTGTTATTACCCATAATGTAGAGAGCTCGGTCACACATAACGCACATAAAGCAACAGTACAGGCCTTCAGATCTCTCAACAAACACAGCAGCTACGACAGACCCAACTTTCTTTCTCGGTCTTACAATCACATGATGACATTATTTTTTTTTTACTTTCATTTTTATTAGGTATTTAAACGTGACATAGTACAGAATCAGTAAATACTTTTTTCACAATACAATTTCACAAGTAATATAAAACTGGGCTGATTCAGTGACGTCAATAACAAATAGAAGACATCAGAAGATTGGCTTACACACGTAGAAATGGATTTGTAGCATAACTTTGTATATGATATGCTGCCATGAGTGTCATTCGGTTAACTTGAGGATGTCTGGCCTAATGAAAAGCGAGCTATCCAAGGCGACCATAATTGGTCAAAAACATGCATGGTGGATTTCAAAGTATGGCTAATTTGCCCCATGTGAACGATGCACCAAATTTTGTGGAGAAGCCAAGAGTATGGGTTGAAGGACCTTTCCTGTGTTTTGCTATCAAGCATCTATTAGCACATTAAAGAGATCAGCTGGTTGTGGTATTTATGCAGGACTGTGATATCTTTGCTAAATAGGACCATGCCCATATTCCCAGACACCAGGAACCCTAAGGTGATGGAAAGATGTGAAAACAGCCATCACAGGATTTTGCTATAGGTGGGCAGGTCCACCAACAGTGTACCATGTTGGTGTCAACTGAGGTGCAGTGAAAACATTGTGGAGTAGGACTGGCCTTGATTTTAGCAAGCTTTAGAGGAGTAAAATACCATTTATATAGGGTTTTATAGGCTTTCTCTTTTATAATGATGTTTGTTGAGACCTTGGACATATTGTCGAAAATCTTGGACCATTCTTCAGCAGATTCTAATTCCAGTGATTCAGACCATTTTTTGATAGGAGGGGTAATAAGCAGCAGGGTATCTTACCACAATAAAGAGTACAAGCGGGATATTAGACCTGGACCCTCAGCTCCATGTGAGAATTCAAGATGTACTGGAGACACATGGTGACATTCTGATGAGCAAGCCAGGCCACTTCTCATTCCTACATGTATGCATCGAGCTAGATACAAGAGGCTGAGATCAGATCCTTCCTTTCATATAGAGCACATGGCCTTTCTTTATACAAACATCATTCTGATCATTATTAACGATGTCCGTAGCGTTCCCTCACATCTGCCATTCTAAACCTTTACAAGATGAGGTCAAACTTTACATCCGCCAAAACGGGTTTTTTTCTGCAAGAACAAAACATTCTTGTCTCTCAGAAGTATTTCCTAATAAGCTGTTTAAAACAAATATTTATAGTTGTTCAAACTTATGAAAATGACCTACAGGAATTGATATCAGGAAGATGTTTCACTGTTTGGGCAAAATAAGGTACAGTTTGGCCTCCTTTTTTAAAAAACACACATTACCCCCCTCTCAACAGTCAGCTAATCTTCTCCACCCTGCTGACATCTCACACCACCCTACCACCATTGAGCACCTAAATCCAACCTTACCCTACCCTATTGACTTCTCACACTATCCTACCACCACTCAGCAACTAAATCTAACTTTACCCTACCTCACCCTATTGACGCCTTACACCTAACTACCACCACTCAACACCTAACTCTAACCTTGCCCATCCTGCTGACATCACACACCTCCCTACCACCATTCCGCACCTAAATCTAACCTTCCCCATCCTGCTGACATCACACACCTCCCTACCACCATTCCGCACCTAAATCTAACCTTTCCCATCCTGCTGACATCTCACACCACCCTACCACCATTGAGCACCTCAATCCAACCTTACCCTACCCTATTGACTTCTCACACTATCCTACCACCATCCAGCACCTAAAGCTAATAACCTTATCGTACCCTACTTCTCACACCACCTTACCACCATCCAGCACCTAAAGCTAATAACCTTATCGTACCCTACTTACTTCTCACACCACCCTACCACCATCCAGCACCTAAAGCTAATAACCTTATCGTACCCTACTTACTTCTCACACCACCCTACCACCATCCAGCACCTAAAGCTAATAACCTTATCATACACTACTTACTTCTCACACCACCCTACCACCATCCAGCACCTCAATCCAGCCTTACCCTACCCCATTGACTTCTCACACCACCCTACCACCATCCAGCACCTAAAGCTAATAACCTTATCGTACCCTACTTACTTCTCACACTCACACCTCCCTTCTACCATTCAGCACCTAAATCTAACCCTATACTACCTCACCCTATTGACGTCTCACACCACCATACCACCACTCAACACCTAACTCTAACCTTACCCATCCGGCTGACATCACACTGCTCCCTACCACCATTCCGCAACTAAATCTAACCTTATCCTCCTGACATCTCACACCTCCCTACCATCACTCAACATGTAACTCTAACCTTCCCCATCCTGCTGGAATCTCACTCCTCCTTATCACCATTAAGCACATAAATCTAACTTTACCCTACCCTACTGACGTCTCACGCCACCATACCACCATTCAGCATCTACATCTAACCTTACCATACCTTTCTGAAACATAACACAACCTCACCCACACTCAACACCTAACTCAAACCTTCCTCTAGCCTACTGACATCTCACGCTACCCTACTTCCATTGCTCACTACCCTACTTCCAACTAACATCTAATTATGCTTTCCTCTACCCTCTTGGCACTTAATAACACACTGTCTTCAACCACCATCCCGTTGTTATGTTCTCCTACCCTACTGACTTCTCCTGCATAATACATGAAAAAAAAGGGTGCAGAGGATTGCTGCTAGTAGAATATCGCTACAATTAGTAATATTCTACTGCTGGACTCCAATATTAAGGTATTGGTAATGTTTACCAATATTTTACTATGGTTAAACCTAACCCTACCCTCACACAGAAACCTCCCCCCTCCGATGCCTAACCCCCCCCCGGTGGTGCCTAACCCTTAACGAGCTACTGTAACTCATCTAAACAGTGCCTGATCTCACCTTTCAGTCGGTGAGTGGCAGCTCAGTAAATTTACATATTAAGGTAATTACATTGGCTAAACTAAAAAAATGATGAACTGTCTTATTGATGTTATTTAAATACACGGTTAGACCTAGAGGTATTTTTATGCCCTCATCCTGGCCCTTATTTAATTCACTTTTTCAAGTTTTCTTTTAGGAGATAATTTTTCATTTTCTGTTTAAAAGAACTTTTCAGCACTCTGCCATTGAAAAAGTTCTAAAAAGAAGATGAAAAGTACTATCAAAATTATTCTGAGTGTTTTCTTGCTTGCTGGTGGCTTACAGGGCATCTTACTGATAAGGTGTGAAAAATGTCACCTGGGAGAAAACTTAGTAGAAGAAGCAAATTGAATAAAGGCCTCAGAGCCGTGCGAAGGAACGGGATTGTCGTTTTCCAGCTGAGCCAGGACAGCCTGATTGATAAACGTTATCCCGTCCTGGGGAAACTCACCATCACTCCAAGCCCGTTGTACTCCGTCCCCGCTGCTAGTCAACTTCCACTATGAGATCCCCTGCCAGAGTAGCGCAGGTATGACGGGACTCTGGGATCAGCTGGACCCTTGTGGAGCGACAATGTCGGGGTGAACGGAGGCTGACAGCGCCTGTGTTGGTGAGATCTCCCCATGTTGCAACGTGGTACATTATCATATATGATGCATAAACAGGATGAGACTGTCATCAATATCAATATCCAAGTAAATTGAGCTCGGATTCTTGCCGTTTTATCTTTTGGAAAGAGGGCCCTCCAACACCATAGATGCGCTATTAGGCACGGTGCAGTGGGAAGTGAATGCGCGGGCGAGTGGTGGATGTATGATTGATGCTACGCCATACATGTATTGCAATTGAAGCAGATATATACAATTTTTCTACAGCTGGTGCATAAAGCAATCTGCCATGCTCTTGTTTTTAACTTTATGTATTGTTTGTAACGACCAGTGACTTAGTATTGTTCCTGAGGAGAACTTGTCAGTTTTGTATTTAATAAAGTTTTGTATTCCTTGATGACACGTGGAGCCCAAGCTTGCCTTTGTTTTGTATATGCTGAAATTAAGGGCTGTGTCACGCTTCAATTGAGGAGCAATAGGTACAATTGTTAAACTGATGAAGGCATGCACGTACTCAAGCATCCACTTTTATGACGAAACTCACCATGATGTATGGCAGAGCTGCTGTCTGTCATCGCTTCTGTTTCTGCAGATCAGACCTTCTGCCTGTATACATTATTTCAGAATTCCTCCTCGTTTACAATACAATTTCCATGCTACCGCAACTGCAAATGAAAAAAAGAGCTTAAATTAGTTCTTTAAAGTTACCTTTACTTTCTCCTGGAGCCATGGGTCACATGATAGTGGTGTCAGGAAGCTGCACCTCACTCAGATCTCCCCATTGTGCAATAGATTTCCTATTGATATACAAACAGCAGAAGCTTGTTTGCTCAGTAAACAGTTTATAGGGATCCTATCTCTATGTTTTCCTTCTGCGAAGCAGGAAAAAAGTGCGCAGGAGCCCTTAAGGAAAAAAACGCTCCGCCATAGGCACCTATGATAAAATCCGCCCAATTTTACCATTTTTGCCACAATTTGTGGCTATGAAGGGGAATTTGGGCACCCGGTATGGAATGCCGCAATGTAGGTGTCTGAAAGCCTGTGTGGGAAAAAATGTCCCCTCTTGCCGCTAATCGGGCACCTCCTGGTGCCCAAATTTACATTCATAGCTGCAGGGCCTGCTATGCATTGAATATAACGGGGGGCTTAGACAAGAGTATCCAGCAGTCCAGATGGCCAACACAACAAGCGCATCGGGGGGGGGGGGGGGGGCTGTACACCTGTTAGATTCTTTGCAGAGATGCTCCCAAATGGCCAGCTCAGCCGAGAACCATACAGCAGGTGTACTAAAGTTTTAGGTACTGATTTTCCTATTCACAGTTGTCTTTTTTGGGATAATCAGCATTAGGGATACCTTCAAGTTCCTTTCACTTCCAGGGTTCACAGTTCAGTAGGTCAACACCTATTCAGTAAGGAGAACTTGGGCAAGACTCCCTAATGCTGCCTACTGAGCGTGGCCTAGTGGCTGCAGCTCTGGCACATTGAGTCAGCCAGGAGAAAAGCGCGATATAAATGTTCTGTGTCATGTTTTGTCTCTAAAGACGCACAGGCAATCCACCTGTATTGTAAGATCTTCAGAAGAGATCCGAAGTGAGAGGGATATAGAAGCTGACATGTCAACCACTTCACCCCAAAGGGGTTTTTACCCTAACGGACAAGAGCGATTTTCACCTTTCAGTGCTCATCCCTTTCATTTGCCAATAGCTTAATCACTACTAATCACAATGAAATGATCTATATCTTGTTTTTTTCACCACCAATTGGGCTTTTTGGGGTTGATATTTGTTTTCAGTAATTACTTTATTTTCTATGCATTTTAAAGGGAAAAAAATGAAAAAATACACTATTTCTCCAATTTCATCCCCTATAGTTTTAATATAAACACTGCTACTGTGCATAAAACCCACACATTTTATCTGCCCATTTGTCCCGGTTATTACAAGATTTTAATTATGTCCCTAGTACAAAGTATGGTGAAAATATAGTATTTGGAAATAAAGGTGTATTTTTTCTTTGGTGGTTTTTTTTTTTTTCACTATTTTCACATGTATCCGCGGCAGTAGCACTGGCTGACTTATAAAAACGACCTGGAGCCATTAAGAGGCTCTAGCAGGACGTTTTTTTATAAGTCAGCTTGTCATTAAGTGGTTAATTTTCTTTTAAATAATGTACATTTCCTGTCCTGCTGATCCTCTGCCTCTAATACTTTAAGTCATAGACCCTGAAAAGGCATGAAGATCGGATGTCTATGACAAATCTGACAAGATTAGCTGCATGCTTGTTTCAGGTGTGTGATTTAAAAAGATCAGCAGGACTGCCAGGCAACTGGTATTGTTTAATAGGATAGGTCTCACCTCAGGTTCCTTTTAAACAAGCCTGTCGATTGATCACTGCCAATCAAGGTCAAAGGTCAAGACTTACTGAGTGTGAAGTCATAGGATGAGCCTGGCAGCCAGTGAACATCTAAAAATAACGGTTGTTTTTCCGCGCTCCCTTAGAGCTATCTTTGCAGGCTCACATGTGCCGTGATCACTGATTACTTACAAGTTTGTTTCATTTTTTATTTTTTTTATAAGCTTATGTGCTTAATTAGATTCCTTAAAAATAAGCATTCATTTTTTGTATTAGTTAATTTTTATTTGCTTGCAGTGCCACCTACTGCTGGGAATGGCAAGTCTTGTAAGTAGAAAGTAGGATAGTTTCTGTGCTGAATCACTGATGTTACCAGGATAATGGAAAGTAGGCTTAAAACATTGATGAGCAAAATATTCTTCCAATAGTCCTGGGAGGGAATTAAATTCAGCTAATCAAATCCTAAAGCTGCTGGTTCATTAATCAGCTACCAGCTTATTGAGCAGCAGCTGTTGGCTTTGATAGGCTTAGATTCTTTGTCAAGGAAAATTCCTATTTTGGAAAGAATTTTAGCTCATCAGTACTAAACACTGATGTTCGGTCATGTGATCAGACAGGCCAGAATTTTATTGGCTGCACAAATAGGGAGATTTCCGATACACAAGCTCCTCTTCTGTAAGTGTTGCTCAGAGCTATTTCACACTAAAAATCGTGATTGGCATTGCAAATGCAGTGCGAAAGAGATTTTCACTATTCACACCGCACATTGCAATGCGGTTATCAGACATTCAGGCATTTTTACTGCGCAACTGCAATTTCTGATAGTAAAACCGAAAGCAGGAAAAAAAATGTACATGGTAGTTTGCAAGAAAATTGCAAAGTGCTGTATTTGCTATGCGACTTTCTTGCACTATTGACTATATCTATTGATTTAACCCAAACTTTTTAAACGCAATTCACAATCAGTAGCTGAAACCTCCTTTCCCACAAGAAATCTTTACCTTTTCTCAAATAGATCATCAGGGGTTCTGTATGGCTGGTATTGTGGCGAAATACCTCCCACAGTGTGATGTCATGACCATGGTCCTGACAGTTTCCTGTCTGTTAGTGTTACAAAACAAACCACGTACCTGGTGCTCCGGAGACTGAAGTGTAGAGAGCAGCTACTTATGCAACTCACCACCCAAGAACCCTGAAGTGAGAACAGGGCCGCTGAGAAGCAAGGGGTAGAAGTGCTAACAAGCCAATCGGCGTGACGACTGAGCACGTGACCAGTATGGCATTGCAGCACCTCCGCTGGCTGAGTTCGGTAGTGCAATAACTCAGCAACTATTGGAAGAGGAGATTTCCAGTTGGCAGAGTTCACGTAATCCAGTAAGCGGTTCCTAGGTTTGGAGAGAAGGTAGTCATACAAGCAAAGTTCATCAGCAGAGCGGGTAGTCGTCCATAGCAGTAGTCGGCAGCAAATCGGGAAGTCGTCCAGGCAGGAGTCAGCAACAAAGCGGGTAGTCGGAACAGGCCAAGGTCAGCAACGAGTAGAGCAAGCATACGAGCAAGTATCAAGGCAGACAAAAGTCTTGTCACAGGAGAACACACATATGCTGCAATACTACAGCACTGAGCAATGTTCTCTGCAGACTTATATAGGTAATGCCGTACGTGCGCGGCAGGCAGCGCGCAACGCCACATGTGCATAACACGTAACGCCGTTCGTGCAACACCAAATGTGCGCACGCGCAATAGAACAAACATGTACGCGCGCACAGCCATCCACAACGTGCAACCCCTACGCTTTCTGGAGCCAAGGTCTACGCCATCACACACAGTGTGCACGGACACACATCGCCAAGCCCCCTCGTTTGAGATGACAGCGACATGCCCTAGGACGCCCCCGGACATTGGTAAGTGCCAGCCGCCGTGTCTGCACAGGTAACTGACCGTGACAATTAGCCTCATTGCATTGTGGGAAATAACGGCTTTTTTCCAGCTGCCGAGCAAGCAGTATTCTCCCTCTGTGCATAGAACTCTCAGTAACGAACATTCCGCACAGATCACCTGGCAGAACTAAAGATGTCGCCACCAGTAATAAATTTCAGAATGTAAATCAGGGAGAGGAAAGATTTTACAAAGGCCAAACACTGACTAAATAATTTATGAGGGCCTGTTCACACTAGGGGCGCTTTTGCCCTTTTTTCAAGCGCAGGTGATTTTCAAAATCGCCCTAAAAGCGATTGTGCAATGATTCCTTACGTGAGAGTTCACATCTGAGCGGTTCGATTCCGATCCGCTCAGCAAAGCAGTGCCTGTACCTTTTTTGAGGTGATTCCGTCTCAATGGAAGGTATAGGAAAAATGCAAAATGCTCACAAATTCGCTTTGTGCAGAGACTGCGTTCGCGTTTTTAAGACTAAATACATTGGCCTCAATTCACTAAGATCATGCTGGAGATAATAAGGCAAGATAAAGCTTGCCACCACACAGTGAGAGAGTTATCTTATCTCTTCATTCCTTAAAGAGGAACTCCAGTGAACATTTTAGTGTTGGCAGGTGTATGTAGCTGCTGCATGGTTTTTGCAAGTTGGAGACAGCTGTTATGCTGGGAATACACGGTTCGTTTTTGCCTTCGTTTAAACCTTCGTTTCGATTGTGCCTTTTGTCCTTTTCGATCCCGAAATAATCGATCATACGGTTAATATCACCACCCACGGTTTCGTTTTTTTTTTCGATTCTGATGGTTTCGTTTTTCCAATGATCGAAGGCTGCAAAGAAACGAAACGAAAATCCCTTTTTACAGGGACGGACTAGCATAAACGAATATATAATCGATCTGAACAGCCATCAAGCCTACCAATGGCTCGATTAGATGGATAAAGAGAGATAATATCAAACATGTTCGATCACTAGTCGTTCGTTTTTGGGGTCTATTAATCGAAACTATAATGAGATTATGACTATTTTCACATACGTTTTCAACACTCGATTCGTTTACCGAACGAATCGAAGGTTTAAACGAAGGCAAAAACGAACCGTGTATTCCCAGCATTAGGCCCAGTGCACACTGGGTGGATCCGGCTGAAAATTCCGCATGGCTAATGTATCTCTATGGGCTGGTGCACACCGGCGGTTTGAGGTTTTTAGCAAGCCGCAAATGTGCCTCTTGCTGCACGTTTGCGATTTCCTAAAAACCTCAAACCGCCGGTGTGCACCAGCCCATAGAGATACATTAGCCACGCGGATGCTGATGCGGATGCAGCCGGTGAACACCCGGCGGATCGCATCAAGATCCGCCCGGTGTGCACTTGGCTAAACTCTGTCATCCGCACCCCAAAACCGCTAGCGTTTTGTGGATCTGCTAGCGGTTTTGGTGTGCACTAGGCCTAACAGCTATTTTCCACAATGCAACAAGGTTCACAGACAGGAAACTGCCCAAAAAAAAGTACGAACTTTTCTTGTGGGAGGGGTTTCACCACAATATCAGCCATACAGCGCCCCCTGATGGTCTGTTTGTGAAAAGGAATAGAATTCTCATGTAAAAGGGGTTATCAGCTACGGATTGGGATAAAGTTCCATTTTTGGTCGGAGTTTCTCTTTAAGTTACCTCCTCTGTCATTAAGTTACCTCCTCTGTAGTTACGTTACCTTCTCTGTAGTTTAGTTACCTCCTCTGTAGTTATTTTCACACGCAGTTAATTAACAGCCTGTCTTTAACTTTAGAATTCTGTAGTTATTTTAAAGATTGAAGGGTTAACTTAAAGACAGAAGAGTTAACTTTAGGTTTGCCTGAGGTAAAATGTTTCCTGAATACTACACGCCTCATCACCATGGTGATAGCTCTAGAAACATTATTAAAGACAGGAGATAAGCTTAGTGAATTGAGGCCATTGTATTTATTATTTTCCGGGTCAAAGGGTTCACTTCTTGAAGTGAATTAAAAAACCACTCTGGAAAAGCGCTTTTAACAAAAATGCACCGCCCACCCAAGTGCCGGGAATTGCAAAAAAAAATCAATGCAAATGCTAACACGATCGGGACGCAATGTGAACAAGGCCTAAATGAATATTGTAAATATGTTATTTCACTACAATACCCAGAACTGTTCCTGTCTCCTGTGGAGTTGGCTTTGAATGACGTTTTCGCTGATTGCGTTCCATCTCGCGGTGAAGTCATCCCTCCTCAGCCCGTGTTGTCATAGTGAGCGTTTATAATGTGCCGGCCGCGGCGGTCCAGGCGCCGGATTAAGCGCAGCCCTGCTCTGCCTGTGCTTAGAGCTCCCGGAGGGAATAAAGTTACACTCCGTCAAGATCAGCCTCACCATCTGGGGAAGGCCAAAGCCTCCGGATTCCGCACAGATACCTCGGCAGCTGGAAGAGGTTTAGGGCTAAAAGGATTAGCTGGGAGAGAAATACCTCAGATCTGCAGAAAAAGAGGAGTTAGTTAAGTGTGAAGAGTCTAATTAAATTCACATTTTACTGCAAATAAACTCATCACAGCTGCTGAATAGCGGCCCCTGGCCTCTCCTGGGAATCGGCGCCGGTGGCTTCCTGCTTCTGCATGACGCGGTGACGCTGCGGCGCCTCCCCGCAGAGCTCCTGTGTGGTCATGCTTACCCAGAGGAGTGGCGGATTGATAGTCTATCAGTTGTCCAGTATTGGCAAGGAACAAACGTTTTTGTTTGTGCTCAACCTCCTTACTAGAGAAGAACCTGAATGCCGACTGTCCGAAGGGCCGGCGCTTCCATAGAGGCAAACAGGGCATTTGTCCCAGAGCCTGCGGGGGCCATCCAAGGTACCCTTACTCCCCTCCAGCTATGGTGATGAGAGAGGAGATGCTGTGTGTTTACTCTGCATAGGGAAAAGGAGGAGGGGAATAATGGGAACCCGTAAAATGCCTTTTAGGGGACATATGATGGACACCTAATGATGTTGTGTGTGATGGGGGGGAGGGGGGCTGGCAGCCAACACGGGCCCTGGGGGGGATTTGGTTGGAAGGAAGCACCAGGGGTGGCCCCCCACATTTCTTTTTGTCCTAGGGCCCCATAATAACTAGAACCAGCCCTGACTGTTTTAATGTGACGTTAAAGTCGCAATGTCTCTGCGTTAAGAGGTAACGCACTGCATGCAGTGAGTTACCGCAACGCAACCTTTTTTTAACGCGACTTTAACGTCGCACTGTGCACGACCCATAGGATTAGCATTGCAGTGTGGTAAGCTGCGTTATAAGACTTTATAACGTGCAACCATAATGTCCCACAATCAATGCGACCTTAAAGAAAGACATTTCTTTATTACATCTGACGTAAATCCTGTAATAAATGTACAGTGTGTCTACTTCCTGCTTTTATGGAAGCAGACATAGGGTTAACATCCTGTGTTTACAAATTAGCTGATCTGCCAAGGCAGCCAGCTGACACAGCAAAGATATCAAATTGCATTTTTGATCAGTCACAGATGAGGGGGAATTAGACAGGATAAACTCTGAATACACACAGGGTGCATTTCTCTGTTTTCCTTCTGTGCTGTGCAAGAGTTCAGCTCTACTTTAAAGGACAACTTAAAGAGTAACTGTCATCCTGCAGAAGCTAATTTAAACCTCTATTCTCCTGTGTTAAACAGTTTAGAAGGAAGCTCAAAAGCCATTAGTGAAGATAAACATTTCAGTTACCTTTGATGTGTGCTTATCTTAAAGTCTGTTATAGACCCATAAAGACGCAAGCCGCAGCTAAACTGCAAAGCATTCTGGGGCCCTCCCCTCGGCTGCTAATGAGACGGTACAGGAGCTTCTAATCAGTCCAGCGCGAACACAACACTGCAGGAGTCAGCTATTGTTCCTAGCCACATGGCTCATTAATATTCACTGCACACCGTGTTGTTCAAGAATGAGCTTATCTGTGATCAGAAGCAGGCAGGACATGACGACACATTTGGCTTCACAAACATGGAGCCTGCCATGAGCTGTCAGGAGCATCTATCTCTGCATATACTATATACAAAATCTGTGAAATCCAAACGTGGACAGTGAAATGCATATGTAATGTAAGTACAGCCAATCTTTAGCTACTGATATATGTGTTTATTTTCTCTGAGACCCTATACCTAACAGCTCCTCTTTAAGAGAGAGGGATATGGAGGCTGTCATGTTTATTTCCTTTTAAGCAATACCAGTTGCCTGGCTGCCCTGCTGATCCTCTGCCTCTAACTTTTACCTATAGCCCCTGAACAAGCATGCAGCAGATCAGGTGTTTCTGACATTATTGTCAGATCTGACAAGATTAGCTGCATGCTTGTTTCTGGTGTTATTCAGACACCACTGCAGCCAAATAGATCAGCAGGGCTGCCAGGAAACTGGTATTGTTTAAAAGGAAATAAACATGGCAGCCCCCATAGTCTTCTCACTTCAGTTGCCCTTTAAATACCGCCACTTTAACCTACCATTAAACCCCCTACCAAGCCAGTATTCGAAGCTTGGCTAATAATACTGAACTCCAGGGCCGTTACTAACCACCAGTGCCCAAATAAAGCGCCCAGAGCACCATAGCAACGAGCGTACATTGTGGTCTGTGGTGGTCGCCGGGTGTAGCCGATAGGTTGTATGCCCAGGTGACCTGATCAGGCTGGTTGCACAGACAGCCAAAGGCAGTGGTGTAGCTAATGAGCTGTGGGCCCCGATGCAAGTTTTACATTGGGGCCCCCCCAAGCACTCTATACATAACAATTGATACGGCGCACCAAAACCTGCCAATGGCAACTACAGTGTCAGAGGTGCAAGAAGGAGATGGGGAACAGTTTGTTAATGATTACCACTATTCAAAGCATCTATAGAAGTGATTATTATGAGCACAGGATCAATAGAGAGCTAATACTGTAGTTGAGGGAGGGTCCTTCGGGGCCCCTCTGGCCCAAGGGCCCCGATGCGGTCGCAACCTCTGCAACCCCTATTGCTACGCCCCTGGCCAAAGGACAATAAAGTGCAAGAAGAGTTTCCAGTTCTTCCGTTTCATTTTTAACAGTATCAATTTCACCAAAAAGTAGCAAAAACAACGTAAGCGCTGAAAGGCAACTAAAATGAATATTTTTGGCCTGCACCTATAGTGGATAACCTTTGGAACTATAGTGGATAACTATGGAAAATGGGATGAATGCACATCGGTAATCGATTAATTCAGGCTGGTTCCTCAAGTTGTCCCGACTTGGGTCCTGTGTGCATTTTGTAGCAGCAACGTATTTCCTGTTTGACCACTTACGTCTATCCCGGTCATGTGACCCCAACCGCGGACGCCATCGCTGACCAGACCGATGTACCTTCTCCTTCACGAGTAATAAGGCTGTTTACAGGTCTTTGTGAAGTGTTGATAATTAGAACTGATTTTCTCATTATTGAGCCTGGCGTTTCCATTTGCATAGCTATTTGCATAGCGTCGCTGGCTGTGTTTAGTGATAAATATTCATAGTGGTGTTTCTGGGCATCTTTATGGGGAAAAGGTCAGATTGTAACAAATTGTATTCTGTGTCTGCACACAGTGTTTACTCCTACAAGGCCCTCCATGACACGGAGATCACGGACATGTCACCCTCTGTATTCTAATGTCAAGTGGTTTCTGTGGTAAATATAGTATACCTAAATGCTTATAACTTACCCGGGAAAGGATTGAAAGTCCTATTTAACATTTAGCAAAAGAGCAGAAAACAGCATTAGCCGTAGGGCAGAGGTGCTCAGCCTTTTACTTTGGTGGTAATATGTGTCAAAAGGCCATTTATGATGACCTCAGAGGTCAGGTTACCAAGGATGATGTTTGTAATACTCAAAAAGTGATCGTGGAGTCTTGTCTCATGTCCCAGGCAATAGGTTGCATACAGGGGTGTAAAGATGAATCATGCCCCCCCAATGGTCACACACCTTGCCTTAGGGACCCTAATTGCCCAGGGGGTCCAACCTGCAGGGATCATAGAACCAATATGGCCTGTATCAGAGGGAGGTAATATACGTAGTCCAGGGACTACCATTATCTCTGGGCTCCCTTATCTGCAAATAATGAGCCACTGTAATTTGAGCTTTCATCTCGGTCTGATCCGTGTTGCAGACTTGTGTACTAATATGTAAACACAGGAGGTTAACTGTTTCTGTGCTCCCATGAAACCAGGAAGTACCCACTCTGCAGAATCTTAGTAGGAGTTCTGTGGACTGCAACAAATAAATGTTTTTTTTTAAAATGTTATTATGCTGTTGAGAGGAAGTTCTTGGTTTAGGTCCGCTTTACGGAGGATTGCGGCGAGCAGTGGCACCGGCAAGGACCAGAGCAGGATCATCCACCAGGCAACCTAGGCAGGTGCCTGGGGCCTAGTGGCTGTCAAGGAGCCCACCTGCCACCTTCTCTGACTTCTCTCCACTTCAGCTTACCCAAAGGACCACAGTGGGCGTACTACCTTGCCTAGGACCCCATTACATCTGAATCCATCTCTGGCAAGGACAGTGCGGAAACCTCATTGGGATCCAAAGGCGTCCCTCTTTTTAGGTAAGTATTTGTTTCGGAACCTGAGCTTCCGCTTGGGTTCTCTTTAAAACAACATTTTTACGTACAAAAATCCTGTTTAACACAAGAGAGTTGCCTGGAGATTGGCACTAAGCGCCGGTATCATTTTCACTGCATGTCATTTCAGCACTTCATAAATAAATAAGTGTAAAATGAGCGCTGCTATGCAAATTACCATCAAACAGATATTTTTCCAACTTCAAGAAAACGGACATTCTGGATCCAGTTTCCAACATAACGTCGCTGCCCGGCTAACGGTGGCCACACACACCATACAATAAAATCAGATTTTACAGCAATTCGATAAATATGATCGGATCTCCCGAAAAAATTGAAAGCTTTTTTTTTTCATTCGACTGAAAAACTAGATTGGATTTCCCATTTTTATTGATCTGGAATGCTGGAAAAAAAAATTTCAATTTTTCTAAAGAGTGTATGGTGTGTTAGATTGTCAATTTATTAATATACACTCCCTAGCAATTTTCTCAGTTTCCAATCCTTTTTATCATAATTGGGGAAAAATTGAACATAGGTGTGTGGTACATTGGTCAGATTATTTAAATGTTACAACCAGTCTGAAAAATGGATTGCAATTCTTGAATTGAACAAATATTTAAAAAATTGTATGGTGTGTGGCCACTTTAAGGCTCAACACACACCATACAATCTTGGTTGTTCAATCTTACTACTAGAGTTGGGCCGAACCTCTGATTCCATAGACTTCAATGGGGATGCGAACTTTGAAAAAAAAAAAATTATGCAGGCCACAAAAGTGATGGAAAAGATGTTTGAAGGGGTCTAACACCTGGAGGGGGGCATGGCGGAGTGGGATACACGCCAAAAGTCCCCGGGAAAAATCTGGATTTGACGCAAAGCAGCGTTTTAAGGGCAGAAATCACATTGAATGCTAAATGACAGGCCTAAAGTGCTTTAAAACATCTTGCATGTGTATACATCAATCAGGGAGTGTAATTAAGGTACTGCTTCACACTGACACACCAAACTTACCGTGTAACGCACCGCAAACAGCTGTTTGTGTAGTGACGGCCGTGCTGGACTGGTGCGCACCATGGCGAGAACAGGTATGCAGTGGCGGGTTCACTGAACAGAACAGGTATGCAGTGGCGGGTTCACTGAACAGAACAGGTATACAGTGGCGGGTTCACAGAACAGGTATGCAGTGGTGGGTTCACAGAACAGGTATGCAGTGGCGGGTTCACTGAACAGAACAGGTATACAGTGGCGGGTTCACTGAACAGAACAGGTATGCAGTGGCAGGTTCACTGAACAGGTATGCAGTGGTGGGTTCACAGTACAGGTATGCAGTGGTGGGTTCACAGAACAGGTATGCAGCCTGGAACAAGCTAAGCCTAACTAATCTTTCCCTATGAGAGACAGTCTGCAGCAGCTCGCCCTACTCTCACTAACACAGGCACACGAGTGAGCGTAATGGCCACCGCTGCCTGCCTTATATAAGGGGGGTGGGGCTCCAGGGGCTAGTGTAGCCTAATTGGCTACACTGGGCCTGCTGACTGTGATGTAGAGGGTCAAAGTTGACCCTCCATGGTGCATTATGGGGCGAACCGAACTTCCGCAAACGTTCGCCTTCGGGACGCGAACGCGAACCATGGAAGTTCGCATGGAACCATTCGCAGGCGAACCGTTCGGCCCAACTCTACTTACCACTTTCATGTAGTATAAGAGCATATCCAATCAATCATTCAAGGTATTTTCAATCTGTTGGCCCTTATACTACAAAGATTTGGTAAATCTGTACAACCAAGATTGTATGGTGTGTGTTGAGCTTTAAGGGAGATAACAGCGTTTGACTTTTCCCCCTGTGGGAAAGGCTGCGAGTGACGTCGAGTCTAATTTAAGGTGGCCACACACCATACAATTTTTAAATATCTTTCCAATTTAAGAATTGCAATCAATTTTTCTGACTGATTGTAACTTAAAAAAAAAAATCTGATCAATGTACTACACACCTGTGTTAAATTTTTACCCAATTATGAAAAAAATTATTGAAAAATTTGAGAAAATTGCTTGGATGTATATATTAATAAATTGACAATCTACCACACACCATTCAATTTTCATATAGATTGATTAAAAAAAAACAACACACTCTTGATCAACTTTTATCCAATATAAATGGGAAATCTGATCCAATTTCTTGCTCGAATTAAAAAAAGGTTTAGATTTTTCAGGAAATCCAATCGTTTTTATGGAATTGCCGTAAAA
Organism: Hyperolius riggenbachi; assembly: GCF_040937935.1. Taxonomy (NCBI): domain Eukaryota; kingdom Metazoa; phylum Chordata; class Amphibia; order Anura; family Hyperoliidae; genus Hyperolius; species Hyperolius riggenbachi. The sequence continues at coordinate 16,127,988 of NC_090651.1, read as the reverse complement.
TCAGATCATTTTATTGTATCGTGTGTGGACCTGAACTCAGAACTTCCTCTTTGCTCTAAAAAATACACAACAGCATAATAATCTTTAAAGAAAAACATTTATTTGTTAGAGCTGATACAAATAATAATTTGCATTAAACTGCACTGTGTCTACTTCCTTCTTCCATGGAAGTAGACATAGGGTTAACATCCTGTGTCTAGAAATTATCTGCTCTGCCGAGGCATCCAGCTGACACAGCTGAGAGATCAAACTACAGTGGTGATTAGTCACAGATGAGGGGAAATTTAGCAGGCTAAACTCTCTAAATACATACTGGTTGGATTTCTTTGTCTTCCTTCTGTCTTGAGCAAGAGTTCAGGCCCACTTTAAATCATCTTAAATTTTCTTATATTTTGATCCAGCTGATAGGAAATAAAGACTTATCTGACACTGGAGGAATCTATATAGAGATAAACTCTGGGATGCCTCCGCGGCTCTCTCTGAATTGGCCCCCAACAGCTGTATAAATTCGCGTCTCCTGCGTCCTTCCCAGAGTGCCGTGCAATGAGAGCGTCACAGCTGGTGGCGGTTTTGATGTCGGACGCTGACTAGCTCCGCATTTACATTTCCATTGCATTCCACGGACTCTCCTTTCATCTCGGTCGTCTTCGGCCTATTCAATTAGACTGCCAATGAGCGCGAGGCAGGGACGATGTCACGCCGGTCCGAGGGACCCGGGAACTCACACTATGAAGATTGCGCTGAGATAGATTAGAATAATCGCCGGCGTACGACTGAGCGGGGCGCGGAAACCAATCATGGAGGGCGCTGGGTGGTGTGTTTACCGCTCGGATGTAAATAACGGATCCGGAGGAGTTCTTCCTCACTCGTCCCGATGACCTTGTCTTTGGTATATACTGTAAATGAACGTTTTTCCCTGCGTGCCGTATAGACAGCACGCCAGCGATCTTCCTTGCTGGGCGATCGTATAGGCTGCCAGCGTGGTAAAGCCGCCGCTAGTTTCCTCTCATTACCGTAACTCTGAAAATCCTCTCCTCCGCCCGCCGTCTCTGCTGGCTGCGCACTTCTGAGGCCTCCCCAGATAAAGCCTCATTAATGCCGACACTACACAAGGATTACGCTTTCCATGAATCAATAGCGCACATGTCAATATTACCAAATCACTTCGCTGCTTGCAATAAAAAAAAATTCCTCTTTTTTTTCTTCTTTTTGCTATAAATATAAACATTGACCCGCATTTCTGCTTCCTGTGTTTACCCATCGCTGTGGGGGAGGGAGTAGCCGCTGAGGCGGGAATAAGGGCTTTGTGTGGTTATCATCAGATATAAAGCGGTACGGACACAAAGAGATCGCACCGACTTTGATTAAACTGACTGGGAATGTAATACATTATTCAGGATACACAAGTAAACATTCATTTTCCTGGCTTCAGCAACAGAAACACTTCCTATGTGTCATACATGTCAAACTCCGGCCCGCGGGCCAAATCTGGCCCTCAGAGCCATTGAATTTGGCCCTCAAGTGGTTTCCCCACTTTGCATTACGTTTGGCCCACTCTAGACCACCAGGGAAGCCATACTGGAGGAGAAGCCCTAGATCACCAGGGAAGCCATAAGTGGGAGTGAGGGGGAAACCACTAAACACTAGGGACCTGTATAGGGGAGGGTGGGAGCCTCTAGACACAAGGGAACTGTATAGGGGAGGGAAGAGCACTAGGCACCAGGGAACTGTATAGGGGTTAGAGGAGAGGCATTAGACACCAGGGAACTGTATAGGGGAGGGTGGGAGCCTCTAGACACAAGGGAACTGTATAGGGGAGGGAAGAGCACTAGGCACCAGGGAACTGTATAGGGGTTAGAGGAGAAGCATTAGACACCAGGGAACTGTATAGGGGAGTGTGGGAGCCTCTAGACACAAGGGAACTGTATAGGGGAGGGAAGAGCACTAGGCACCAGGGAACTGTATAGGGGTTAGAGGAGAGGCATTAGACACCAGGGAACTGTATAGGGGAGGGTGGGAGCCTCTAGACACAAGGGAACTGTATAGGGGAGGGAAGAGCACTAGGCACCAGGGAACTGTATAGGGGTTAGAGGAGAGGCATTAGAAACCAGGGAACTTTATAAAAGAGAAAGGTGCCCAGTAGACATTGAGGTTGGCCTGCGACTAGGTCCTACTGTACAATTTCGGCCCACTTTACATTTGAGTTTGACACCCCTGCTATATGTATATATTGCTGTATAATGGTATGTAGCTCCACCCCTACCAGTGATGTTTAGCCTAGGCTATTTGGTTATGCAGCCTACTGCCCCAGTGCACCCTGGACACCAGGAGGTGTTGCTGCTCACTTCTGCACCCAGCAACGGTAAAGCTGTAGGCACCTGTGATCGGTTTAAAGAGTACCTGTGACTTAAAGGGAAACTGAAGTAAGAGGTATACGGAGGCTGCCATATTTATTTCCTTTTAATCAATGCCAGTTGTCTGGCAGCCCTGCTGGTCTATTTCTCTGCAGTAGTATCTGAATAACACCAGAAACAAGCATGTAGCTAGTCTTGTCAGACCTGACTTTAAAATCAGAAACACCTGATCTGCTGTATGCTTGTTCAGGGGCCATGGCTGATAGTATTAGAGGCAGAGGATCAGCAGGGCTGCCAGGCAACTGGTATTGCTTAAAAGGAAATAAACATGGCAGCCTCCATATACCTCTCTCTTCAGTTCCTCTTTAACCACTTTACTACTAATTTACCTTTACCGCCAATAACCATTTTCACCTTTCAGCGTTCTTCGCATTTATTTGGCCATAATGTTATCACTGCTTATCACACCTAAATAATATATATCTTATTTTTTCCCCACAAATTAGGCTTTTTGTGGGTGATACTCGTTTTCAGTATTTACTTTATTTTCTATGTGTTTTATAGGGAAGATCCAAGGAAAAAATAAAAAATACACTATTTCTCCAACCCCATCCCTTATAGTTTTAAAAAAAACAATGCTACTATAGATAAAATCCACTCATTTTATTTTCCCATTTGTCCCAGTTATTATCACAACATTTAAATTGTGTCCCTAGTGCAATGTATGGGGCAATATATTATTTGGAAATAAAGGTGTATTTTTCCTGTTTTGTGTTTTATGTACCTTATCAATAATTAAAGCCCTTATTTACTAAAATAACAATAATATACCCTCATGACATACATAGTAAAAAAAAAAAAAAAAAAAAAAAAAAGTGCCTAAGGTAACTATTTATGTACAGGTAGTCCCTGACTTAATTGACCTAACAGAAGATCTTATACCAGCAAAATCAGTGATCTCTCTGATACTGAGTTTGACCGGCCTTTCTCAGGCAGGTTTTTATTGCTTTCTATGTTCCCTTCGGAGAGCCTTTCATTAATGTATTGTCTCTGGGACCTCCACAGAGCGTTGTGGCTTTAGTTTGGAGACTGGCAGTTCCATTGAGAGGAAATGAGGCACAGTATTGAAAACTAGTCACGGATTCCAATGTTTACCCCTTTATTCTCCCAGGTGGGGGCGCGGAGACAGCTATAAAATCCAAAGCTGGTTCTGACTCTTCCCGACATTATCCATAACTAAAATGACATTTTTCTGGAATAGGATTTTATGTCACACGTGAGAAACACTCTGCAGCAGCTAAAAAGCTGTCATGAATCATTTGGCAATACCAAATTAGATAAACGATCCACAGTTTTGTGCGTATGCTATAATTTATGTGCAAAATTAATGCAAAACTTTTCTTGTGAGAATTTAATGAAAGTATATATATTATGATATAAAATGAAGTCAGCAAAGAAAAAGAAGCTAAAAATATGAGATAAAATGGGCTAAAATCGGAAGTAAAAAAAATACATACTTACCACTGTAGAGAGAAACTTCTGGATGCTCCAGAGGCTTTGTGAGGGCCTGGCGAAGGTAGGAATTTATGCGCATGCGCAGGCATACTTGCGTAGGCACAGCACGGATGGGCATGGAGAGGAGTGCATCCATGTAACATATCCGTTAAGCGCTTGTTGGATATGTTCTGGGGGTCAGCATGCGCCAACGGTGGGGGTCAGGAGGACATGAGGAGTCTTTGCAGGATCCTGGCGTCCCTCGACTTAGGTAAATATGTAGGTTTTTTTGTTTTGTTTCGACTTGGGCACTATAAAGAAAAAATTAACAGTCAAAATAAACATACACACGTCATACTTACCTCCCATGTAGTCTACTGACCGATCTCTTTCTCCTCTCTTGTGTCCTGTTTGTCCACTGTCATCAATGGAATCCTCCGTCCTCCATTTTGAAAATGGTGCCATTACCCCATAAAAACTTCCTGGTCAGCACTCTGTTAAACTGTAATATCACCCACTCGAGCCATAGGGAAACATGGACATTACCTTGCTTGTCAGTTGTCTTTTCAGTTATAACTGACAGCAACTGAAATATAATTGCCAGCAACTGATATATTTCAGTTATAACAAAATCTTATTAGAACTTGAAGGGATTATTGTTAGAAGAAAATGGTAAGTTTCTGAGACGAACTGACGACGAGGTAAGTATGTCATATTCATTTGCAGATACAGTACATCATGGGCTTGATTCACAAAGCGCCGCTGTGAAAAGCCTTTAGTGCCCCTTAAGTAGCTCTGCGCGCACTAACGGCCACGCAGAGCTACTTTACGCACAGCCCTGCTCAGTGCGCGCATCGCGGGTGCGCATGTATTAGTGTGTAATAACGTCGCACCCGCTGCCCCTTGATCATCGCATCGGGTGCAACGTTTAAGGGGCAGCGGGTGCGACGTTATCGTCGCACCACGCACTAATACAGGCACACCCACTCTGCGCGCACAGTGAGCTGGACTGAGAGTGATGTGTTGGCGCAAACTACTTAGTGCCGTGGTTTGCGCCCACTAAGTGATAGGGCTCACTAACCGGCTTAGCGCCGGTTAGTGAATCAAGCCCCATGTGTTTATTTTAAATAATTTTACTCGGTACAGGTTCCCTTTAACTCATGGAGAGTCAGAATCACTAGAAATTTGAAAAAAAAAACGTAAGAAAACTAAAAGCCACCTTCTCATATAAAGAGATCAGCACAGTGAAGCCTCATGGCACTTGTTTCTCAATAAACTGCTGGCACGTTATGTATGTTTGGCTGATTGCATAACATTCTATCAGGCCGGTCTGCCGATGTACGGCCAGTGTAAGTCATTTGTGATGTTTCTTCTCCGTACGATTGGTTAGTGGCACGACAGTTATACAGTCAGAGCACCGATAACTAACTCTTCTCTACTTTTCTTCGAGCAGATGACGGCCACCGCCCAGCAGACTGCCAAGGCACAGCCAGTCCACCTCCCAGCATCCTCTGCGGCAGCCAACCCTGTCCCCGGCGCTCCTATTGACCCTCAGGCGCAGCTGGAAGCTGACAAGCGTGCTGTCTACAGGTACTTGAAAGATCTTCTTGCAGACTCTGTAAAATGCTAATGCGCAGCTCCACAGTGATGTGCCAAGGTACAGTGCGAATGACGCCTCGGGCTAGCTTGTCAGCATGATTTTTCTGTTAGCGGCTCTTGTCAATGCCTCGTCTTCTTCTGAACAACACGACTTTAGAATGAGATTAAAGTTAGAACTCAGAGCAGCGAACGTGCCTGATTGTGAAGGCTAATGACGAGGGAAGGGTGGCGTGTGCCATACTCATGGTGGAATCATCACTCCTACCGTGTGTCCCCGAAAATAAGACCGTGACTTATATTAATATTTGCTCCATTTTCAGGAGATGTGTAATATTTCTATGAACACATAAGTTCCTGTGCTGTGTGTCCTCCTGCCTTTCCCACTGTACCGCCTCTTCCTCTGCTGGATGCTGCTCTTATGTGTCCCCCTTGTACCTTTAGTGTTCTCCTGGTGTCCCCCTCTGTAATAGGCCTGAAAGATAAATCGAAATCGTCAAAGTGGCAATTATCGCGATCACGTCATTTCCACATGGGGGGAAGTTTGAAGAAGTGGCTTTAAACTTCCCCAAAGTCCCGGCACGTGTGGCCCGCAGCATTGGACATACCTTCCGCACGAGTCTAACAATTTCCGTCCTCTATCGCCGTCTACCGGCTCTTGTGCTTGGCAAAACTCCGGGTTCCTGTATGTCACATGCCATACAGGAAGTATTCCGTGCATTAGAGACTGCAGGAGGGGAAGTGGATAGACGGGCATTGCTGGACTCGTGCTTGTAGCTATGTCCAGAAAAATGCGCCCCCCCCCCCCGCTGCAGTATACTTTACCTGTCTCTGGGTTCTGTCCGCAATCCGCATACACATGCCCCACCTGGTTGCGGGCATAATGTGGGCACCTTTGTGACATCACACATGCGCTCATGTATACGCCAACAACCATGTGGGGCGCATGTATGCGGATTGGAGATGGAGCCAGTGGCCGACACAGACAAGTATAGTATACTGTACCAGGCATCCGGGGGGGGGGGGCACATTTTACATTGGGGGGGCGGCGAGGCAGCAAAGCTGGCATCACAAGCCCGATTCCCGACAGATTTCATGCTGAAATCAATCGGGAATTGGCCTTTGGTGTATGGGTAGGCAACAGATCACTCTCCTATCAGATTCAATAAGAGAGAGAGAGATCTATCTCTTGATCGATCTGCCCATGCATCGTCTGATGTATGGGCACCTTAAGAATCACTTCCTTCTGATACAATTGGTGGCAGAGAGGACGTGATTGTACAGTAGCATGAGCACAAGTGGTTAAATCTAATGTCTAATCCAGTGATTGCTAACCTTGGCACTCCAGCTGTGACAAACTACAAATCCCATCATGCCTCTGCCTCCCCGAGTTATGCTTAGAGCTGTCAGAGTATTGCAATGCCTCATGGGACTTGTAGTTCCACCACAGCTGGAGTGCCAAGGTTAGCCGTCACTGGTCTAATCTATTGAAAACATCGAAGAGCATAAAATCGCCCTTCGACAAATCCCAAAGTTAAAGAGGAACTTCAGCCTAAACAAACATACTGCCATTAAGTTACATTAGTTATGTTATTTAAAATAGATAGGTAATATAATCTCTTACCCACCCTGTTTTAAAAGAACAGGCAAGTGTTTCAATACATGAGGGCAGCCATCTTGAAAGTTGAAAGGAGGTGACAGGGAGCATGAGACACAGTTCCAACTGTCCTGTGTGCTGATCACCCCTCCCAGTTGCTAGGCAACGAGAACATCAGCAATCCCATCATGTTTTGCACAGCATCAGGGGAAAAATGCCCGGGCAGTTTTCTTTGATGTGGCGGAGCTTAGCTTCTCTACAGCTAAAAATAAGGCTTTGGTAAGAAAAACAAAGTTCTGATGCTGTGAAACTGTTAAGGAAACACCAAGTCTTTTCAGTGCTACTGAGTAGATTTTTAATCTGGAGTTTCACTTTAAGATTGTTGCTCACTTTGGGGATATGTCCTCTAACTTAGGCTAGTTTGCCTCCTCATAGTTGGCCTTAGATTATGATAGGGACATTAGGAATACATTACACGATTTATATTCAACTTGATTCAACTTAAGATTCGATAAATTAAAAGCACTGGCCATTATTCAATTCACTTTTTCTCCAAGGAGATAACTTTTCCTCCTCTGGTTAAAATAATTGTTCAGCACTATGCAGTTGAAAAAGTACCAAAAAGTAGGTGAAAAATGACTGCCAAAATGATTGTGTCTTCCTGCTTGCTGGTGGCTTAAAGGAACTTTATTGATAAGGTGTGGAAATATCTTCTAGGAGAAAAAAGCACATTGAATAAGGGCCACCAAATCTTACACAAATCTACGAAACATAAGGGACCCTACATTTTTAAAGGACACCCGAGGTGAAAAAAAACCAAAACGAATGAAATAAACGATTGTATCTATCTCCCTTCTCCTAAAAATGACTTTTTAGGATATTCCACAGTTTTATTTTATGTCTAAATCTTCTTTTTTAAGTTTTAACTGTTTTATTGTTTTTGCTCAATGATACATTCATTGAACTATGCCAGAGCTATAATTCATGATTTATTGTCCCTTTTGTCTCTTTCCTGCTCTCAGAAGCCATTTTCTGCTAGGAAAGTGTTTTATACTTGGAGTTCCTTATCAGAGAGGGTCACACTGTAGTCAATTCCTGACTGAGTCAGCCACTTACATACCTGATGTTTAACTCTTTCAGGCAGAGAAAGAAAAAAAGGAACACAGCCTAGTTATGTGTGCTAGGCACTGTACATACACATGTCTATCTCATCATGTCACATGTCACCTCGGGTATCCTTTAAAGAAATGCCTTTGGATGGTCATTTAAACTTAGACCAAAACACACAAACATCTTAGAGGCTCATAAACAAAAAGTCAGTTATCTTAAGCTCGGGCCCAGAAGGGCTCCGGTGTGAGAACTTGCGGAAAAGGCTGCATCTGATGTCAGAGGATGGATAGTAAGTTATCTCAGGGAGGGGATTTGGCGTAAGTTTTCTCTCGGGCCACCCGCGAGGTAGAGGTAAATTTTTGATGCCACAAGTAAACACTCAGTACGATTCTCTGTCGCTCTTCCTCGTCTGTGTGGAGCTGTCCGCACATGACATGTGACTCCACAAGATGTCACCCCACCAGGGCTTAATCAAGTAATGAATGCTAATACTATGCAGATTCCTCTCGGCACTCACTGCCGTTACGAGAGGATGGAGAGAGACGGGGAGGATTGCTTTCTATTTTATCCTTTTTTTTTCCCTTCTCCCCTCAGTTTTTTTTTTTTAATTAAAATTTCTTGCCTCTGGGTAGCATGACAGTTCAAAACCACAGTGGGGATTTTTCATTTCATGTCAATAAATTTAACAAGGCCCCATTCAATTCAAATTAACACACGGTCTCTGCGGCTTTCATGCTCCGCGGTATCAGCGCAGATAAAAAGGAAACAATTTTGTGGCCTAATTTGGAATTGAATGTTCACAATAAATGTAAATAAAAAATATCTTTATCTTGAAGTAGTAAAATCAAACTGTCAAGGAGACTCAGCCACTTGGTGTCTTCCCCACCAAAGAGGAACACTCCGGGCCTTCCCCACCAAAGAGGAACACTCCGGGCCTTCCCCACCAAAGAGGAACACTCCGGGCCTTCCCCACCAAAGAGGAACACTCCGGGCCTTCCCCACCAAAGAGGAACACTCCGGGCCTTCCCCACCAAAGAGGAACACTCCGGGCCTTCCCCACCAAAGAGGAACACTCCGGGCCTTCCCCACCAAAGAGGAACACTCCGGGCCTTCCCCACCAAAGAGGAACACTCCGGGCCTTCCCCACCAAAGAGGAACACTCCGGGCCTTCCCCACCAAAGAGGAACACTCCGGGCCTTCCCCACCAAAGAGGAACACTCCGGGCCTTCCTTGGAAGGAAACACTATTTGGGGAATCCGTGATTTACCACTAGTCAGGGCTGGGATCCACTAACCACGTTTTGATGGCGCTTTGCAAGTGGATCCCGATGGAAGAGGTCCAACGAGCATCATTGCGATTGCAAAGCAGTTTAGTAGTGATCCCAGAGCAATAGCATCACTGGCTACAGAAGACAAATTTAAATCACTCTGGGAAATCGCAGCACTTCCACGATCATGCAAATCACAGGTGCTTTGTGCTTTTGCAAAGCTCCCGTAGTGGGACCTGGCCCATAGAGTAAATGGTTAGAGGGTTACTGAGATTCTTGGTTAGAGGAAATGGCTAGAGAGTTATGCAGAGTCTTGGTTAGAGGAAACTTGGTTAGAGGGAATAGTTAGAGGGTTACAGAGAATCTTGGTTAGAGTAAATGGTTAAAGTGAATGGTTAGAAGGTTATTAAGAATCTTGGTTAGAGGGAACAGACCGAGGGTTACTGGGATTCCTGGCTAGAGGGAATGCTAAGAAGGTTACTGGGAATCTTAGTTAGATAGAATTGATAGGGGGTTACTGGGATTCTTGGTTAGAGGGAATAGTTAAAAAGTTACAGAGAATCTTTGTTAGAGGAAATGGTTTGAGGGTTACAGGGATTCTTAGTTAGAGGGAATGGTTAGAAAGTTACAGAGAATCTTGGTTAGAGGCAATGGTTTGAGGGTTACAGAGAATCTTGGTTAGAGTGAATGGTCACAGGAAAACTTGGTTAGAGTGAATGGTTAGAAGGTTACTGGGAATCTTGGTTAGAGGGAATGGATAGAGGGTTACTGGGATTCTTGGTTAGAGGGAATAGTTAGAAGGTTACAGGGAATCTTGGTTAGAGGAAATGTTTGGGGGGTTACAGGGATTCTTAGTTTGAGGGAATGGTTTGAGGGTTACAGGGATTCTTGGTTAGAAGGAATGGCTAGAAGGTTACTGAGAACATTGATGAGAGGGAATGGTTACAGGAAAACTTGGTTAGAGTGAATAGTTAGAAGGTTACTGGGAATCTTGGTTAGAGGAAATGGTTACAGGGTTACAGGAAAACTTGGTTAGAGTGAATGGTTAGAAGGTTACTGGGAATCTTGGTTAGAGGGAACAGAAAGAGGGTTATTGGGATTTTGTTTAGATTGAATGGTTAGAAGGTTACAAAGAATCTTGGTTAGAGGGAGTGGTTAGAATGTTACATATATTCTTGGTTAGAGGGAATAGTTAGAAGGTTACAGAGAACCTTGGTTAGAGGGCATGGTTAGAGGGTTCAGGGAATCTTGGTTAGAGGGAATGGTATGGGGGCTACAGGGAAATGTGATTAAAGTAAATGGTTAGTTATAAGAAATCTTGGTTAGAGGGAATCATTCGAGTTATAAGGAAACTTGGCTAGAGGCAATGGTTTGAGGGTTTAAGAGAATCTTGGTTAGAGGGAATGTTTAGAGGGTTTCAGGGAAAATTGGTTAGATGGCATGGTTAGACTTATAAGGAATCTTGGTTAGAGGGCATGGTTAGACTTATAAGGAATCGTGGTTAGAGGGCATGGTTAGACTTATAAGGAATCTTGGTTAGAGGGCATGGTTAGACTTATAAGGGATCTTGGTTAGAGGGCATGGTTAGACTTATAAGGAATCTTGGTTAGATGGCATGGTTAGACTTATAAGGAATCTTGGTTAGAGGGCATGGTTAAACTTATAAGGAATCTTGGTTAGATGGCATGGTTAGACTTATAAGGAATCTTGGTTAGGTGGCATGGTTAGACTTATAAGGAATTTTGGTTAGATGGCATGGTTGGACTTATAAGGAATCTTGGTTAAAGGGCATGGTTAGACTTATAAGGAATCTTGGTTAGATGGCATGGTTAGACTTATAAGGAATCTTGGTTAGATGGCATGGTTAGACTTATAAGGAATCTTGGTTAGAGGGCATGGTTAGACTTATAAGGAATCTTGGTTAGATGGCATGGTTAGACTTATAAGGAATCTTGGTTAGAGGGCATGGTTAAACTTATAAGGAATCTTGGTTAGATGGCATGGTTAGACTTATAAGGAATCTTGGTTAGGTGGCATGGTTAGACTTATAAGGAATTTTGGTTAGATGGCATGGTTGGACTTATAAGGAATCTTGGTTAGAGGGCATGGTTAGACTTATAAGGAATCTTGGTTAGATGGCATGGTTAGACTTATAAGGAATCTTGGTTAGATGGCATGGTTAGACTTATAAGGAATCTTGGTTAGAGGGCATGGTTAGACTTATAAGGAATCTTGGTTAGAGGGCATAGGCCACTTCTATGTGACGATATATCTTGCCATTCTTTCTGGTCTTCTGCAGGAGCCTCTTCTGCAGGCCTCAGCTTACACAATGCGGGAGGAATATTCATCTTGTCCTCGTTAAATGAGAATGGTCTTGAAGTAGGTTCTTGTTGGCGTTGAAGCCAGCGGCCCAAATGTGCTGATTCAGGAAGAACGACGACTTTTCCGTAGAGATTTCCTCTGAGCCTTTCTCATTGCAGAATGGGCAAGTGCATCCGCTGAGTTCTAATAACTTGGACCCGGGCCCGCTAAGTATTCCAGGCAAATAATATATTGCAAGGTCATCCCAGCCTCCACCACTAGCGTACATAAAATTAATACTAATTACATAGTAATAGTGAATCGCCTTGTAAAACCGAATGAGAGCTTTTATAGGGATTCAGAGAAGAAAATCTAATTAATACCCATATAATTAAGTCACAGATCTGACACAGGAGCCAAATACACATTTATAGAGAGCTTTTATAAAGAGGCGCACAGAAACATTGGAAGTCCAGTTAAAGGGAGACTTAATGGGGAAAAAAAAATTACTTTAGCTTACCTGGGTCTTCTTGCTGCTCCCTGGAGTCCTCCTGTGCCCACAACACCAGTCCAAGTCCCTCTGGGCCAACAGCTGCGCCCCCCGCAAAGCTGGACGGTCGCTGCCACTTGGGGGCTACTGCGCATGTGCAAGCCCGAGTCACTCGTACCCTGATTGCGCTCCTGCTGCCAGGAGCGCTATGCGTATGCGCAGTAGCTATTTCCGCATACTGTGCATGCACAGTACACTCCCAGCATCGGGAGAGCGGTGAGGAGGCACGTAGCCGGCCAGCCTTGTGGATGTCGCCGCTGCAGGCCGGAGGCACTTGGATTGGTGTCGTGGGCACAGGAGGATTCCAGGGAGCTGCAAGAAGCCCCAGGTAAGTTCAACTATTTTTTTTATTACACTTATGATTTCCTTTAAGAACAAGGACCCATATGCAATTCAATTTTTCTCCTGAGTTTTTTGCAAGTTGATATTTTTATATCTGTCAATAAAATGCCTTTTAAAAAGAACCTAAACTGAGAAAGAAATGGATTTTTCCTTTTAAAATAATACCAGTTCCCTGACTCCCCTGCTGATCCTGTGTCTCTTAGGGCTCGTTTTCACTATCGCGAATCCGCATGCGTCCAACGCATGCGGATTCGCACATGTAATGCAAGTGGATGGGCCTGTTTCCACTGTATTGTTGTTGAGGTGCGTTTTTTCCAGCTGTGAAAAAACGCACAAAAGAGCAGCAGAATTCGCCTGCGAGTGGAATGCATGCGAGCCGCATGCAATGTATTTAATAGGGAAATCGCCTGCGATTTGCCCATGCGTTTTTTGCCGCGAATTCGCATAGGTACCAATGTAAATTCACACAGGCAGTGACATGGTTAAAATCGCATGTACCCTCACCTATGCGGAATCACATGCGAAATTGCGGCAAAAACGCATGGGGAAACGCATCCGCATGCGATTTCATCAGCGGTGGAATCCAGGCGATTCCGCACCGCAATAGTGGAAACGAGCCCTAATACTTTCAGCCACAGCCCCTCAACAAGCATGCAGATCAGGTGCTCTGACTAAAGTCAGACTGGATTAGCTGCATGCTTGTTTCAGGTGTGCGATTCAGCCACTACTGCAGCCAAAAAGATCAGCAGGACAGCCGGGCAACTGGTGTTGTTTAAAAGGAAACATACATTTCCCTCTCAGTTAAGGTTCCCTTTAAATCACCAACAAACGACAATACTTAAAATAGTTTTGATAATACTTTTCCACTTACTTTTTTTGACTGCCAAGTGCTGAAAAGTTATTCTAAATAGAAGATGAAAATTATCTCCTAGTAGAAAACGCGGGAGAAAAATAATCTGTCACTACAGGACCTCTTTACTGCATTCTGCTATATGTCACTACAGGGCCTCTTTACTGCATTCTGCTATATGTCAGTACAGGGCCTCTTTACTGCATTCTACTATATGTCAGTACAGGGCCTCTTTACTGCATTCTACTATATGTCACTACAGGACCTCTTTACTGCATTCTACTATATGTCACTACAGGGCCTCTTTACTGCATTCTACTATATGTCACTACAGGGCCTCTTTACTGCATTCTACTATATGTCACTACAGGGCCTCTTTACTGCATTCTACTATATGTCAGTACAGGGCCTCTTTACTGCATTCTACTATATGTCACTACAGGGTCTCTTTACTGCATTCTACTATATGTCACTACAGGGCCTCTTTACTGCATTCTACTATATGTCACTACAGGGCCTCTTTACTGCATTCTGCTATATGTCACTACAGGGCCTCTTTACTGCATTCTGCTATATGTCACTACTGGGCCTCTTTACTGCATTCCACTATATATCACTACAGGGCCTCTTTACTGCATTCCACTATATATCACTACAGGGCCTCTTTACTGCATTCTGCTATATGTCACTACAGGGCCTCTTTACTGCATTCTACTATATGTCAGTACAGGGCCTCTTTACTGCATTCTACTATACGTCACTACAGGGCCTCTTTACTGCATTCTGCTATATGTCACTACAGGACCTCTTTACTGCATTCTGCTATATGTCACTAAAGGGCCTCTTTACTGCATTCTGCTATATGTCACTACAGGGCCTCTTTACTGCATTCTGCTATATGTCACTACAGGGCCTCTTTACTGCATTCTGCTATATGTCACTACAGGGCCTCTTTACTGCATTCTGCTATATGTCACTGCAGGGCCTCTTTACTGCATCCTGCTATATGTCACTACATGGCCTCTTTGCTGCATCCTGCTATATGTCACTACAGGGCCTCTTTACTGCATTCTGCTATATGTCACTACAGGGCCTCTTTACTGCATTCTGCTATATGTCACTACAGGGCCTCTTTACTGCATTCTGCTATATGTCACTACAGGGCCTCTTTACTGCATTCTGCTATATGTCACTACAGGACCTCTTTACTGCATTCTGCTATATGTCACTACATGACCTCTTTACTGCATTCTGCTATATGTCACTACAGGACCTCTTTACTGCATTCTGCTATATGTCACTACAGGGCCTCTTTACTGCATTCTGCTATATGTCACTACAGGGCCTCTTTACTGCATTCTGCTATATGTCACTACAGGACCTCTTTACTGCATTCTGCTATATGTCACTACAGGGCCTCTTTACTGCATTCTACTATATGTCACTACAGGGCCTCTTTGCTGCATTCTACTATATGTCACTACAGGGCCTCTTTACTGCATTCTGCTATATGTCACTGCAGGGCCTCTTTACTGCATCCTGCTATATGTCACTACAGGGCCTCTTTGCTGCATTCTGCTATATGTCACTACAGGGCCTCTTTACTGCATTCTGCTATATGTCACTACAGGGCCTCTTTACTGCATTCTGCTATATGTCACTACAGGGCCTCTTTACTGCATTCTGCTATATGTCACTACAGGGCCTCTTTACTGCATTCTGCTATATGTCACTACAGGACCTCTTTACTGCATTCTGCTATATGTCACTACAGGGCCTCTTTACTGCATTCTGCTATATGTCACTACAGGGCCTCTTTACTGCATTCTGCTATATGTCACTACAGAGCCTCTTTACTGCATTCTGCTATATGTCACTACAGGGCCTCTTTACTGCATTCTGCTATATGTCACTACATGACCTCTTTACTGCATTCTGCTATATGTCACTACAGGACCTCTTTACTGCATTCTGCTATATGTCACTACAGGGCCTCTTTACTGCATTCTGCTATATGTCACTACAGGGCCTCTTTACTGCATTCTGCTATATGTCACTACAGGGCCTCTTTACTGCATTCTACTATATGTCATTACAGGACCTCTTTACTGCATTCTGCTATATGTCACTACAGGGCCTCTTTACTGCATTCTGCTATATGTCACTACAGGGCCTCTTTGCTGCATTCTGCTATATGTCAGTATATGGCCTCTTTGCTGCATTCCGCTATATGTCACTACAGGGCCTCTTTACTGCATTCTGCTATATGTCACTACAGGGCCTCTTTACTGCATTCTGCTATATGTCACTACAGGGCCTCTTTACTGCATTCTGCTATATGTCACTACAGGGCCTCTTTACTGCATTCTGCTATATGTCACTGCAGGGCCTCTTTACTGCATCCTGCTATATGTCACTACAGGGCCTCTTTGCTGCATTCTGCTATATGTCACTACAGGGCCTCTTTACTGCATTCTGCTATATGTCACTACAGGGCCTCTTTACTGCATTCTGCTATATGTCACTACAGGGCCTCTTTACTGCATTCTGCTATATGTCACTACAGGGCCTCTTTACTGCATTCTGCTATATGTCACTACAGGACCTCTTTACTGCATTCTGCTATATGTCACTACATGACCTCTTTACTGCATTCTGCTATATGTCACTACAGGACCTCTTTACTGCATTCTGCTATATGTCACTACAGGGCCTCTTTACTGCATTCTGCTATATGTCACTACAGGGCCTCTTTACTGCATTCTGCTATATGTCACTACAGGGCCTCTTTGCTGCATTCTGCTATATGTCACTACAGGGCCTCTTTACTGCATTCTGCTATATGTCACTGCAGGACCTCTTTACTGCATTCTGCTATATGTCACTACATGACCTCTTTACTGCATTCTGCTATATGTCACTACAGGACCTCTTTACTGCATTCTGCTATATGTCACTACAGGGCCTCTTTACTGCATTCTGCTATATGTCACTACAGGGCCTCTTTGCTGCATTCTGCTATATGTCACTACAGGGCCTCTTTACTGCATTCTGCTGTATGTCACTACAGGACCTCTTTACTGCATTCTGCTATATGTCACTACATGACCTCTTTACTGCATTCTGCTATATGTCACTACAGGACCTCTTTACTGCATTCTGCTATATGTCACTACAGGGCCTCTTTACTGCATTCTGCTATATGTCACTACAGGGCCTCTTTACTGCATTCTACTATATGTCACTACAGGGCCTCTTTGCTGCATTCTGCTATATGTCACTACAGGGCCTCTTTACTGCATTCTGCTATATGTCACTGCAGGGCCTCTTTACTGCATCCTGCTATATGTCACTACAGGGCCTCTTTGCTGCATTCTGCTATATGTCACTACAGGGCCTCTTTACTGCATTCTGCTATATGTCACTACAGGGCCTCTTTACTGCATTCTGCTATATGTCACTACAGGGCCTCTTTACTGCATTCTGCTATATGTCACTACAGGGCCTCTTTACTGCATTCTGCTATATGTCACTACAGGACCTCTTTACTGCATTCTGCTATATGTCACTACAGGGCCTCTTTACTGCATTCTGCTATATGTCACTACAGGGCCTCTTTACTGCATTCTGCTATATGTCACTACAGAGCCTCTTTACTGCATTCTGCTATATGTCACTACAGGGCCTCTTTACTGCATTCTGCTATATGTCACTACATGACCTCTTTACTGCATTCTGCTATATGTCACTACAGGACCTCTTTACTGCATTCTGCTATATGTCACTACAGGGCCTCTTTACTGCATTCTGCTATATGTCACTACAGGGCCTCTTTACTGCATTCTGCTATATGTCACTACAGGACCTCTTTACTGCATTCTGCTATATGTCACTACAGGGCCTCTTTACTGCATTCTACTATATGTCACTACAGGGCCTCTTTGCTGCATTCTGCTATATATCACTACAGGGCCTCTTTACTGCATTCTACTATATGTCACTACAGGGCCTCTTTACTGCATTCTGCTATATGTCACTACAGGGCCCCTTTACTGCATTCTGCTATATGTCACTACAGGGCCTCTTTGCTGCATTCTGCTATATGTCAGTATATGGCCTCTTTACTGCATTCTATTATTTGTCACTACAGGACCACTTTAAACTATTCACACAAGTCTCTGCCTCACAGCAGATTAGACTTGCTCTCGCTATAGTCCATTGACAGATTTAGGCTAGATTAGTCAGAAAGATCAAGAACAGAATTTTGGCTGTACTTTTTGGTACTTTTTGAATAACAAAGTGCTGAAAAGTTATTTTAAACAGAAGATGAAAAATTATCTCCAAGTAGAAAAGTGGATTGGATCAGGCCCATTGGGCCATATCCTATTACAGGCCCATTGGGCCATATCCTATTACAGGCCCATTGGGCCATATCCTATTACAGGCCCATTGGGCCATATCCTATTACAGGCCCATTGGGCCATATCCTATTACAGGCCCATTGGGCCATATCCTATTACAGGCCCATTGGGCCATATCCTATTACAGGCCCATTGGGCGATATCCTATTACAGGCCCATTGGGCCATATCCTATTAACTTTTCTCCTAGGTTTTCTCCAAGGAGATATTTTCAAACCTTACCAATAAAATGCCTCCCGCCATGCAAGAAAATACTCTAAATAAGTTTGATAATCATTTAATTTTTTACTTACCTTTTAGTGCATTTTCAAATCCTTAGTGCAGAAACGTTATTTTTTAGATAAATGAAAAATGATCTCATGAGAGAAATCCTAGGAGAAGACGTTAATTGGATAAGTGCCTTGTACCCTTTGACCTGCAAAAGCGGGCAAGACCTGTGAAATGCGTTGTCTTTTTAGTGTCCAAAAAGACACTTCTTAAAGAGACTCTGTAACAAAATGTTCAGCCTTATTTCTTCTATCCTATAAGTTCCTATACCTGTTCTAATGTGGTCTGGCTTACTGCAGCCTTTTCTAGTTGCACTATATCTGCATTATATCTAATCTTCTTTCCTTTGCGGAGCCTTGTCAGCCCAGAGAGGAATGTGCTGTGATAGGGAGAATTTATGCACACCTCCCCCACACCCCCTGTAGGCTTTGTGTGTGTGCTTTATTTATTATTCACAGGCAGCAGCTCTGTTCACAGCCAGCCTGTCTGTGACTTTGTGAACAGCTGTGAGTGCAGAAAGATCAGTTCAAAGCCCAGACAAGCAGCCAAGGCAACAAGTGGGAGAATCATTACAGCAGTGAAGTCACATTTGAGAGGAGCCTCTGCAAACAGGCACCTGCTCTGATGATGTTTTTCCTGTTTGGCGGCCATCTTCATTGTTTACAAAGACAATGAATAAAACAGTGATTTTATCACCAAGAAAGCAGCAGGAGCAGCGAAAATGTCACAAAGGGGGCTAGGAGGAGACTACAAACAGGCTGGTACTTTTAATTATGTAAGATTTTCACAGTACAAATTCTCTTTAAGACTATTTCATTATATTTTGAATCAGCCTTTATTAACCACTTCACCCCAAAGCGGTTTTAGCCCTCACGGACAAGAGCCATTTTCACCTTTAAGTGCTCATCCCTTTCATTTGCCAATAGCGTAATCACTACTAATCACGATGAAATGATCTATAACTTGTTTTTTTCACCACCAATTAGGCTTTTTGAGGTTGATATTTGTTTTCAGTAATTACTTTATTTTCTATGCATTTTAAAGGGAAAAACAATGAAAAAATACACTACTTCTCCAATTTCATCCCTTATAGTTTTAATATAAACACTGCTACTGTACATAAAATCCACATTTTATCTGCCTATTTGTCCTGGTTATCACAAGATTTTAATTATGTCCCTAGTACAAATATAGTAATAATAATATATTATTTGGAAATAAAGATGTTTTTTTTCCTATGGTGTTTTGTTCTCACTAATCTCTTATGCATGTGCACAGGAACGCACATGCATGCGCGGGAGCGCGCACGTGCACGCGCATATTGGCAGCAGCACTGTTTGACTTATAAAAACGGAGCCATTAACAGACTCTAGCAGGGCGTTTTTATAAGTCTGCTTGTCATTAAGTGGTTAAACTACATTGGGGCACCTCCCACCCTTCTTGCTTAGTCCCTCCCCCATTAGGGGTTCCCCCTGTGATATCCTATCCAGTGTTTTTTTTCTAAAGCGTTGGACCTACCATATTGTGAAGGAGCATTGTATCCGCGTGGAACTCTCCGCTTGCTTGTTACTGTGGTTGCAAATTGTCAACCCAGTTTTGTAAGTAGTATTTTTTGTGGCCTTCCTCTCATTACCTAAAAATACTACACTATATTGGCGCTCCTGGTTTTCTGGTTGGTTCTTCTTTCTTTCCAGTCCCTAGAGCCCATTTGTTGAATTGCATCCACCGGACAATACCAGTATGTTTGGAAGGTAGAGCTAGCGCTGAGCCTAGAGTTCAGATGTTTGTCCTGGACGTTTATGTCATTTGGGCGTTGTGAGAGTTATCTTCCTATAGGTGACTCTGTGCCAATCCTCGGCAATCCTGGAGGCTATTTGTGATAAAACTTCTGGATGTAACTATTTTGTCTCAGACACACAGTTATTTTTGGTTGAATCTATTTTTATTGGTTTAGCATTGCTTACTCATAAGATGGCACCGGAGGGTTGACAGCGTCCCTTTTTATATGTAGTAAATAAGTCAATATGTCAATGCATTCGGCTTTATGTCAGACCCCCATATAAAAGGTGACCGGAGGGAAGGATGGGGAGGGCGGGAAGAGGAACTGGGAGAGGAAATATCCAAGGACCATTTATAAATAATAATAATATTACTCATGTTCAGGAATTCTGAGAAGCACAATGCCGTACGCCAGAAATTAGAGTCCATATGTCCACTTTTTTCCCTTAGTTTTCTCTAACTTGATATTTTTACACCTTGACAATAGAATGGCTTTTAAACCTCCTGCAAGCAAGAAAATACACAAAATAATTTTGATAGTACTTTTTTCCTACTACTTTTGGTACTTTTTAAATTGTGAAATGCTGAAAAGTTATTTTAAAGAGTAGATGAAAAATGACCACCTACGGTAGGAGAAAAACTCAGGAGAAAAAGTGGATTGCCTGTGGGCCTAGATGTGCTGAATATAGAAGATCTGTAGTATTTCCTTGTAGATCATAAATGGAGGGATTTCTCCCGCCTGTCCTTTTTAAATACTACTAGTTCCTCCACAAACACATATTGTTATTAAAGAGACACTGAAGCGAAAAAAAAATGATGATATTATGATTTGTATGTGTAGTACAGCTAAGAAATAAAACATTAAGATCAGATACATCAGTCTAATTGTTTCCAGTACAGGAAGAGTTAAGAAACTCCAGTTGTTATCTCTATGCAAACAAGCCATTAAGCTCTCCGACTAAGTTAAGGTGCCCATACACTCGTCAGATTGGCAGCAGATAGATAAGAAATGCATCTGATGATCTATCTGATGCGTTTTTAGAACATTTTTCAACAGGATAGAATTCCAATAGATTTCAGTTTAAAATCTATTGAAATTCGATCTGCTGGCATTTTTTTGCCATTAGATTTCCATTAAGGCCCAATGCAAACTGATAAGCAATCTCATCAGATCGACCTAAATTTTCCATCCAGCCAGTTCGATGGAAATCCATCGAAATCGATCGAAATCGGCCATCGATCGGTCGATTGGCCAACCGATTTGCAAACGATCGATCGATCGGTCGGCCAGAAAATCGGCTGAGTGTATGGGCCCCTTTAGTCATGGAGAGGGCTGTTATCTGAATTTTATTATCTCAACTGTTCCTGGGCTATTTACTTTTCCTCTGCTAGAGGAGAGGTCATTACTTCACAGACTGCTCTGAAAGAACAATTTTGAATGCTGAGTGTTGTGTAATCTGCACATATTATAGAATGATGCAATGTTAGAAAAAACACTATATACCTGAAAATAAAAGTATGAGAATATTTTCTTTGCTGCTAATCTTCTAGTAATTATTCATAGTACACAACCAATTCACTATATCATATTTTTTTTTCCGCTTCAGTGTCTCTTTAAAGCAATGCTAAAGTGAACCCGTAATCCACTTGTGCTTGAGTTTCTTTATTCTGACAGTCTCAAAGTGCCCCTTAGCACCTCTAGCAAAATTAAGAATTTATTATGGATTCTGTGATGGTGAGCTGTGAACTTTGATAAGGCATGTTATCTCTGATGAGGTGTGCTATAGCACGGTTTAGTGAATCAACCCCACAGTAACATACAGGTTATGTGGATATAGTATTTAAACATCGTGATGTCGCCTTGCCATTGCATCTATAAGATTGAATAAGGTAAAGTGCAGGACTTCACATCAGAGTCAGCTGTGCTGAGAAAAGGGGAAAAGGAAAGTTGGCTCCAGGGTCATCTCTTCCCCAGCTTAGAAGCATGCGTAGTGAATATTTCTAATGTTCCTTAACCACTAGTCACGATTGCAGCAGTATATGTATGCCCCGTGGGAAGACTGTTCCTGTTCCAGGGGCGGTCTTCATGTTCTAATGCTCGTCTCGCACCCGCGACCTCCCTCGCGGCAGTGTAGTAGTACACTGGTCAGCGAATGGGAACACACTCCTCATTCACAGATAAAAGTGCCTGTGATCAGTGATCACCATTGATACCCAGCGGTCATTGATAAAACAAAAGTGGAAGCATAAACACATAACTTCCTGTGTACATTTTTAATATGTATGTCATGAGGGTATATTACTGCTATTTTTTGGTAATAAGGGCTTGTAATTAATGATGGATGCAAAAATGAAAAAAAATACACCTTTATTTCCCCCCAAAGTATTGTCCCCAATCATTGTACCAGGGACATATTTTAAACGTTGCAATAACTGGAACAAATGGGCAAATAAAATGTGTGGGTTTTATCCACAGTAGAACGTTTTATTTTAAAACTATAACGGCAGAAAACTGAGAAATAATGATTTTTTTTACAATATTTTACTTATTATTCCCGATAAAATGCATTTAGAAAAAAAATCCTTTTTTTTTTCAATAGTTTTATTGGAATTTATCAAATTACATGAGTAATGCAGATGTAACAATCATTCTCAGTACACTGAAAAATAGGTAATAGTAAAATTAGCCTAATTGGTGGCAACAAAAAAAACAACAAGATATAGATCATTTTGTTGTGATAAGTAGCTTTAAAGTTTATGGTGTATGAATGGTAAGAGTGCTGAAAGGTGAAAATTGCTGTGGTCCATAAGGGGAAAAACCTCTCAGTAGTGAAGTGGTTAAAGGCCGTATATCAGTCTCAAGGCAGTGCTGTGATTTGTTCTTCCTCAGGGCCAGTACTAGTTGTTTCTTTGTTGTACTAGGGTGCCCAAATTTTATCGGATCATCAAGGGCAATTGGATTTTTATATGTCATGTGATAAAGGGAAGGAGAGCCAGGTCAATCACCTCTTTTCCAGTGATTGATGGATGGATTCTTATCTCCTTTCCATACTTGAACAATTTATTTGCGGGCAGAAAAGCATAATATGCGTGTAAGGTATTGTGTTTTAGAGGTATTTAGATGTGAACTGTCTGCTTTCCATGGCGTTGTAGCATCACGTTACGTCCAAGTGCGACATCCTCAGATTGGCAGGACGAATGCTCAGGAGCGGCAGAACAGGGTTAATCAGTCAGGCTGCAGTAAAACGTTAAAGGATACAGAATATTGATATATGGCAGCTAATCTGCTGACAGAGTCATTGGCCGTGGCATTATAATGAAATTAGGAGGAGAGCCAGGGCCGGAGTAAATTGGGGAAACGGGTTTATGCCGGTAACAATGGTGGGAATTTTCTCTCGCCCACCATGGCCTTACGTCCCTCCCGGTGACTCCTTTCATTTCTCCTGGTTGGGGTTGAAATTGGGAAGGAAATACTTTTAGGAAGCATTTAAAGCTAGCAGAGCCCCTGGCTTTCATTTCCCGTGCTGGCTCGCAGGCAGAGCTCTGCTGAATGCGCTCAATTAGGCCATTAGAGAAATGCATTCCTCTTTATTAGCCTGTGTCAAATCCTTTTTATTAGCCGCTGCAAACGACCCTTCGTCTGCAGTAAAATGTCACGCCAGTTCAGCCCCATTATTTGTTCTGCGCTGACGAGGATCAAGCTCACCCCAGATATAGTGCAGAAAGAGAGGAGATTTATTTACCTAATAACTCCTGCATCGGATTAACCCTTTCTGTCTGTCTTCAGACAGACCTCTCCATCACCGGTTGTGGAGATATATTGAGGTGCTGATGATATTAAGGATAACAGGAACATATTTCCTTCATTTTTTGACTGTAACATATGGGATTGTCTGTTAGCCAGTCTTCCTGGAATTCCGTATAAAGTGTAAATTACCTATCATTGTCTGCTTCTAATGAGGAAACCCTTAATTAGACAGTTGCTGTGAAGCCTATACAGGTGGTCAGACCATGTTGTCTGAATAATGCCTCAGATGTGTATTGGGCTTGGGAGTAATTGGTCACCTGGCCAGAGTAAACTGAAGTCTGTCTAATGTAATTCTGTATGTAGATGTCCATTACCTCTGCCCCATTGTCCAGCAGGGGAAACTGTGTCTACTGCTAATTACCTGCCAATTGAGGAAGAATAGGCTGGTCGGCATGGCTTTTGAGTCTGGTGTCAGCCATTGGGACAAGGCAAGCCTGCTAGAGTCTTGGGGGCAGGGGGAAGCTGACACCTGAATGTTTGAAATGTATTTGACAGCCTACTGGAAATTATTGAAGAGGTGAAGTCCTTTTGATACCATTTTCTACCTGTGGAAATTGAATTATTGGTGGAGTTGAAAAGCCTCATTTAACAATCTCTTGATGTAAAGACATTGTAACCTGGGGAAATTGGGCTAAGGAAGTCTTTTGTTGGGTGTGTGGACTATAGTGGATGTTGGATCTCTGGAAATCCAATTATGACTGAGGATGTAATTAAATCCAGCTTCCCCCCCGTCCACACAGGCTTACAGCCTCGAGGCGAATATTTCATTATAAAAACCAGGGGACAGCTACCTCAAAGCAGTTCTCTTCTGACGGTAGTGGCAGCCGGTCTCCTGGCCCAAGCTAGTGAACTCCTGGTCTAGCCAGACTGTGTCCGTCCACACCAAAGTCCACGATTCTTCTATCGGGATCCCTTTATTTTGGTAAGCAAAATCGCTTTGTGTGTTATCTTTGTACATTTTATCTTGTAACTATTTTTACTTGTTTTTTTTTGTAATCTCTTTGTATATCTTCAGTTTTGCACTGTTCTATGTTTTTCTAGAATATTAAATTATTATTTAATAAGTTTGACTTCTGCCGTACTAAACTAACCCTCATAGCCTAGAAGAGACTGAAGTGTAACCGTGTATAAGTTCATGCCTAATTGTACGCTTGAGCAACACTACCGTAGGAAATTGTAATTGCATTGTGTGTGGGGGCGTTTGTCATACGTTGGCCTAAGCGCGCAGCTGACCCAACGTACGAACAACGCCAGTGCGAGTAGCTAACAGTATCGTTCGGAACGACTGTTAGTGGGTCTTTGCTTCACGACAGTGTAAGATTGCAACTGTGTGTGTGTGTGGGTGCGTGGCGTTCCCGTATTTGGCCTAAGCGCAAAGCTGACCCAAATACGAAAACGCAGAGTGCGCGCTGAGGACTCGACAGCAGAGTGGAAGTGTCTAGCAACGCTAGTGGTGGCAGTGAGAGGTGTTTTGAGGGGTTCCAGCCTTGTTTGTAGCTTAAATAAGGCTGTTCCCCGCTTAATCTGGTCAAACCCGCAGTCGGGAACCGTATACGCAGGCGTGCCGCGGGCCGGTTCCTGACATAATTGGCTGGCAGTGGTGGCATCGTTTAGTACATTAGTACGCAGTTTAGCTCGCTATTCTGAGTACTAAAGGCTGGAAGCTTGCTAGAAGCAACTAGCCTACAGAAGTCTACTCAGTGCAGAAACTATATACGTTTTTTTTTTTGTTCAAAGATACACACTTGGTGTTTTGCTTTCCCTTCCCCCCTTTTTTCTTTTTATTTTTTGCAACACGATGGCTCAGAAAGCATCCAGCTATGCAAGGCAAAACAAAGAGATACTACTCAACCTGTGTGAGCACAAAGGCATCGAGACGGTGAGCGGCCAGACTAAGGAGCAGTTAGTTCGTGCGCTCGAGGAGTATGATGAGGCAGAGCGAGCCCGTGCTTCAACGTCAGCGGATGCAGCTCACGACACGCCAGAGGAGGAATCGCTCCCGCCACAGAATGCGAGTGGAGACGATGTCCTGGATGATCCACCGAACACGGAGATGCCATCTCTGGAAGCTGATCTACAGCTACTGAACTCGGCTGATCCTGAACTGCGCCTAAAGCTAATCCTACTGCACCGACAGGCAGAGGAGGGGAGAGCTGAACGGCGACGCCAGGCCGAGAGTGAAAGACGCCGGGCGGAGGAGGGAAGAGCTGAACGGCAACACCAGCTGGAGCTGGCTAAACTTCAGCAGCAGAACCGGTCTGCTGGACCCGCAGAACGCGAAGGTGAGCGAGTCCACAGAATCCCCCTGGATAAGTTCCCCGCTATGGACAAGGACTCTGACATAGACACTTTCCTACAGGGGTTTGAAAGGACTTGTCGGCAGTATGGGGTGCCCCGTGAGCAGTGGGCAAGATACCTCACACCAGGGCTGAGAGGCAAGGCCCTGGAGGCGTTTGTGAGTCTCCCCCAGGAGGAAGAAACAGACTTTGAGGCAATTAAGAAAGCCATCATTGCACGATACCACCTCACGCCAGAGGTGTATCGCAAACGTTTCAGGACAGTGCAGCGAGCTCCTAATGACAGTTACCTGGATCATGCGTGCAACCTGCGCACTGCCTTCCAGCAGTGGGTAAAAGGACTGGCTGTTGAAACCTTTGATGCCCTGCAGGAACTGATAATAAAAGACCAGTTCCTCCACACTTGCCCTGTTGAGGTCCGGCAGTTTGTACGGGACCGAGAGCCAAAGACCGTGGATGAGGCCGCGAAAGTTGCTGATGCCTACACGTCCAATCGAGCATCTGATTTTCGGAGGACTACGGCGCCCAGCTGGAAGGGAGAAAAGCCTGCGAGACCTTCTCCTCTGAGCACCCAGCGAAGCCAAGTCCCGCAGCCGCCTGGAGGTAGAACAGCCACCGTTGACACTCGGAGATGTTTTGCCTGTAACAAACCGGGTCACATCAGTGCTACGTGCCCAGAAAAGAAGAAGGAAGCCCCAAACTCTGGCGGGGCCCGGAATGCGTTGTGTGCCACCAGGAATGCAGGTAGCTATGCAGAGAATCTGCAACCTGTCACGGTTGGGGATACAGTTACCACCGGTCTAAGAGACACTGGAGCAGAGGTGACTCTAGTGTACCCCCAGCTTGTGAACCCTGAGGAGTACATTCCTGGCAAGACTATGGCTGTCAAAGGAGTTGGGGGCGTCACCCCCGCCATACCCACCGCCTTGGTCCACCTGGATTGGGGGGCCGGCAGCGGAATGAAAGAAGTGGGGGTAACGGATGCCATCCCCACGAACGTTTTGTTGGGTACTGACCTGGGACGGTTAGTGGCCCGGTATGAGCCTACTCCACACCCCATGGAGCCTGCATCCCCCGCAGAAGTTCAGGACTCTTGCCAGGTACTGTGTGATAATGCTGTGCAAGCGGGGAGTGCTGGTGAGGCCCCAGGGGCTACGGACTGTGTACTAGGAGCCAGCCCTAGTGAGTCTCCAGTGCCCAGGCCTGGAGGGGGACACGTTGTTACCATGAATGCAGATAATGTTGATGTAATATGTGATGTGTTGCATGATGACATGTGTACAGTGAACGTTCCGTCAGCTGCAGTGGTGACCCGCAGTGCTCACCGGGCTGCAGCAGACGAATTGTCCACTGAAGGGGCTGATGTCACTGGGTCGGGCTCTTCCACTTCAGAGCCTGGCTCTGAGAACCCAGAGGCCTCTCAGTTTGCCACCTCCCTGGTGCCTGTGGCCGACAGCGCTGAGTTCTCCGAGGCTGTGCGACTTGATAGCAGCCTTGAAGAGCTCAGGAGTCTGGCGGACAGGGCACCGGTGGAGGGCGACAAAGTGAGGGTGTACTGGGAGCACGGCAGACTGTACAGAGAGGTTACTCCCTCTGAGCTGTCTGAAGTGGAGGAGGCCGACCGGCAGTTGATTGTTCCCCACAGGTACAGGGAGCAGCTATTAAGAATAGCACATGAGGTGCCCCTGGCTGGTCACTTGGGGATCCGCAAGACCAAATCCCGGCTTGCCCACAATTTTTATTGGCCCCACATGGGGACAGATATTGCTGATTTTTGCCGGTCTTGTGTCGCCTGTCAGCGGGTCGGCAAAGCAGGTGACACCGACAAAGCCCCACTAAGGCCCTTACCCATCATAGAGGAGCCCTTCCAAAGGGTTGCTGTTGACATAATTGGGCCTCTAGCGATACCCAGCAGCACAGGGAAACGTTTCATTCTTACGGTGGTAGATTATGCCACTCGCTACCCTGAAGCTGTAGCCCTGAGCTCCATACGGGCAGACAAGGTTGCGGACGCATTGGTGCGCATTTTCTCACGGGTCGGTTTTCCCCGTGAAATGCTCACCGATCACGGCCCGCAATTCATGTCGCGCCTAATGGAATGCCTCTGTAAACAAATGCAGGTAGAACACATCATGGCCAGCCCTTACCACCCCCAGACAAATGGGTTATGTGAGCGGTTCAATGGTACTCTGAAACAGATGCTAAGGGTGTTTGTTGAATCGCAAGGGAGAGACTGGGAGCGATACCTGCCCCACTTACTGTTTGCTTATCGTGAGGTGCCCCAGGCATCCACCGGGTTCTCGCCCTTTGAGTTATTATATGGGAGGAGGGTACGCGGACCCCTCGATCTCATTCGAGAGGTCTGGGAGGGGCAGGATATGGGCCACGGGGTCTCCATAGTGGAATACGTTCTGAAGTTCCGGGAAAAGATGGACACCCTGGTGGGGTTAGTGCGAGAGAATCTGACTCAAGCCCAGGCCACCCAGAAGCAGTGGTATGACCACGGGGCTAGGGAGAGAGTTTATGAGGTAGGTCGCAAGGTATGGGTCCTAAACCCGATGCGACAGAATAAGCTGCAGGCCGCTTGGGATGGGCCCTATACCATACATAGGAAGATTAGTGATGTGACCTATGTGGTCGCGCTGGATGACCGAGGTAAGCAGCTGAAAACATACCATGTAAATATGTTAAAGGAACATCATGCTAGAACCGCTTGCGCTCTCCCTGTCTGCAGTTTGCTACCGGACGGTGAAGCAGAGGCCCTGGTTGACATCCTGGCATCCACCCAGGAAACCGACTCTGTTACCGAGGTGCAGATCAATCCGGAGTTGACAGCAGAGCAGCAGGCTGGGCTATCTGATGTGCTGATCCTTTACCGTGGTACCTTTACAGCCCGCCCTGGTCTGACCAGCCTGGCTGTACACCATGTTGACACCGGAAATAACAAGCCGGTTAGACAGTCAGCCTATAGAGTCTCCCCTGAGGTTCAGGCCCACATCAGCAAGGAGATTGAGGAAATGCTGTCACTAGGGGTGATCCAACGGTCGCACAGCGCATGGGCATCACCTGTAGTGCTAGTACCCAAACGGGACCAGACCACTCGGTTCTGTGTAGATTATCGAAAACTAAATTTGATAACTGCATCAGATGCTTACCCAATGCCGAGGGTCGACGAATTGTTAGATAAGCTAGCTGGTGCGCAATATCTAACAATCGTGGATTTGAGTCGGGGATACTGGCAGGTCCCTCTAACAGCTGAGGCACGGGAGAGGTCTGCCTTTATCACCCCCTCAGGTCTGTTTGAGTTTAATGTGATGCCTTTTGGGATGAAAAACGCCCCAGCCACCTTCCAAAGGGTTGTAAATGGTCTCCTGGAGGGTTTGGAACACTGCGCTGTCGCCTACCTAGATGACATCGCCGTGTTTAGCGCCAACTGGAACGACCACTTAGCGCAGCTGTCACAGGTTTTGGGGCGCATCACTGCAGCAGGACTAACAGTCAAGCCTAGCAAGTGTCAGATAGGCATGAAACAGGTACAGTACCTGGGACATGTGGTGGGGGGGGGAGAGCTTCGTCCAGATACTGGGAAGGTAGATGCCATTGTGTCCTGGCCCACCCCCCACACGAAGAAGCAGATTCAGTCCTTCTTAGGGACTGCGGGGTACTATAGAAAGTTTGTCCCCAGCTACAGTGCCCTCGCCAAGCCCTTGACAGACCTCACAAAAAAGAAGCTGCCCAAGCAGATTCTCTGGACACCAGAATGTGAACAGTCATTCACAGCTCTGAAGAGGGCCCTAGCCAGCCCTCCCGTGTTGCAAGCGCCAGACTTCAGCCGACGGTTTGTAGTCCAGACGGACGCCTCAGCCTTTGGCCTAGGTGCTGTATTAAGCCAGGTAAACCAAACTGGGGAAGAACATCCGATTCTGTACTTAAGTCGGAAGCTGCTACCCCGGGAGGTAGCTTACGCCACCATAGAGAAGGAGTGCTTGGCAATTGTATGGGCCCTACAAAAGCTGCAGCACTATCTCTACGGTCGTGTATTCACCGTCGTAACCGACCACAACCCTCTTAGTTGGTTACATCGGGTTTCTGGGGACAATGGAAAACTGCTGAGATGGAGCTTAGTTCTCCAACAATATAGCTTCACCATTCAACATAGGAAGGGGAGCAATCATGGGAATGCTGATGGGCTGTCCCGTCAAGCAGAACCAACAGTGTAGGTGCAGGCAGGATGATCTGGGAAGATCATCTGCCTTGCACCAAGTTAACGGCGGAGGTGTGGAGATATATTGAGGTGCTGATGATATTAAGGATAACAGGAACATATTTCCTTCATTTTTTGACTGTAACATATGGGATTGTCTGTTAGCCAGTCTTCCTGGAATTCCGTATAAAGTGTAAATTACCTATCATTGTCTGCTTCTAATGAGGAAACCCTTAATTAGACAGTTGCTGTGAAGCCTATACAGGTGGTCAGACCATGTTGTCTGAATAATGCCTCAGATGTGTATTGGGCTTGGGAGTAATTGGTCACCTGGCCAGAGTAAACTGAACTCTGTCTAATGTAATTCTGTATGTAGATGTCCATTACCTCTGCCCCATTGTCCAGCAGGGGAAACTGTGTCTACTGCTAATTACCTGCCAATTGAGGAAGAATAGGCTGGTCGGCATGGCTTTTGAGTCTGGTGTCAGCCATTGGGACAAGGCAAGCCTGCTAGAGTCTTGGGGGCAGGGGGAAGCTGACACCTGAATGTTTGAAATGTATTTGACAGCCTACTGGAAATTATTGAAGAGGTGAAGTCCTTTTGATACCATTTTCTACCTGTGGAAATTGAATTATTGGTGGAGTTGAAAAGCCTCATTTAACAATCTCTTGATGTAAAGACATTGTAACCTGGGGAAATTGGGCTAAGGAAGTCTTTTGTTGGGTGTGTGGACTATAGTGGATGTTGGATCTCTGGAAATCCAATTATGACTGAGGATGTAATTAAATCCAGCTTCCCCCCCGTCCACACAGGCTTACAGCCTCGAGGCGAATATTTCATTATAAAAACCAGGGGACAGCTACCTCAAAGCAGTTCTCTTCTGACGGTAGTGGCAGCCGGTCTCCTGGCCCAAGCTAGTGAACTCCTGGTCTAGCCAGACTGTGTCCGTCCACACCAAAGTCCACGATTCTTCTATCGGGATCCCTTTATTTTGGTAAGCAAAATCGCTTTGTGTGTTATCTTTGTACATTTTATCTTGTAACTATTTTTACTTGTTTTTTTTTGTAATCTCTTTGTATATCTTCAGTTTTGCACTGTTCTATGTTTTTCTAGAATATTAAATTATTATTTAATAAGTTTGACTTCTGCCGTACTAAACTAACCCTCATAGCCTAGAAGAGACTGAAGTGTAACCGTGTATAAGTTCATGCCTAATTGTACGCTTGAGCAACACTACCGTAGGAAATTGTAATTGCATTGTGTGTGGGGGCGTTTGTCATACGTTGGCCTAAGCGCGCAGCTGACCCAACGTACGAACAACGCCAGTGCGAGTAGCTAACAGTATCGTTCGGAACGACTGTTAGTGGGTCTTTGCTTCACGACAGTGTAAGATTGCAACTGTGTGTGTGTGTGGGTGCGTGGCGTTCCCGTATTTGGCCTAAGCGCAAAGCTGACCCAAATACGAAAACGCGGAGTGCGCGCTGAGGACTCGACAGCAGAGTGGAAGTGTCTAGCAACGCTAGTGGTGGCAGTGAGAGGTGTTTTGAGGGGTTCCAGCCTTGTTTGTAGCTTAAATAAGGCTGTTCCCCGCTTAATCTGGTCAAACCCGCAGTCGGGAACCGTATACGCAGGCGTGCCGCGGGCCGGTTCCTGACACCGGTCACTCCAACACTGCTGTGAAAGGGCTGGGATTGTTGTATGTAAGCACTGATGCACAATGCTTTCGCCTCAGGTCATTGACTTGGAGGCTTTTGTGGTGAGTAGATCAGTGACTTGGGTGCCCATGAGGTTTTCTTATAAGTAGATTATTTACTTGGAGGCTCATGTGGTTCTCCTGTGAGTAGATCAGTGACTTGGAGGCCCATGTGGTTCTCTTATAAGTAGACTATTGACTTGGACGATAATGTGGTTCCGCTGTGTGTAGATCAGTGACTTGGAGGCCCATGTGATTCTCCTGTGAGTAGATCATTGACTTGGAGGCCGATGTAATTCTTTTGTGAGTAGATCAGTGACTTGGAGGATCGTATGGTTCTTTTGTGAGTAGGTCATTGACTTGGAGGCTCGTGTGGTTCTCTTGTGAGCATATCAGTGACTTGGAGGACCATGTGATTATTTTGTGAGTAGATAAGTGAGTTTGAGGTCCATGTGGTTCTCTTGTGAGTATATCGGTGACTTGTAGGCCCATGTGGTTCTCTTGTGAGTAGATCAGTGACTTGGAGACCCATGTGGTTCTCTTGTGAGTAGATCAGTGACTTGAAGGCCCATATAGTTCTCCTGTGAGTAGATCAATGACTTGAAGGCCCATGTGGTTCTTCTGTGAGTAGATCAGTGACTTGAAGGCCCATGTGGTTCTCCTGTGAGTAGAATCCCTGATTAGTTTTTTTTGCATTTCTGCCTGCAGGGCTACAAGTATTCGTATTGGAGTCGTAAACGCCATAGAGGACTCAGGGACAGCAAGTCCTGCATCTATATGATATACAAGATTATAGGAATTTAACCACAGTAAAAGTCTGGTCAGCAGTTTAGTGCCTTGTTAGGTAGAGGAGACCAAGTGAAGAGGGGATCTCTGTCTGCTGCCAGCATTCTACTGAGAAATGAGATGTCATAGGCCTCTAGCTTCTCATGGCCAAATCTCTCCTAGAAAGTTTGCTGTGTGGACCAGCACCATCACTAAAATCCTTCTTAATCCAAAAATAGTTAAAGAATAGCTGGCTGGAACATCTGTAAAAGATATACAGTCATGTAATATCTCTTTCAATAACATCAAAAGCACCATAGATGAACTTCAAAAAAGGGTTGGAACTTCAAAAAAGGGCAATGTTTCAGAACGCATCACTTTCCTTTATCAAGCTGCCCAGCGGCGGCGTGTTGCGTTCTCAAACATCGCCAGCCCTTTTTTCTTGAAGATCATCTACCCTGCATTTGATCTCACAGAAAGAACTATTACATGGCTGAATGGATTCTGAAAAGTGACATTTCTGAACACTTTTGTCACAAAGTATATTAAGAGTTTTATTCTGCTGCTATTATCTGAATGATTACGGCGGGAGCAGAATGTTAAAGCTGTAGCGTCCCTTTAAAATCAATATGGCAGCCCTGCAGAAACGGTCCCTACACAATGGTGTAGCAAGAGGGGATGCAGAGGTTCTGTGCAGTCACTAGAACCTGTGGACTGTGGCCCACCGGCCCTGGTGAGCTTTCAACCACTGTATTACCTCTTTATTGGCGTTATGCTGGTAATGATCAACTTGTGCTTTGAATAGTGGTAATCATTAACAAACGGTTCCACTCCCCCTGCTTGCAGCTATCTAACACTGCAGCTGTCCTGTACCTGCTAACACCTCTCTGACACTGAGGCCGTTTCCTCCCCTGCTTACACATCTCTGACACTGAGGTTTTCCCCTCCCCTGCTTACACCTCTCTGACGCTGCGACTGCCCCTCCCCTGCCTGCAGCTCTCTGACACTGAGGCTGTCCCTTCCCCTGCTTACACCTCTCAGACACTGAGGCTTTCCTCTCCCCTGCTTACACCTCTCCGACACTGAGGCTTTTCCCTCCCCTGCTTACACCTCTCTGATACTGCGACTGCCCCTCCCCTGCTTACACCTCTCCAACACTGAGGCGTTCCTCTCCCCTGTTTATACCTCTCTGACACTATGGCTGCCCCCTCCCCTGCCTGCAGCTCTCTTACACTGAGGCTGTCCCATCCTGTGCTTACATCTCTCTGACACTGAGGCTGTACCCTCCCCTGCTTACACTTCTCTGACTCTGCGGCTGTAATTTACCCTGCTAATACCTCTCTGTCACTGCAGCTGTCCCCTCCCCTGCTTACACCTCTTGACACTGAGGCTGTCCTTTTCCCTGCTTACACTTCATTGACACTGCAGCTGTCCCCTCCCCTTCTTACACCTCTCCCACACTGTGCTGTCCCCTCCCCTTCTTACACCTCTCCCACACTGTGGTTGTCCCCTCCCCTGCTTACAACTCTCCCACACTGAGGCTATTCCCCTCCCCTGCTTACACCTCTCTGACACTGTGGCTATCCCCTCCCCTGCTTACACCTCTCTGACACTGCAGCTGTCTCCTCCCCTGCTTACACCTCTCTGACACTGTGGCTGTCCCCTCCCCTGCTTACACCTCTCTGACACTATGGCTGTCCCCTCCCCTGATTATACCTCTCTGACACTGAGGCTGTCCCCTCCCCTGATTATACCTCTCTGACACTGAGGCTGTCCCCTCCCCTGCTTACACCTCTCTAACACTGTGGCTGTCCCCTCCCCTGCTTACACCTCTCTGACACTATGGCTGTCCCCTCCCCTGATTATACCTCTCTGACACTGCAGCTGTCTTCTCCCCTGCTTACACCTCTCTGACACTGTGGCTGTCCCCTCCCCTGATTACACCTCTCTGACACTATGGCTGTCCCCTCCCCTGATTACACCTCTCTAACACTCTGGCTGTCCCCTCCACTGCTTACACCTCTCTGACACTGTGGCTGTCCCCTCTCCTGCTTACACCTCTCCAACACTGCAGCTGTCCCCTCCCCTGCTTATATCTTATCCGGCACTGTGGTTGTCCCCTCCCCTGCTTACATCTCTCCCACACTGTGGTTGTCCCCTCCCCTGCTTACACCTCTCCCACACTGAGGCTGCTCCCCTCCCCTACTTACACCTCTCTGACACTGTGGCTATCCCCTCCCCTGCTTACACCTCTGACACTGCAGCTGTCTCCTCCCCTGCTTACACCTCTGACACTGCAGCTGTCTCCTCCCCTGCTTACACCTCTCTGACACTGCAGCTGTTCCCTCCCCTGCTTACACCTCTCTGACACTGCAGCTGTTCCCTCCCCTGCTTACACCTCTCTGACACTGTGGCTATCCCCTCCCCTGCTTACACCTCTGACACTGCAGCTGTCTCCTCCCCTGCTTACACCTCTGACACTGCAGCTGTCTCCTTCCCTGCTTACACCTCTCTGACACTGCAGCTGTTCCCTCCCCTGCTTACACCTCTCTGACACTGCAGCTGTCCCCTCCCCTGCTTACACCTCTCTGACACTGTGGCTGTTCCCTTCCCTGCTTACACCTCTCTGACACTGCAGCTGTTCCCTCCCCTGCTTACACCTCTCTGACACTGCAGCTGTTCCCTCCCCTGCTTACATCTCTCCAACACTGCAGCTGTCTTCTCCCCTGCTTATATCTTATCCGACACTGTGGCTGTTTTTGGCAGTTTTGGTGCTCCATATCATCAATTGCTACCTATAGAGCGCTTGAGGGGGCTCAATGTAAAACTTAGACTTGGACCCATTATCTTTAGCTACGCCTCTGGTCCTACAGTCCAATATTATAAAAATCCAAGATACCTGTATCCCTGTCATATGCAGGGATCTTTATCTTTCCTAATTTGTTTCATCTCGGGAATTATGTTTCCTAAAGGTGGCCATTAACGATACAATCCCAAGGACGATCGATCCGTTCAATTAATCTGATTGGAATTAGCAGGGTTTTGGCCATTATTTGGCATATCCGATCATTTCTGATAAAAACAATCGCTCGTCCTTGGGATTGTATCATTAATGGCCACCTTTATAGTGGAGGTGAAAAAGAAGTAAGGTGATGTAGTGCCTGAGGTAATATTTGTGAATAAGCCCCAAAATGCCTCTTTAGTTACGTTTGTTGTGAACATCTTCTGAACGTTGATTTTCTTTGTTCTATGCACTGCTGTTTACGGCCGCATGCTGCGGTGACCGGGCGCCCTGTAACCTGTATGTGTATGGATGGCTGAGCCATTGTTTGCTCTAGCCTCATCCATATGGCCCGTTTATCCCTTCGCCTGTATTAAACCAGTTGTGCCGAGTTGGTCAAGGTTAGCAGATCACACCTCTCTCTCTCCAGCCTGCGTTGGCCGTTTAATTTTCTCCATAAAGTTGAGCAGAGGTTGGGGGCGCGCTGCTTTTCTCCCACCACCTGGCACCGCTGCTTGGATTATTAGTTCCTGGTAATTTAGTGCCCTTGCGCTGGGTCGATTTCTGCCTTTTCATTTCTAATTGATCTAGTGGCTGTTTAAATGGCAGGAGGCATCTGTTGAGAGTTGGAAGGTTCATAAGGCGCAATAATTCATAACACAGTCTGGAATTTGTCTTTCATATCCCTGGGCTAAGCTCCTGCAGGGCTGCCTAAATTACGGCAGGCGAGGGCGTTCTTTATATTCTGCTCGCTGGATGCAGAGCCTTGCATTAAACTGGGATCAGCGCAGATTACACTATAATATGATGCAGCATTAGAGCCTGCAAATTAGACTCTGCGTGCTGCTTAACCCCTTCCCGCCCGTACCCGGGCCTCGTTCCTTCCGCTCGGCGACTCCACAGCGAAGCGTAAGGGAACGTTTAATGCAACAGTGTGTTTTTAAAGGGAACCTAAAGCGAGGCTTCCAC
Organism: Hyperolius riggenbachi; assembly: GCF_040937935.1. Taxonomy (NCBI): domain Eukaryota; kingdom Metazoa; phylum Chordata; class Amphibia; order Anura; family Hyperoliidae; genus Hyperolius; species Hyperolius riggenbachi. The sequence continues at coordinate 16,091,323 of NC_090651.1, read as the reverse complement.
ATTTATTTCCTGTTAAACAATACCAGTTGCCTCAAAGTCCTGCTGAACACTTTGGCTGCAGTAGCATCTGAATCACTCACCTGAAACAAGCTAATCCAGTCAGACTCCAGTCAGAAACAACTGATCTGGATGCTTGTTCAAGGGCTATGGCTAAAAGCATTAGAGGCAGAGGTTCAGCAAGACAGCCAGGTAATATGCATTGTCTAAAAGGAAATAAATATGGCAGCCTTCATAATCCCTCTCGCTTGAAGTTCCCTTTAAGTGTTTCTGCATGTGAAGATTCAGCCATTGCTCCCAGAATAATGCAGATCTGCTGCAATGAGGAGAAATTTTACCGAAATATAGTAGTTGGATAAATCAATACTTAGAAGATAGATCAAGAAATGATTGATACTCACCATGTAAGGCCCTGTTCACACTTGCGTTTTGGCAAGTAAACGGACCGGATCCTGATCGGATCAGGACCTGATCCTGATTCAGAACCGTACGGTTCCGATCCGGATCCGGTCCGTTTGTATCAGGCATGCATCAGGCTGCCATCCGGATCCGTGGGGTAAAAAATAGTGAAATTTAAATAAAAAAATGTTGGGGTCAGCAGAAGGTGCACCTGGTGCACCTGTAGAATCAGGTTCCTCCGCTGTAGGCCTCACCTCCACCTCCGACATTCTGCCAAACAGCTCCAGCACGTCTGTCACTGCTGCTCCACTCCAGACATGCTTGGCCCATGTGTCCCCATCCGAAATGGCCGCTTGGATACGCATAGGAAGTGGGGTAGAATGTCAGGTTTTTGTAGGCAGTGTGTTCTGTGCCTTCCGTTTCCCATTGGTTTCTGTGTTCCGGATGGTGCTGTCAGGCTCAGGTCCGGCTCCGGTCCGGGTGCGTGGGCCGGAGATCCGGACCCAAAAAATAGCGCATGTTGGAAAAGTGTCCGGATCCGGTCCGGCTCCGTACGGAACGGACATGTGTGAACGTCCGCATAGCCTTTGCATTGCTATGCGGAACGTACGTTCCGTTTGTACAGTATACGGTCCGGATCAGATCAGGAAAAACCGGACAGGGAACGCTAATGTCAACTGGGCCCAATGCGTCCACGTTGCTTGATCCTCTGTGAGCATGCAGGTCATCAACTTTACTGCTGGAAGGCATGAAAATAAAAACTGCACCAACTGTCATTATCTCAAAACATGATCACTAACAATGTGATAGACTAAAAGGAGGGGTTAGAAAATGGGATGCCTTTAGGGCTGGAACCCACTAGAGCGACTTTTTGAGCGTTTAGGGAGCGTGAGAAATCGCTAGCGATTTCCCTAAATGCTCTGCCAATGTAAATGGATGGTGCAAATTCCACAGAAGCGATTGCGATTAGCAAAATCGTAATCGCAGGACATGCAGCGTTTTGTTAGGGTTTGCGCTTCAATGTAAAGTATATAAGCGCTGGCGTAATCGCTCATCACAACATGCACGGAGCGATTTGCTAGCGTTTTAAAGTTTATGTAAACTGTAACAAAATTAAAAATAATTGAAAGGACCAATCAGACTTTAAAACGCTAATCGCTACACAACCGCTGGCAAATTGATTACACTTTCTAAAATCGCTCCCTAAAACGCTCATGAAATCGCTTACAAACTGCTCATACAAAACGCTAGCGATTGCGATTAGCGATAGCGTTTTGTAGTGGGTTCCAGGCCTGAAAGTGGTTTCAGTATTCACCCTGGGACTCAGAGGGACTCACCTAGATTAGGCAGCAAGCCGGGGCACTTTTCCAGCAGGTCCACCACTCCTGCTACTCAAGAATTCATCCAACAATCTGAAAAAGACACTCCACAGGCTTCAAACTTTTGTCTGATTTATTTGAGCCCAGACACATACATGTTACGGGTCACCTGACCCTTCCTCAAGTGAACGGTCAGGTGACCCGTAACATGTATGTGTCTGGGCTCAAATAAATCAAACGAAAGTTTGAAGCCTGTGGAATGCCTTTTTCAGATTGTTGGATGCCTTTAAAGTGGACCTGAACTCTTGCACAGGATGTAAGGGAAACCTAGAGAAATGCACCCTGTATGTATGTATAGAGTTTACCCTGTCTAATCCCCCTGTGACTAATCACCACTGTAATTTGATCTCTCAGATATGTCAGCTGACTGCCTCGGCAGAGCAGCTAATTTGTAAACACAAACTGTTAACCCTACGTCTGCCTCCATAAAAGCAGGAAGTAGACACACTGCAGATTTATTGCGGGATTTGTATCAGCTGTAACAAAGAAATGTTTTTCCTTTAAAGGTTATTATGATGTTGCTTATCTTTTAGAGCAGAGAGGAAGTTCTAAGTTCAGCTTTAAAAAAATGCACGGCTCCATCTTGTGGCCAGTCAGCATACATAATGAAAGCTGTTGCATATTCCAGCATCAGGTACATGTTGAGGTTCCTTACTAGGCCAGTAATACTACACACATGAAACCCGTCTGATTTCTGTTGTTTGGCTGCACCTCTGATATGCTAGTAAATGGGAAATGCTGTGTTTTCTTGCAGACATCCCTTGTTCCCCCTCCTGACGCTGCTATTTGAGAAGTGTGAGCAGGCCACCCAGGGCTCAGAGTGCATCACCTCCGCCAGCTTTGATGTGGATATCGAGAACTTTGTCCACCAGCAGGAACAAGAGCACAAACCGTTCTTCAGTGAAGACCCCGAACTCGACAACCTGGTAATCTTCACCACCAACGTTTACACTGCTTAAAGAGTAACTGTCAGGCTGCAGAAGCTAATTTAAACCTCTATTCTCCTGTGTTAAACAGTTTAGAAGGAAGCCATAAAGCAATTAGGGCTTGTTTCCACTGTTGCGACGCGATTTCGGCCGCATTCCGACGCTTGTAAAAACGCATGCGGATGCGTTTCCACATGCGTTTTTACCCGCGATTTCGCCTGCGATTTCGCATGGCAGGGTGCCATGCGAAATTAACCATGACACTGCCAGGGCTAAATAAAATTGAAAAAGGTGCGAAATCGCACGCGAAATCGCGGGTAAAAACGCATGTAACAAACGCATGCGTTTTTACTATTAAATACATTAGCGGCGATTCGCACGGATTCCCGACGCAGGCGAAATCGTTGGCTCTTTTGTGCGTTTTTTTCACGCTGAAAAAAACGCACCTCAACAACGCTACAGTGGAAACAGGCCCATCCACTTGTATTACATGTGCGGATCTGCATGCGTTGGACGCATGCAGATTCGCGATAGTGGAAACGAGCCCTTAGTGAAGATAAAAATCTCAGTTACCTTTGATGTGTGCTTATCAGAAAGGCTGTTATAGAACCATAAGGACGCAAGCCGCATACTACACTGCAAAGCATTCTGGGGCCCTCCCCTCGGCTGCTAATGAGACGGTACAGGAGCTTCTAATCCTTCCAGCGCGTAGCACTGATAAATATCCGGGCAGAGTACACTGCAGGAGTCAGCTATTGTTCCTAGCCACATGGCTTATTAATATTCACTGCACACTGTGTTGTTCAAGTAGGAGCTTATCTGTGATCAGGAAGCAGGCAGGACATGACGACACATTTGACAGAAAAACATGGAGCCTGCCATGAGCTGTCAGGAGCATCATTCTCTGCATATACTATATACAAATTCTGTGAAATCCAAACGTGGGCAGTGAAATGCATATGTAATGTAAGTACAGCCAATCTTTAGCTACTGATATATGTGTTTATTTTCTCTGAGACCTTATACCTAACAGCTCCTCTTTAACTAGTTAAAGGGGCACTATGGCGAAAAATTTTAAAATTAAAAATACGTGCAAACATAGATAAATAAGAAGTACTTTTTTCCAGAGTAAAATGAGCCATACATTACTTTTCTCCTATGTTGCTGTCACTTACAGTAGGCAGTAGAAATCAGACAGAAGTGACAGGTTTTGGACTAATCCATCTCTTCATAGGGGATTCTCAGCAAGGCTTTTATTCTTTATAAAGATATTCCCTAAAAAGGATTTCAACAATGATGCTGGCCAGCTTCCCTGCTCACTGCACAGTTTGTTGGCAGTTGGACAGAGCAACTGCCATTCACTAAGTGCTTTTGAAAACAAATAAATCCCTGAGAATCCCCTATGAAGAGATGGACTAGTCCAAAACCTGTTGCTTCTGTCAGATTTCTACTACCTACTGTAAGTGACAGCTCATTTTACTCCTTGAAAAAACGTACTTCTTATTTGTATATGTTTGCACATATTTTACATTTTACACATTTTCGCCATAGTGCCCCTTTAAGGTTTTTAGATGTAGATTTTACATTACAAAGAGTCCCCTGCTGTGTTTCTCGACGTAGAATCTACATCCACGATTTAAAAGGACCTCCGACCGCTGCCATGCCATGCTTATGCACAATCTGGTTTAACTGTGAATGATAGCTGCTATCGGGCCCGGATTTACCTCACAGGAGCCTATAGGCACAGATGTCCTGACACCTTAGACTCCGCCCTCCATGGACCTACAAACCCCCGCCGATCTGCACTGCATGTGTGCTGGCTGGCACAGCTGTCACTTCTCCCTTACTTCCCTTGCCCATCATAGGTAGCTGTGGGTGCCCCTTAGTATTAGGTAACCAGAGGTACCCTCAGTACTAAGTAGCTAGAGGTGCCCCTAAATGAAGGGAGATCTGGTCAGTGGAATGCAGAGAGCTGGGTGTGTAACCTCTCATTTACACTCTCAGGACTCCGTATAGGGAAGGAGGGAGGGAGGCGCTTGGGGAGGGGAGTCAGACGCCTGTAGACACGTGCCTACACTGCCTTATGATAAATCCAGCCCTGGCTGCTATTGCAAATAGCAGCAATCATTCATCAAAGTTGTCCAAAGAAAAAAAAAGTGTTTTACACATTAACCTCCTTAGCTGTAACCTCGAGTCAGGCTCGGGACGAAAATCCGCAGTTCAGAGCGGTAATTCCAAATTGGATCCATTGGAGATGTGGAATGTGCATGTGCAAGAAATGTGCCTTCTTAAGTGTAACTGTAGGGCATAAAATCAAAAATCAATTCTTTATTTTTATCTGGTAAACAAGTAATAAGGATGCTAATCAGGCAATCCAAAAGTTAAAATCTCTTTTCCTTTTCTTTTTTATAAATGATTATTCCCCAGTTTCCCTGACTCTTATTTGGTACGTTGCCACAAAAAGGAAGTTGCAGGGCATGCTGGGTTGTCCTTTTTTGCTTCTCTACATTAGTTAACTCTGAGGGGAAATAAAGAAGCAAAAAAAGACAACCCAGCATGCCCTGCAACTTCCTTTGTGCGGCAACATACCAAATAAGAGTCAGGTAAACTGGGGAATGATCAGTTAGGGCTCTTTCACATTAGGGCAGATTTTCTGCGTTTCACCGCAAAGGGTAAAGTTTGCGTTACCCAAGGTGAAATGAAAGTCCATAGACTTTCATTTTAGCTTTCACATATAACGCAGCCTTTTTGTGCGTTGCGTTACACTGCACCCAGGCGCAGTTTTTCGGCCGACGCTAGCTTTATGCGTTACAATGTTAGTCAATGTAAAACGCACACTATGCGCGTTTTTAATCCGTTAACGCAGGCAATCAGTCCCAGAATGCAACAGAGGAACAATGTAGAAAGTTGAAAACTAAAAGAAAAAAAAATTACCTGCGTTTTTCTATGTGCTGTAACGCATTGAAAACGGATTAAAAACACACACTCACTGCAGTGCAACGCATATCAACAAAACGTATGCTTTGAGCGTTCTCCAACGCAAGCTCTGATGTGAAAGAGCCCTTAGGGCTCGTTTCCACTATAGCGAATCGCACAGCCAATAAAAGTGGATGAGCCTGTTTCCACTTGTGCGTTGTGTGGAGCGTTTTTGTGTGCGGGGAAAATCTGCACGACAGAGCAGTCAGAATTCGCTCCCTGCACACCGCTATGCGAATCAGATACAATGTATTTAATAGGGAAATCGCATGCGGTTTTGGCATGAGTTTTCTCCCGCGATTTCGCATAGGAAGTAATGTTAATTTACACAGGCAGTGACATGGTTAAAATCGCATACCTACTACCTTATGCGAAATCGTGGGAAAAACGCATGCAAAATCGTGGGAAAAACGCATGCAATTTCGTCCGCGGTGATTTCCTGGCGATTCCACAACGCTATAGTGGAAACGGGCGCTTATAAACAAGAAAAGTAAAAGAGATTTTAACTTTTGGTTTGACTGGTTAGCATCCGTATTACTTGTTTACCTGATAAAAATAAAGAATTCATTTTTTATTTTATGCACAACAGTTACACTTTAAGACCAGAAACCGCCGCATAACGATGAATCGCCGCACATACCCACTGCTACCAACGTCCATGCCACACGCCCAGAGCCTCAGGCCACCCACTCTGCCATCTCTATGGTAGCAGAACTCTGTGAGCCGGTCAGGAGCAACTTTCATTTCGTGTGATCAATGTAAGCCAATGGGAGTTGATTACATTGGTGACAGGGTCAGGAGCCTATGAAATCGGCTCCTGGCCGAATCACAGGGCTCTGCTGTCATAGAGCCGGCAGGGTGAGTGAGCTGCGATAGAGAGACAGCGAGGAGATCGGCGGGAGTGACAAAAGCAGCGAGATGTGAAATCTACGCCCTGGCAGGTAGTAGAGCATCTAAACAGGGCGTAGATTTCAATCACCACCGTCCACAAGCGGTTACAGGACAATCAAGGTCCTGTAACCTGGAGCTTTTCCAGCCACTACGAGCCACGTAATTTGTCATGATGTAGATAGCAGACTTGTACTCCTTTCACACATGGATGTGGCCAGAGCCACCATCAAAGTTTTTAAGGTGAGCAAGAGAAAAATAATTATTTCTCTCCTAGTCAGAATTAGAGATGGCCTGAACCGTTCGCCTGGGCCTGTACTACTTCCGGGTCACTATGACCCGGAGTAGTACGCCTGCACTGGCCCGGCGGTGCGCGTCCTATATCGCGCTCCTGTTGCCGGGCACTCTCTGCGCATGAGCGTGACGTCACTCATGCGCAGAAAGGGCACGACAACAGGAGCGCGATCTAGGACATGCACCGCCGGGCCAACTCAGGCGTACTACTCCGGGTCATAGCGACCCGGAAGTAGTACAGGGCCTAGAGATGCTGAGATGTTCGCCGGCGAACGGTTCGGGAACCGTTCGCGACATCTCTAGTCAGGATCTCTTGTATAAATCTCAGTAGGGAAAGGCCTCTTGGGTGGGCAGTAGTGGCGGGGGATGGATGGCAGCTTGGCATTGTAGTGCATCGAGCGGTACAAACACATTTCTGCCTGATGACCAGCAGAAGATTGTGGTAGTATAATATTTAAAATAAGAACAAAATCAGGAGCTGAGATTCCTCCACTTTGGGGGAGTTGAAGCCATTTGCAATTAGCAGAACCCGTGATTGGCGCATTCATCTGCGGAACCCACAGATAAGCCTACACAATCCAGGCACCATAATAATAATAATCAACATATAAGCTTATCTCTTCCTGCTCTGCTATTAGAATGAAACTGCCCAAATCGCATCACCTCCGCGTGAGAGTCCGGCCGAGCGAGGAGCTTTTTTTTGGGAGGGGTGATTATTCCGCTGATGATCTATTGTTCTCACTCTGCCGCCGTTAGCTCTCAGTAACACTTCCAAATGAATTTCTTTTAATTGAACATTTCGTTCTTGAGAAGTTGCCGCCATTCTGCGGTCACTAGCTTTTATTTGTTGTTTGGTGAAATGTTAATGGCCCTGACTTCTCTTTCAGGAGCCATGCGACGTTCATTTTACTGGGATTGCGTTTTAAAGGGCAGAGATTCTATTTATTACCGGGGGAATAATAACTCGGAGAAAAGGGGTGAAAAATGCAGCAAAAAGGTCTTGTTTATAAGCAGAAAACCCTATATGTTGTTTAATAAGACTTTAAAAACGTACAGAAAAGCACTTACTGTTAGCAAAAAAAAAAAAAAAAGATAAAAAATAGCATTTTAAAGACTTTGTATAACTTGCCTGGCTGCTGGAGCTCACGGTTCCCCACAGGCCTACTCTCTAGGGCCATGGTTCTCTATCCCTTGCAATGATGAGGGTTAAAGGATACCCGAAGTGGCATGATGAGATAGACATGTGTATGTACAGTCCCTAGCATACAAATAACTAGGCTGTGTTCCTTTTTTTCTTTCTCTGCCTAAAAGAGTTAAATATCAGGTATGTAAGTGGCTGACTCAGTCCTGACTCAGACAGGAAGTGACTACAGTGTGACCCTCACTGATAAGAAATTCCAACTATAAAACACTTTACTAGCAGAAAATGGCTTCTGAGAGAAAGAAAGAGGTAAAAAGGGGAATTTCTCATCAGTGAGGGTCTCACTGTAGTCACTTCCTGTAGTCACTTCCTGTCTGAGTCAGGACTGAGACAGCCACTTACAGACCTGATATTTAACTCTTTCAGGCAGAGAAAGAAAAAACGGAACACAGCATACTTATTAGTGTGCTTGGCACTGTACATACACATGTCTATCTCATCATGTCACATGTCACTTCGGGTATCCTTTAAACCACTTTAGCCTTCAGGACGTAGCTCCTACGTCCATATATGCATGCTGGACGTAGGAGCTACATCCATGAGAAAACGGAGCAGCCTGAATGCGCAGGGCCGAAACAGCCGGGGTGCGAGGGCCGCCCGATAGTCCGGAGATCAATGAATGGGAAAGCAGTTCCCATTCATTGATCTAAGTCCCTTAGAATGATCGCTGGCTTCTATCGAGAAGCTGCGATTGTTCTGTTACACATCCCCTCTTCACTTCCTGTAAGTACGCTTACAGGAAGCCAAGAAAAAAAAATTGACTGTGGCCAAATAGTACATCTACATACATTTTTATTAAAATGAATAGACATTTTTACATTTACAATTAACTGTTTACCTCCAACACACCCAAAAATATTTAAATACAATTTTTATTTAGAAAAAAAAACATAAATAGTTACCTAAGGGTCTGAACTTTTTTAGTATGCATGTCAAGAGGATAAATTACTAATATTTTTTAAATTATAAGCTTGTAAATAGTGATGGACACAAAACTGAAAAAATGCACCTTTATTTCCAAATAAAATATTGGCGCCATACAATGTGATGGGGATATAATTTAAATGGTGTAATAACCAGGACAAATGGGCAAATAAAATACATGAGTTTTAATTATGGTAGCAAGTATTTTAAAGCTATAACGGCTGACGACGGCTGACAAATCATTAATTTTTTAAATTTTTCTCTTAATATTCCCGTTAAAATGCATTTAGAATAAAATACTTCTTAGCAAAATGTACCACCCAAAGAAAACCTGATTGGTGGCGGAAAAAGCAAGATATAGATTATTTCATTGTGATAATTAGTGATAAAGTAATTGGTGAATGAATAGGATATGAAAATTGCTCAGATGCATAAGGTGAAACACTAAAGGCTGAAGTGGTTAAGAAGCCCAAAAAGAGCTGTATACATTAAATGGCTCCTTAAAGGAACCCTGTAGTGAAACATAGAAGGGGACATAGTTATTTCCTTTGAAACAATGGCATATTTTCTGGCTGCCCCACTGATCCTTTTGGCTCTAAAGGTGGCCATACACTGATGGATTTGCAGCAGATTCGACCATCAGATAGATTCCTGTCAGATGCCTGTCAGGTCTGACAGGAATCTATCTGATGTGTGCCACACACTAGGAACAGATTTCCAATAGATTTCAGTATGAAATCTATTGAAAATCGATTGAAATGCATTACTGCACCATTGGATCCAATGCAATTCTCTATGGGCCATCGATCTGCGGCCAGCAGCTGATCGACCTAGATTTTCCATCCGTGCCGGTCGTGCAAATCGATTGAAAACAGTCGTAAATCGATCGGCGGATCGATCATGCTTCCTGCTGCATGGACTTCTAGCCTATTTGATCAGAGCGATCGAATCGGCCGTCGATGGCTGAAATCGCCCAATGTATGGGCCCCTTAATGCTGTAAATGTAACTATATAACTGTACTATACAGGTAGAGCCGTTTTTAGGCACAGGCAACCCAGGCAGATGTCTGGGTTGACACCTGCAAGACATGCCTACCATCAAACATGGGTGAGAACTTTTCCCCTCCTCAGAGCAGGTGAAAAATCTCTGTCATCCATCTGTAGCCGCTTCTTTAGGAATCTGGGAGCCTCATTTACTAAGAAGACCAATGATGTCCGTTTTTTAACCACTTGCCGACCAGGGGATTTTTCACTGATCGGTGCTGCGTGGGCTCTACAGCCCGCAGCACCGATCAGGAGTGCAGCAGGGCGATCAGACTACCCCCCTTTTTTCCCCACTAGGGGGATGTCCTGCTGGGGGGGTCTGATCGCCGCCGGCTGCATTTGCTTAGCGGGGGGGCTCTTCAAAGCCCCCCTCCGCAGCGTTCTTCGCCCTCTCGCCCGCTCCCTCCCTCTCCCTCCCCCTGTGAGCTGCGCAGGACGGATTTCTGTCCTGCGCATTGAGGCAGGGGTCAGACTTGTCTTTCAGTTTTCTACACTTTGCAGAAAACTGAAAGACAAGTGTGACCCCTGCCTTACAGCAGCTAATGTAATTTATAGAGAAAACCGACACATTGCGCAAGATGTCAGTTTTTTTTCTGCATGCGAAATCTGCATTAAAGTGTGACCTTGCTTATTGATTAACATGAGTTCTCAGTTGAAGTCAGTTTTTCTGTGCAGAAAACACGTACGAAAGCTGATAAGTGTGACCCCTGCCTGAAGGATAGGCTTCAGCCTATCATATGCCGGCGATCCCCGGCCAATCAGAGGCCGGGGATCGCCGATCTGCCTTACGGCGCCGCTGCCCAGCAGCGCCGTATGATGTAAACAGCGGGGATTTCTTCCCCGCCTGTTTACATTTTGCCGGCGAGCCGCCATCGACGGCTCTCCGGCTGTTCACGGACACACCCTCCGTGAACTGACATGGAAAGGCCGCTCGTTCGAGCGGCCGTTTCCATGGTAACCCGCAGACGACCAGTTTACGCCAATCAGCGTTAGCTGGTCGTCAAGAGGTTAAAGAGACTCTGAAGCGAGAATAAATCTCGTTTCAGAGCTCATAGTTAGCAGGGGCATGTGTGCCCCTGCTAAACCGCCGCTATCGCGCCGCTAAACGGGGGTCCCTTCACCCCCAAACCCCCCCACTGCGACACTTGGTCGCAGACTTAGTCGCTCCTGGAGGCAGGGCTAACGGCTGCAGCCCTGCCTCCAGTCGCGTCTATCAGCGGCGCATCGCCGCCTCTCCCCCGCCCCTCTCAGTGAAGGAAGACTGAGAGGGGCGGGGGAGAGGCAGAGATACGCGCTGACAGACGCGCGTGGGGCAGGGCTGCGGCAGTTAGCCCTGCCCCAACCAGGAAGCGCTCCCCCGCTGCACGGAGGGGGATTTGGGGGTGAATGAACCCCCATTTAGCGGCGCGATAGCGGCGGTTTAGCAGGGGCACACATGCCCCTGCTATCTATGAGGTCTGAAGCGAGATTTATTCTTGCTTCAGACTCTCTTTAAATAGGAAAAGAATTTCCATTGGGTAATAGTGCTTTCTAATTTTGCGGGCATGGAGGGCCATTTTTTTTCCTAACCACATGGTGGAGGGCCGACAACGCCCCCCCTCCCCTTCCCCAAGGAAGAAAAAAATCTAGCAGCAGAATCCCCACAAAATGCAATCAGATTGGCAGCAGATTCTCACGAATTGCCACGTGGTGAGCTCCGAGTCCTCAGGGCACCACAAAAGCAAATAGACCTTAACCTGCGGCATGGTGAGGTCAGAGGATCAGCACTGACCTGCTGCTTGATGTGGGGATCATTCAGTGCCAGCGGTGAAGCCTCCCCATCAATAGCATGGCGGCGCTGCAGAGCAGGATCCGGCAACAGCAGAGGTGGAAGTGAGCATCTGGTGACCACGTGGGTGGCAGCCCTGGCGTCTGCAGCCCGACATATCCCTTGAGTCAGTGAAACACACTGGCTCACAGCCCCGACCATGTGATTTGCTGCATCCGCATGTTGGAGATGCCGCCCCAGTGTCCGCAGCCCGATGTCCCCTGGGTGGTTTCTGTCAAACAGGAAGTGCACCGCTCTCTATTGGAGGAGAGCAGAAGAGTGACAGCCAAAAGAAAAGTGGAGAAGGGCTGGAGCCCTGAGTGTCGTGGCCACCCCTATGGCGCCATCTGTGGGCCAAGATTGCTCTGCTCTGCCTTTCGGGACCTCGGGGAAGAGTCAGCAGCTGGCGGGCCACAGCAGAAGGCCTGGTGGGCCGCATGCGGCCCGCGGGCCACCAGTTGGACACCACCCTAGGTTCTCAACGTGTGGTATGCGTACCCCAGGCGGTACTTCTGATGGTTCCAGGGGGTACTCGGGCTTGACATACTTAACCATGAATAACAAATTTGGAGTTTTAAAAAATTATAAATCTTATTTAATCAATACCAAATTAGTGTTTTAGCTAATTAAAAGCAATAGTAAATGCTTAGAAATTGTTTAGAACCAATTAACATGGATTATGATTTAACATATATTTGTCAAGGGGTACTTGTGATAATGTTTACTATGCCAGGGGGTACTTGGTGAGTACAGGGTTTTAAAAGGGGTACATACCAATAAGATGTTGAGAAACATCAGGAGCCCAGGCAGGAGGCTGGCCTGGAGGATGCTCTTCTGGGGCTCCCTGGATGGTTAATATGCTGCCCCAATCAGGAGCTCCGGTGGAAGGCTGGAAGATGCTCTCCTGATGCTCCCTGGATGGTACAGTGCTGGAGAGCCAACAAGGAGGAGCATTGAGGTGTGTACTCCTGAGGGGCAGCAGCAGAAAGAGGATTGGGTCCAGCAGGGCTGTGGAGTTGGAGTCAGAGTCGGGGCAATTTTGGGCACCCGGAGTTGGAGTCGGAGTCGTGGTTTCATAAACTGAGGAGTCGGAGTCGGGAGTCGGATGATTTTTGTACAAAATCTACAGCCCTGTTAAATATTAGACTAAGAAGTCGGAGTCGAGGAGTCGGAGCCATTTTGGGTACCCGGAGTTATTCGGAGTCGTAGTTTCATAAACCAAGGAGTTGGAGTCCGAAGATTTTTGTACCGACTCCGCAGCCCTGGGGTCCAGTGAGGTGGTTGCCATAGTGGCTGGGGTGGGGATGGATGAGGTTGTAAGCAGCAAAAGCAATGGCGGGGACTGGTGGCTGGGAGAACACTTAAATCAAGATTTAAAGGAGGACAGGAGAAAGTAGAAAGAAGTAATAGATGACAACAAGCAGATGAATGCAGAATGTTTTTTTATTCCTTAATAATCTATACCTACTTACTTAGAAGGGGATGTGCATCTGGGGTTCCCCTTATGAAAAGGGCACCAAAATTCCATCATATGCCCCCAGGATCTATCCCTTTATGCATAGTGGTAGTTACTCCTCCTTCCTCTTGGACACCCCTTGTCCATGATACAGAAGAGAACTTTGTAGGGCGGGGGGAGGGCTTTGTCACCCAGAGCACCAGAGTTTTCAGTCACCCAGAGTTTACCAGCCTGCATGAATGAGAGGTGCTTAAAGAAAGCTTTGGAGGGGGGCTACATTCTGTCTTTCAATATCCCCCTCCCCACCTTTTTAAAACAGTTTTAACCATTTCTGCCTCAAGCAGGCTGAATGGCTGAGTCAACCTGCATAGGGCTTGGCCATACCCCGCTATACTACCCCATATACTCTATCCTTGGCTGAGTTCCATCCAGCATGTCAATGCACCTTAAGGCAGTCTATTAAAATGAAGCATGATGGCCGTTCTTTGCAGGCATGGTTAGCTTCTGACTTTAACCCCAACATTTACTGCCTTGAAACCTCATGACTTTTATAGGAGGCTTCATTTGTTAGTTTTGACTATCTAAGTAATCCTGGAACTGCTTGATAGCAGCGTTCTTTTAGGCCAGGAAGCTTCTAGTTTTGCATGGCTGATAAATGCCTCAAGCCTGGTCTAGGTCACACCCACCGTAGGCTGTGCGCCGTGTGATGACATCACATCACCCCGCCCCTGAGGAGCCTCTATGAAAGGCATGCTTATAATGATTGACCTAATTTTTGAGAATTTTTTACTTAGTGTAGCTTTTTTTTGATTATTGTTAAAAATAATAATGATCTCTAAACAGGTGTTTACTTACAGCACACTTTCTTTAGTCCCCACATGAAATGGGACCTCTGCTGACATCAGTGGATCATTTCCTTCCCGAGAGAATTTTCGCAAGCTTCGGAAACAGTTAACGCAACATTTTCTCAGTAGGAAGACTGACTCCAGGTTCAAGCGCGGAGCCGCAAGCTGCGCGGGAACGGACGGCCGCAGCTCTGTTATGATTTATCGAGTAAATGTTTACTGCTGGCTTTTAGCAAACCGTGCTGTAATTCTCAGGGTAGAAGGCAGGCCAGATTACAAATCTCAATGAGCTCTGTGTACACGCTCCAGTAAGTGTGTTTTACTACCTGCCTGATCACTGATCCTGCAAGTGTCTGAGAAAGCATGATGAAACTTCTGTCTCTCCAATGTCTTCTTTCATCAAGAGATGTACTAAATTCTCCCCAAGATGAAGACGGTAGCACATACTAATGGGGAAGGGGGGCGGGCGCTGCACCCACCAGGATAACTGCCACCTCTACAGGAACCAGGCTGCTGCAGAGGCTGTACTCCTGGAGGTACGCTAACACAGACTGCACCAAGGTCCCATGCTTTAGATTTTATTTTCAGTGAAGATGTATACTGTACGATCCGGGGGCGTAACTAGAAGGTCGAGAGAATATGGAGGTGGGAATAGGCTGGCACTGCTAAGAAAAGGTGTTTATTGAGGGGTAAGAGGCACAGGCAATGCGGGGCCACCGCTGGTGCTGGTGGTCGCCGAGTTCAACCCACTGGCATGAAGGCCGTTTTGCACTCCTGGCGCTCGTTCACAGCTTAGCCCAACATGGAGGCGTTTCACCAGAAAGCAGGTTAAATTACCTTACCGGTACATTCAACATTACTAGTCTATTGCAGTGATGGCGGACTGTTCAAAGACTGAGTGCCCAAACTGCAACCCAAAAACCACGTATTTATCGCAAAATGCCAAAACGGCAATTTAACCTGAATACCGATGTATATTTAGCTAGAGGTAGCCCCCAGTATCAGGTAGTCCTAGGTAGCTACCAGTATAGGTAGCTAGAAGTAGACCCTCTAGTATAGGTAGCCAGATTAGCCCCCCAGTTTAGGTAGCAAGAGAAGAACGCCCCCCAGTATAGGTAGCCAGATGTGCCCCTAGTATAGGTAGCCAGATATGCCCCCACCCCAGTATATGTAGCCAGAAGTAGTCACCCAGTATAGATAGCAAGGTGGACCCCCAGTCTAGGTAGCCACATGTGAACTCTCTTTACTGCTGGATCCCCATGCCACTGGCTAGGGTACAATACAATACAATAACATTTGTAAAGCGCTTTTCTCCCATAGGACTCAAAGCGCAACAGTGCAAAGGGTAACAGTGTGTATGCCCACAGAGAGGGCTCTGAGTGCCACCTCTGGCATGTGCGACATAGGTTCACCACCATTGGTCTATTGGTTGGAGATTAACATGACTTGTAAGTCCCTTACCTACCTCGCTAGAACAATGAGCCAGCCATACAAAGGCTACTGGAAAAAATATTTTTATTGCACAAAAGGTAGACTACGTGTTTCCCAGGTTGGTTTCCAGGTGGTCAGTATGTGGTACGTAACGACCACCTGGAAATTCAGTGGAAGGGGCAACGCCTTGTTCAGGGATCGCTGTACAGCCACAATACTGCTGTGTAAGGATCCCTGGCAAATATACCTATGGTTCGCACTAATAAAAATACATTTTATAAAAATGACGTGGGGGTCCTCTCTCCAAAGCCTTGTCACCGAGGCTGGTATAGCCAGAATGGGGAGCACAGACTGTTTGGGGCTCCACACCCTGATCTATACCAGCCCTCATGGTCCTTGATATGGGGGGACTCTGGAGAAATAGGGGAGTCAAGGCTTCCCCTCTCCCCCAGCGCCCTTGTCCATCACGCTGAAATTCCAGAGTGTTCCCCCTCATTCCTACACCAGAGGAGGACCTCAGTATTCGGTTTCGGCTTTGCACGACTCCGTCCTCTTCTCCAGAGTCTTCCCGCTGACATTATCGCCGGGACACGAATCCACCGGAAATGTCCGGAGCCCCGCGCCGCGCTAAAGTCACATCTCCACCTTATGTTCCCTCTCCTCCGCCGGCATGTAAATCCTGAGGAATTGCTCTGGCGTAAAGATGATGAAAAGGCCAGCGACATTAGCCATCATTAGAAGAGAAATCATGTATTCCTCGCAGCCGAGATGCACATAATTAGAAAATAGAAAAAGGTCAGATCTTGCCATTATCAACTCAATCAGCCGCAGAGTGCCACGCAGTCAATTAATTCAGCATCTGTGTTTTTTACAATCCTGCGCACGTCTTTCAGTGGCCTGTAACTCTTCTCGGGGACAGGAATACGGCGCGGCCGGGCAGGCGCATAAATGGGAGCTGGAGAAATGATCTGAGCTAATTGAGAGATTTATGTCGCCCTGCCTGCCTGTACCCCGTCGCTGCCTCTGCCTGTCTGCTTCCTTTATGGGGAAATTCTGCGTGGAATAAAAATGCGTAGCCGCCGCACTCACGGTGAAGGACCGCCATCTCCAGCGACATCTGTCATACCTTTCACTGCCTAACGGGGGAGGTTCGGAGAGTTCGGTTCTTGCATGTTAGTGATTCACATACCATTTCACTGTGAATCCATTGCAAGCTTCTAAAAGCTGTGTTACATACTGTTTCCCCCATTCCCCCTTGCTTTAGCAATGCCTGTATGAAGCTTGGTCATGTCAATAAAGCTATCTTTGATTTGATTTACAATGCTTCTAGTATACCGTACAAGGAAATGACAGGACCGGCTTGCACAAACTCAGCATAGATCAGTTTGCACTGAGCACAAGAATAATGTGAAATAAGACCAAATCTCAGTGAATACCTATACATTAGTAGTTCTAAGTGAATCTATGTAAAGCACTGTATCGCATCAAGTCTGTCTACAGTATAAATTCATAGGAAATCTGTGCACAGTACCAGATCTCAGTGGATCTGTGCAGAGTACCAGTTCTCAGCGAGTCTTTGCAGAGGACCAGATGTCAGTGATTCTGTGCACAGTACCAGATCTCAGTGATTCTATGCAGAGTACCAGATCTCAGTGATTCTGTGCAGAGTACCAGATCTCAGTGGATCTGTGCAGAGTACCAGTTCTCAGCGAGTTTATGCAGAGTACCAGATCTCAGTGATTCTGTGCACAGTACCAGATCTCAGTGATTCTATGCAGAGTACCAGATCTCAGTGATTCTGTGCAGAGTACCAGATCTCAGTGGATCTGTGCAGAGTACCAGTTCTCAGCGAGTCTATGCAGAGTACCAGATCTCAGTGATTCTGTGCACAGTACCAGATCTCAGTGATTCTATGCAGAGTACCAGATCTCAGTGGATCTGGGCAGAGTACCAGTTCTCAGCGAGTCTATGCAGAGTACCAGATCTCAGTGATTCTATGCACAGTACCAGATCTCAGTGATTCTATGCACAGTACCAGATCTCAGTGATTCTATGCACAGTACGAGATCTCAGTGATTCTGTGCACAGTACCAGATCTCAGTGATTCTATGCACAGTACCAGATCTCAGTGATTCTGTGCACAGTACCAGATCTCAGTGATTCTATGCACAGTACCAGATCTCAGTGATTCTGTCTAATGTACTAGATCTCAGTGATTCTATGGAGAGTACCAGATCTCAATGAGTCTATGCAGAGTGCCAGATCTCAGTAATTCTGTATACAGTACCAGATCTCAGTGATTCTATGCAGAGTTCTAGATCTCAGTAATTCTGTATACAGTACCAGATCTCAGTGAATCTGTGTAGATTACCAAATGTTTGTCATTGTGAAGTGTCAGTACTCTGAACATTGTCCCCAGTTTATTGTTCAGCCAGCTGTATTGGGTTTCTCATTGTATTACCTAGTAATTGTTACATTTTGTAGTCCAGAAATGAATAAACAAGATTTAAAATGCAATTACCATCTTGTATCGGCATCTTGTATCGGGGGGGGGGGGGGGGAATATCATGTATAAAATGTAACTACAGTATGCTGCTGTCCATCTGCTCCCAGGCAGTAGATAAGTAAAGCGTGTTATTCAGTAGGTATAGTAAATGGGATGCAAATAATTTCAAGTTGATGCAGCAAATGCAAATTTTGTATGCAAATGTATGCAGCATGAACATAAACAATTCAAATTCTGCTGAGGTAAAATTTGATTGGTCCAGTTTTAAACTGCAAAAATTTGCATACCAAATTTACATAATCCTGCATCAACTCGAAATTACAGTATTTGCCTCTCATTGACCATTCCTATTATTGAGTTGTAGATTCTTTCCTGATTGGCAGCAAAGATCTTTATTCTAAAACTAGTAAAAAGGTCCACCCATTCAAGAAACGGGCGCAAGGTCACAGCCGCTACCCCCCGCAATGCGCACACATACGCGTCCCGCTTGCTCGTTCCCCACCACTGTCTGAAGTCTATGCACACAGGGAGCTGCTTGCTTGGCAGTTGGAAAAAGCTGTTATTTCCCACAATGCAATGAGAACCTCTGTGACCCACACACAGCAAACTGTCAGATCCGGCCCTGTGTCCTAACCGCCCTGGCTGCGCACATGCTCAGTACAAAAAAGCCAGGGATGGACGGACAAACTGAAAACCATGACGCAGGGACACGGGGATTACTATATAGGATACACAGAATAGTCATGCAATGTAAATGGTTCATGAAAATAAAAGCACTTTTATTTTATTTTTCTTAATTTGATAGATTGGCCATCCACAGACACGAGTCCTCGTTTTTTTCTGAATAAAAACTACATTACATGGCAAATTGTACTTTGCTGATCTGTTCAGGTGACATGAAGCTGTAACTGATGTGGGCGTGTCTCTGTATTTCAGATGGTGAAGGCAATCCAAGTGCTGAGAATCCACCTGCTGGAGCTGGAGAAGGTGAATGAATTGTGCAAGGACTTCTGCAACCGCTACATCACATGTCTGAAAACCAAAATGCACAGCGATAATCTCCTCAGGAACGACTTGGGAGGGCCTTATTCCCCAAACCAGGCGGCCAACAGTCTCCACGCGCAGGTCAGCAAATACAAAACCTGGGGCTCAATATATTTACAGCACTTCTAGTCTTGCATGCCATGCTTTGAAAACCTGTCTTCCAACTCCTTATTGCCCATATATAGTTATCCTGCCTGTCTTTAAACCAAAGTAATGCCATTGTGTAGAAAACACAATGCCATAAGCAGTTAGTGGGGAAAACCGAGATGGATTAAGATGAAATGGGGCCCTAGGGGAGGTACTAGATTATATTCCCCCTGCCTCACATCTTTTTGGGAAGGAAAGGAGTAGGGAAGGGAGGTTAGGGTGGCAGGCATCAGCCAGCAATCATAGGTGTCCCCCAATATCAGCCAGCAATCATAAGTGTCCCCCAATATCTGCAGCAGTCATAGGTGTCGCCCAATGTCAATCAGCAGTCATAGGGGACTACCAGTATCAGCCAGTAGTCATAGGTGTCCCTCAATATCTGCCAGCTGTCATAGGTGTCCCCCAATATCAGCCAGTAGTCATAGGTGTCCCTCAATATCTGCCAGCAGTCATAGGTGTCGCCCAATGTCAATCAACAGTCATAGGGGACTACCAGTATCAGCCAGTAGTCATAGGTGTCCCCCAATATCTGCCAGCAGTCATAGGTGACCCAAATATCAGCCAGCAATCATAGGTGACCCAAATATCAGCCAGCAGTCATAGGTGACCCAAATATCAGCCAGCAGTTATAGGTGGCCTCCAATATCTGCCAGCAATCATAGGTGCCTCCCAATATCTGCCTACAGTCATAGGTGTCCCCCAATATCTGCCAGCAGTCATAGGTGACCCAAATATCAGCCAGAAGTAAGAGGTGTCCCCCAATATCTGCCAGCAGTCATAGGTGACCTAAATATCAGCCAGAAGTAAGAGGTGTCCCCCAATATCTGCCAGCAGTCATAGGTGACCCAAATATCAGCCTACAGTCATAGGTGTCCCCCAATATCTGCCTACAGTCATAGGTGTCCCCCAATATCTGCCTACAGTCATAGGTGTCCCCCAATATCTGCCAGCAGTCATAGGTGGCACCCAATATCAGCCAGCGGTCATAGGTGACCCCCAATATAGGTAGCCCTAATATCTGCCAGCAGTCATAGGTGGCCCCAAAAATCTGCCAGCAGTCATAAGTGGCCCCCAAAATCTGCCAGCTGTCATAGGTGGCCCCCAATGCCAGCTGTCATAGGTAGCCCCAATATCTGTCACTACTCATAGGTGGCCCATAATTTCAGACATCAGTCATAGGTTCCTGCCTCCACCTGCATCTGCAAGTTCTACAAAGCCGAGAACATACTGTGGGGTGAACTAAAAAGCTGTTATACATTCTGAAAATCAGGAAACTCCATGTTGAGCACCCCTCAAGCCAAGCCACTCCCACCCAAAAGCCAAGCCACTCCCACACCCCAAGCCGAATGGTCCCAGCCTTCACCAACCTACAAATTATAAAATTGGTATTGGGGGAGATCAGTGTACTCCTACATGTAATTCCAGTCTGGTAAAGTATACATAGACTCCTGATCACATTCAGTTCTACAACTTCTCTTTAGCTTGAGAATGGAAACTGGCTGAAAAATAAACTGCAAATTTCCCTGAAAGTTAACTGTCACATACTATATATCAAATGTATCTTCTTAAAACACCTCTCGGAGCTACATTTTTTAATTCAAACTATCACTCCTTCTTCCTCCCACCAGCCTTTAGCAGAAGAAAAAATGTTTTAGAATGTCTACAAATGTTGTTAATTTTAGCATTTGCCGCATGGTCATGTGACTGCCACGGCTTGTAGTGCCTTCTTGTAGAGAAGGCTTGGCTAAGCTCAACTCTACCAATCAGTGGTGTGTTGTCTGACTGTTGCTCCACCCCTTCCTATTTGAGACAGTGACGACTGTCCCCCGTCAGAGTGTAGCAGTTGCAGGCTCCCAGGGCAGTTCCAAGAGAACCTGTCAGTGCTTGTCTCAAAACACAGCATTGGCCATGCTGAAAAAGCTAAAATGAAGGTATTCAGATGTTTCAAAACATTTTTATGTGACAGAACTTCTGGAAGATAACTCTAAGGAGAATAAAAACCGAGGGTGGAGAGCAGAATTTAATAACTTGAAACATTCATCTGGTGTGGTGCCTTAGAGACCCTTCCTATAGACTCCTGGGGTTCCTATAGTCTTCTGGCTATGCTCTGTTTTAACTCAATAGTGGACAAACCTCAGGAGGAAACTATGACATACACTGGCCACTCTGTTTCCCATTCTCTTTCCATCTTTGCCCATAAAATGCACAACACAAAGGCGGAGGGATTGTGTGTGGTTGTTACGCTGTTAGGGTTGTGTAAAAACACAGCAGGGCAGTCGGGATGGCTATTGTGTGGCGGCAGACAAAAAGAACAAGGTACACGTCTAGGACTTGGACTTAAATGAGCATGACATCCAAAATAAAGTGCTGATGTGCAAGTTGTGACAACATTGCAGCTGCTCAGCAAGTGGGATAGTCTTGGGACACCTGGGATGTGGGCTGGAGATAACATGCCGTGATGGCTCCAAATAACGTGTTTTATTTCCTGAGAGCAGACAAGGAAGTTATTTCTAGTTTCTTCTTTGCATTTTCTAGTTGGTGGACCAACAAATAATTCAACCTGGCAACATACAAGGGCAAGCCTCAAAAGTCCACATTTGGTAGAGCAGTGATTGAGCAGAGTTCTTGTAGAAGCAGTGGTGGCTTCGGCTTCAAATATTTGGGGGGCACAAAGGGGCCACGATGGGTGGCAGGTGGGGCCGATCTGGGTGATCAAAATGGATGTTTGTATGGCGAGCTTTAGATATTTTTTGCCTAACTCAGGTGAAAGAATAAAGGCTTAAAGTAGTTCAGCAATGATAGGAACCAAATGTAAACATCACAAACAGAACTCAGAGGCTTTTCAGCAGAACAGATTGTCCAAATTATGGTGCTATTATGGAAGAAAAGTTACCTACAGATGTACTGGGCTAGGTGGCTGGCATGCTTTAATCCTTGCTTGCTAGCTAGCAAGCTACTCCTGTGGGGACAGATCAAAGAACTGTATGTTATGGAGTGGTGATTCCCGGGGGGCCAGTGCCCAAACGTGCCCCAGTGTAGCGCCACTCTCATGTAGAAAGGCAAAGGGGTACAGCGAGGCAGGATGGCATCTCAGGGTTGGGTGGCCGAGAGTCCATGAGAACTTCGCAGTTCATACAGTTTCATCCTGAGCTTTGTCCACTATTGAGTTTAAAACAGAACATAGCCAGAAGACGGGCCAGGTGTCCTCAATCTAGAGCCCTCTAGCCACCCCAAGGCTAGCCCACTTGCCGAGCAGAAGCCTTGTTGTGACAACTTGGCCATCAGCACTTTATTTTGGATATCATTGTGCTGTCAAGCAGTGGCATAGCTAAGGAGCTGTGGGTCCCGATGCAAGTTTTACAATGGGCCCACCAAGCACGCTATATATAACAATTGATACGGCACACCAAAACCTGCCAATGGTAACTGCAGTTTCAGAGGTGCAAGAAGGGGATGGGGAACAGTTTGTTAATGATTGATTACCACTATTTAAAGCATCTATAAAAGTGATTATTATGAGCACAGGACCAATAGAAAGCTAATTCTGTAGTTGAGGGAGGGCCCTTCGAGGCCCCTTTGGCCCAAGGGCCCCAATACGGTCACAACCTCTGCAACCCCTATTGCTACACCCCTGGCTTTAAGGCTAAGGCCTCGTCCTCAGCGCCAGTTCTAAACTTTCTGCTGCAAGGCAACCTGACAAAGGCAAACCGAATTGGAATGATCGCACAGTACCCAACAATTTGCACCGCACGTTATAGCTGTGGTGAACCCCCCAAAAATACTCTCAGTATAGGTAGGTAGCCAGGTATAGGTGCCCCCAGTGTTGGTAGCTAGGTACAGTTGCCCCCAGTATAGGTTGGCCAGACACTCTCTTTACTTCCTGTTTCTGTCTGGTGCTGTCCCCAGACTTCTGTCACCGTCCCCAGACTTCTGTCACCTGAGGAAGTTGCC
The DNA here is from genome assembly GCF_040937935.1 of Hyperolius riggenbachi. Classification (NCBI taxonomy): domain Eukaryota; kingdom Metazoa; phylum Chordata; class Amphibia; order Anura; family Hyperoliidae; genus Hyperolius; species Hyperolius riggenbachi. The sequence goes on along the minus strand of NC_090651.1, from coordinate 16,068,108 downwards.
TCACTTGGCATCATGGGCGGACCGGGCCTGCTCGTCCTAGTACATTGGTCTTTTTGTCGGCCACCACACAATAGCCATCCTGCCCTGCCGTGTTTATACACAGCCCTAACAGTGTTACAACAACACACAACCCCTCCGCCTTTGTGTTGTGCGTTTTATGGGCTGCAGAGAATAGTTAAATATTGCATGTGCTGGCGAGCGAGATGATATCGGGAATATTTGATGCGCGCTACATGAAAAGATATATTCATTTTGAGCAATTTTCTCTCGTTTTTTTCCCTTTCTCCCAGGATCGCCTCCAAAAATACAAATAAATAATGGCAGGGGAGAGAAAAAAAATCTAATTTAGACATCGTGAAATAACAGATTCACTTAATCACTGATTTTAAAAGTAGGGAGAGAGGGGGGTTTTCTTCCTCTTGTTTGTTAATATCCTCTGGAAAGAGACTTCTTCTGCCTTCTCCGCTTATTGCGCTTCTCCCTTATGAGCGAAATTAGCAAGAAACTTGCATAAAGGACGACAATAATTGCTCAACGAGCATCTCGTTTGTAATTTATTAGCTTCTATTATTGCGGGTTGCCGTGGCAACCACTTGCATCCCGGGCGACAAGAGAGATGTTAGATATGAAGCGGCGGGGCTGCGTGCCCGGGAAAATGGAGAGGCACATTTTTATCAGTAATTCGGCTGGAAATAGGAAGTGAGAAGTTAATGAGATGTAAAGCTGTCCTGTGGCTGTTGTGAATAGATTTTTTTTTTTTTTAAATGTTGATCTAATTAGTATGCGCTGGTCAGGAGAAGTAATGAGGGTTTCGGTTTTTTGCAGCCACCTCGGATCCTTGCAAAATAAATAAATATATATGTATATATATATATATATATATATATATATATATATATTACGCGGGTAATAAATAGCCCTTAAAGTGTACCTGAACCGCAATAAAATCTACATACCTGGGGCTTCCTCCAGTCCCTCCCACAGCGTCCTTTTCTCCCTCTCCGTTCTCCTGCAATTGGCCCCCGGAAAATCATCCAGTGGGCGTATGTGGAGTCTGGCCAGTCGCGCTTCCCTGTCTTACTCCCGTTGCCGAGAGCGTTCTGTACTTGGGCAGTAGTACTGCGCAGGCACAGAACGCTCCAGGCAATATGAACGCAGCAGGCGCACGTGGCCAGGCTGTGCATGCGCAATTGGTCCTGAACTGGAGACTTTCCAGGACAAATTATGGGCGAACGGAGGGAGAAGAAGACGGCTTGGGAGCGATCAGGCTGGAGGAAACCCCAGGTATGTATATTTTTTTGCTAATCCACCATCTCAGGATCCCTTTAAGGTGGTCACTAACGGTCCAATTTCTAGCGAAAAATCATTCGAGCGATCAGGTAATTCTGATTGGATGTGATCAGATTGGTTGTAAATAATCTCTGATGGGCACAATCGATTACAAACGATTATAAACAGTTGGAATTTCTTGACGGTTGTGATAGATGGGAAGCAAAGATTGGTTCGTTGATGATGTAGTGAACTATGTATTATGATATTTCACTTCTGATCAGAATTATCTGATCGCTCAAACGTTTTTTTGCTAGAAATTGGATCGTTAGCGGCCACCTTTAGTGCGAAGCCATCCTTTCCTGCAGATGGGTTTTCTTTACCGGCTTATTCCATGTGATATTTATGCGTCAGATAAGCGTAGGTTTGATGCCGAAGTTTAGGCAGCCAGTGTTTTGTCCAGCCGGTTCTGTGCGTCAGACCGCTGCAACACGCGGCACAGCCTGCTATCTTGTCTTTCATGTTACCACTGGAACTTCTTTATACTGAATGGGTGTGCATAAGATGCACAGGGGGTAAAAAATAGCATCACCCAGTAAGGCACCTCTTGGCACGCAGGAGGCTGAAGGTGATGAATTCACCACCGGTAGCCGCTCCCCTGCTCTGAACTTGGGCTTGCAGGCACTGGGGGCACGGATGCTGGAGAGGGGACCACTGTATTGAGTCATGTCTGACCATGGCTCTGCTGTGCTCACATGCCACATGTATTAGGTACCCCTGCCCCCCCCCCCCCCCCTATTGCAGCATTGTTGGCCAGATATGTCCCCAGTATTAGGTAGCCATCCCCCCACCCCAGTATTAGGCAGCCCCCTCCCCCATATAGCCAGATATGCCCGCAGTAGTGGGCAGTCCTCCTCCCCAGTATAGATAGCTAGATATGCCCCCAGTATTAGGTTTCTCCCCTTTGCGGTATAGATAGGCAGATGTTCCCCCATTATTAGGTAGCCCCCTCCCCACTATAGAGAGCCAGATGTGCCCCCAGTATTAGGTACCCCCTCTCCCCAGTATAGCTTCCCTGGTGGTGTTTAGTGGCCCCCTCCCTAACATTGCTTCCCTGGTGGTGGTACTGCCCTCCTCCCCCCAACCCCAGTATATTTCCTGCATGCACAAATTTGCATTAGCAATTTTTTGAGTATTTGTTTTATATTTTAGTCATGTTTTTGTGATTTTTTTTTTTAATGCATGACAGGAAAGGGCGGATCCAATTCTCGCCCCATAAGGAACAAAGACAGGTTCATGCCCTCCGTATATCCACCATCCCATCCAACGGTATTCATGGGCTTTTGTTGACGCATATGCCTGTGTAAGCATGCTTCTTCTGTTGTCATTCCAGGACTTGTTACAGAATTCTCCCAACTCCCTGTCTGGCTTATCCAGCAACCCCCAAGGAATCGTCGTACCGTCCTCAACACTACAGCAGAGCAACCTCTCCATGACAACCGTCAACTCCTCGCAGGTTGTATCAGGTGGGACAATGTCAAACTGAAATGATTATATCTATAGGAGGTTGTATAGAGTGGGGTGTATACGTCCTACCTAACAGTTGAGCGTTCCCCGGTGGCAAACCTCTCATCAGGAATACAGCATGCAGAGGTTTAGCTAGGGGTTTTTGAGGCCCGGGGACAAAGACAGTTTCTGTGTCCCCCTCTGGACAAAATAGGTGTGCCCATGCATCAGAATGTGGTCATGGGTGGAGTCATATGTTGTTTAGATAGCCACATGTCCCCCCCCCCCTTTCTCCCATTTAAATAGCCAAATGTGTACCCCTATAGATAGCCAGATGTGCCCCATTAAGAGAGCCAGATGTTTCCCCCCCCCCCTTTTTGATAGTCAAATGTGTCCCTCTTTAAATAGCCAAATGTGCCCCCCTTTAGATAGCCAGCTGTGCCCCCCCTTTAGATAGCCAGATGTTCCTACCTTCCCCGTTTGTGCCCCCCACCCCTCATAGGTAGCCAGATGGGCCCTGCTTTTTTCTGCTGCTTTTAATGCTTCTGCACTCCTCTGCAGGGGTAGAGAGAGAAGCAGGGGTACTTCAGGCAACCAGCGCCAGCAAGCTACTTCACATACTCGTGGGGGTGCAGCAGCCATGCTGAGTTCTCTCACAGTGCTGTGCCCAGGGACATACGTCCCCCCTTGTCCCCCCATAGCTACGTCTCTGACAGCATGTGTCCTGCCACACATTAGGCAACTTGTGACCAAACTTCACACAATCAGTCATTCCAGTTGATTTCCCAATCAGAGATCGATCAGTTGGGGAAGCCAAAAAATCAATATGCACATTTGTATGAAGGCTTCCCCAAGCTGACCTCTGGGTCCACGAAGCCTCCTGCAGGTTCCGGTTCTTGAGACATTACATGGATCATCACTCATACGCACGCAACGCAACATGTGGAGGACCATTAGATATTGACTGCCGTATCCGATTCCTTCACGTTAAAATGATTAGAAAAAAACCGAGAGCCTAATATAGTGTAGTATGTTAAAGACAATTGGTAAGTGGTTTAGTGAGAGAATTTATACTCACAAACATGGGTTACCATCCAGGCAACCACTGTATAGGCAGGTGAGGAGATTAGACCTGTCCTCACTCAGGATTAAGAAGTCGCTCTCTGTAGTAAAGAAACAAGAAAGGGGGTAGCACTCCCCTCCACCAGGAGTGGACACAGAGTATTTGTATGTAGAACAGAGGCGCCAGCAGGATAAAAGTCAATAAAATTTTTAAAAATTGCTTGGAGGAAGTGGTGGGCTTGCCTCCCAAAAGCAGACACGAGATCCTGTCTTCATATAAATCAATACATTTATTATACGGTACCCCAAAAACAGTGCAACGCGTTTCGCAGGCCCAGCCCGCTTTATCAGGCAATAAAAGTGGGGACAAAACAAAATTTCGTCAATAGCAGGTGTAGCGCCTCAGGAGCTACACCTGCTATTGACGAAATTCTAGCAGGTGTAGCGCCTACACCCTGAAGCGCTACACCTGCTATTGACGAAATTCTGTTTTGTCCCCACTTTTATTGCCTGATGAAGCGGGCTGGGCCTGCGAAACGCGTTGCACTGTTTTTGGGGTACCGTATAATAAATGTATTGATTTATATGAAGACAGGATCTCGTGTCTGCTTTTGGGAGGCAAGCCCACCACTTCCTCCAAGCAATTTTTAAAAATTTTATTGACTTTTATCCTGCTGGCGCCTCTGTTTACATACAAATACGTTAAAGAGACTCTGTAACATTAAAAAGATCCCATGGGGGGTACTCACCTCGGGTGGGGGAAGCCTCCGGATCCTAATGAGGCTTCCCACGCCGTCCTCTGTCCCACGGGGGTCTCGCTGCAGCCCTCCGAACAGCCGGCGACTGTGCCGACTGTCAGTTCAATATTTACCTTTGCTGGCTCCAGCGGGGGCGCTGTGGCGACTTTCGGCACGGAAATAGACGGAAATACCCGATCTCCGTCGGGTCCGCTCTACTGCGCAGGCGCCGGAAACTTGCGCCTGCGCAGTAGAGCAGACCCGACGGCGATCGGGTATTTCCGCCTACTTCGGAGCCGACAGCCGTCAGAGCGCCTGCGCAGGAGCCAGGAAGGTAAATATTACGTCACCGCTGCACGGAGGGCTGCAGCGAGACCCCTGACGGATGGAGTACGGCGTGGGAAGCCTCATTAGGATCCGGAGGCTTCCCCCACCCGAGGTGAGTACCCCCCAGGGGCCGTTTTGTCGTTACAGTTCCTCTTTAAAATTATTGTTTATCAGATGTTTTAGAACAGCCTGCAGATCGGTCAGCTGGACAATCCGATTATGTTGAAGGGATTATTTGTGGCTAGGAAGTGAATATCGGCACTTATGTACTAAGCCTAAAGGTAACCACACACCATACAATTTTTATATTTCTTTTCAATTCAAGAATTACGATCAGTTTTTCTGATTGATTGTAACATTTCAATCATCCACCCCATATATTATACAGGCAAAAGTTTTCCACAATTATGCACATTTTTTGAAAACTCTGAAAAAAGGGGGAATCTATAAAGGTGGCCACACACCATCCCCAAAAAATTAATCAAAAGCTTATTTGTTTTAATCAAAAAACCAGATCGAATTTCCAGGGGTTTTTTTTTTTGTTTTTTTTTAAGACATGTTGGAAAATTCTGAGCAATTTCATGAAGAATTGTATGGTGTGTGATGGATTCTGAAATTGTATTCACCCAGAAAAAATTTTATGTAGCAATTCATTACAGTTTTCTCTTGATATTTCTAACAAACCAATTTTTTCAGAGTGTACGATCTTATCCCGAAGTTGTGGCAGTCTTGAAAATACATGTGTGGTACCTCGAAGATTCTGATCAAAAAGCTTTCAATTTGTTTAGATAACCTATCTTCTTGAATTGCCATAGAATCAGATAATTTTATTGTATTTTGTGTGTGGCTACCTTTAGGCTTCTTTCCCACTAAGACGTTGCGTTAGATGCTACGTTAAGGTTGCATAACGTGCACCTAACGCAACGCATAGTGGGGTAGAAGCTGGACGTCAGATCGAGCCGCGTTAAGCGGCTCTTCATGCGTCCTGTGATGCGTACTCTTGGACGCATGCGGCATCACGTGGTCCCGCCGGCCAATCGCCGCACGGAGCGGCGCTCCAGGAAGTAAACACTGCACTTCACACCGTGCAGAGAATATTAATTAGCCATGTGGCTGGCCGAGAAGGAGGAGGGGAGACCTCCTCCTCCAACATTACTGAGCATGTGCAAACAGTCTAACGCGGCTTAGCCGCGTATATCGTACAGCATGCAGCACTTTGTTTTTACTTTCTGCGTTACAATGTAACGCAACGTGGGCACTGTGAACAGCCCATTGATTTTTCATTGCTGTGTGTTGGGCTGCGTTACAGGCTGCACTAACGTGCACCTGTAACGTCTAAGAGTGGGTCCACACTAGACCCGGTTGCAGGACGGACACTGCAGTCCGGATCAGGGGAAGTACCCACCGTACTGCAAACTGATGAAAGTGCATCAGTTTTTCATCAGTTTCCGTTCAGTTTTTCTCTGACAGAAAACGTCTCCATCATTAGGAAGGAGTGGGAGGATTTTTTGGGGCCAATCATAAAGCTCAGGCTATCCGTTTTCACATCCGTTTTTTGCCTGTGGAGCTGAAGATGCGTTTTCTCATTGCTTTCACTACACCCTGCGTGTATCCGTGGTCCTGATCCGTTGCGTGAAAATGCAGCAGATCCGGACCTTCCGTTCAGGTTTTGAAAACGGGTCCCCGCAAACGCAGACGGATCCGTTTTTTACTTGGGTGAGGCTGGCTGCTATTTTCAACATTAGTATCCGGGACTCCGTTTTTCATCAGGTTTGAAAAACGCAGCCACGGATACGTTTCCGGACCTAGTGTGGACTGGCTCTAACTGTGAAAGCAGCCTTAATCCTCCATCTTGTCTTTTGCAATTGTGATTTTTATGTGTGCAGCCCTAGGAATTACTGTGCAGAATAGATGAAAACGTTACGTAAATTTTCTTACCCGAGATCTGAAAAACCTTTCAGATCGTCATCTTCCTAAACGTGGCCACACACAATACAATTTTTTTTTCCATATATTTTCAATCCGAGAAATGCAGTCAATCTTTCTGATTGACCAATACATCACACACCTGCTCAATGTTTCAATTATGAACAAAAATATTGAAAACTATATATCAAGAAATTGGGTCTATAAATCAAGAAATACAATCTATCCTACTCCATTCAACCTTATGAAAAATTTTACAAAAAGTTCCACCAACACAATTAAGTTTTATTGGAGAAAAATACTAATTAAAAAAAAAAAAGCTTTCAATTTTTCTGTACAACCGGTTTTAGCGTAAAATCAGATCTTTGTGTGTGTGTGTGTGTGTGTGTGTGTGGGCACCTTTAGGGCTTGATTCACAAAAGAGTGCTAACTGTTAGCACGGGCGTTTTTGCGTGAATTTTCGCGCTAAACGATAATGTTTTTGCGCGCAAACGCGAATTTTCACGTGAACTCGATATCGTTTTCGCGCAAAAATTCGCATTTGCGCACGAAAACGTTATCGTTTCGTGCAAAAATTTGCAATCGCGCGCAATGCGAAAATTCGTGCGAAAACGGCTAACAGTTAGCACTCTTTTGTGAATCAAGCTCTTAGACTGTAAAAACTTCAAACCGACATTTTTACCTTTTAAATACAAAATAAGACCATGGGACTCCAGAAAAATCCTGTATAGGCTTATAGATACAATGGTCTGTCTCATTGGTTTTTTTTCACCCCCGGGTCACTTCAGGTTATGAAGCAAGTTTACGCCATTGTGAAATTGCAAACATACAGTAAATGTGAGAGAGGATCTGACTGCCTGACAGTAATGATGGACAATGGGATGCAAATAATTTCATGTTGATGCAGCATTATGCAAATTTTATATGCAGATTTATGCAGCTTGAAAATGAGCCAATCAAATCCTGCTGAAGTACAGTTTGATTGGACTATTTTCAAGCTGCATAAATTTGCATACAAAATGTGCATAGTCTTGCATCAACTCAAAATTATTTGGATCTCATTCACCATCTCTACCTGTCCGCACAATAACCTTGACCTTGTCTTCCTAAGAACAAATTATGCTGTAATGTGCAACTGGATAAACTAGAAATGGATGTACAGTATTTAGTGCAGTGATCTGCATGCGGGAGTCTGCTGACAGCCACAGTCATGATTTATAAAGGCAAATGCATTGTGGGACTTGTAGTTCCTTAATGCCTCATCTAGACGGAGCGATCCGGCGGCTCGATTAGCCGCCGAATCGCCTCTTCTGCATCCCCGCTCGTGTCGGATTCGATACCCGCTCGTCCCCGCCGGCGCAGCTTATCTTCCGCTCAATTCCCCGCTATTGCCCGCTCGCGGGGAACGAGCGGGGAATCGGCCGCGGCGAGATCAGACCTGTCGGATCTTATTAATCGATTGATAAAAGTAATCGGCACGTGTAGACTAGGCTTAACAGCTGGAGAACCAAGTTTGCAGATCACTGATTTAGTGTATGGCAGAAATTCTGAACAGACCTGCAATGACGCCTCTCTCCTCCTAACCTTGCTGCCATAGAGCAAACCACTGTGCCACTCATCAATGAAGTGCAGAGAATATACATCTAAAGGAGTACTGTAGGAGGATAAGGGGAAAAAGAATTGAAGTTACCTTGGGCTTCACTTCCGGAATTTGCGACTACAAAGTCTCAAAACCACTACGTCTGCGTGGCCGCCTTCCTCGCTTCTGCTGACGTCACTGGGAGCGTACTGCACAGGTGCATGCCATACTGCGCAGTATGCTCCCGGTGACATCAGCGGAGCGAGGGCGTGGCCGCGCAGACGCAGTGGTTTTGCGACTTTAAAGTGAACCGGCGTGCATGCTGCAGATTCTCGGATCGTTCCACACGCAATGGAAACTCTTCCATTGCCGTGCATTGGGTTCAGGACCCCCGTGGTGAGTGAGGCCAGGCCTGTCTGTGACTGAGTGAGGCCGGGCCTGTCTGTGACTGAGTGAGGCCAGGCCTGTCTGTGACTGAAGCATGGCTAGGCCTGTCTGTGAGTGCGTGAGGCCGGGCCTGTCTGTGAGACGTTCCTGGGCCCTCATGAAGGAGCCTCAGAGCCTTGTGAGTGAGCGAGGCCTGGGCCTGTCTGTGACTGAGTGAGGCCGGGCCTGTCTGTGACTGAGTGAGGCCAGGCCTGTCTGTGACTGAGTGAGGCCGGGCCTGTCTGTGACTGAGTGAGGCCGGGCCTGTCTGTGACTGAGTGAGGCCAGGCCTGTCTGTGACTGAGTGAGGCCAGGCCTGTCTGTGACTGAGTGAGGCCAGGCCTGTCTGTGACTGAGTGAGGCCAGGCCTGTCTGTGACTGAGTGAGGCCAGGCCTGTCTGTGACTGAGTGAGGCCGAGCCTGTCTGTGAGTGAGTGAGACCTGGCCTGTCTGTGAGTGAAGCATGGCTAGGCCTGTCTGTGAGTGAGTGAGGCCGGTCTGTGAGTGAGTGAGGCCGGGCCTGTCTGTGAGTGAAGCATGGCTAGCCCCTCATGAGTGAAGCAGCCTCAGAGCCTTGTGAGTGAGGCTGTTTTGGGCCCCTGTGAGGAACCTCTCTTCCTCAGCTCTGGTTTCTGCTCTGTGCACCCTTTAAGCTGCGCCTGGCGCTGTGAGTAATGGTGTCAGCTTCACATAATGTTTTCCCTTCTTATTGTAGCGCCGCTCCCAGAGGAAAGGATGCCGCCTGTGAATAAAGCTACAAATCTCTGCTGATGCCCTTGTATTATTATTCATGAGAGAGAGAGAGGGCCGCTCTCCTCAGGGGATGGTTTAACCCCTCGAAGCCCGCTGTCTGTTTACATAATGGCTGCTTATGAAGCCATAACCTCTCCCTGTTCTGCAGGATCGTTCCTGCTATTCATCCCCTCTGCATATTCTCCTGGCGGTTCAGCTTTATGCACAGGAGAGATTGCTTGGCTGTGAAAGATGTAAAGTCAGTAGAGTACAGTGCGGCAGATAACACGGGACGTCCCCGGGGTGCGGTGATACAGTGCCTCTCATTATGTCCTGCATAATTCACCTAACAATGGAATAACTCTCACCAGCCTGGCAGCACGAGCTGCTGGGAATCCTCACAGCAGCAGCTCCCTTCCTGCAGAGGCGGAGTGACGACCGAGAGATGGTCAATGCCAATAACTCTGGCTTACAGGCACATTTAATTCAATTGCATAGCACCCAACTGTCCCACTTTTGGAGGGACAGTCCCTCTTTGGCAGTCCTGTTCCTCTTTCCTCCTCATTTGTCCCTCTTTCTATGTAAATATATATATTTATCTACTAAAAAATGTGTTTGACTCTAAACTTTATTCCCATCCTTTAAATTGATATATAACTAATTTTAAAATGTTCCTATGAAGGAAAATTAACCAAGATAGAAAGGACCAGTGTGGTTTGAATTATAAAACAACATATTTTTCTTATGTAATCTTTATGCAATGCGTGACTAGGGGTGTGACAGAGGCGTGGTCATGGGTTGTGGCAGGGGCGTGGTTTAAGCGTCCCTCTTTCTCACCTCCAAAAGTTGGGAGCTATGCAATTGGCATTGAAGTGGACCTGAACTCTTACACAGGACAGAAGGAAAACAGAGAAATGCACCCTGTATGTATTTATAGAGTTTAGCCCGTCTAATCCCCCCTCATCTGTGACTAATCACCAGTGTAATTTGATGTCTCAGCTGTGCCAGCTGACTGCCTCAGCAAATCATCTAATTGGTAAACACAAGTTGTTAATCCTATGTCTGCTTCCATGAAAGCAGGAAGTAGACATACTGCAGATTTATTGCAGGATTTATATCAGCTGTAACAAAGAAATGTTTTTCTTTATAGATTATTATACTGTTGCTTATCTTTTAAAGGAGAGGAAGTTCTGAGTTCAGGTCCGCTTTAAAGGACACCTGAAGTGAGAGAGATATGGAGGCTACCATATTTATTTCCTTTTAAGCAATAACAGTTGCCTGGCAGCCCTGCTGATCCTCTGCCTCTAAGGGCTCGTTTCCACTAGTGCGGCGCGCGTCTCTTAGACGCACGCCGGCACTGAGCGGGTGGGCGGGATCGCAGGCGAATCCCATGAGCCGTAATGGGATTCGCAGCCTCCAGCGCGAATTCTGCGGGGGGTTCCGGCCGAATCGCTCCCGCAAGCGATTCGGCCGCGGCGCCGTTATGCCCTATGGCAGAGTTTCCCCGTGCGATTCATGTGCAGGGAAACTGCGGAATCGCGGCGGAAACCGCGATAGTGGAAATGGGCCCTAATACTTTTAGCCATAGCCCCTGAACAAGCATGCAGCAGATCAGGTGTTTCTGACATTTTTGTCAGCTCTGACAAGATTAGCTGCATGCTTGTTTCTGGTATGATTCAGGCACTACTGCAGCCAAATAGACCAACAGGGCTGCCAGGCAACTGGTATTGGTTAAAAGGAAATAAATATGGCAGCCTCCGTAATACCTCTCACTTCAGTTGTCCTTTAAAGGGAACCTTAACTGAGAGTGATATGGATGTTTCCTGTTAAACAATACCAGTTGCCTGGCAGTCCAGCTGATCTCAGTGACTGCAATAGTGGCTGAATCACACCCTGAAACAAGCATGCAGCTAATCCAGTCTGACTTTAGTCAGAGCACCTGATCTGCTTGTTCAGGGGCTGTGGCTAAAAGTATTAGAGACACAGGATCAGCAGGCGATTCAGGCAACTGGTATTTTTTTTTAAAGTTTAGGTTCCCTTTAAGCTTAGAATCAGACCAGTCAAATGTGTTTTGTGTTGATTGGCCAAAGTCTAATCTGCATAGAATTTGCATGAACTCTGCATACTAACTGGAGTGGAGAAACATATCAGAGACCAAAGCTAGTGGGAGAGCAGCCTCAGAAGCTGCAGGTGCAGGGGTGTGGGAGTCCCCATTACTTATCCTACCATTAATATCCGCTGCCTCTCCATAGAAGATGTTGTTGAGCCCACATTTAGGCCTAGTGGACACCGGAGCGTTTCCGCTGCAGTTTGCGATCTGCTTGCGGGTGCGGATCCGCTAGGGTAATGTATTTCAATGGGCTGGTGCATACCAGAGCGGGAGGCGTTTTGCAGAAACGCATACTCCCGGGCTGCTGCAGATTTTGGATTGCGGATGCGTTTCTGCCTCAATGTTAAGTATAGGAAAAACGCAAACCGCTCTGAAAAACGGCACTTCAGAGCGGTTTGCCAGGCGGTTTTTGTTACAGTAGCTGTTCAGTAACAGCTTTACTGTAACAATACATGAAATCTACTACACCAAAAACGCTTCACAAAACCGCAAAATGCTAGCTGAAACGCTACAGAAAAAGAAGAAAAAGCATTTCAAAATCTGCTAGCATTTTGCGGATCTGCTAGTGTTTTTTGGTGTGCACCAGGCCTTAGGCCTGAAACACACCAGAGGAGTTTTTCTGAGCGTTTTGAGTTTTTAAATCTGCTGCTAATGTTACCTTATGTGTCTGTGCACACTGGAGCAATGAGGTTTTGTAAAAAACCCCATAGCATTACATTGGGAAGAGCTTTTAGAGGTTTCAAAACCTCTTCCCAATGTAATGCTATGGGGTTTTTTACAAAACCTCATCGCTCCAGTGTGCACAGACACAAAGGATAACCTTAGCAGCAGATTTAAAAACTCAAAACGCTCAGAAAAACTCCTCTGGTGTGTTTCAGGCCTTAGGGCTGGTGCACACCGAGCGGCTTTTTCCGCGTTTTCAGATCCGCTTGCGGCTGCGGATCTGCTTGGTCAATGTATCTCAATGGGGTGGTGCACACCAGAGCGGCAGGCGTTTTGCAGAAACGAAAAATGCCTGGGTGAGGCATTTTTTGGATTTCGGATGCGTTTCTGCCTCAATGTTAAGTATAGGAAAAACGCAAACCGCTCTGAAAAACGGCACTTCAGAGCGGTTTTGCAGGCGTTTTTGTTACAGAAGCTGTTCAGTAACAGCTTTACTGTAACAATATATGAAATCTACTATACTGAAAACCGCAGCAGCAATCCGCAAAACGCTAGCAAAACGCCTCATAAAAATAAAAAAAAGCGTTTAAAAATCTGCTAGCATTTTGCGGATCTGCTAGCGGGTTTTGGTGTGCACCAGCCCTTATAGGTGGGGGAGACACTTGTTACTTGTGGGAGGGGTCATATATCATCAGACCTCGAGCCACACCCTCAACACTCCTCCAGCCATATCCTGATCAGACATGCAGTTACACCTCCACTATCCATCCAACCACACCCCCAACACACCTACACATTCACCAGACCTCCAGCCATGCCTCCACGTCACATCCAGCTACACCCCTACCACCTCCAGCCACACCTTCCACCACATGTCCAGCTTTATCCCTAACACCTCCAGCCATACCTTAATAAGACCTCCAATTACGCCGGCCTACCCCACATATTTTGCTGCACCCCTACTACCTCTAGCCACACCTTTTACCAGACCTCCAGTCATGTCTTCACCACACATCTAGCCACACCCCCAACACACCTCCAGCCACGCCTCTACCTCACATCCAGCCAAACCCCCAAGACACCTCTATCATCCCACATCCACTACACTGCCAACTCAAAGCCACACCCTCATCAGGCTTCCACCACACATCCAGTTACACCCCAACACACCTCCAGCCATGCCTTTATGCTTCCACCACACATCCTGCTACACCCCCAAACATATCTCCAGCCACACCTTCACCAGACCTCCAGTCATGCCTCCAACTTATATCCAGCCACGCCCCAACACACCTCCAGCCACACTTCCATCAGATCCCCTTCATGTCTTCACCACACATCCAGCCACACCCTCACCAGGCCTCCACCACACATCCAGTTACACCCCAACACACCTCCATCAGATCTCTAGTCATGTCTTCACCACACATCCTCCCACACCCCTAACATACCTCCAGCCACACCTCCATCAGATCGCTAGTCATGTCTTCACCACACATCCTGCCACACCCCTAACACACCTCCAGCCACACCTTCATCAGATCTCTAGTCATGTCTTCACCACACATCCTGCCACACCCCAACACACCTCCAGCATCACCTTCATCAGATCTCTACTCATCTCTTCACCACACATCCTGCCACACCCCAACACACTCCAGCCACACCTTCATCAGATCTCTAGTCATGTCTTCACCACACATCCTGCCACACCCCAGCACACCTCCAGCCACACCTTCATCAGATCTCTACTCCTCTCTTCACCACACATCCTGCCACACCCCAACACACCTCCCGCCACACCTTCATCAGATCTCTAGTCATGTCTTCACCACACATTCTGCCACACCCCAACACACCTCCAGCCACACCTCCATCAGCCATCTAGTTTATTCCTATCAATAACATTTTAACATCATGCCTGCTTGTAGCAATAGCCAATGAGGTGCTCAGAATTCTGAGTAGTTGCAACTTTCAAGTTAATTTTATGCAAATGTATGCAGCTTGGAAATGTACCTTGGAAATGTACCATACAAATACAGAATTTGACTGGTCCATTTCGAAGCTGCATAAAATGAAAGCAGCATTAGCAGCATCTCACAACCCATCCCTTTTTATTCGTAGATATATAGTACACATTTCAGATATTTACAAGTTTCTTTCATTGGGTTTTAGTAGCGTAAGACAAAGTGAGATATGTTTGGCGCTGCAAGCAGGATGTAATGTAAACACTACCTGAATCTGAGCATAAACTCCCCCGGCCGGCTAAGCCTCTGCACGCCATTGTTACTGGCGCTTGGATCTTATTAAATAAAGGCCACTTCTTTGTTGTACGCTAAACAAGAACGTGATTGTTTGTTGAGATTCTTTTTGTCATGAATACATTTGTTTTTGCTTGCAAGCCTGCTGAGAAAATAGAGGTCTTACAGCACTTGTCCTATTATCATAATCCTCTTCTCCACTTGTGCGTCTGAAGCTGACGCGGGCAATTACAGAACACATCCCGCCGTATGTGTGATAATAGCTCCCCCAGTGGGATACACAAGAATTGGTTGACATGGAGGTGTACCAAATACCCAACTGGCAATGGGGCGAGCATTTTTCTGCAGGTGATACAGCTCAGGGATAAAAAGGTTGATGCACAACGGCTCCGTAACTGAAGATGAGGAGAAGGTGATTCTTGTGGTTAAATAGTCATCAGTTTATTCTTGCATAATCATTTCTTTCTCGACAAGATGTAGAACAACATTCAGGTTTGACAAGTAGAATATCCAGTAACAGCAAAAACGTCCTAACGTGTTTCATGGTGGGAAATCACTTCCTCAGAGGCACAAGGAATAAAATCAGTTGTAGAGTATGGAGTATGACCAATTCTGTGATACCATATGGAAAAGGAATCCCCACCGAGTGCGTGCTCTAGAATGGAGAAAGACGCCAATACTCACTGTGTTGGCTCCTATGAACACTAGTTTGTGAACTTTTTGGGTTATAATATATATATATAGGGGGTGGAGCATATCCTTGTTTTATCTGGGTTTATGTGTCAGGGTGACTTGTGATACTGAGAGGTAAACAAGCCATTAATTAATATGTTGATTTCAAATGGACTAAACCAATGTGTGAGGTGTGTCAAACCATTTGGTATTATTTAATGTAATGTCTCCACCTATAAGTAATATATATTCTGTAAATATTCTGTAAATAAGTATTTATTCTATGGTATGGAAATGAATACTTTACTATGCTGTACAAGAGAATTAATGTTTGCCAGACCATTCGATCAGCAACCATCAATGTCTGTCTGTCCTCTATGCTGCTAAAAAAAATGGAGACTATGAAAGACTTTCTGTACCCTGGGTGATTAACCAAATATTCTGATCCAACACTATGATAGTAACAATTTCTAAAGGTGGCCACACACGATACAATAAAATGATCCGATTTTATGGCAATTAGATAAAAACGATTGGATCTCCCAAAAAAAAAAATCTAAAGCTTTTTTTTCGACTGAAAAATCCGATCGGATTTCCCGTTTTCTTAGATTTTTATCGATCCGGAATGCCAGATATTTATCTTCAATCTTTCTAAAGATTGTATGGTGTGTGTTAGATTGTCAATTTATTAATATACACAACCTAGCAATTTTGTCAGAGTTTCCAATAATTTTTATCATAATTGGGAAAAAATTAACATAGGGGTGTGTGTGGTACATTGGTCATATTTTTCAAATGTTAAAACCAGTCAGAAAAATTGATTGCAATTCTTAAATTGAACAGATATTTAAAAAATTGTATGGTGTGCGGCCACCTTAACAGCGGGCACTGGAGGGCTTCAGACACTTCCTGTCTCAATGACGTAGCGAGTAATGAGGACAAAGGTTTATGCTGTTTTCTTATTGCCCCAAAACTTTAATTCTATTTATATACATTTTAACTTATTTAGCGCTCACTTCCTGTGTCAAAAATAGGAAGTGCATGGAAGTTTATTAACTGCTTGCTGACCACGTCATGCCGATGGGTGTGACCACGGCGGCAGCCCGAGGACCGCCTAACGCCGATCGGTGGAGGAGATCGCGCGCGGGCATCTCCTGTTGGTAGGCGGAGCGGCGCCTTCCGTCTCCAAGCGGCGATCCCCGATCTGCAGCAGTGCTGTACTGGGGACAGCCGTGTGACATGGCTATCCCCCTGGGACACTAGAGAGCGATCGGCTCTCATAGGCAGAAGCCTATGACAGCTTATCACCTGGCTGGCTGGGGGAGAGGGAGGGATTTGTAAAAAAGAAATAAATAGTAAAAAATAATTTAAAAAAACAAACACTAGGGGAGCGATCAGACCCCACCAACAGAGCTCTCTTGTGTGCTGAGTTTTGCGGCCCTGCAGCAAGGCCTTACAGCTGCAGTGGCCTATTTTGTGAAGATTGGCCTGATCTTTAGAAGGGCTTAAGCCTGATGAGGTTAAAAAAATATGCTTCTGCACATGCGTGACGCAACCCGGCTGAGAAAATAGACTTAAATGACTTCCGGTCTGCCACACATCGCCGCTCAATTTCCTGACAACGCACGGATGCTCTTATGGCAGATACTCCACTTCCATCGCATCACATCCATTGTGAAAGGCCCCATAGGCTTTCATTGCCCTAGCATCACCTTGCGGTAAAAAAGGGGTGACGCACCTTTTTTCTGGAACCAGAAGTTAGGGCTTCCCCGACTTGAATTTGGGCCAATCAATCGAGCGGGCTGAAGATTTGGATCTGTCTGATTCCCATTTGCCTCCAATTTGCATTAAATTTAGAGTTATATACATCTCGCTCTATTAGTGCATCGTGAAATAAAGACAAGTCATTAAAAAAAAATGAAATCAAACTGACAATATGGTTATGAGAGCCTATTCACACTGGGGCGATTTGCAAGCGTTTACAGATGATCGCCAGCGATCGCTAACGCTTTTAAAAGCGCTAGTGTAATTCAAAGTATATCTCACTGCATAAACGCAAAGGCGGAGCATGCATTGATTATTCGCGATTTTAGCGCAATTGTAATTGCAATGTTAAAAAGAACACGAATCGCAATCACTCAAAAATCACGAAATGTCCATTAAAAAAATCGCACATAAATCCCCATTGCAAAAGGCTAGCGATTTTGCTAGCATTTTGCAGTCCCCAGTGTGAACGGGCCCTAAAGGTTAGAGGTTTAGTACATCTGGCTCTGGTCATTATGGCCCTTGTGACAGAGCGATGCTTCGGCCGTTTCACCCGTAGTCATTTGACGTTCTCTCTCTTGTGTCTTATAGGTGGTGCACTTTACCAGCCCGTTGCCATGGTAACATCCCAGGGACAGGTAGTAACTCAAGCTATCCCCCAGGGAGCGCTCCAGATCCAGAATGCACAGGTGAGCGATGATGAATAGCTGAGAGTCTGGCAGGGAGAGGGGGGGGGGGGTGTTATTGGAATGGGTCTGCTGTGTCTTTATACGCCCCGCTCAGCTTTCCATATCCTGTGTGATGAGAGCCGTCAATAGCTGCTCACAACCCAAATAAATAGCTCTGTACTGAGGCCGTATCTGTGCTGTAGAGCTGGCTGCTCAGGTGTTCATAAGAGGATTATTTACAAGCTTTTCCCAGCTGCTCTTCAATAAAGCATGAGCAGTCCCAGAGCTGGATCATCCACAAGGCAATTCTAGGCAGCTGCCTAGGGCCTGGAGAGAGTCTAGGGGCCCGGTGGATATTAGTCTCCACTAAAACATACAAAAATAAGCCAGGTAACCATCAGCCGTGGGCAAAAACTGTTATCTTGCCCAG
This sequence comes from Hyperolius riggenbachi, assembly GCF_040937935.1. Lineage (NCBI taxonomy): Eukaryota > Metazoa > Chordata > Amphibia > Anura > Hyperoliidae > Hyperolius > Hyperolius riggenbachi. Next base: position 16,049,976 of record NC_090651.1, on the reverse strand, counting down.
GGCCCCATTTTATCTTAATCCATTCAGACCTGTTGCTTTAGCAGCAGTGATGTGTAAACAGTGTCAGGCCTGGGTACCTGGGACCACCAGGAAGAAGGATGGTGAGAGTCCACCTAAAATATCACACTACATGTCACGGTGCCCATTTGGCAACCAAGGAAAGGCACCCCTTAAACTTATGAATAGGAAGTCTGTACTAGCGTTGCGTCTGTAAATTATGTATGTATTATTAGCTAGTGAAGAAAGACAGCGAGGGCACTTCTCCTTTAAGAGCCCTTTATTGCAGGATGGGTTGGTACAGGTACAGCGGGGGTGAGGGGAAGCCTGACAGCTGCTTTTGTAACCTTGTCACTGCTTTCTTATCGTTTACTGCCTCTGAGGAAGCGAAACAGCTGTCAGGCTTTCCCTCACCCCTGCTGTACCTGTACCAACCCATACTGCTATAAAGGGCTCTTATGGCCCATACACACCAGCTACAAATGTAGCTGGTGGCTAGCGCATGGGAGCGTATGGGCAACAGTTCGGCGACAGCTCGTCGCCAGGTCCCTCCGCATACACACTGCGGAAGAGGGACGAGTGATGCGACGGAAGCTGTCGCCGACGTTCCTCCCCCCGCCGGAAGCTCCCTGTATCGGGTATGAGGTTGCTGTCGCTAGTCCGCATACACACGTGGACTAGCGACAGTTGCGGCGGCAACTGTCACCGGGCGATTGACCGCGCCAATCGCCTGGCGGCAGCAGCGACGCCCCATACTCACGGGCGACTTGTCGCCGCAACACGCGCGTGCCACGTGGTTGCGGCGACAGTTGTAGCCCGTTAGTATGGGCCATTTAAGGAGCGATTCCCTCGCTGTCTTTCTTCACTAGCTGAGTATTCTACCTTTGACCCCCCCCCCCCCCCCCCCCCCAGCAGATGCTACAGGCCTCCCCAGCTGCATTTTGGTGTTGTTAACACAGTCTATTTGCACATATATAGCCACTGTAGCTTGCTATACTATTCAAGCCACTATTGTTATGTTAATCAGTAATGCCTGCTTAGGTTTTAAAATTACCATTTGTCCCTGTCTTAATGGAACTAGCAGTTCATAAAGCACAGCGTGATAAGGGTGCCCCCTTTAAGCAGCCTTCACCCCAGGCATCTGCCTGGTGTGCCTATGCCCAGAAATGGCCCTGCTTGTATTGCTTTTCTGATTCTCTTGTAAAAGCGTCCTTAGGGTGAGTTCACACTCAGCGATTTGATCGCGATTTTGCGGGCAAATTCTTGCGATTCGGTGCAATTTGCGCTTGTGGTTCCCGTCTAATAGAACGAGAATCACTGTGCGATCGCTGCTGTGTGAATGTATCTATAGGGATACATTGTAGCAGCGCTTTGCTGATTGCTGGCGATCAGCAAATCGTTGAAGAATCTCCCCAATGTGAAGCAGTCCTGAGGGCTCGTTTCCGCTATAGCGAATTCGCATGCGGGCACTGCATGCGGGCACTGCATGCGGATTCGCATAGTCAATGTAAGTGGATGAGGCTGTTTCCACTTGTGCGGCGGCGGGAGCGTTTTTCGGTGCGGCAGAAATCTGCACGGCAGAGCCGTCAGATTTCGCGTGCGGGAGGAATGCGGGCGAATCGCCGCTAATGCATGTAATAGGGAAATCGCATGCGGCTTTGTCATGCGGATTTCCCCGCGATTTCGCGTGCGATTTCGCATGGCTTGCTATGGAGCTTTACTCAGGCAGTGACATGGTTAAATTCGCCTGGCTCCTTGCCATGCAAAATCGCACGCGAAATCGCGGCTAAATCCGCATGCGGAAACGCAGCCGCATGCGATTTCTTCTGCGGTGGAATCCAGGCGATTCCGCACCGCAACAGTGGAAACGAGCCCTTACTGTTCACAGTAACCGATCAGCTTGTAATGTAGGACGAGAAAAGAGCAAACAGATTGGTCGCTGCGGACAATCATTACGCATTCAGGCTGGATCTTGTTTATCGAGGAGAATGAAGTTAGATCCTCCGATACTGCTCAATAGGGATGGTGAACAGGATGCAAATAATTTTAGTTATCAAGCGGTCGCTTGATTCCAGACTACAAATCCAATCACTGGCTTCTCATCGAACATCCCTTCTGCTCATCGCCAATAGAGGCTGTCATGTTATTTTTTTAGTGCAATCTGTACAGCTGGGACACACTAGAAATCACAAAACGCAATCACAATCATGAATCCCTTTTTTAAGCAACTTTAGCAGCGTTTTCTGGAGTGATTTCTAGTTATTTTAAGCACTTTTGAATTTAACGGTAGCGATTTGTGCAGCAATTGCATTATTTTTGTGGTTCTAGGTAGTAAAATAACTGCAAAATCATTTATGTACAGCGATTAAAAAGCAATTTTGTAGCGATCCTGTACTTTTTATTGAAGCGCAGTCACTCCAAAAATGCTGCAGGACCCACGACTGTGATTTGGGGAAATCAGTCTCTCCTGTGGCCTCACCCCAATAACCTATCATTAGCCTAGCGCTGTTGTAATCGCCAGGCGATCCCAAAGAGTAGCTATAACAGCCCCTGTGGATCTCGGCACGAAGGCCAGGGACCCACAACAGATCGCTGTTGCAATCGCCCAGCATTTTTTCTAATGATTTGTAAAACGATCTCAGTGGTTTTTGTAGCAATTTTATTTTAGTGCTAGCGATCGCAACAGCGATTAGCGATTTCAATTTTATTTTTTGGAGTGGTTCGGGTAACAAAATTGTGTACAGCAATTGCAAAGCGATTTTGCAGCGATCCTGTACTTTAACCACTTATGAAATCTGAGACGGATTATCTACGTCCTGCAAGACTTTAGTTCCTGCTCAAGGACGTAGATAATTGTCTATTGCAGCAGATGGCCACTACTCACTTCCACGTTTGCTCCCGCCCGGGGACTCGGCACCGCCTGTTAGAGGGGAGATGAATGAATGGGAATGCAGTATTGAAGTGGTTAACATTGATTTGCGATCGCTAGCGAAATCCTGCTATCCTGGCCATATTGCAGTCGCTCCAGTGGAGGCTCATCGCCACCCACTTTCACTGGCATAGCAATCGTCGGCGATTCAAAAATCGCTGCTGAGAGCGCTCTAGTGGGTCAATGGTGATCGTAACGGCAGTCCACAATTGGATCTGTCATGACTGTCATTTAAAGCAACCAATTATTGCACGCAGTTGCCCATCGTTGAACATTGTTTAACACAATTTTGTTAAACAATGTTGCCTTAAAGGGATACTGTAGGGGGGTCAGGGGAAAATGAGTTGAACTTACCCGGGGCTTCTAACGGTCCCCCGCAGACATCCTGTGTTGGCGCAGCCACTCACCGATGCTCCGGCCCCGCCTCCGGTTCACTTCTGGAATTTCAGACTTTAAAGTCTGAAAACCACTGCGCCTGCGTTGCCGTGTCCTCGATCCAGCTGATGTCATCAAGAGCGCACAGCGCAGGCCCAGTATGGTCTGTGTCTGCGCAGTACACTCCTGGTGACATCAGCGGGAGCGAGGACACGGGCGTGCAGGCGCAGTGGTTTTCTGACTTTAAAGTCAGAAATTCCAGAAGTGAACTGGAGGCGGGGCCGGAGCATCGGTGAGTGGCTGCGCCAACACAGGATGTCTGCGGGGGACCATTAGAAGCCCCGGGTAAGTTCAGCTCATTTTCCCCCGACCCCCCTTCAGTATCCCTTTAAAGTGAACCCTAGGTGACATTTATATGGAGGCTGCCATATATACCAGTTGCCTGGCTACCCAGCTGATTCTCTGCCTCTAATACCTTTAGCCATGGCCCCTGAACAAGCATGCAGCAGATCAGGTGTTTCTGAAATTATTGTCAGATCTGACAAGATTAGCTACTGCAGCCAGATAGACCCGCAGGGCTGCCAGACAACTGGTATTGTTCAACAGGAAATAAATATGGCAGCCTCTATATCCCTCTCACCTCGGGTTCCCTTTAAGGTCATACAGCAGGCGTTCGGCGCTATCAGGGAAGCAGCGTTCTCTATTCCTCATAAAGCAATGCTCAGAAATGAGCAGTCGTCTGTATTGCGCCTGTATTCGGCTGCTCAGCACACCTGACACGCATTGTCTGACAGCGTGCGATGGTGATGAGAGAGCTGGCGGTCCGCAGAGACCCCCCGGGGTAAAGCGCCAGCCGCTGGCCACGTCTCAGGGGCCGCGCCCGGACGCTCCGTCTGATTTGCAGCTGCACGCCTGGCGTTTGGGGCTGCTCTTTCCAGGAGGAACATGCTTTCCGAATTGGCGGCCTGCGTTTCACCCCTGCTGGAAATTGAATGATGGATGAAAGGCCATAAAAATGTCTGCAATGTCGGCTTTGTTTATGTCCATAACCGCGCTTGATGGGCTGCTGAAATCCATTCATAAATGAAACTGCCGGACTGCAGAGCGGCACTCCGGAGACCAAACTTTTCTGACAAATAAATCACATTTTCATCAGAAACTTTCCATTGTCCTCCGGGGAGGCTGAGATGAGGTGTAGCCCCTGTGAGAAGCAGCAGACGCAAGGCAGAGAACACAGGCCCGGGCACATTACAGGCAGGCCGCAGGATTCCACCAGCAATATGCCTTATACAGTAACACGGCCATATCTGCTGCTGCTGCTGCTGGAAAAGCCTTTAAGGGGAACCTGAGGTGAGAGGTATACGGAGGCTGACATGTTTATTTCCTTTTAAGCAATACCAGTTACCTGGCAGCCCTGCTGATCCCCTGCCTCTAATACTTTTAGCCATAGACCCTGAACAAGCATGCAGCAGATCAGGTGTTTCTGATATTATTGTCAGATCTGACAAGATTAGCTGCATGCTTGTTTCTGGTGTGATTCAAACACTACTGCAGCCAAATAGATCAGCAGTGCTGCCAGGCAACTTCTATTGTTTAAATCCATTGTTTACTCCATATTCTTCTCACTTCGGTTGTCCTTTAAAGGGAACCTGAGGTGAAAAGGATATGGAGGCCAACATGTTTATTTCCTTTTAAACAATGCGCATTGCCTGGCTGTCCTGCTGATCCTCTGCCTCTAATACTTTAAAGGATACCTGAGATGAGAATAAGGGCTGGCCCGGTTGCTGAGCTTTTGCTTGGCAGCGCGTTCAAATGTTCAGATGATAGCTTTTGAAGGCTTTTGGGAAGCCTTTTAGTATGGTCGGGCAGAGGCGAGAGAGGCTCCAGCCTCAGGGCGCAGTGTAGGAGGGGGTGCACAACTCACTCAGCTATCATTCCCCTATTGTGTTTGAAGCAAAGAGAAATAAGAAAAAGGGGATACATGGCAGTTACTGCAAGCCAGATAACTAGAGATGAAGGTGTTGGGGGCCCTGGCCTGGGGCGCTTCTTACTAATAGCAATCAGTGTGTGACGGCTGGGGTGGGGTGGGGGGGGGGGGGGTGGAGGGGCGCACTTTGTTGCCTTGGGTGCTGGAGGACCTTGTCTTGGCTCTGCCTTCTAGACTAGTGGTTTGGGTCCCTACACTGAACACAGTGAATCCTGCGCAGAAGACTTGGGCGCACAGTGAGTAACATCGGCGCCGTCAGAAGACAGAGCTGAAGTTACTTATAAAACACAATAATTCGGCCTCTAGCAATTGCTGGAAGCCAAATGATTTCATTCCCCACTATCCATGGCGGCCTGGAGGGGGAATAGTATTTAACACGGCCGGGACTTGTGCAGCAGCAGGATCAGCCATATACCGGCTGTACCCTGCGCCCAAGTCTCCCGCGCCGATTCCTCTCGTACCCCTCTACACTGGTTTCCCGGCATTTACCGACTATGAAAGCAACATGTTGCTTTCGAAACGAGATGCAACTCCGGGATCTGCCACCAGACTTTTTATGAAAGCCTGCAAAAGCTTGTTTGGAATACTCCTATCCACTTGAATGGAACGGCGGTAGATCCCAAAAAATGTTGCATTTAAAATGTTGCTGTAAATGCCATGAAAACGTCCGTGCGAACCAGCCCTAAAAAAAGTGTTATACATACCTGGGGATTCCTGCAGCCTCCTTTAGGCTGATTGGTCCCTCGCCACCCTCCTCTGCTGCTTGGATCTTCTGCTAGGTGGCCCGGTAATTTTACAAGTCGGTACAGTCCAGCCACCCTCGCTCCCCCGTCAGGTGTACATGCTCACCCAAAAACAGTGTTTACATAAATCAACCTAATGCACCACACCCATCAAGGACAACCCCCTCTAGTCCTATGAGGGTTAACCCATTATTGTCCAATAGGGAAAAAAAGTTCATAATCCATATATATGGAAAAAAAAGTCAAAACATGGGACTGTTTTTGGGGGAGCATGTACACCTGATGAAAGGGGATACACCGAAACATGTTGTGTATTTGCTAAAGTTTAGATAAACGCAAGTTGAAAAGCCTGTTGTGTGCCTTCTCCCTTGTTTATTGGTTTATGAGATTAGCAGCCCGCCTACCGGAGGAGGACAGCGAGGGACTCATCCTGAAGGAGGCTGGAGGAAGCCCCAGGTATGTATAAAACCTCTTTTTATTCCTCATCTCGGGTTTACTTTAAGCCATAGACCCTGAACAAGCATGCAGATCAGATGTCTATGACAAATCTGACAAGATTAGCTGCATGCTTGTTTCAGGGCTGTGATTTAGACCCTACTGACCAGAAAGATCAGCAGGACGGCCAGGAAACTGGTATTGTTTAAAAGGAAGGCAACTTCTGTAGTTTTCTCACTTCAGTTTTCCCTTTAAGTGAGGCATCGTGGAGATGAGATTCTCAAAAGAGATGGCCCCAACCAGCATGTGTACAAGGCTTTACAGAGGAACTATAGTGATACGCAGTACCATAAAATTGCTTACTTTTTTTTACAATATTCATTTATAGATATAAATTTATCACAGGTGGCGACCTCTTTAGTCCTGCCAGGTGATCTCTGTGGAATGTTTGTTTAGTAAGGGATCAGAAGTCTATGCAAAAGATGCCTGGTCTCCCAGAATGCTCTGGGGGGAAGAATTCCACACAGCTAATTAGCCTAGGCTGTGACATCACTGGGAGGGCGGGGCCACATATATGTTTCTGAGAATTCCAAAGCCAGTGAAAATAATGCCTATTCTTCTAGAATTCTCTGTGAAGAGAATTCCGCACGTTAAAATAGCCTAAGCTAAGCATCACTGGGAGGGCGGAGCTACATACCAATATACAGCAATATTAAAAAAATATATAGTGTTTCTGATACTGAAACCAGGAAATTTACCGTAAAAGTGGGTATCCTGAATAATTTACTGCATTCTATTATATGTCACTACAGGGCCTCTTTACTGCATTCTATTATATGTCACCACAGGGCCTCTTTACTGCATCCTGTTATATGTCACTACAGGGCCTCTTTACTGCATTCTGCTATATGTCACTACAGGGCCTCTTTACTGTATCTGCTATATGTCACTACAGGGCCTCTTTATTGCATTCTGCTATATGTCACTACAGGGCCTCTTTACTGTATCTGCTATATGTCATTACAGGGCCTCTTTACTGCATTCTGCTATATGTCACTACAGGGCCTCTTTACTGCATTCTGCTATATGTCACTACAGGGCCTCTTTACTGCATTCTGCTATATGTCACTACAGGGCCTCTTTACTGCATTCTGCTATATGTCACTACAGGGCCTCTTTACTGCATTCTGCTATATGTCACTACAGGGCCTCTTTACTGCATTCTGCTATATGTCACTACAGGGCCTCTTTACTGCATTCTATTATATGTCACTACAGGGCCTCTTTACTGCATTCTGCTATATGTCACTACAGGGCCTTTTTCCTGCATTCTGCTGTATGTCACTGCAGGGCCTCTTTACTGTATCTGCTATATGTCATTACAGGGCCTCTTTACTGCATTCTACTATATGTCACTACAGGACCTCTTTACTGCATTCTGCTATATGTCACTACAGGCCCTCTTTACTGCATTCTGCTATATGTCACTACAGGGCCTCTTTACTGCATTCTGCTATATGTCACTACAGGGCCTCTTTACTGCATTCTGCTATATGTCACTACAGGGCCTCTTTACTGCATTCTGCTATATGTCACTACAGGGCCTCATTACTGCATTCTGCTATATGTCACTACAGGGCCTTTTTCCTGCATTCTGCTATATGTCACTACAGGGCCTCATTACTGCATTCTGCTATATGTCACTACAGGACCTCTTTACTGCATTCTGCTATATGTCACTACAGGCCCTCTTTACTGCATTCTGCTATATGTCACTACAGGGCCTCTTTACTGCATTCTGCTATATGTCACTACAGGGCCTCTTTACTGCATTCTGCTATATGTCACTACAGGGCCTCTTTACTGCATTCTATTATATGTCACTACAGGACCTCTTTACTGCATTCTGCTATATGTCACTACAGGCCCTCTTTACTGCATTCTGCTATATGTCACTACAGGGCCTCTTTACTGCATTCTGCTATATGTCACTACAGGGCCTCTTTACTGCATTCTATTATATGTCACTACAGGGCCCGTTTCCACTAAAAGCGAATTCCTATCTTGATTTTTCGCAACCAATGCATATGAATGTAGTTTCCATTGAATACGGGCGAGCCATTTGGGTGCGATACGAGGGGGGGGGGGGGTAATATGGATTGCACGCTGCAGATTTCTGTCCACCTTCGTGTGCCCGGCCGCCTGCGGATCCAGAAGATGAGAATTGAATGGCTTACATGTCTGCAGACAGATCATGCTCTCTCTTAGCTGTCACAGGAAGTGAGGCCTAGCGAGCTCCAATGCCTGCGCCGCTCTCCTGCCCCCCCCCCCCCCCTCCTTGTAAGAACGGCAATTCTGATGGGCTTTTAATTTCCTGGCTCCGTCATAGGTTATAGATTGCGAGGATCCTGCTCACATGCGCAGCTATCACACTCCGCCATTCATATTTGCAATGTATATTTTAATTTTCACCTTTCCACTGATTCTGTTTGCTAAGCTGCCAGAAATTAAATACAAGAATTTAATTAATGATATCCAATTACAGGCAGACTTAAGTAGCTAGATAGATGCCCCAGAGCGGACGAGCCATGTGCATCTGCCGCGGCGTCTTCTTTCCTCGCCACGACAACCGACTTAACGTTTACAACACATTAAGGTGTTTTTATCACTCCGTTTATTCAATATCGTCATTTAATGTGTTCTCTGCTGAATAAAATCCACCTTTATGGAAAGCGCGGCTCTGAAACCTGCCGAGCAGCGAACGGCGGACGAAAACGCGCGGAAGGGGTTATGGGCGGTGACAGCGTACCGGGCCGTCAAACCGCAGCCCGTGACTTTCAGAACTATCATTCGACTGAATGCTCCAAATCTGTTTTCTATAAAGTCCTTCTGTGCAGAGAAGCATAAGCAGTTCACATTTCAAGTGTCGATTGTGCGCTCCTCCCTCCTGTGACCCCTCTCCACCCCTTTACACTCCTCCCTCCTGTGACCTCTCCCCACCCCTTTACACTCCACCCTCCTGTGACCCCTCCCCACCCCTTTACACTCCTCCCTCCTGTGACCCCTCCCCCCACCCCCACCCCCCTGTTCAACCAGTAACAGAATGACCCTTCCCAATCAACCATCCATTATTTGATCATCAAGGAAGGCCTTGTTTTTTAAAGCGCACCTGAACCCATAACTTCCCCTCTGCTCTAAAACATAAGCTACAGCATAATAACCTTAAAAAAAAACATTTCTTTGTTATAGCTGATACAAATCCTGCAGTAAATCTGCAGTGTGTATACTTCCTGCTTTCATGGAAGCAGACAAAGGGTTAATATCCTGTGTTTACAAATTATCTGCTCTGTCGTGGCAGAGGAGATTCCTGAGCTGACACAGCTGAGAGATCAAATTACAGTGGTGATTATTCACAGATGAGGGGGAATTAGACAGACAGGCTAAACTCTCTAAATACACACAGGGTGCATTGTTCTCTGTTTTCCTTCTGTCCGTTGCAAGAGTTCAGGTCCATTTATACCAGTATTCATTTGATTCAGTGTTCAGTTGGCTTTATCCAAAAATGTAGGCTAACAATTAATTTAAAGCTAGCTATAATAATGTAATACAAGGTGGAGTAAATACAATGAATGTTCATATTAATATGCATAACCGTGTCCATTAACAGTACAATATTTTCCTCAGATGCGATCATTCAATCAGATTTGCCGGATCGTAAGCAATCATGAGGTAATTATCGATTATTCCTATAAAAGGGTCAATTAGGGCATTTTCTATCTTCAGATACAACCAAAAAATCAAACATTCCGATCGTCAAAATTGTGTTCCAATTGACCATAGAATCGATTCATGTCAATTGCATTTCACATACTGCATGGTTTCCTGTACAATTCGATTGTAAAAATCTGATAATGTTGGCATCTGAGGAAAAATGCAAGAATGGAGTAGGGCTGGTTCAGCCGGACGTCTGCGTGGCGTCGCGTTTGGGGGTGTTGCGGCGGCTGCGCGGTCAGGCTTTCAGTAGCCGTCGCGTTTGGATGCGGTCACGTTTTTCTTCCCCTAGGGGGACATTAGCCGTCGCGGTTGGCCGCCCCCTGGAAGCTACATGTCGCTTCCAGGGGCAGCTCGAACGCTAGCGAAAATCAAGACCCGAACACCGCGATCGTATAAACGCGCGCAAAAGCTCGGTGTAAACGCTTCCATTCACTTGAATGGGAGCGTTTACCGCGACGTTCCGAACGCTTGCGGTAAACGCTCCACAAGCGTCCGTCTGAACCAGCCTAAGATAGCCTGTGTGTTAAAACGTTATATCTGACAAATTTCAATAAAAACACTATAGAATGTCACACATATAAACAGAAGGTATTCGCAGTACAGAGAAGTAGATTAGAAAATGCAGCATTGTGCAGCAAGTTTTCCAACAATATGAGACGAAAATACTTCCTCAAGTGAACACCTGAAGAAGTAATTTTGGTGCCCAAAAAAAGGCTACAGTGATTAAAGTTAGATTTCATAATTACCGGTAAATATCAAATTAAATATAAGAACGCCCCCAGTGAGGTGTGAAGGTTGTAGTAAGTTTTACTTCCTGCTTTGTGCAAACTTCTGGACCAGTGACTAACAGAGAGGGCAGCTGTAGCTACAAACCATATACTGTTGCCATGGTTCCCAGCTCATGACAACTGAAGTGAGAAAAATATGGAGACTGCCATATTTATTTCCTTTTAAACAATACTAGTTGCCTGGCAGCCCTGCTGATCTATTTGGCTGCAGTAGTGTCTGAACCACACCAGAAACAAGCATGCAGCTAATCTTGTCAAATCTGACAATATTCTCAAACACCTGATCTGCTGCATGCATGTTCAGGGTCTATGGCTAAAACATTAGAAGCAGAGGATCAGCAGGACAGCCAGGCAACAGGTATTGCTTAAAAGGAAATAAATATGGCAGCCTCCATATACCTCTTGCTACAGTTGTCCTTTATAAAACACATAACAGCTGCAGGTTGAAGCAGAAAAATATTTACGGGCATTCAGCTACTAAATGACTTTGATAGTGATGACATACAATATACATATATACAGTATTTGTACTAAAGTGGAGGAGCCCTTTAAGTAGACATTATTTCACAGTTTTGTCTTCTCTAGAAAATCATTGATGGCTGGAGACTAAAACGTAAAAGTAATTTAATTTTTAATAATAGGAAATTGCATTATTACGTGTGCATCAGTGTATTGTAGTCAGTAAAGAACAGCGCATTGCTAAAGAGAATTATTAGCTGAACAAGCTAGGATGAACAACAACACAAGAACTAGAAGAGATCCTGATATACAGTACAATGTAGGTAATGTAATGGTGACATAAGCAAACTATAATGCAGAATACCACAATATTATGTGATTTTGTAGCCAAAAAAAAAGCTATTGTTTACATACAGCAGCCAGGAATTTGTACATGAACATTATCCCCAAACCCACCTGCAGCGTATGATGTGTACCAGTGTAACGTTCATCGAATACTGCAGAGGTTTAGAAATGTTCCTGCACATTCTCCTGTTCTGCCCTGCCTGGTGGAACAGCGTCTCGAGTGGACACAGGACAAAGAGAAACATAGACTATGTGCAGGGAATATATGGATCTTCTATGATAATAGGCTATGTGTAGATCAGCCACAACATTACACCCATTGACAGGTGAACTGAATGACATATGATTATCTCAGTACAGCAGCACCTGACAAGCGGTCAGATATATTAGGCAGTCTTTAAGTCAGCCCAGGGATTGAACCCACAACCTTGTGCATGGGGAGCAGAAGCAGTGCCTCTACACTATCTCAACCTGATATATTAGGCAGCAAGTGAACAGGCAGAAGACGAGCGCATCCAAAATAAGTGAACAGACAGTTCTTCAAGGTGATGTGTTGGTACCTGGAAAAAAATGGGCATGTGTAAAGCCTGGTACACACATGCAATCTTGATTGACCAATGACTGACCAATTTTACCACCTCCATGTTCCATAAGCACCAACAGATTTTAAGTGCTATGAGTAGATGTGTAGATACGATCTCAAACTACATGGAGGTGGTAAAACTAGTCAGCTGTTGGCCAATCAAGTCAGAGCATCTCCAAACATAACCGGTCTTGTGTGGTGTGACCCAATATGCAGTGGTTACCTTCCAAAAAACTGGCCCAAGGAAAGACAACCAAGGAAAGGATCATGGGAAGTGTTTGAATAAACCCAGATTATGCCGTACACAGCAGTTCAACACCATTAGGAGCAGAGAGAGCCACGGGTAGAGATGATCAGTGAGATGCAAATATTTCCAAGTTCATGCAGGATTATGTAAATATTGTGCAAATATATGCAGCCTGAAAATGCACCAATCAAGTCCCACCCAGGTTTAAACTGATATGTACATTTTTATGCAAATATATGCAGCTTGAAAATGGACCAATCAGTTTAAACCTGGGTGGGACTTGATTGGTCCATTTTCAAGCTGCATATATTGGCATAACAATTTACATAATTTTGCATGAACTCACAAATGTTTGCATCTCATTGATCATCCCTAGTCACTGGGTTGCTCCCTCCTTCCGGCTATGTACGGCATATTCCAAGTTTCCAAATAAGGATACCCAATCACTAGTCATGGGCATGCAATGCTTACTGGTTCCATCCCACATAACTCCTGTAGCAACAACATAATTCTGACCATGAGTGAGAGGTGTGAGACCACACATAGTACGCTGAGTAGGAGGCATAATCTTTGCACCAGCAGCGTCTACAACACCTACAGTGGGCAGGTGAGTGTCAGAGCTGGAGCAATGGAAGACGGTGGCCTGGTCTGATGAATCACATTTTTCTTTGGCATCCAAATTCTCAGATCTTAGTCTTAGTTAGTCACATCCCTGAAGGCCCCATCTTGCAGCTTACAGAACTTCAGGTTAACAGTTTGGTGCCAGATACCACAGAACTGCTCCCCAGGCTTTGTGGTGTCCAGACCTCAATGGTTCAGAGCTGGTTTGACGACGAGAGGGAGACCTACACAACATGAGGCAGGTTCTTTAAGACTACCTCCGGTGTATTTCTAAATGCCAATAAATGCAGTTAATGGTATATCATGGTACTTTAATGTAGCTTCAGCAATTGAACAGGTTTATACCGTAAATCACCCGTTCACCGGAAAATGGCCATTATTGTAAACACAAACCTGAAGCCTCTCCATTGAAGTCCGAAGATCTGTGGCCATCGTCCACCTGTGTTGTAATGGCCCGCCTCCAGCTTGGTAACCGCCTACCATGCCACAGCTGCTGAGCTGCAGATGGGCCTCGGGATAGCCACAGAGCTTTGGGTAAATCTGACCACGGTGGTTTTACCAAAGGAGGGGGGGGGGGGTTTGCCACCAATATTGGCCATTACCTAGCAAAGAGATGACTTATATTCCTGTTCAATCACTGAAACTACATTCAAGTTCTGTAAGGATACCATTAACGGCATTTAATGATTTGGCGGATCAGAGTAGATACACATTCTTAGGCTTCATGGGGAGGGGATTGGTCCATAGGCAAGGCTGTAGATTTGGCAAGATGAAGTGGAGAGAGGTCAGGGAAGGTGGTAGGTGGGCCCCTTGATACCCACTAGGCCCCAAGCACCTGCCTAGGTTGCCTAGTGGATAATCCTGCTCTGCTACAGGCCACAAAAAAGCCTTATTGTCACTCGTTATATCGGTACATGCAGTAAACGTATAAAGCACTTATTTGATAGAGGTTTGCTTTAACCTCTCAAGGAGGATGGATCAAGCTGTAAGATGGGCCACACAGGCACAGTGAACTGACTGCCCCGGGACTTTCTCTCGTACTCTGGCTATAACGCCGGATTATCTGCCAGTGATCTGACATAACACGCTCCGATTTCATCTCAGGCCAAGAAGAGAGCAGTTATTTGTGATCCTGCAGGCGGTAAGGGAGAGCCTCACTTCCCTCTCTCCATCGCTAAGGAAACCACGATGCTATTGTGAGCTGGGGGAATCGGGAAGGGTGGTTGCCATGACGACGCTTGCTGGCTTTCCAAGCCTGACTTCCTGAGAAGAAAGGGCAGCTTATAAGATAAGTCTGTCAGCCACCAGCGACACAAACTAAACCATCAGTATACAGACGGGGGACTAACGCGCCACTAAAATGGTTCAATTAACTACAAAAAAAATGTTTCCCTGCACTTCCATAATATTAAGCAGAGTCTAGAATGCTCGCCATACAGAATTTTTCACCGAATTCATCACTAAATAATGGCATGACTTAAAAAAGCTTAATTTTTTCATTAGGTAGATGTGAAATATTACCTAGGAATACTTCATATGTACCTCTGCCAGACAGCAGGGGGAGCGCTTCACAATTGTTGCAAGATTAGGCATCTCTTGGATAATCCAATTATTTCCCACTAATAAAAAGTTTTATTCGTTGCTTTTGTAAAAAATATCCAAACTTCCTGTCTGTGCAGGAAGTGAAAGAAAAGTCTCACAGATGGGGACACAGGATGGCAATTCAAATTAAACAAAGATTATTGCCCATTAAAACACTATCCAAATTTACAGTGTGATGTTGTTTTCCTGGAATTGGCTTTAAAAATGATATACTACTTCAGTTTGAGGAATATTTTGGGGGAAAATTTCAACAAATCTCTATCTACTGCTGATAAGATGCTCTGTTGCCTACAATCCTGATTCACACTTAAAGAGAACCAGAGACGAAGCACACTCATGTATTTTACCATATATATCAGTGGGAACATTATGCTGGGCATACACGGATAGTTTCTTCTTATCAATCGAGCCGCTGATTGCCCCGATTGATAATTTCCGACGTGTCCGATCACCGCGCCAGATCGATTCCGCGCTTGATCCCCGCGGGTGGACAAAGCATTGTGTTCAGATATGTGGAAAATTTCTCCTGAAATCTGTCAGGGAATTGGTGACCGCACAGTGTTCCACTTGCATTTCAACCAACGTTTGATAAATTCCTCCTGAAATCTTGCAAGGCTTAATCCGCATCTACACGCGTAGATGCTGCGGCGATGTTCCTTATCAATCGAGCCGCTAATGCGGCTCAATTGATAAGATCCGACAGGACGGATCTCCCCACCGCCAATTCCCTGCTCGCTCCCGTCGAGGGGACAATGGCAGGGAATCGAGCAGAAGATAAGCGGCGCCGGCGGGGACGAGCGTGGAATCGAATCCGGGGGACGCGGCAGGCACGCGCAGGGACGCGGAGGAGGCGATCCGGCGGCTAATCGAGTGAGGCTTTAAGGTGGCCATACACTCGTTAGATTAGCAGCAGATAGATCATCAGATAGATTTCTGATCTATCTGATGTGTTTAGGAACATTTTTTACTAGAAACAGATTTCCAATAGATTTCAGTTTGAAATCTATTGAAAATCAATCTGATGGCATTTTTTTTGCCATCAGATTTCCATTAGGGCCAATGCAAAATGATAAGCAATCTCATCAGATCGACCTAGATTTTCCAGCCTGCCAGATCGATCGAAATCGGACGCAAATCGATCGATTGGTCAATCGATTTGCAATCGATCGGCCAAAAATCGGCTGAGTGTATGGGCCCCTTTAGGGTGCGTTTCCACTAACGCAAATTCGCATGCGTTCCCTGCATGCAAATTCGCATAACCAATAAAAGTGAATGAGCCTGTGTCCACTTGTCAGGAAAACGGAGCGTTTTCTTGTGCAGGAAAAATCTGCTCAGCAGAGCCATCCGAATTCGGACACCGCACACACGCATGCGATTCGCATACAATGTATTTAATAGGGAATTCGCATGGTGGTTTTTCATGCGGTAAAAATTCGCATGCGGATGCGAAATTCGCATGCGGGTCCATGCGAATTTCCATGCGAATTCGCACACGAATTCGCATGGATGACGATGTATGCGAATTTAACCATGGCAGTGCTGGTGTGCTTTTCCATTGTTTCTCGCATGCGAATTCGCATGAAAATTCACATGCCCAAACCTCATGCGAATTTCCTATTAAATACATTGTATGCGATTCACATAGCGGTATGCGGTATGCGAATTCTGATGGCTCTGCCATGCGAATTTTTTCTGCACAGAAAACCGCAAAGGAATCCTGACAAGTGGAAACAGTCCCATTCACTTGTATTGCTATGCGAATTTCCATGCGAAAAACGCATGCGAATTCGCGATAGTGGAAATGAGCCCTTCAGTCTGCAGCAAGGTGTAGGAATCAATCATTATCTGACTAATTACCGATTGAGGAGGGATTGGATCACCAAATTAAGCTGTATTCAAACATACAAACGCTTCTGACTTCTAGACAAGACAAGACAAGACAAGACAAATAACATTTATATTGCGCTTTTCTCCTTTCGGACTCAAAGCGCCAGAGCTGCAGCCACTAGGGCGCGCTCTATTGGCAGTAGCAGTGTAAGGGAGACTTGCCTAAGGTCTCCTACTGAATTAGTGCTGGCTTACTGAACAGGCAGAGCCGAGATTCGAACCCAGGTCTCCTGTGTCAGAGGCAGAACCCTTAACCATTACACTATCAGCCAACTTCTAGGGACAACAAAATCTTTAAAATCATCATTTTAAAACTTAAGCCTGGTACAGACTTTCAATTATGATTGGCCAATCACTGACAAATTTTACCACCTCCATGTAAGGGTTTACCAACACGATCTGCTCACAGTGTTCAATATAAGTTGAGCCTCATACTACTATACGGGGGTGGCGAAATTGGTCAGTAATTGGCGAATTATAATTGAAAGTGTGTACCAGGCTTTACAGACGATTTCTTTTTTTAAATTGTGGAGGATCAGCTATAAGGCCCAGTGCAAACCAAAACCGCTAGCAGATCCTCAAAACACTAGCGGTTTTTGGAGCAGATTTCAGAGCGATTCTAGGCATGTCTAGAGACGTTATCTAATCATGCCTAGCGTTTTTTTGGAGCGTTTTTGTGTAGCAGATTACAAATATTGTTACAGTAAGAGCTGTTACTGAACAGCTTCTGTAACAAAAACGCCTGGAAACTGCTCTGATGTAGCGTTTTCCAGAGAGGTTTGTGTTTTTCCTATACTTTACATTGAGGCAGAAACGCTTCTGCAAACCGCAAACATGCTGCAGGAGGCACGTTTGCGGTTTGCTGAAATCCTCAAACCGCCGGTGTGCACCATCTCATTGAGATACATTAGCCAAGCGTTTTCACAGGCGGAAGCGGTTGGCGGATCGCTGCTAATACCGCTCGGTGTGCACTGGGCCTAACTTTGATTCTACTTAAAAGGACACCTGAAGTGGGAGGGATATGGTGAGCATGACATATTTTTTTTTTCCTTTTAAACAATACAGGTTTCTTGGTTGTCCTGTTGATGCTCTGCCTCTAATATTTTTAGCCACAGACCCTGACAGCCAGGCAACTGGTATTGTTTAAAGCGGACCTGAACACATAACTTCCTCTCTGCTCTAAAAGATACGCAACAGCATAATAACCTTTAACCTCCCTGCCGTTATAAAAAAATGCTGCGCACGGCAGGGAGGGTGTTTTTTCGCATTATTTTTTTTTTTTTAGCATGTAGCTAGCCTAGCGCTAGCTACATGCTTCCCCCCTCCCTGCGGCGTCCCCCCGAATGCGCCGATCGCCGCCGGCGCATATACCCATCCGGAAATCCCGTTCTGAACGGGATTTCCAGGAGGGCTTCCCCCGATGACGTCACCGACGTCATCGACGTCGTGACGTCAGAGGGAGTCCCGAACCACCCCTCGACGCTGCCTGGCACTGATTGGCCAGGCAGCGCACGGGTCTCGGGGGGGGGGGACACCCTCTGTCGCGGCGGGTTGCGGCGAATCGGCGGGGAGCGGCGGCGATCGTAAGTTACACGCAGCTAGCAAAGTGCTAGCTGCGTGTAACAAAAAAAAAATTATGCAAATCGGCCCAGCAGGGCCTGAGGAATCCTCCGCGGCAGGTTACCCCGAGCTGAGCTCGGGATAACCGGCAGGGAGGTTAAAGAAAAATATTTCTTTGTTAAAGCTGATACAAATCCTACAATAAATCTGCAGTTTGTCTACTTCCTGCTTTCATGGACACAAACATAGGGTTAACATCCCGTGTTTACAAATTAGTTGCTCTGCCAAGGCAGCTAGCTGACACAGCTGAGATATCAATTTACAGTTGTAATTGGTCACAGATGAGGGGGATTAGACAGGCTGAACTCTCTAAATACATACAGGGTGCATTTCTCTATGCTTTCCTTCTGTCCTGTGCAAGAGTTCAGGTCCACTTTAACAGAAAATAAATATGGCAGCCACCATATTCCCTCTCACTTCAGGTGTCCTTTAAGATAGGAAGATATTATAAATTGATTTAGGAGCATTTCACTATCTGTATATCAGTTTGTATTGCCGCACTTAAAGGGGAACTGAAGTAAGAGGTATACGGAGGCTGCCATATTTATTTCCTTTTAATCAATACCAGTTGCCTGGCAGCCCTGCTGGTCTATTTCTCTGCAGTAGTATCTGAATAACACCAGAAACAAGCATGCAGCTAGTCTTGTCAGATTGGACTTTAAAGTCTGAAACACCTGATCTGCTGCATGCTTGTTCATGGGCTATGGCTAATAGTATTAGAGGCAGAGGCTGCCAGGCAACTGGTATTGCTTAAAAGGAAATAAACATGGCAGCCTCCATATACCTCTCTCTTCAGTTCCCCTTGAATGCATTTTCCATGTGTTTTGATAGCATAGACTTCTTTAAAGCACCACTAATACGAAAATCGTAACATTTAAAATACATGTAAACATTTAAATAAGAAGTACTTGTCTTCCAGAGTAAAATGAGCTATAAATCGCTTTTCTCCTACGTTGCTGTCACTTAAAGTAGGTAGTAGAAATCTGACAGAACCGAAATGTTTAGGAGCAGACCATCTCCTCATGGGGATTCTCAGGGTGTTCTTTATTTTCAAAAGTACTTAGTAAATATTAGTTGCTCCGTCCAACTGCCAAAAAGTGTGAAGCGAGCAGGGAGTCTGGCCAGCATCCTTGTATAGATCCTTTTCAGGGAATGTCTTTATAAAGAATAAAGGCCATGCTGAGAATCCAACATGAAGAGATGGACTAGCCCAAAACCTGTCAGTTCTGTCAGATTTGTACTACCTACTGTAAGTGGCCGCAACATAGGAGAAAAGTAAGTTATAACTTATTTTACTCTAGAAGAAACCGATTTCTTATTTGTATATACATTTTATGATTTTCACGATAGTGGTGCTTTAAACAAAAGCTATTTACATGCTGTCCCTTCGTCACAGAGGAGTTCATTGGTAGTGTGAGAGTAGTGAGTGGAGTCATGCAGCTCATTTCTTTATGCCCGTGTGACCATCTCGGAGTGCTACTTTATAGAACATGTACAGCCTATAATATTGAGCTATTTCTCTAGCCTGGGCACAGCTGGGAGTAGTTAGTGGAGTCTTTGGTGTGCGTAGAAAACTCTTTAGGTCCGATGGTTCTGATGCACATCGGTCCTCAATTTTCTTGGTTATTCCTGCAGGTCAATCTGGAGCTGACCTCTCTGCTGGATGGAGAAGACAAAAAGTCCAAAAACAAGCGTGGAGTCCTTCCTAAACATGCCACCAACATCATGCGGTCCTGGCTCTTCCAGCACTTGATGGTAAGAGAGTGACCCTATCCACAGACGTTTCCCTGGGACCCTCCACTGTCACACCACTATTGGGGGAGGGGGAGTGAATTACATGTCACCTACTGTGTAGCCTAGTTGGTCAATCAAAAACATTACAACTACCTGCCTTAAGTTGTGTAGGCCCCCTTGTGCTGACTAAACAGGTCTGGCTCATCAAGGCCATACTCCACAACATCTGTGAAGGTGACCTGTGTTATCTGGTACCAAACAGCAGATCCTTCAAGTCCTGCATGTTGGGAGATGGGACCTCCGTGGATCAGACCTGGTTTTTCCAGCCCAAATGGATTAAATGTGGCAAATTTGGAGACCAAAAAAGTGATTCATCAGTCCAAGCCACATTCTTGCTTTGCTCCATTATCGAGTTATGACTAAAAATGGGTGGACGGGGGTCTTCATGAGTTCCCTGACCGGTCTCTAGCTATGCAGCCCCCATAATCAGTAGGCTGTGATGCAGTGTGGGTAAGGACAGCTCTCGCATGGCCAGAATTAAGTTTTTCAGCAGTTTTGTGCTCCAGCAGCTCTTCTGTGAGATCAAACCATACAGAATGGTCTTCAGTTGCCCAAGTGCATCAGTGAGCAGCTGTCTCCATAAACCTACCACCAGTTCACCATATGTCCTAACTGAGACCATTTGTGGTAGGTACTGACCACTGAATACTAGGAACTCCCCACAAGACCCGTCAGTTTGGAGTCGCTCTTGGTCTAGTCACCACATTTAGGTGTTTGTCAGAGTCATCAAGTTCCTTTTGACTGCCAATTTGTTTTCTGATTCCAACACATCATCTTCAGAAACTGACTGTTCACTTGCTGCCTAATATATCCCACCCCTTAGCAGGTGCCATTTTAAGGAGATTATAATCAATGTTCATTTCACTTTGGATTTAATGTTGTGACTGATCTGTGCATTTTGTGAGCTTCAGCTATCGAACAAGGTTTAGAATGTGGTTAGTAAAGTAGAACTCCAGCCACACAATTAAAATATGAATGTCAGATTTTTACTACTTTTTATAGGCAACAGAAACACAGGGGGAAATAAAAGTTATTTATAGTGCAATTTAATCTGGGAGAAATGTAGATTGTATCAGTATGTGTACACTTTGTTTTAAATTTTATATTTTTTTGGTGATAGTAGTAGGGTGGGCAGGGTCAGATCTGTGCATATAGGGAGAGCCTTGCCGATTCATATGAGTGGTGATAAGCAAGAAGTTTTGAATCAGGATGATACCATTTATTGGCTAACTTAGATATATATAAAAAGTAAGCTTTTGGCTAATAATAAGCCTACACCGGACTTGGTCCCTGCATATACTGACAAGATTTTAAAAACCCAGCTTACAGTATATACATTGGACATACAGAGGAGAAACATTATTTTGCAGACATAAATATTTCTGATAGCCCATCCAATAAAATTCCACTGTGTTCTCACCAGGAAAGGAAGCTACAGGAACCAGCCAGCCAGGTACTTTCAAGATATTTCTTGCAAAAAATTAAGAAATGCCATGAACAAAACTTTGTGTGTTGCTCATTAAAGGGAACCTTAACTGAGAGGGATATAGATATTTCCTTTTAAACAATACCAGTTGCCTGGATGACCTGCTGATCTCTTTGGCTGCAGTAGTGGCTGAATCACACATCTAGAATAAGCATGCAGCTAATGCAGTCTGACTTCAGTCAGAGCACCTGATCTGCATGCTTGTTCAGGGGCTGTGGCTAAAAGTATTAGACACAGGATTAGCAGGAGAGTCAGGCAACTGGTATTATTTTAAAAGGAAAAATCCATATCCTTCTCAGTTTAGGTTCCCTTTAATGAACATTTATTGTCATACAAATTTTAAAAAATTGGAGACCAAATCATGGCCCAAGAAAACATAACTCATGGCTGTCCGGAGAATATTTTCCCTGTTGAGACTGTCCTTATCGGTCCGTCAGACCATTACTAGATCCACTGAGGATGGTTACTGTTGGATCAGCAGGGGAGTTGTGTGGCCCAGCAAACCTCGGAGAACACTACAGTATAGAGGCGGAAGTGATGTCACTGCTCATTTCCTGTATGTGAAGTGGGCCGCATGGCTACTGTACGCTGTTCTCTATTTGGGTTTCTGCAGTCCTGCAGGCCTAATAGTGTTGGCTATGGGGAGGCAGCAGGAAACGACATACCCCCCCCCCCCCACTGACACCAATGCCCTATATTTGGGGGGGGGGGGGGGGCACACAACACTTTTGGCTACCTATAGTTAGGTGGCTACCTATACTTGGGGGACACCTTGATTAGCTATACCGGGAAGGTTACCTATATTGGGGTGCACCTCTGGCTGCCTACCTATACTAGAGGGCTACCTAGTTTTTTGCGATTTGGCATAAGCAGGGACACAGGAACACAGGAGGAGGATGCAAGGACTCCGGTTTTATTAGGTAGGATTAGGCTTCTTTTCCATGGGACTCTCACAACTACTTGTTGCTGCCTGGTAACTGCACACTGCTGCCTGGTAACTGTTTGCTGAGCACAAAGTTCAATTGCTCATGAAAAATATGCCTTAAAGAGAAACTCCGACCAAAATTGAGCTTTATCCCAATCAGTAGCTGATACCCCTTTTTACATGAGAAATCTATTCCTTTTCACAAACAGACCATCAGGGGGCGCTGTATGACTGATATTGTGGTGAAACCCCTCCCACAGGGAACTGTTAGGACCTTGGTACTCCTGGCAGTTTCCTGTCTGTGAACCTTGTTGCATTGTGGGAAATAGCTGTTACAGCTGTATCCAACTGCCAAAAAAGCATGCAGCAGCTACATCACCTGCCAACAGTAAAAATGTCACCATGTAATAAATGTCAGAATGTAAATCAGGGATTTAAAAGATTTTACAATAGGCAAACACTGACTAAATCATTTATACATAATTATTAAAAAAAATGAAGCATTTTTTTATTACATTATTTTCACTGGAGTTCCCCTTTAAGCAATACCAGTTGCTTGGCTGACCTGCTGATCCTCTGCCTCTAATACTGTTAGCCATAGACCCGGAACAAGCATGTATATCAGATCTTTGACTGAAGTGTGACTGGATTAGCTGCATGCTTGTTTCTGGTGTGTGATTCAGACACTACTGCATCCAAAGAGATCAGCAAGGCTGCCAGGCAACTGGTATTGTGTAACCTCTTCAGGACCACAGGCTTTACCCCCCCCCCCCCCCCCCCCCCCTAAAGACCAGTCCATTTTTGTGTTAAATGGGCCACTGCAGCTTTAAGGCCAAGCTGCAGGGCCGCACAACACAGCACACTAGTGATCCACCCCCCCCCCCCCCCTTTTCTCCCCACCAACAGAGCTCTCTGCTGGTGGGGTCTGATCACATGACTGAAGGCGACGCTCCACCTACCAAGCAGGAGATGCGCACGCAGTCTGCGTGCGCAGCTCCTACATACTGAAGCCCCAGGACTTTACGCCGATCGGCGGTCGGTAAGCAGTTAACAGGAAATAAATATGGCCGCCTCCATATACCTCTCACTTGAAGTGTACCTGAAGAGGTGAACGTGCCCAGTTTGGGTTCTCACTTCAGTAGAGGGAAGTCACTGGACCCTCCAGAGGCTTGCCCCTCCCCCTCCACCTCACGGTTCCAGTGCTGGGATCCCTGGAGCTCGTTGACGAGCCTTTGTAGACGGAGCATGGCTGCGATGAGCAGGCGCAGACAGCTTGCACCGGAGCCGCACCTGGTCAGCTTTCTCTGCCGAGCCCGAGTGACGGCACCGTGCTACCGTGCAGTGCGGCTGCACTCATCTACATACATGAGCGAGGCTGCAAGCTTCGGGAGGCTTAGCGCTGGAATGGCGAGGTGGAGGGGGGCGTTCTCTAGAGGATCCAGAGGCTTCCCTCTACTAAGATAAATATCTAAATTATTATCCAGATAGTCGCATAGGTTTGCTTTCAGGTTCCTTTTAGACCGGTTTTACACTTGGGCAGTGTGTTTGCAGTGTGATGCTCAACCCATTCTCCCCCTCCCCCGTAGTAAAACAGTATTGCAATGCACACTTGCAAGGCAAGTGTAAAAGGGGCCTTAATCACCAGACTATCCGGCCTCCGGCCCATTCTCAACCGCTCGTCCTCGGCCTCTGTCCCATTTTTGTCCACTCGCCCCTCTCTCGTTCCTTTGGAATATCCAGCCTGGGCCTCCCTCCCATTCTTAGCCACTCGCCCCACTCTTGTTCCTCCAGACTTTCCAGCCTGGTCCTCTGCCCCATTCTCAGTCACTCGCCCCACTTTCGTTCCTCCAGTCTATCCGGCCTGGGCCTCTCTCCCATTCTCGACCTCTCGCTCGTCCAGACTATCCGGCCTGGGCCTCTGTCCCGTTCTCGGCCTCTCGCCCCTCTCTCGCTCGTCCAGACTATCCGGCCTGGGCCTCTATTCCGTTCTCGGCCTCTCGCCCCTCTCTCGCTCGTCCAGACTATCCGGCCTGGGCCTCTGTCCTGTTCTCGGCCTCTCGCCCCTCTCTCACTCCTCCAGTCTATCCAGCTTGGGCCTCTCTCCCATTCTCAGCCTCTCACTCGTCCAGACTATCTGGCCTGGGCCTCTGTCCCGTTCTTGGCCTCTCGCCCCTCTCTCGCTCCTCCAGTCTATCCAGCTTGGGCCTCTCTCCCATTCTCAGCCTCTTGCCCCTCTCTCGTTCCTCCAGTCTATCCTGCGTGGGCCTCTACCATTCTTGGCCTCTCACCCCACTCTCGTTCCTCCAGCCTATCCTGCCTGAGCCTCTGTCCCATTCTCGGACGCTCCCCCCACTGTCGCCCCTCCAGTCTAATCCGGCCGGGGCCTCTGTCCCATTCTTGGCCTCTCGCCCCACTTTCGTTCCTCCAGTCTATCCGGCCTGGGCCTCCCTCCTGTTCTCGGCATCTAGTTCCTCCAGAGTCCAGATTATCCAGAGTGGGCCTCTGTCCCGTTCTCAGCCTCTCGTATCTCCAGTCTATCCTGCCTGGGCCTCTGTCTCATTCTCAGCTACTCGCCCCACTCTCGCCCCTCCAGTCTATCCGGCCTGGGCCTCTGTCCCATTCTCACCCACTCGCCCCTCTCTCGTTCCTCCAGACTATCCGGCCTGGGCCTCTGTCCCGTTCTCGGCCTCTCGCCCCTCTCTCGTTCCTCCAGACTATCTGGCCTGGGCCTCTGTCCCGTTCTCGCCTCTCGCCCCTCTCTCGTTCCTCCAGACTATCCGGCCTGGGCCTCTGTCCTGTTCTCAGCATTTCATTCCTCCGAAATAAAAGCCTTTGCAGCGGTGAGCAGCGATGAGGATCTGTCTGCTGTTTACTCTGCATTCTACAACACGGCAGCCCTATGAAGAGCATTACGCCAGAACATTAAAGTCAGCCATTAAAAGTCATCAGGAAGAGGAGTTTGTAACGAAGGCATAAATTCCCGGCTAAATTAAACTGTCGCAGACTAAAGGGAAATGAAGTCTGAGAATAGACTGGGACGAGCGAGCCAACAAATTAACCCTTTCCCTGACGAGCACTGGTGGATGTCTTTGTTAATCACTATATGGTACAGAAATGACTCACCAAACAATGTTATTTAACCATTTCGGGTTGTTTTCACCTTATGGACAAGAGGAACTTTCACATTTCAGCGCTCCTCCCTTTCATTCCCCAATAACTTTATCACTACTTATCACAAGGAAATTATCTATATCTTGTTTTTTTCCGCCACCAATTCGGTTTTCTTTGGGTGGTACATTATGCTAAGATTTATTTTATTCTAAATGCATTTTAATGGGAATAATAGGAAAATAATGGAAAAAATTCATTATTTCTCAGTTTTTAGCTATTATATTTTTATTACCTATTGTAAGTAGGTGTAATTTTACTATTTGGCCACACGATGTCCTCGCGCATTATTTTCTATAAGCGTACAATAAGTACGCTAAATAGGAAGTAATGCGTTAGTGTTACTTCGGAAGTAACGCAGGCATCGATTCATGCCTGCGATCATGGTGGCCTAGAAGGGAGATGAATGAGAACAAAGTTCGATTGGCGGCGGGAGGGGCGGTAACGAGCGAGCAGGAGGAAGCGCGGCGGCACTATTTAAGAATAATCATTTTTGAACAAAAACAGTGATCATTCTCACCGAACAAGAATTGATTGGCTCAAGGGACTTTTGTCCCCTGACACCAACCCCCTGTCGCCGGGACCATCGCGATCACTGGCTTCTGACCGCACCATCACACGCACAGCTCCCCAAACTGCAGGGATGTGACTATCGCGTCCCTGCGGCTATAGCAGCTGCCACTGCGGACATGAAGCTCACATCCCAGCGGCAGTAATAGTTAATATAAGACCGGTTGCGCGCCTGAGTAATGCGATCGCACTGCAGAAATTAGGCTTCATATGACCCTCCACCGCAGTGTGGCGACAGGGTCAAATGCATAGGCCCGCCCCGGCTAGTGACATCATATGCATAGGCCCACCCCCGGCAAGTGACATCATATGCATAGGCCCGCCCTGGCTAGTGACGAACTCCCTGCTGGGCATGGGCAAAATGGCGAGGTAGTGTTCGGTTATGGAGAGGGATAGTATTTTTCCAGTAAGGGGTTAATGGGGGGTTATTGGGTTAGTTAGGGCATAGGTGTCAAACACAAGGCCGGCGGCCAAATGCGGCCCTCCTTGCCATTTTATGTGGCCCTCGAGAGCTTCCAACATCATTTTAAGCAGCAAAAGATAGACAGCACATGGCCTTCCAGCCCAGAGGAGCACACCAGTGACAGTTTTTGTGACTGAAACATTGTCACCATGTGTCGGAATGCAGCAACAACCCACGGGAACCCTCCCCCCAGCAAAATTAGCACGGACCCTCTCTTTGGATCCAACCGGTAAGTGATAAATCATACACACACACCTAGTTCCTACTTATATATCCCCACATTGCAGAGTAGCACACCAGAGCAGTGTAAAGTTTGCCTGCTCCAGCGAGAAGTTATCTCTTCTGTTCTTTCTGGCAGTCGCACGCTCTGTGCTTCATTACTTCCTTCTGCCGATCACATGATAATCCTCAGGAGCCAGAGGTATGTACCATCGAGCGTGTGGCTGCCAGGATGATCAGAGGAGACTCTTAGCAGCACCGGTGCAAGCAAATATTAAACTGCTCCACTGCACTATGCGGAAGGGAAGGAGCAGCTTCCCCCCACCGGTCACTATAGTAACGCCACTTATGCCTGTAGGAAATTAACTTTTTCTCCTAAGTTATCTCCTAGGAGATAATTTTCATCTTCTCTTTAAACTAACTTTTCAGCATTTTTACTATTTAAAAAGTACCCAAAAGTTGGTGAAAAAGTACTATCAAATTTATTTTGAGTATTTTCTTGCTTGTTGGTGGCTTAAAATGCAATTTGGCCCACGTCTTAGATTTAGATTTTGGTCCCTCACGTGATTGAGTTTGACACCCCTGGATTAGCGGATAGTATTGCCCATCTGGGGGTGGAGGGATAATGCATCGTGCAAAAAAAGGAATATCTCCTTGTGTTGGGGGTGGTGAGGGGGGAGGGGTATAATGTCACATTCATGGACGTACCATTCACCCCTGCCACACCCGCCATCGCAGGGGGGCCCAGAGGCTTTGGGGGCCCCTCCCTCTCCCCAACTGCAAGTGCAGCTAATTAGCAAAAACCCTTCCTGTTCTGTAACAAAACCCGTCCCTGCCCCCTCCTACCGCCATGCAGAGCAGCGGGAGCGTGTGTAATTTTTTTCCAGCTTCCAGACGCTGCATTACAGCATAACTCTCCCTGCTGCCATTCGCCGGCTCCCGATCACATGACCCTTATAAGGGTTCAGGGATCAAGGGGGCCCCACGCTATCCTTTTTGCAGAGGGGCCCTATTAAGTCTAGTTACTCCACTGGTCACATTCAGCACTCCTCAATACCTGCCTTCCTTATCACTGCACTGCTCATCCATCTCTTTGTCACTGCACTACAGGTACTCTTTAAGCATTCTGCCGTGTCGTCTGAACTCTTATTTTACGACAAAACTTTTCTCTCTAATCTGCCACATTGAAGTCGCTGGGCCATGGAAGGACGGTTTTATGTGAAGGGCAGAGTAATGAAGTCTTAAATGTCACTGAACTCTTAATATTCATTATCCCCCTGGTGACCCAATCCCCATCTGCCGCTCCGCACTTCCTGTGTGCTCGGACTTTCTCTATCCCTGACTGTGCTGTGCAGATACGGGAGCCGGTCCTGGCGGATCACCACGAGACCACCGATCACCTCCAGCACTGGATCAGGTGCTCCGCCGGTGCCCTGGGGGTACAGCAGTGATCGGCTCTGTCCTCTATGAGGCTGAGCTGTAGCTCAGAGATCTCATTTAGGAAATAGTGAAATTATTTATTATGGCATAGCCAGCCGCAGATTCCTCCGGTACAGAGAATGGGAGGGAAGCACCAGGGATGGCAATCAGATGCTAACAACTCCAAGCTGATGCAGAATTTTACTATACAGATCTATGCAGCTTTTGTTTGTTCTGTTCCCAGATTGGAAATTGTGATGTCATACAGGGGAAACTCGAAAAAGTAGAATATCGTGCAGGAGTCCATTTATTTCAGCAATTCAACTTAAAACGTGAAACTAATACATGAATTGACTCAATGGTCTTGATTCACTAAAGGTGGCCATACACTGGTCGATTTGCCCTCAGATTCAGATAGATCCCTCTCTGATTGAATCTGATCAGAGAGGGATCGTATGGCTGCCTTTACTGCAAACAGATTGTCAATCGACAAAGCCTGAAACCGATCACAATCTGTGGTGGTGCTACCGCTGCCCCCCCCCCCCCTTTCTCTTCTTCTCCGCTGTGCTCCGAGTCCAGCAGGCTTCACTTCTTTCTGTCCAGGGAAGTTTAAACAGTAGAGGGCGCTCTACTGTTTAAACTTCCTGCCGGGACAGGAAGAAGTGAAGCCTGCTGGACTCGGAGCCCAGCGGAGACGGAGCAGCGGTGACAGTGGGGATACACACCAGCCGGATCAGGTAATGTATTGCCGCTGTATAGCGTCGGTCGTTGGGCATTCGACCGCCGCTATCGGCGCACTCCCGACCCACCGGTGATCGAGAAAAATCTTCCGCACGGACGGCTCGACGGGAACGATTGATTTCAGACGGAAATCAATCGCTTGCGTTTGCGCAGCGATTTCACAGCAGATTCGTTCACAGTGATCAAATCTGCTGTATATAGGCTGGAAAATCGTTAGGTGTAAGGGCCCTTTAAGACAAATAGCATGCCTTATCAAAGTTAGCACGCCTTATCAAAGTTAACACGCCTTATCAGAGTAGCATAGCGATTGCTACGAACCCGCAGGGGCTCAGTGCAGGACGAGTGGTGCTCTCGTCATTGCCAATTAGCAGGCATACGTTTGCTATGCTACTCTGATAAGGTGTGTTAGCTTTGATAATGCGTGCTATTTGTCTTAGTGAGTCAAGCCCATTACATGCAAAGCAAGATATTTCAAGCCTTTATTTGTTATAATGTAGATGATTTTGGCTTGCAGCTCATGAGAACCCCAAAATCAAAATCTCAGCCCATTAGAATATTGTGAGAAGGTTCGATATTCTCGGCTCAAAGTGTCCGACTCTAATCAGCTAATTCACCCAAACCACCTGCAAAGGGTTCCTATTTCATGTATTAGTTTCACCTTTTAAGTTGAATTATTGAAATCAACGGACTTTTGCTCAATATTCATATTTTTCGAGTGTCACCTGTATGAATCCTTAGCTCATTATTTGAGGTTTAACTTGGTTCATAAAATGGAACTAAATTTAGGATTTCATCTCTGCTCTAAAAGATTAACCACAGCATGATAACCTTTATGGACAAAAAAAGATCTTCATTACAATTTAACCGCTTATGGTTCCTTGATGTGAGACTCACGTTGTCCAGCACTAAAAGCCTCTGCTGCGATTGTGCACGCACGCCCCCGTGGCTCATGCACAAGTTTGTGCACGCTCAAGCACTCTTTTAGAGTGAAAGATTGCTGCTACCAGCAATCATTCACATAAAGTTAGGAGAAAAAAAATATAATTATTGTTTAATGGGCTCACTGTCCCTTGTGGCATCTATACTTGGCTTTAAAGGAAAGCCAAAGAAGACAGGTACTTACCTTTTAATACATACCTTGGGCTTCCTTCAGCCCCATAGGCACAGATCGCTCCCATGCCGCCGTCCTCCGCTGCCTGAAGCTCCGGTATTGGATCCGGTAACTTCCTTCAGTCGCGGCCAGTCTGCACAAGAGAAGTGCGCTCTTTACGCATCTCTCCAGCGGCTGCTGGATATTGGTGACATGCAGCTTGTGGAAGGGAGGAGAGGTATTCCCTGCTTAACCACTTAAGGACCACAGGCTTACACCCCCCGCACGCATTGGTGCGCGATCCGTCGGAAATCTCCTCCCTAGGACTTGACCCCTTTTTGCGTTAGGTGGTCCAAGGAGGAGCCACCTTGCGGCCGCCAATCGGCGTTAGGTGATCGTAAGGTGGTTAAATACCCACTGGGGGTGTTCCTGCAGGCCTTCCTCAGCTGCCATTGGGCAGCTCTGCCTCTCCACAGCAGCTCCCCCGCCTCCCTACACAGTTCTTCCAGCATTGTGACCCTGCCTCTGCAGAGCTCCTGCAGTCTATTCACAGCTACTGTTAAGAACTAATTAGACACTTTGATCTGGCTAAACAAGCTCAAGAACACAAAGCAGTGGATATCTTCAGCAACTATACTGTATGTGGAATAAAGACTTTTCATTGTATGCTGTGCAAGAGTTTGGTTACAGTTTGGGTCTTCTGGAGGTCCGCGCATGCGCAGTAGACCCGGACTGACGCGACTGAGCTAGTTACCGTGGCTGATCACAGCTGAACGGCAGACCGCGGGAGGACGCCGGGGGACTCAGATGTGTTTATGGGGCGGGAGGAAGCCCTGGGTAAGTATCAAATCTTTACAAGATCTATGGTTTACTTTAAACTGATCTGTAAATTATGTGCTAACATGCCCCCTAATTTCCATGAGAATAGCAATTTTCTGTAAAATGAATGCAAATTACCGCATAATTTCCTGCATGTGGTAAAACATGACTCAAATCTACCAGAATTGCTAAACGTCAGTACCACATGCGGTAAATTACCGTACATGCGGTAATTTGCTCGAAAACCCTACCAGAATTAAGGCCAATGAGCCTGAAAAGTGACCTGTTCAGCTGAACGTCATGTTTGTAAATACATTCTGCCAGAAATAACACTGCTTATCAGGTGATCAGACTGATCAGCATCTTTATAAACAGACCCCATTGTCAGGTGTGCTTCATCTCTTGTCAGCACCTGCTGTTATCATCGTCCTGCGGGGGCTGCTGATGATTCCAGATTCCTGGACTTTATACTCTCCAACATACAACTGCTGCAGCCAAATATTACCAATTCAGATCTATGGGGAGTCTTGCTATAGTAAAGCACATGGCTCTGTTATAATCTGAGTCAGCTTTCCTATGGATTCTTCTGCCATCTACTGGTCACTGGTGAAAATTGCAGCTTCATATTCAGAGTTGCACTCAGGTACAAAGTTACCTGCTATATTATTATTATTATTATTGATTTATAAAGCGCCAAGATATTCCGTGGCACGGTACAAAGTAAGAAACAAACATGGGGTACATAATAATACAGACAATGCTGTACACTAATATACAAGATACATAATTAGTGACAAAATACAAAAATGACACAAAAACAGAATACAAAATACAGAATTGGTAAAGACAGTGATAAAAGTAATATGATAAATAAAATGTATAATGATTTCCAAGACACAAAAGGGGGAGAGAGCCCTGCCCTTGTGGGCTTACAATCTAAAGAAGGGGGTCTATATCAGGGGGTGTTTGCAGACAGGCTTTCAATGGCGTAACTAGGCAAATTCCCAGGGCTCCAAACTGCTTAAGGGCCCCCAAGTCACCTATCACAAAAATTATACTCAAATGCAGGGTGCCCCTTACGTTCAAATTTACCTAGGGTGCCGCTATACCTGAAACCATCCCTGTCAGCGGTCCAAAAAGCAATACCCATAATGCATCACTTCAGACCTATAAATGCAGGCATCCGACCAGTACTGCAAGGGGTTTGGGGGTGTTTTTTTAGCACATGTATCATCTCAAAAACAGAGAATTATTTCTGCAATGCAAAGTCCAATATATTTACAAGCTAGACTATCTTACAATTAGGGACTGTCAATGATATACAAATACATGCAGAATTATGCACATTTTTGCAAGCCACAGCAGATGGGGTTTAACTCACCCTTGTTGCCGCTGCACTGTACGTCAAGTTCCACGTCACTCCAGTACTTCCTCCTTCCGTGTTTGAAGAGGAGGAAGTATTGGACTGATGGAATATGACGTGCATTCACTATAGGCTGTGACAAGGATGAGCTCATGCTGACTAGTCGGTTCTCAGCCAATCCCCTTCGGCATAGCTCCCAACTTTCCCTTTGGAGGGACAGTCCCTCTTTCTCCCTCTTTTGTCCCTCTTTCAGGACTGATTTACATAGCCGTGTAAGTATATGTATTTTTCTATTGCAGAAAGTGTTTCATTGACTCTTTATCAATTACATTGATATAATTCTTATTTTTATGTGTTAATATGAATGAAAATTAACCAGGATAGAAAGGACCAGTTTGGTTTGAATGACAAAACATATTTTTCTTTGAAATATTTATGGTATGTGTGACTAGGGGTGTGTCGGAGGCATGATTAGGGTTGTGGCTAAAGTGTCTCTCTTTTTTATCTCAAAAAGTTGGGAGGTATGCCTTTGTGCGACAACAGACCGACCCGGCTGAACATTGCCTGAGAGGACTGTTTGCTTCCTCACCCCGCCCACTCTGTCATGTGCATATCAGCCCTCCTCCCCCTTCCATAGCAACAGAATGTGTTGCTAGCCTGCAGACTAGCAATGCCTCTGTACAGCTTCGGCCCGAACTTTCAGCCAAGTGATTGAGTCCCAATCCCCACCGGGCCACATTCTGCGCATGTGTTCCCGACTGCGCTGCACTGTGCTCGCTATGTAACATTTCACAGCCCCCAGAGGTGCTCCGCCCCGTTTTCTAGAAGCATACTACATGCAGCAAGAGAAGATAATGCGATCCATTACAACATAGGGGTGTGAGAGGATATGGAACTGTATGGGCAGTGAGTCCATCCGGCTGAATGAATGCTCACTTATCGTGAACTATGCACACTGCTATTCAAAATCTATTGAAAATTGATTGATCCGCTGTGTTTCGCTGTCTGATGCAACACTATGGTCCATCAATTGGCCACACCTTCTGCCCCGCCCCATCAATGCAAATCTTCCGTCCAGTCTGATCGATACTCCCGTTTGATTTTAGGTCAAAATTGATGGACATTCAATCCATCAGACTTGGTGTATAGATTTCAGGTTATACAGCTGGAAGTTTGCTTCTTCTCTACGGTCTGTGTACATCTCCCCAAATAACTCTTGTTTGGTCTCTTTCAGCACCCATACCCAACAGAAGATGAGAAACGTCAGATCGCTGGACAGACGAACCTCACCTTATTGCAAGTCAACAACTGGTGAGTCCACGGCTGGGAGCAAGCAGCTACCAAAGTAGTATTATAGCTAAGAGCTCACATGGTACTTACTGGATGAATCCTCTCTACACGGAGCCAACCTAAGGCTTCTCTCCAGAAGTGAGATCTCACTGCCTGACCCGCTACAGAAATATCAGAGGAATCGGAGTGTGCAGCAGGTGTGCAGATCTGGGAACTCAAGAGTGAAGAGATCTCACCATGGGAGACCCTTGTCCTTCAAGTTTTCTCCCTGGAGATGTTTTCACACCTCATCAGTACAATGCCTTTTGGGTCCCCAGCAAACAAGAAAGTAGTAAACATTAGTTTATTACTTTATTTACCTAAAAATTACTGTAACATTAACAAGCTGACACATCATTGCATTCCAGCAGTTCTGGAGATGTGGTTCACTTACAGGGACAACAATGGGTGATTTGCATATCCAGCAGTGGTGCATTGTGGGAGACATCTCAGAGCTCACTCGAATCTGAATAATCGCAAATACCTTCTGTTGTAAAAAGGGAAACTTCTGTCTTCCATAGCATTTTAGTAAGAGGGCTTTTTGGTCCATTGTAGCCCCCTTACACACTCCTAGGAGTTCTGGTTCACCCTGAGCTTGCTGGGTACTCTATTTTAAGTCTTACCCCATAGAGCCACAGTAATCCATGCCATACACTGATGAAGACCAACCAATCTGAAACAGTCTGCATGTTGGATTATTGTGGCTCTGTAACATTAACAAACTGACACATCATTGCTCTCCAGCGGTTCTGGGGGTGTGGCTAGCTTACAGGGACAACAATGGGTGATTTGCATATTTCAGCAGTGATGCATTGTGAGAGACATCTTGGAGCTCATTCCAACTTGAATTATTGCAAATGCGTTCTGTTTTAAGAAGGCAGAGTTTTGTTTTCCACACATCTGTTGTAATGCATTTTTTTCCTGCATTGCAAAAACGCATACAATTTTGTATGTGTTTTAGTGCAAATTTTCATGCGTTTTTTTGGAATTCATCATTTCTGCCTAGCAACAGGTGTTCAACTGCGGAAAAACGCATTATATAGAAACTAGTCCGTTCACATTGTTGCTGTACGTTTCTGTACATTTTTCCACTGCCGAAAATCGCAAAGATTTGCAATAGGTGAAAATGCAGCCTAAAGGAAACCCTAAGTTGATAGAAAAGGAAATATCAGTACTGCAATTGCCATCAGGCCCCGCCCACACTGCAAGTCCTTCCACTTCATTCTGGAATCGCATGCGTTCTGGTGATCGCAAGGGCACTGTAACATGTCGCTGATTGCACAGGGACCATAATTAGCAATGTATTTGTGGTGCCTTTTTCCCACTGGTGCAATTCGACTTTCACGCAGTCGTAGTTCATGCAGCCTTTTTCCTGCTTTTGCGTAAAGTCAACGAGAGCGCAAAAAAATGGCACGGCAAAATGTGGCAGTGTGTGATTTTCCTGCGATCTCCCATTTTAACGTCCTGATTTATAAGTCGCCGACATATTCCCGTGGCGCTGTACAAAGTAATGGGGAACATAATAATACAGACACTGGTAAACGCCAAGTATACAAAATCGATACAAAATACATAATTGGGACAGTGACAAAAGTACCATCCATGAATAAAATGTGTAACGAATTCTAAAGGTACCCACACATGGTACAATTTTTCATTTTTTTCGATTAGATAATTTAGCTCGATTATTCCGTTAGATCGAATATAAAGATTTTTCCAGCATGTCCGATCAGTTTTTTCTCGAAAAAAACGGGATAACCGTTCGAATTTCTTGATCGAAAAAAAAATATTTTCAACTTTCATTCGATTCGATCATTTAGATTGAATAAACGGGAAAATCGAACGTTTTTATTGTATCGTGTATGGGCACCATAAGACACAACAGGGTGAGAGAGCCATGCCCTTGCAAGCTTGCAATCTAAAGATCGCACAACTTAATCGCACGATAATCCCAGTGCAACCTACGCAGTGTGAATAAAATCTCGATTGCAGCTTGATTTTCAGTGTGGACGGGTTTTTAGAAGATATTACTGAGTTAGTCTCACCCCTGTATTGTTGGCTGGAGATCAGCTATGGTGACCTCCATATAAATGATACAGGATGATTTGCTATAAACCGGAAGTTTTCTCTTTTAACATTCGCCAATAAATGGTCTCATCCCGACTCAGAACTTCCGATTTTAATGGGGAAGATGTTCCGCTGATAATAGCTGTACTCCAGATCGCCGCCCCCGCACAGAATTGGGTGACAGTTATTTGGGCTGACGCTGAGGCAGCTGACAGGTGCTGCTGGGCCTTTATCAGGAAGTCAGCTGTGCGCAGTAAAATATCGCTCTCCTCCATGCCAAATATTTAAATCTGTTCAGTTCACAACATCTTCTGAATTGTTTCCATAGAACTATTACTGAGAACCCCAACATAACATAAGCTGTATAGTTAGTAGTTGGACTCTTGCATTGTTTGTTTTCTGGCCATTTTTCCCCAAAATCTTTTTGTAAACGTTTATAGGCGTTTGAGATCATTTTGGACACTTTTTTCTAGGTGCAATTCTACCTTCAGATTCAATCGAAACTAATAACATGGTAATTATCGATTGTTCCTATTAACAGAACCATTTAAGAAGTTTTTACATTCGGTTCCGATCATAAAATCCAATATGTGATTATTTTTCCTTTTTCAATCAACCAAAGAATTGCTTCACATCGATTTGTGCCACACAGGGCGCAGTTTTCTATAAAATTCGATCATAAAAATGGTTAAAAAAAATGTTAAAAGATTGAATCTGAAGGAAAAATTGTACCGTTAATGGGCATCTTAACCTCCCTGGCGGGAAGCCCGAGCTAAGCTCGGGCTATGCCGCGCAGGAGGAGATCTCAGCCCCTGGTGGGGCGATTTGCACCATTTAAAGTGCTGTACGCGCAGCTAGCACTATGCTACCCGCGCGTACAGCTTGATCGCCGCCGCTCTGCGGCGATCGCCCGCACGCAGCGGCGGAAGAGGGCCCCGCCAGAGCCCTGCGCTGCCCGGACCAATGAGTTCCGGGCAGCGCTATGGGCTGGATCGGAGGCGTCTGAAGTCAGGACGTCCTATACGTCATAGGACGTCTGACGTTATATACGCGTTCCCCTGTTTGCTATTGTTGCCGGCGGCGATCGAACTAGAGGGACACATGCGCCCTCTAGTGGAGTTTCATGTAGCTACCACTCTGGTAGCTTTACATGAAACATTAAAAAAAAAATTGGATTTCTGCAATTTTTGCAGAAAAAATAAACCACCAGGAAGGTTAAAGAGAACCCGAGACGAAGCACCCTCATGTATTTTACCATATATATCAGTGGGAATATTAGCCCTGATAAAATCCCCGACTGAGCATTCAGTCTGGCTTTGCTCAGGAATCATTATAGCTGAGTCATTATAGCAGAGCCAGAAGGGGGCAGGCTTGGGCTTGAAAAAGACATCAGAAAAGACACTCAGCTATAATGATCTGTGTTGTGAGCACTATTGGCTCATTCTTTACCTGACGTTTAGCAATGCGCCGTGGCAGACCGCTAAGCATTGTCACAGGGCAGCTGTACAGCCACTAGAATCTTAGCCATCAGGCTTTGGCCTCCGCTGAGGGCTTAG
Organism: Hyperolius riggenbachi; assembly: GCF_040937935.1. Taxonomy (NCBI): domain Eukaryota; kingdom Metazoa; phylum Chordata; class Amphibia; order Anura; family Hyperoliidae; genus Hyperolius; species Hyperolius riggenbachi. Next base: position 16,012,575 of record NC_090651.1, on the reverse strand, counting down.
TAGTGTGTGTACAGGAATAAAAGAGGAACTGTTGGGAAACTAACGTTATAAATATAATTGCTTATTTTTTTTTAGAAATTCTTTGTCATTTACCCATTGTAAAATCTTTCCTCTCCCTTATTTACACTCTGAAATGTATCACAGCTGGCATCATCTTTACTGCTGGTAGGTGCATCACTGCGGAATGTTTGTTTACTGAAAGTTCCGAAGCTAGTAAAAAAAATACCTAGTCTCCCAGAATGCTCTGGGAAGAGAATTCCACATAGCTAAACAGCCTAGGCTGTGACATCACTGGGAGGGTGGGGCTACATACCAATATACAGTAATATATACATATAGGATGTGTGTCTGATGCTAAAACCAGGAAAATGATCATAAAAGTGGGTATTCTGAATAATTTACTACATCCCACTATATGTCACTACAGGGCCTCTTTAAGCCTCCTACACACATTAGTTGGCCTTTAGTTGTCACTTGGTGCCGTAGGTGAGCATCTAATCTATGTACAGCTGCACCACAACAGTGTTTAGCTCGTTTCCCCCAGGACAACTGTAGGGTTCGGTATGTGGAGGCTGCCATGTTTATTTCCTGTTAAAATATCAGTTGCCTGGCAACCCTGCTGATCTATTTGGCTGCAGTAGTGTCTGAAAAACACCAGAAACAAGCATGCAGCTAATCTTGTCAGATCTGACAATGTCGGAAACATCTGATCTGCTGCATGCTTGTTCAGGGGCTATGGCTGAATGTATTAGAGGCAGAGGATCAGCAGGACAGCCAGGCAACTGGTATTATTTAAAAGGAAATAAATATGGCAGCCTCCACATACCTCTCGCTGTGCTTTAATGGTCATGTAACGATTATTTAGGGTGACATTAAGGGCCCGTTTTCACTGAGGCGATTACCGCTAATCACCGGCGATCACTAGCGGTTTTTAAGGCGCTAGCGCAATATTAAGTATATGGCAATGATCTCACTGCTGCGATTCCTGCCAATCGGCAGCGGTTCGCGATTAGCGGCAACCGCAAAATGCGCTACATGCAGCATTTTATTGCGATTTTAGAGCGATCACAATTAGAATGCTGAAAAGCTCTAATCACGATCGCTCAAAATTTGTGAGAGTGTACATTGATTTTACTGCACTAATCAGGGTAAAATCACCAGTGCAATAACCTAGCGATAATCGCTGGCATTTTGCGATTACAAGTGAGAATGGGCCCTAATGCAGGGTAAACACGATGCGATTTTCTGGAAGATTTCCTGCCAGATCGATTACTTCCAACATGTCTGATATGATTTCCAATCGATTTTCCAATTGATTCTATGTTCGCCTCAATGGAAAATCAAACGGAAAATCGATCGGAAGTCAAACACACAGGACACACAGATACAATTGTTCTTATCAGCTACTTGTTTATGATAAGATAAGAAACTTCAGTGAATGCCTGAGGGCTGTGCTATTAGTGAAACGTTTGCTCCCTCTAGTGGCTACTGTATGAAATGACAGCTGATTTCCCATGTCTATATACTGTACTGTGAGGTTCTATATGTATGCCCTTGTATCAGTATACACGACAGTGGTTTTAAATATGGTAACCTCCATATGTCTCTCACTTCAAGTGTCCTTTAAAGGGGAACTTCAGCCTAAATTATGTTAATTAAAATATATAGATAACATAATCTCTTAACACCCCCCACCCCCCCCCCACCCCCCCCCCCCCCCCTGTTTTAAAAGAACAGGCAAATGTTCGTGATTTCATGGGGGCAGCCATCTTTTTGGTTTAAGCTTCAAATCTCATTCAAAATTAAGAAAAAAATGCACCAAAACAGCAGAACGAGAACAACAGCATCAGAAATCCCATCATGCTTTGCACAGCATCAGGGGGAAAATGCCCGGGCAGTTTTCTTCTGTGCAGCTAAAAATGAGGCTTGGGTAAGAAAAACAAAGTTCTGGTGCTGTGAAACTGTTAAAGAAACACCAAGCCTTTTCAGTGCTGCTGAGTAGATTTTTAGTCTGCAGGTTCACTTTAAGGCTGCATATCTATTAGCTCAAAATGATTACTACACTCAAATGTTACCCTTTTTTGAGTGAAACAAGAATTTTGCACCAAAAAATACCATCTTGAAATTTTGATCACATGACCATTAGAGTGTTTAATGAGCCAGCTTCCAGGCTTTGTGGGTGTGGCTACTGCTGATACCTGGATTGCATCATCCTCACAATTGTGACTGCAAGGGGGTGGACACAGACAGAATCTCTCTGAGAAGAGTGCAGGTAATAGTACCTGAGTGCTGCACGGGTCTTGTGCCTAGAATGGGACAAACTCTAGAGCCCTAACTCTTTCTTGTTTTGCTGCACACCTTAGTGAGCCCCAAACGTGGAACAACCACATAATATACAGATGTCCTGACGCCTGCTAGATTGCTGCTTGTTATGATTAGCTCCTCCTCCCCAGCTTGCAACACATGGATGAGGATATACTGCCACCTGCAGGTCCCTGCTGATTGTGTCGTTCTCTTGTTGCATTTCAGGTTCATCAATGCCAGGCGGCGCATCCTCCAGCCCATGTTAGACGCCAGTAATCCGGATCCAGCACCGAAAGCCAAGAAGATAAAGTCTCAGCATCGGCCCACGCAGAGATTCTGGCCCAACTCCATAGCAGCTGGGGTCCTGCAGCAGCAGGGGGTGCTACCAGGGACCAATTCTGATGGTGAGTGCCGCACATCTCTATGTAGGTTGGGAAAAGTCACATGTCCATCAAGGTCAACCATTTAGGGTTCAGTTGGTGAATAAAGGATTCTGATTGGTTGCTTGGGGCAGCTGCTCCGCCTCTCTTTGTACTTAGCTTCACAAATCATCCCCATTCCGTGTAAAAAGTGCTATAGTTGGCAAGAGCTTCTGCAAGCTGTGACCTTTGCTGTTTGTGGAACTGAGAGTCCATTTCCTGCCTAAAAATAAAAATATTGAACTTCTGGATGACATGAACAGGGGTTTGAACCTCTTTTGGGCTTCAATGCTATCTGCACCCCCTTTGGGGAAAGGTTTCCACATTTCCTGTCCCTGAGGTCCTGCACAGGAAGTCCTGAGGACGGGGAGCTTGGTGGAGAATCCACATACCTCCCAATTTTTTGAGATCAGAAAGAGGAACACTAAAAGAATATGCCCTGCCACACCCCTAACCCCCCCCCCCCCCACACACACACACACACACACACACACCATGCATATCACAAAGAATTGAGAACCACAAGATGTAGCTTTATCAGTCAGACCACACTGGTCCTCTCTATCATCAGTTTTCCTCAATTTTAACATTTGAAAATAAGAAATAGATTAATTGAATTAAAGGGAACCAGAGACTAAGCATCTTCATGTATTTTACCATATATATCAGTGGGAACATTAGAGAAAACACCTACACTGCCCTAGGCTTCATCCTTCACTGCTCAGCCTGCTTGTTATCAGCCCTGATAAAATCCCCAACTGAGCATTCAGTCTGGCTTTGCTCAGGAATCATTATAGCTGAGTCATTATAGCAGAGCCAGAAGGGGGCAGGCTTGGGCTTGAAAAGACATCAGAGAAGACAGACTCAGCTATAATGATTCCTTAGCAAAGCCAGACTGAATGCTCAGTCAGGGATTTTATCAGGGCTGCTAACAAGCAGGCTGAGCAGTGAAGGATGAAACAGAGAGCAGGGTAGGTGTTTTCTCTAATGTTCCCACTGATATACTGTATATGGTAAAATACATGAGGGTGCTTCATGTCCGTATCACTTTAAGGGAGTTAATTAAATGCATTTTTCAGTAGCAAAATACATATATTTACATAGATCTGTACCTCAGTTCTGAAAGAGGGACAAATGAGGAAGACAGAGGGACGGGGTTCCCAAAGAGAGACTGTCCCTCCAAAAGAGAGATAATTGGGAGTTATGAATCTGTCTCTTCCCCGATTTATAAAATTTGTTGTATTTTGTTTCTGTCTCGGCTAAAGAGAAATACTGTACTCATTTCCTGTCAGAAAGGGAAGCAGCACAAGTTGTCCTGGCTGGGGATACAAACACTAATAAAACACCAGAATTGGTTCCAACCCATTTCTGCCCCTGCTGATGAGCTTCAAAATGAAACAAAATAACCCTCCTCTTTGGATCTCACACAAACATTTAAACCAGGGGTCTCAAACTCAATTTACCTGGGGGCCGCAGGGGGCAAAGTCAGGATGAGGCTGGGCTGCATAAGGAATTTCACAGCCGCCTCTGCCCGCCCCTCTCACTCTTCCTTCACAGAGAGGGGCGGGGAGAGGCGGCGATTGACGTCAGGAGGGGCAGAGCTGAAGCTGAAAGCTATGCCCCTTCCAGGAAATGCCAGCGGATTGCCCCCTTGGCGATTTGGGGGCTCTGCAGCCCTCGTTTAGCGGCAGGGATGCGGCGGATTACTTGGGAGCACTGAAGCGAACTATAAGGAAGCTTTTGCCAGTGAGGGCCACAAAATATTGTATCGAGGGCCGCAAATGGCCTGCGGGCCGCGAGTTTGAGACCCCTGATTTAAACACATAGGGCTCGATTCAGTAAACCGTGCTAAGTGTTAGCACGCCTGTGAAAAGCCCTATACCATGCCTAAAGTTAGTTTAGGCATGATAAATTCACATCTAAAGACTTTAGGCGCGATAACTAGGGTGCTAACAGAGTTAGCACCCTTTACTAAATTCACATCGCGCGCACAGTCCCGCACGCAAAACTTTGCGCGCGCACCGCGAAAACAGCGCACCCGATGCGCCTATAAGGTCGTATTGGGTGCGACCTTAATGTCGCACCATGTGACGTTAAAGTCGCACGCAATGCGACCTTATAGGCGCATCAACGCACCGTTTTCATCGCACCGCGATGCGACATTTCGCGCACACCGCGCTGTGGGCACGCAAAGTTTTCAGTGTGGGACTTTGCGCGCGATGTAAATTTAGTAAACGGTGCTGACCCAGTTAGCACCCTAGTTATCACGCCCAAAGTCTTTAGGCGTGCTAACTGGGTTAGCACCGTTTACTGAATCAAGCCCCATAGGGCTCGATTCACAAAGCGGTGCTAACCCAGTTAGAGATTTTAGGCGTGATAACCATTGCACCACACTGGTGAAAAGCCAGTTTAGGCGTGATAAGTTTAGGCATGATAAGTTTGTATAAGTGTAGATAGCGTGCAAAGTCCCGCACGCAAAGCAGCGCCATTAAACTCTATATGACGTGCACCAGACTTTGCTAGCGCAAAACTTTTGATCAGCTGTGCACTGCGGTGCTAACGCAGTTGGGCTCATATGCAATTCACTTTTTCACCTGAGTTTTCTCCTAGGTGATATTTTTAAACTTGGCAATAAAATGCTTTTTAAGCCACCAGCAAGCAAGAAAATACTCAAAATAATTTTGGTAGTACTTTTTAACTTGTTTTTTGGTACTTTTTTAGTTGAAAAGTGCTGTAAAGTTATTTTAAATTGAAGATGAAAACTTATCTCCTAGGAGAAAACTCAGGTGAAAAAGTGAATTGCATAGGGCCCTTGGGGCTCGATTCACAAAGCGGTGCTAACCCAGTTAGAGACTTTAGGCGTGATAACCATTGCACCACGCTGGTGAAAAACAAGTTTAGGTGTGATAAGTTTAGGTGTGATAAGTTTAGGTGTGATAAGTTTAGGCATGCTAAGTTTAGATACGTTTAGATCGCTTGCAAAGTCCCACACGCACAGCAGCGCCATTAAACTTTATACGACGTGCACCAGACTTTGCTAGCGCAAAACTTTTGATCAGCTGTGCACTGCGGTGCTAACCCAGGTGGTGCTTAAACTTATCACACCTAAACTTATCACACCTAAACTTATCATGCCTAAACTGAGTTTAGGCGTGATAAAGGGCTTTTCACCAGCGTGCTAACTGTTAGCACCGCTTTGTGAATCAGGCCCTTACTGTCTATCTATACACAAAAACACAACAAAGACAGACACACATATACACAGACAAACATACCATACATGCACAAAACACAAACACACCCTCACAACTGCACAGTCCCCCGACTTATGAACGACTTACGTTACAACGTTTTAGAGATACTAAGTTGTCTTCATGTAGAATATATACAATATTGTTTTTTATTACATATTTTTGGTGTTAAATATTACAATATTGTATAAACTGTTATAAGTAGTTTTAAACACTTTAAAAGCACATCGAAAACAACTCAATTACCCAATTTTTTATACTATATGTTCAAATCTAGCGCTGTCCAAAGGTCAATCGTTTATCCACATTTCACCGTGTGTAACACAAGACTCAACTTACAAACAAGTTCAACTTACAAACAATCTCCTGGAATGGAACATGTGTCAGGGCCAACCGATTTTGAATCCTATAAACAGATGGCGTCGGTAAACTCTAAGGCCCAGTGCACACCAAAAACCTCGAGCAGATCCGCAAAACGCTAGCGGTTTTTGAAGCAGATTTTCAGAGGGATTCTAGGCATGTTTAGAGAGGTTTTCTAAACATGAACGCAGAACGAGGGCTTTATACCCCCAAATCCCCAGGGCAAAATGCAGGCAGTGCTTCCTGAAAGAGGCCGAGCTTTCTGCTGTAGCTCTGCCTCTACTGGAGTCAATCTCCACTTATCACCACCTCTCCCCGCCCCTCTCACTCTTCCTTCACTGAGAGGGGCGGGGAGAGGTGGAGATCCGCGAGCAGATTGACTTCAGTAGATGCAGAGCGACAGGGCAAAGCTCTGCCTCCCGGGGCAGCAAAATCCACGACTTTGAAAGTAGTGGATGTATGCCCCGGGATTTGGAGGGTATAAAGCCCTTGTTTTGCTGCAGGAATGCGGCGTTTCACCTCTCATCATACTGCTTAAATCAAATAGCGGGTAAAAAGCAAGAATCATTTTCGCTTCAGACTCTCTTTAAAGGGAATCTGAAGTGAAAGTAAACTTATGATATAATGATTTGTATGTGTAGTACAGCTAAGAAATTAGCACAGATATGAGTCTCATATTGTTTCCAGTACAGGAAGAGTTAAGAAACTCCAGTTGTTATCTATGCAAAAGAGCTTCTCTGAGCTCCACAAAGTCGCAGAGAGCTCTGTCTTCTGAAGCTTATTATCTCAACTGTCTGTCACTGTATTTTGTTTTTCTGCAGTGTAAAGTTCAAAAGTTCATTAGCCTGCTCAGTGAAATCATTTAGAATGCTGCATGTAGTGTGTAAACTGCAAATATTAGAGAATGCTGCAATGTTATAAAAAAAAAACAATATCTCTAAAAAAATGAGACTATTTTCTTTGCTACTAATGTTCTATTAATTATCTGTATTACACAACCAATTCATTATATCAATTTTTTTTATTTTTTTTTGCTTCAGTGTCACTTTAACTTTGCACGTCTCTCCTCAACAGGTCTGGTAGTTTTAAATGAGATACTGATGACTAGAAGAAGGTCAATTACATGCTAATAATTCTGCCGTGCATGCAAATTATATGCACCTCGAAACTGGGTCAAATGTATTTCCTGATGGTTTTTTTTGATTGGCCCAATTCCAAACTGACTTTACATGAAATTTGCATGGAGCCAAGATTGCTAGCCTGTCATTGGTCATCTCTTGTGAAGAGATTGTTATTTCTCTTTGTCTTCCTACACTGACCGGCCTATTTTATGCTCTTCCAGGTTCTGTGAACTTAGAAAGCCTGCAGTCTCTGTCCTCCGACACGCTGAGCATGCAGCAAGCCTTGATGGCGGCACACGACGACTCGCTGGATGGGACAGAAGAAGACGAGGACGAAGAGGAGGAGATGGAAGAGGACGAGCTGGAGGAGGACAGCGAAGACCTGCAGACGACTAACGTCAACGACCTGGGCTTAGAACAGAGCGACTCCCTGGAGTAGCAGACTGTCCGAGGGACACCCACATACGCAATAGAACTAACTGATGCAAGTTTAGCCTTGGGTTATGGTTTGAAGGACTTTTTTTGACCCTCTAAATGACTGGAGCCCACAGCCTGCACCTACAGGGCAGGGAGAGATTGTCCTTCCTCCGCACAAATGGTAGACGACAAACTGCCGAAAGGACAAACTCTCCTCCCCGCGAGGAACCCCCCCTTCTCCCCCCAACGCTGGAACTCCGCTCATGTAAAATGCAACTTCCTATCGCGGTACCTCGGCCAGAGGAACGCAGGCACCCATCACCCGTCACAGGCGCCTGCCCCACCCACCCCCCTGGATGTTATTTAAGTGAAGGACACATGTTTACAAGAGCCACGTGATGTGGCCGTTTTCATTTTTTTGTTTTTGTTTTTTTTAAAGAACCTGTTTTTAGGTCGAACTCTTTTTCTGTATTACTATGACTGAATGCTATGAAGTGGTAGGGCTCTGAGAGCGCTCTGTAGGGTGGAGGTATCTGTAGATGGCCTGTCTATAGGTGCTCCGCTATACTTCTCATCTACTAATCAGCAACTTTTTTTCACGAGAACATTTGTGTGTGAACGCGGGGCGGAGCCTCCGCTCCCCTCTCGACCTTTCAAAAACTATGTAATATTATCAGACTCATCTATTTTGGCAAGTAAACTGTTTTATGAAATTTCCATATAAACAGAGTATGACGATTATAGGATTACCCGTCTGACGCTCGTCTGTTTGGGGCATTCAAGAAAATAATGGTTTCGCCTCTAAGGATCCTTTAACACTATGGGGCTTGATTCACTAAATCGTGATAACTCAAATATCACACCTTATCAAATATCACACCTTATCAAAGATATCACACCTTATCAAAGTTATCACACCTTATCAAAGTTATCACACATTATCAAAGTTATCACACCTTATCAAAGTTATCTCACCTAGGGCCTGATTCACAAAGCGGTGCTAACAGTCAGCACACTGGTGAAAAGCCCTTTATCATGCCTAAACTCAGTTTAGGCATGATAAGTTTAGGTGTGATAAGTTTAGGCATGATAAGTTTAGGTGTGATAAGTTTAGGCATGATAAGTTTAGGTGTGATAAGTTTAGGCATGATAAGTTTAAGCACCAACTGGGTTAGCACCGCAGTGCACAGCTGATCAAAAGTTTTGCGCTAGCAAAGTCTGGTGCACTTCGCATAGAGTTTAATGGCGCTGCTTTGCGTGCGGGGCTTTGCGTGCGATTTACACTTATCTAAACTTATCATGCCTAAACTTATCATGCCTAAACTTATCATGCCTAAACTTATCACACCTAAACTTATCACGCCTAAACTGACTTTTCACCAGCATGGTGCAATGGTTATCATGCCTAAAGTCTCTAACTGGGTTAGCACCGCTTTTGTGAATCGAGCCCCTTATCAAAGATATCACATCTTATCAAAGTTATCACGCCTTATCAAAGATATCACACCTTATCAAAGTTATCACGCCTTATCAAAGATATCACACCTTATCAAAGTTATCACGCCTTATCAAAGATATCACACCTTATCAAAGATAGCACAACTTATCAGATATAGCACGCCTTATCAAAGGTATCACACCTTATCAAAGTTAACACACCTTATCAGAGTAGCATAGCGAGCGCTATGAACTTATGCCTAGTAATTGGCAATGGCACTGGTCCTGCCCTGAGCCCCTGCGGGTTCGTAGAGCTACTCTGATTAGGTGTGATATCTTTTATAAGGTGTGATATCTTTGATAAGGTGTGTTACCTTTGATAAGGTGTGATATTTGAGTTATCACGGTTTAGTGAATCAAGCCCTATATACGTTGCAGTGTGCATCCTGAAAAATAGGATAGGAATGTTGCTGTATAGTAGGGGAGATCAATAGTATGTAAATATTTCTGAATTTATGCTAATTTTATACAAATATATGCAGCTTGAAAATGGACCGATCAGATCCCACCCAGGTTTAAATTGATTGGTCCATTTTCAAGCTGCATATATTTGCATACAAATTTGCATACATTTGCATAGACTCAGAAATATTTGCATCTCATTGATCATCCCTACTGTATAGTCGTAACACAGCCTACCGCTGCAACCAGTGCAGTGCGGTATACAGTCCATAGGCGTGGTGCTTTCTGGGCTTTGTCATGTCGGAAATCGTCACACTGCAGAAGTAACATTGTGAAAGCCCCCTGTGAAATATAGTCGCGTTCTGATGCGATCATATCTTCTGTTCCGTCGCAATGGGTGTAGCGTGAAAGGAGCCTAAAGACTGCCACACACGAGGCAATATTCCCGCCAGATTGATGGATCAATCGATCATTTCTAGCATGTCCAATCTGCTCCTGACTGATATAAGGATTGATTTTCCGATCAGCACTGCACAAAATTGATCCCTTTCTCGATCAGGAGCAGATCGGACATGCCAGAAATGATTGATCGACCCGCTGATCTGATGGGAAAATTGCATCATGTGTACCAGGCATAAGAGAAAAACACTGCGATCTCTAAATGGGTGCAGCAGAACCAGGAGAAAGCGGCTGGAATGTCACACTACTAGCTGTCAGAAGAGGTGGAGGAAGCGGAGGTGAGTATGGATTCTGACTTCAGGGCGATTGTTTTATGTCTGCAGGAAGCAGAATTCACCACGTCTGAAACAAAATCTGTTGGTAGCTCACCCGACATACAGATGATTCATCACATGCTAAGAACTGAGCTGATGCAACGTTTAGATTTGTTTTATGCAGCTTAAGCAGGCCAGTTTTTAGGTATAGGCAAACCAGGCAGATGCCTGGAGTGACAACTGTAGGTGGGGGCATCACAGAGCTAGTCTTAGCACACTGTATTTTATGGAATTCTTAGAGGCAACTGCTGTTAACATTAAGAATGGGATGGAAGGTAAGTTAAACACCTAAATGGACTGTTGCAACTCTGATTGGATTTCCAGAACAACATTCTAACCTGTAATGACCCAGGCAGTACAAAAAAAGGTATAATGTTTATAAAGTGGACACACACCTTTCAAAACCATTATTGGAAGAGTGTGTTATACGGGTCCAGTGAGTTTGGGCCAGTGAGATGTATATGGCCTGGTGATAATCTGTGTATCTTTTACAAATGTATTTTGAGAAACAATATTATTTGTATGTAAACTGTGAATTTTTTATTGCCACCCACAACACTAACTGATGTAGGTTATGATACTCCTGTTCGCTGTATTGGGGTAGGGAGACAAAAGATGCATTGCCTGGGGAACCAAAATGGCCAGAAACAGCTCTGAACGTAAGGCACTTATACATGCATTCACATTCCCATTTGCCCAGGGGGGTAATAACGGCCCCCCATTTCCTCGCAGACAAAATGATCATCGGGTCCCCTACACAATCGTGTCCTCTTACTTCCCTTCATGCCACCTGTCTACAGCTGTGCAGACATATTTATCTGACCACTCTGCATCAGAAGTCCTCTTCCTGCCAGCAGCCACTTGCTCTATGCTGCCCTTTTCTCACATGTCATGTGATCAGGATACAGAGGAGGGCAGCATAGAGCGAGTGGCTGCTGGGAGCAGGAGACCAGATGCATGTCATGTGATCGGGAACCAGAGGAGGGCAGCATCGAGCGAGTGTCTGCTGGGAGAAGGAGGAGACCAGATGCATGTCATGTGATCGGGAACCAGAGGAGGGCAGCATCGAGCGAGTGTCTGCTGGGAGAAGGAGGAGACCAGATGCATGTCATGTGATCAGGATACAGCGGAGGGCAGTGTTATAAACTGTTCTTATCACCTTGCTTCGACACCATCGTCTCACAGACTGTGAGATCACTTGACTCTCCACACAGCAAACAGTAGATAGACTTTCTCAGGCTTCTTAAATGTTTACGTTATTTATTCAGGACTACAGAAATACAGATAGATACATTCATCATATCCTAGCCATGCCAATCTTCATGTTGCGTTACAAGCTCATGATTAGACTCCCTACTGAAGTCACTCAGCCACTTCTTGCTAACCTACGTTCCACTAAACTACCTATGTACAGCAGACATTATATCAGATTACATAAAGGAAGAAAATGCTTAATGAAATAATTGGGTTCCAGTCAGTATTGCGAGCTAGTGCGGAAGGAAGAAGCAGAAGTGAGTTCCCCATCGCTCGCTCCAGATTTAATACCGACTAGGAAAGAGTTAAATATGACATCATCTTCGCCACCCCCTATATCAGTCTATTGGTGGACCCACTCGTGGTGTCATCATACCCGCCTACTCGATTAATAATCAATGAGGCACTTGGCCTATATGCAGGACCGTGGATGTTTAGTAAACATGGCCAATGTTTTCTGTTCCTGTTGAGGTCAGAGTGGCCGATGGCCTTCTGTTAGAAACATGTTCTCAGTATCTGCGTGTATCCTCTGCTACACGCAGACCCTGAGATGCCTCTGCCTGCATCACCAAACCTCTATTTATTTTAAAGACATACACTGCGGACAAGCCTTTTACATAAAACTCAGGCCAAGTAACTGAGGCCTACTTAAATTATAACAGGCAGCATAGAGCGAGTGGCTGCTGGGAGGAGGGAGGAGACCAGATGCATGTCTTGTGATCGGGAACCAGAGGAGGGCAGCATCGAGCGAGTGTCTGCTGGGAGAAGGAGGAGACCAGATGCATGTCATGTGATCAGGATACAGCGGAGGGCAGCATAGAGCGAGTGGCTGCTGGGAGGAGGAGGAGACCAGATGCATGTCATGTGATCAGGATACAATGGAGGGCAGCATAGAGCGAGTGGCTGCTGGGAGGAGGAGGAGACCAGATGCATGTCATGTGATCAGGATACAGAGGAGGGCAGCATAGAGCGAGTGACTGCTGGGAGGAGGAGACCAGATGCATGTCATGTGATCAGGATACAGAGGAGGGCAGCATAGAGGGAGTGGCTGCTGGGAGGAGACCAGATGCATGTCATGTGATCGGGAACCAGAGGAGGGCAGCATAGAGTGAGCAGATGCCAGAAGGAAGAGGAGACATTTCTCCCTGCAATTATTTTGCAAGCTGGGAAGGAGGAGGAATGGGTCCACCCCCCAAAATAGGCATCCCCTAGTATAGGTAGGTACTCATAGGTGAACCCCCAGTATAGGTAGTTTAGGTGTAGCTTCCTGTTGATTCCCCATCAACAACACTCACAGACCTGTAGATTAGCGATGACACAAAAACAGGAGAGCAGCGCACAGTAACCAGAGGTATATCTAGGGTAAACAGTAGCAGTGGCAAACACTAAAATCCGACCCGGGGAGGGGGGTGCACCCTCCAAATATTTCTCAGTTGAATTGTTTGAGTCCAAGTTAAGGCGAAGCATAGCCTGTAAGAATGGAGTATCACTGGCAGCTTGTCCCCCAGAAAGATGTAACCAGGCTGCAGAATGTCCCCCAGATAAAAGCTAGAATCTATATAGAGAACACCAGGCATGCTACTGAGCAGTGCACCCAGTAAGAGGCGCCTATGGCACATGCCACACCTGTACCCCTGTAGATACGCCTCTGAAAGTCAAGACAAGACAAATAACATTTATATCACGCTTTTCTCCTGGCGGACTCAAAGCCGCAGAGCTGTAGCCACTAGGGCGTGCTCTATAGGCAGTAGCAGTGCTAGGAAGACTTGCCTAATGTCTCCTACTGAATAGGTGCTGGCTTATTGAACAGGCAGAGCCGAGATTCAAACGCTGGTCTCCTGTGTCAGAGGCAGAGCCCTTAACCATTACACTATCCAGTCATCCTGTGCAGCACACTTCAAATGCAGGAAATGAGCAATGACTCCGTGGTCACTGCGCCGCTCTTCCCTCTTTTCACACTGCAGCTGATCTGAGCTCTGTGTGTAAGTGACGGAGAGGGAACCATACAAGTCACAGACAGGGCAGCCATGGCAGAATGCAAACTGTCTCACGATGGATCAAGTCCCAATCCCCACTCGGTGACATTCCTCATATGTGTGTACGAGACTTAACCATTTTAGCCATTTGGACGTGACTGTCTCGTCCAAACGGCTGCTGTTGCGTTGCTGCGCGCTCTCGTGATGCCCCCCATTAGCCCGGAGATCAATGAATATTCATTGATCTACATCCCCGGTAGAAAGACCGACCGCTTCTTATGAGAAGTCTTTCTTTCTGAGCAAAAAAAAAATCACGTCGTCCTTATACTTCCTGTAAGCAAGAGTGCTCGCTTACAGGATGCATAAAAAAATGATGCAATGCGTTTCACAGGTATGATCCTGCTTCTTCAGGCAATAAAAAAGGAGTACAAAGCAATGAACGGTCAGGGATGCACCAGGCGCATCCCTGACCGTTCATTGTTTTGTACTCCTATTTTATTGCCTGAAGAAGCAGGATCATACCTGTGAAATGTGTTGCACACTTTGTGGAGTATTTAATAAATTTATGTCATTGGTTTTTTTTTTATCCATCCTGTAAGCGAGCACTCTCGCTTACAGGATGGATAAAAAAAACAATGATGCAATGTGTTTTACAGGTATGATCCTGCTTCTTCAGGCAATAAAAAGGAGTACAAACCAATGAACAGTCAGGGATGCACCAGGCGCATCCCTGACCCTTCATTGTTTTGTACTCCTTTTGCGCCCCCTCCTACACTGCGCCCTGAGGCTGGAGCCTCTCTCACCTCTGCCTTGGCCCCGCCCTGCGCCCCCTCCTACACTGTGCTCTGAGGCTGGAGCCTCTTCTCACCTCTGCCTTGGCCCCGCCCTGCGCCCCCTCCTACACTGTGCTCTGAGGCTGGAGCCTCTCTCATCTCTGCATCGGCCCGGCCCTGACCACACCATCAGAAGTTATGAGAGCATGTTACAGTTTATTGAAAAGTGCCTGAAAAGGTTAATGGACTTATTTCCACTATGCTTTCTGTGTGCAGCTTCACTGATTGTACGTATAGATTGTTAATCGGATGCAAGTAATTCACAGTTGATGCAGGTTCATGAAAATTTATGCAGGTTGAAAATGGACTACAGTTTACGTGATGGAGACACTAAATCATCCCCAAGATGGCACCTTTATTCAAAGTTGGGTACAGACATGGGCAGAGCCGGGACAAGGTCATCCAGCACCCAAGGCTGAGACACCAAAGTGCGCCCCTCCATCCCTCCCACCCCAGCCGGCACACACTGATTGCTATTCGACTAAGAGGTGCCCCAGGGCCCACAACACCTTCATCTCTAGTTATCTGGCTTGCAGTCACTGCCATGTATCCCCTTTTCTTATTTCTTTCTGCTTCTAACACAATTAGGAATGACAGCTGAATGAATTCTGCGCCCCCTCCTACACTGCGCCCTGTGGCTGGAGCCTCTCCAGCCTATGCCTCGGCCCGGCCCTGGACATGGGAATACCGCTGTGTACCCATGTCTGTACCCAGATTTGAATAAAGGTGCCAGCCTGTGGATGATTAAGTGCCTCCGTCATCATGCTGTGGTACAACGGATTGCCTGTTTCTCTGGAGTGCACATCTCGTCCAGGCACAAGTACAGCTGGACTTTCAGACCTCTCTCCAGCATCTAGTGCCGGGCTTTATCTACTTTAAGAAATCGCACCATGTGTTACAATTGATTCATCTTCAAGCTGTATAAATTTGAATACAAAATGTGCATAATCCTGCACCAACTTATTATTTTCTTCTCATTGACCACACCTAATTATTAAAAAAAAACCTAGTTCCCTTCTGCTTACAAAGTTTATATTAAACATGCCATGGCAACTTCCAACACACAGTGTGGTAAACTTAGTCACAGACAGCAGTGCTCACAAGTTCAGCACTGCCCTGCACATCTTACCTGCCAAACTTGTCACTTTCCATACTGTGCAAGAAGCCAGATGTATGCTGTGATGTTCAGGCTTTGTGACTGTCAACTGCAATAGCATAACAAGCAGCTAAAGAGATTCCACACTCACCTTTGTGGAGATTGCCTAGTGTCTCTGTCTGGACTCTCAGCGCATAGTCCTGTCATCTGGTAATGTATCCCAACTATGAACAAACAAGGGGGGGGGGGGACCGGGCACCATCCAAACAAGAAGGGGGAGGGAGAACGGGCACCATCCAAACTAGAAGAGGGGGAAGCCGGGCACCATCAACGTACATTTTAATTCCACTTCTTAGAGCATGACATACAAACTGCTGGAGTTGTTTGCATTTGCAATCCAAGGCTGGTAAAATCGCACACCCACCCCCTTCGTGCCTGGCTTCCCCACTTCTTGTTCAAACTTTCCATGCTGCAGTGGATTGACTGCCTCCTCTACTCCATGGCAACTGTCACTTTACAGTTCTAACTGCGTCTCTTTTCACTAACTGGCCACTCAGAGCTCCTCATGAATTACCACCAGGTGGCAGAGAGGAGCAGCAGTTAGAGCTATTTACTGAGAGAAAGGAGGAGGGCAGGAGGCTGCACACACCCACTACAGGAAGTGACAGCCCTGACAGGTAATGCAGAGCAGGGTGGGACCTGTCAGCACTAGCTCTACTGTCAGCATTGAAGTTTAGACTTAAAGGGACACTGTAGGGGGGTCAGGGGAAAATGAGTTTGAAAACCACTGTGCCTGCGTTGTCGTGTCCTCACTCCCCCGCTGATGGCACCAGGAGTGTACTGCGCAGGCCCAGTATGGTCTATGCCTGCGCCATGCGCTCCTGGTGACATCAGGGGAAGCTAGAGGACATGGCAACGCAGGCGCAGTGATTTTCAGACTTTAAAGTCTGAAATTCCAGAAGTGAACCGGAGGCGGGGCCGGAGCATCGGGGAGTGGCTGCGCGGGCACAGGATGCCTGCGGGGGACCATTAGAAGCCCTGGGTCACTTCAACTCCTTTTCTCCCGACCCCCCTACAGTGTTCCGACTTTAATTAAGAGTCACACCTGGAACAAGTTTGCAGATCCAAAACCTGGCCTGTTGTATGATGTTTTACATTTTATTGCAACGCACGTGTGCATCCATTTATTGGTGGAATGGCAACGCATCCGCTGTGCACTAAAAATGTGTGTGACGCAGACAAAGTCTGAATCACACTGCAGTACTTTCTGCACTATTCCCTATATGCTGTTATAACTCAACTCAGTGCACTAAACTGGCCCTTCCTCTCGTATTCAAATGACACAGTACCTGTGACCAGCAGCAGGTGGAGCCAAACCATTGCTTATAATATCCACTCAACTTCGAACCAGACTAAAATGTTAGGTTGAGTTTATGAAAATTGATTGGTCTCAAGAGCTTCATCCTTTCTGAACGTTTCATATTTATACGCAGATAATCACCATGAGGCCTGGAACCCACTAGCAGTGCTTTTCTGAGCGGAGCACTTTGTGATTTGAAAGCTCTTGCTTACGTAATGCTATGGGTGTGATCCCACTTGAGCGATGTGATTTTATAAAAATCCCACATAGCATTGGATTAGCAAAAGCTTTTTCAAATCGCAAGCAATTAGAAAAGGCTGCTAGTGGGTTTCAGCCCTGAATGTTCCTATGAGCAAACCTATGGAGGAGATTATGCAAATCATATGCCATTTTTATGCAGCTCCAAATGCAGCAGCTGGACTAATTGATCAGTCATTTTCCAAGCTGGATTTATTTGCACACATTTTGCATCAACTCAAAATTATTAGTTATGGTTTCAGTGATCTGCCTTGCTTGGAATGTTTTATCCGAAGATATCTCTTTAATTAACCATTAAAAATCATTTGTATGGTTTTAGCAAAAAACGATTGAGAGCTCCAGACATCTCTTCATATCAATCGACTGAAAAATCAGATTAAGAACTCTATATTTATGGCCAGCTTTCCACCTTGTCCTGGTTTTGGAAGAGAGTTACCTCTAGAAATGGACCGAACGGTTAGCCGGCGAACGGCGGCCATTAAACTCACTCGTGTGCCTGCACATAGACAGATAGGGCAAGCTGCTGCAGACTTTTTCTCCTAGGGACAGATTAGTCAGGCTCTTGGCTTCTTAGCTTGCTCCTGGCTGAATGTTATTGCTTTAATAGCACCCCTCATTCAACAGCTGTTTTCAGAGCTAATCCTGCTCGTGTGATCATTTTTTTTTTCTGTGTGTCAAACTGACACTTGTGTTGCTTAGACAGCATTGCTAATTCATACTGTGTGTGTGCCACTGCCAGCAGCAGCAGCAGCCCATTCAGTGACTACCTGTGTGTGTGACAGAGAGCTGCACATTGTACTACCCAGTACTGCATATACTTACTACTAGTGTACCTGTTGTGTTTAGTTAACCCACCTCATCACTGCACCCACCTTGCTGCATATAACTATCTTTTGTGTTAAGTGAACTCACCTCACTGCATATAACTACCTTTGTGTTAAGTGAACCCACCTCACTGCATCTAACCTACCTTTGTGTTCAGTGAACCCACCTCACTCGGTAAAGGATTTAAAGTTAATTCATTTCAAATACAGCAAGCCCTCGAAAGTCCTCCTCTATTGTTATTTTTGGTCACTACCTCGGGACGGGCATGCCTGCCTGCTGCCCTCCTTGGATGTGTAGTGGTAGCCGTTTCTCAGGATCCACACCCTGGATTCAAACCCCCATTCCCCGGCTATTATCCGGGGTCACAATGGCAGACTTGGCCGCCTCCATATGATTCTCGTGAAAGGAATGTGGTGTCATCTTTGCCCGCCATAACTGGTTCTCGTTAAAGGATTTTAAGTTAATTCATTTCAAATACACAGCAGGGCCTCGAAAGTCCTCCTCCTGTATTGTTATTTTTGGTCACTACCTCGGCACGGGCATGTCTGCCTGCTGCCCTCCTTGGATGTGTAATGGTAGCCGTTTCTCAGGCTCCACACCGCATTCAAACCCTCATTCCCCGGCCATTACCCGGGGTCACAATGGCAGACTTGCCCGCCTCCATATGATTCTCATTGTAGCGGTACTGAACAAGTACACAGCAAGTAGAAAATGTAATTTAAAAAAAAAAACGTAAGATTTTTAACAATGCCATGGAAAGTTGAGAAGGAAGTCACACATTACCTGACATCACTGAGCGAGGAAGAGCAATCTCGCCATGTTGCGCAGTAGTCCAGCATGGCCGTCACTACACAAACAGCTGTTTGCAGTGCGTTACACAGTGAGTTTGGTGTCAGTGTGAAGCAGTACTCTAATTACACTACCTGATTGATGTATACACATGTAAGATGTTTTAAAGCACGTTAGGCCTGCAATTTAGCATTCAATGGGATTTCTGCCCATAAAACGCTGCTTTGCGTCAAATCCAGATTTTTCCCTGGGATTTTTGGCATGTACTGTATCCCACTCCTCCACCTGGGGTCCAGGTGTTGGACCCCTTGAAACATCTTTCCCATCACTTTTCTGGTCAGCATAAGTCTTTCTAGTTTTCCAAGTTCGCCTCCCCATTGAAGTCTATTGCGGTTCGCGAAAGTTCGCGCGAACCGAACCTTCCGCGGAAGTTCGCGAACCAAAAAACGGAGGTTCGGCCCATCTCTAGTTACCTCTAGTGTCTGGGGACACAAAGCAACTTAGTTCTGTACCATGAAGCACACCTGAAGTGAGAGTGATATGTAGGCTGCCATATTTATTCCCTGTTACACAATACCAGTTGCCTGCAGGGCTGGATTTGTACTTTCCAACTTCCAAGGCCCAACCCACTCATAGCATTCTCTCCAACACCCTAACTAGGGGTCACTGGTGTGCAGGAGGAAATGCCTGTTTTAGTGACTTGTATATTTTCTCTCTGAAAAATGATGAATGATTGTTTTTCCTGTCAGATAATGCCTGGTACCCTAATGCCTGGTACACACCATGCAATTTCCCATCAGATAGATGGGTCGAATCGATTTTCCAAACACTTCTATACAAAGTCAATCAGAAATAAGATTGGTCAAATCGATTATTTCTAACAGGTCCAGTCTATCTCATGGGAAATTGCATGGTGTGTACCAGGCATGTAGTGGCAGAGCAGAGTTCATCCCCCTCTCTGCTCTCCTGTAATCAGCGACCTGTTGCTCAGCTATCAAAAGGCAACATTTATTTTACTGATTTATGTGACTGATTCTTTAACAGATTTTTATTTATTTTTATTTTTTTTACTATTGGCTAACATGGTACAAATACTCTATTGCAGTACTGCTACCTTTAAAATGAGCTCGCCAGGGGTTAAGCTTTAGCTTAGAAGGGGCTGCCATACATTTATTTAGGAGAAAAAAAGAACCTTACCTCTTTCTGTTTAAGATTTACAGTCCAGGGGGTAGAGAGGAGAAGTTACTGGGAGGAGGTGCCCCAAGATGGGATGTGTGGAAGGGATAATGTCAGCTAGATAAAACATAAATAAATAGGCTTACCTCTAAAGGAAGGGGGGGAAGCCCAAATAAAGTCATGCAGTTTTTAATAGAAACCAGACACTTGAATGATTAAGCGTTTCGCAGTCCTCTTCCTCAGATCAAATAACAAAAGTATCCGTGATACGTGTTATCATTCAAGTGTCTGTTTCCTATAAAAAAAAAATGTATTACTTTATTTGGGCTACCCCCTTCCTTTGGAGGTAAGCCTATTTATTTATGTTTTATCCAGCTGACATTATCCCTCCCACACATCGCATCTTGGGGCACCTCCCCCCTCCCATTAATATCCAGCCCCCTCCGCTCGGGGTGTTGGCCGTGTATGCTGGTTCCTCTGAACCCTTACACCCTTTTTCTTTTCCTGGAGAGCGACCTACATTGACAAAGACCAAAGAACCCGAGCGAGGACGGGTTTTCCTCACCAGCCATTACACTGTGGTTGCTGGTATTGCAACCTATTCTTGTGAGTATTCTGCACACACTGTTGTTGATTGCTCCATACCCTCGATATGCTACACTATCAGGGGTTCCTTGTGTCCCTGTCTTGTTTTTTTGACTCCTTTGGAAGGTCCTCAGACTACATTGGTACCCACACCCTCTAGAGAGGAGAAGGAATGGCTCAAGTCATTAACCGAGTCTGACCAGCTATACAATATTCAGCCCAGCTCGAGTTATAAAGTGGTGCCGATAATCTTGTTAAAATGTTTACCTTAAAGAGAATCTGTGTTGTTAAAATCGCACAAAAGTAAACATACCAGTGCGTTAGGGGACATCTCCTATTACCCTCTGTCACAATTTCGCCGCTCCTCGCCGCATTAAAAGTGGTTAAAAACAGTTTTAAAAAGTTTGTTTATAAACAAACAAAATGGCCACCAAAACAGGAAGTAGGTTGATGTACAGTATGTCCACACATAGAAAATACATCCATACACAAGCAGGCTGTATACACCCTTCCTTTTGAATCCCAAGAGATCATTTGTGTGTTTCTTTCCCCCTGCATCTCTCATGCACTGAAGTTTCAGGCTGCTCTTTTCTTCCTGCAAACAGCTTTGCCCTTGTCTGAATTTCCTCAGTATGTGAAAGCCCAGCCAGCTCAGAGGACGATTTATCCAGCTTGTAAAAGATACGAGAGAAGAGAGAAGCTGCCCTAATCTAAATAGTACACAGGCAGTGTGCACGGAGGGGCCAGGAAGGGGGAGTTCATAGCAGAACCACAACACTGAAGAACTTGGCAGCCTTCCAGACACAGGCTGACAAGTCTGACAGGGGAAAGATACATTGATTTATTATAGAGACTGTGATAGCAGAAAGTGCTGCAGTAAGCCAGAACACATTAGAATAGCTTTTGGAATTTGTAGGATGATAAAAAACAGGATGCAATTTTTGTTACAGAGTCTCTTTAATGGATGAGAAATTTTGTCTATAACCAGAGTTACAAATTGCCCAGCAAGCACATGGTGAACCAGGTTTCTCTACACCCCTGGCACTAAACTGGAGCTTGTATGTCGAGGAGATAGCACTCTCTCATCGCACACCAGGAAGTAAGGAAGATGCACAGAGCTCTGGAATTCTGACTGTGTGTGCAGCACAGGAGATAGCACTGTCTCATCACACACCAGGAAGTAAGGAAGATGCACGGAGCTCTGGAATTCTGACTGTGTGTGCAGCAAAGCAGGGCGGCTTCAGAGCAGGAGAAATTCTTTATTTTGACATGCAGCCTCTTATCTCTCCCCAAGTCCTGCGGCCCTTCTGCTTTTTCAGTGCCCAAAGCCATGGCCTTTGCGGCCATTTTAGAAATCTGGCCCTGGCAGCCCTGCTGATCTATCTGGCTGCAATAGTGTCTGAATCACACACCTAAAACAAGCATGCAGCTAATCAAGTCTGACTTCAGTCAGAAACATCTGATCTGCATGCTTGTTCAGGGTCTGTGGCTGAAAGTATTAGAGGCAGAGGATCAGCAGGACTGCCAGGCAATATGCATTGTTTAAAAGGCAATACATATGGCAGACTCCATATCCCTCTCGGATAAGGTGTCTTTTAATAAAAGTGGCATGTCCGTTATAGAAGGTGACGCCTCCTAGCATCACACATCCAGTTCCTCCTCCCCTTCCAGGTAAATGAGACAAAACACACTACAGTTATCGCTACATGAGATTTATTTTACTACCATGTAATAATATATCGCAAGATACATCCTAATACACTACAATGTACAGAGCCCCTCCTGCGGTGAGACCGCGCACTGTCCGTCTGTCCACGCCTTGAGGTACCATATTGCTGCATAAATGATAAATTAGAGTGTAAAGGGGGAGGGGCATTTAATACTTTAGGTGATACTCGGGGGAGGGGGGACGCCTTCTGGTAAAGCTACTTGTTGGCAAAGCGCACACACGTTACATACAATCCGGTATCTCCTCCTCCTGACAGGCGCACAGGAGAACTGAATACGAGGGAAGAGGGACACGGGTACAAGAGACGGGCCAGAACTTCAGAAACAAAACCAAGGGAATCGGGGGCGGGACCGGATTATAAAATGCAAGGAGCAAATCCAAAAACACTAAACTTATTACAGGAAACAGCGGTGGAGAAGGAGAATGGACAACCAACCGTCCTCCATACCGAATGTCATCCAGAAACACGTAGGCCTCTCGTCTTCCAAACGTCACAGCCTCCGAGTTCTTCCTCCCCCACCGAAGTAATTACTGGCCATGCTTCCTCTTCATTCAAAGCCGACAATGTGACAAAACATGACTTTACATCGGTCACCAACCGGCAGGAAGGTTCCGTTGCAGTTGCTGCTTGTGGCCAGCAGAGGGCAGACGAAGTCAACGCAATATTTCACAGAGGGTTAATCCCAGGCATCTCCAGGCAGAGAAGGGTTAAACTCATGACAAAGCAATAGGTAATGATGAATACCGGCATGTAGGTTGGATTAATCTGATGCAAATTTCATAATGTTATGTCATGCAGTCCTGGTGTAACACCAAATGTCCTCCCTCCTCCTTATTGGACGCGTTAGGTGGGACAGAGCACTGCAGGGAAACAAAAGACGGTTATTTTAAGCGGGACAGTAATGGCCGTATGTCACAAGACAGCGTATGGTCCGTACAGAGGGTCAGTGAAACGCTGTGCATGGAAATTTGTATGCAACTTGAAACACACTTACTTTCAATTTTGATTGGCTCATTTCCGAGCTGCATAAAATTTGCATTTAAGTGGGATTACACTCAAAATTACGTTTTTGCTCTAATGCATTAAACACAGTACAAAATGTATATCAAACACTATAAGACTGCTCTAATGTCATTTCAATGCTTATTTACACCTCACTGAAGCTGACTGATATCATTGCTGCATGCAGGACTAATTAAAAGATCCTCATTGAGAAATTTGTGAGCAAATAAAGGAGAGAAAGTTCTCTGCTTCCCCCCCTGTATGAAGCAGGAAGTTTTCTGTCATGTTCAAACTTCCAATCTGATATTACTGAGCTGCAAAGGCAAGCTTATCCATTAGCAGCTAATAGAGGTCAAAAACTTGAGTTTTAACCCTTCCAGTACCTAGACAAACATTCAGATGGTTTTAGCGGTTTATTTTATTTGTGTTTAATGCTTCAGACCATAGATGAAATTTAAATCTGCATGTAATCCGAAACTATTAACATCTCATTGACCACTTCTAGTCGGGATCCCATCCTGTGTAGGGTGGCCGGGCATTTCTGATTATCGTGATTGCTGTCAGTTTGATCACCAGACAAGTAGATTGATGGACACATTTGCTGGATGATGTGATGATGCTGGTTTTACTTCTGGAGATACAAACAAAACTTTTTTTTTCAAAGCAGGCAAGTATGAGTTTGTCTTTGTTTTATGCAAGGATGTTTACACAGTGTTTTCTTGTTTGTTTTTTTGTAATTGTGTAAAAAAAATTTTTAACTCTGGGTCCTCGGTACATAGTTATTTGGGTTGAAAAAAAGACATATGTCCATCAAGCTAACCAGAAAACCTTGTGTTCTCTCACACTCTCCCTGAGGAAGGACAGATATCTGGTCATCTCAACAATGGGGGTTTCTAGATTCCATAACAAGTCCTGCTATTTTCATTACCCCACCTCTTTTCTGTAGGGCACGTGGAGGCAGGGAGGGGCGCTTCTTGGCCCAGGAGGAGCAAGTGGTTGCTTGGGGTCTCGCCCACAGCAGAGCCTCCCATGCTGCCAGGACTGCTCTGTCTGACACTTGTATAGGGGGCACTACCGCCCCATCGCTCACACACAGACTTCTGATCAGTGGCAACGTGAACAGGGGAGAGCGGCGCAGTGACCATAGAGTACACTGCAGATGCGGAAGTGATGTCACTGCTCATTTCCTGAATTTGTGTGTTGCATGGTTACTGTGGTTACTGTGCACTGCTCTGCTCTCTTTAGGTTGCTGTTGATCTTTAAGCGGAATGAAACCCGGGATTTCTTCTTTGCTCTATTTACAGCATATTATATACAACCAGCTGTTTTTTCTTTATTTATTTTTTTTTACTAGAACAGCATTCAAAGGGTTACACACAGGACTTAAGGTGGCCATACACTTATAGATTTGCAGCAGATTCGACCATCAGATAGATTTCTGTCAGATGCCTGTCAAGTCGTATCTGACAGGAATCTATCTGATGTGTGCCACACACTAGGGACAGATTTCCAATAGATTTCAGAATGAAATCTATTGGAAATTGATCTAAATGCATTATTGGGTCGTTAGATTTAATGCAACTCTATGGGCCATGGATCTGCTTCCAGCAGCAGATCGACCTAGATTTTCCATCCTGTCAGATTAAATCGATCGAAATCGGCCACAAATCGATCGATAGATTTGATAGAATCGATTTCTGATCTATCAATTCTATAAAATCGATTGATCGATCGATGGCTGAAATCGACCAGTGTATGGGCCCCTTTAGAAGCTTCCCTGCCAGCAAAGCTGGACGCATACGAACTAGAGATAATGTTATCTTGTGTTTAATTGTATCAAGTGAGGAATGTAAATAAACACTTCTCTGACACTGCAGGCTCTGCTGAACAAAGACAGACAATCAGAAAGGATTTCTGCTTAGAACATGAATAAAGCAGTTATAAATAAAATGCAAAGTTAGCTCTCAGAGGTTTAAAAAAAAAAAAAAAAAAAGTGTACTTTGGGAATGTATAATTTCTAAATGAATACTAATACTTATGCACAAAAGCAAATATGATAACCGTATGGCATATAGAAGGTAGGAAAACATGTTTTTATTGAATATTATGTCAGGGTTTTATACCGCTTTAAGGCCTGTAAGTGCTGGGGATGGGGAAGCAGCAGGGAGTAATAAGCCCCAGTGACACCTATGCCCCATATGGGGAGATGGGGAACAACTGGGGCACCTTGACTACCTACACTGGAGAGGATGGGAGAGCTTTGGCTACCTGTTATTACATGAGAGGGGGCCACTGATGAGGGAAGGGGGGGGGGCACAAATTATTTGCTGCTTGAAGTCACAAAAACCTTAGCAGTACCCCTGCGTGGAGGTGAGGATGAGCCCCCTTTTCATAAGGTTGAGTGTGGTTTTCAATGGAGGAAGGGAGCTTTACTGCTGTCTCCCCTTGCAAGGTACCCTCCAATGCTGGAAGGCACCCTGTCTGTGCGATTAGAAAGTATAAACAATTGCCTGCTTTCCAAAGCATTAAATTCCGAGTATAGAGAGTACAAGTCAGAGGAAGCTCTCAGTATGGGCAGGGCTTCCGCATCTATACATTAAAGGGCCTGCCAATCACAGAATCAGAGGAGCCAATATAAACCTCCTAATGTGGTTGACACCTATAACCAACTCATATCCCGCCTACAGGGGGATGCGGCTAGTTAATGCTTGTTAATCTGGAGAGTTTTCCATACATAAGATGTATCTATAATTTTATAGATAGCGCATATGTTAGTCTTATGGTGCCCAT
This sequence comes from Hyperolius riggenbachi, assembly GCF_040937935.1. NCBI lineage: Eukaryota > Metazoa > Chordata > Amphibia > Anura > Hyperoliidae > Hyperolius > Hyperolius riggenbachi. The sequence goes on along the minus strand of NC_090651.1, from coordinate 15,986,357 downwards.
ACACGGTACAATAAAAACAATTAAGAGGCGCCCAGAGGTGTATAAAACTAAGTTAAAAACAACTAAAATGAAAATGAGTAGGTGCTTACCTTAAAAAATGACTTCATATAACAATGAAATGTATTTAGCACAGGCAATGCATTTCGTGGGTCTGAGCCCTCTTCCTCAGGCTAATTATAGTGCCAAAATACTCTGTTCAGCAGAACGATGAGCAGCTCAGAGAGGCCTCAATGCTCACATTTTTCTCAATTTGGTGACACATTGCGTAATTTGGGCTCCTGTCTCTGTTTCTTTTTTAACCACTTCAGCCTTCAGTCCTTTTTCACCTTATGCATCCGAGCAATTTTCACCTCCCATTCATTTGCCAATAACTTTATCACTACTTATCACAATTAATTGATCTATATCTTGTTTTTTCTGCCACCAATTAGGCTTTGTTTGGGTGGTACATTTTGCTAAGAATTATTTTTTTCTAAATGTATTTTAAATGGGAATATTAAGAAAAAAAATTGAAAAAAATCATTATTTTTCAGTCTTTGGCCATTATAGCTTTAATATAATACATGCTACCATGATTAAAACCTACGTATGTTATTTTCCAATTTGCCCTGGTTATGACACCATTTAAATTATGTCCCTATCACAATGTATGGCGCCAATATTTTATTTGGAAATAAAGGTGCATTTTTTTCAGTTTTGTGTCCATCACTATTTACAAGCTTAGAATTTAACCACTTAACGACCAACGCTGTTTTGTATGATCTGTGCTGGGTGGGCTCTTCAGCCCCCAGTACAGATCAGGCGGCAGGCAGGGCGATCAGACTCCCCCCCCCCCCCCTTTTTCTCCCACTAGGGGGTGTCCTGTTGGGCGGGTCTGATCGCCGCCGCCTAGTTGTGCCTAGCGGGGGGGGGGGGGGGGGCGAGCTCCTCAAAGCCCCCCTCTGCAGCAATATTCCACCTCCCTCTTCTTCCCTCCCTCCCCTTCTCAATATAGGCGGTACAGGACAGCAATCCGTCCTGTACCGCCTCAGATAGGCTTCAGCCTATCAGATGGCAGTGATCCCTGGCCAATCAGAGGCCGGGGATCGCTGATCTCCTTTATGTCGCTGCTGTGACAACAGCGCCGTAAAATGTAAACACCGGGGATTACGTCCCCGAGTGTTTACATTTAGCCTGTGAGCCGCGATCGGAGGCTCGCATGCTGTTCACGGAAACACAGGTGGAACCAGCCGCCACCGATAGGTTGTTAAGTGGTTAAAAGATATTAGTAATATTATAGTAAAAGTTCAGACCCTTAGGTAACTATTTATGTTTTTGTTTTTTTATTGTAATTTTTTTTTTAGTTAAACATTTTTGGGGGGTATTTTTGTATTGTGGGAGGTAAAGAGTTAATTTTAAATGTAATTTATTGTGTTAAATAGAAAAAAAAATGTGTCAAATAGTAAAACTACATCTACATACAAGTCATTATTTTATTCCATCCTGTAAGTGAGTGCTCTTGCTTACAAGAAGTATAGGGAGGACGTGAGGGTTTGTTTTTTTTGTTCAGAAAGATCGTCGCTTCTTATAGAAGCCGTCAGTCTTTCTAACTGGGACTTAGATCAATGAATGTGATCTCCGGCCTAACGGACAGCGGCACAGGAGCGTGCAGCAGCGTGACAGCAGCCTTTTGGACGTAGCAACTACGTCCAAAAGGCAGAAATGGTTAAAGAGAATCTGTACTCTAATATTCTTACAATAAAAAGCATACCATTCTATTCATTATTTTCTCAAGTGCCCCTCTGTGCTGTTTCTGCCACTCTCTGCTGCAATCCTGGCTTGTAATTAACAGTTTTAGGCAGTGTTTACAAACAAACTAACCAGCTTCTAAGAGGCTCAGCTAAGCATAGTGTGTGAGTCATTCAGAGTATGCAGGGGGCCTGCAGAGGGTGTGTATCGCTTCTACCAATCACAAGCAGCCCTGCACATTCCACACAATCAAGCTTTAGCCCGACAAACAGGACAGAGGAAAGATACATTGATTTATTACCGAGACAGTGCAGTTAGGAAAGACTGCAGTAAGCCAGAGCAGATTAGAACAGGCATAGGAATTTATAGGATAGAAGAACTAAGGCTGAAAAAATTGTTACAGAGTCTCTTTAAGGCATTCAGCAACCCCCTCTTCACACCTCTGAAGTATGATTAGCTGCATACCCTTACTTTGTCTCTCAGTAGACCCATTCCTCCGATACATCTGCCGGCAGGAAGTCTACAGACAGGAAGTGATAAAATCTGAGAAATGGGACCTCACAGTTGCAAAGTTAAGGACCTTAAGGTAGTGTTGGGCGAACAGTGTTCGCCACTGTTCGGGTTCTGCAGAACATCACCCTGTTCAGGTGATGTTCGAGTTCGGCCGAACACCTGATGGTGTTCGGCCAAACCGTTCGGCCACATGGCCGAACTAAGAGCGCATGGTCGAACGTTCCCCGAACGTTCGGCTAGCGCTGTGATTGGCCGAACGGGTCACGTGGTTCGGACCCGAACGCGCTCTGATTGGCCGAACTGTCACGTGGTTCGGGTAAATAAATACCCGAACCACGTCATATTTCCGCCATTTGTCTGTGGGTTTAGCTTTGGGTAGGCAGGCAGGGTAGTTCGCGCTCCAGCCACGCTAGCCAGGGTCCCCCCAGTCATTGTGTCGCTGCTGGGAATAGTAGTACACCGCTCGCTCAGCATTGTGTTTACTGCCACTCTGTGTACCTCGCTCAGCCACACTATATAGCATTCTGTTTACTGTTCTGTGTCTGCTGGGAATAGTAGTACACCGCTCGCTCAGCCACACTATATAGCATTCTGTTTACTGCCACTCTGTGTACACCGCTCAGCCACACTATATAGCATTCTGTTTACTGTTCTGTGTCTGCTGGGAATAGTAGTACACCGCTCGCTCAGCCACACTATATAGCATTCTGTTTACTGCCACTCTGTGTCTTCTGGGAATAATGGTACACCGCTCACCCGCCACTGTATAGCATTGTGCTCTGTGTCGCTGCTGGGAATAGTGGTACACCGCTCACCCGCCACTGTATAGCATTGTGCTGTGTGTCGCTGCTGGGAATAGTGGTACACCGCTCAGCCACACTATATAGCATTCTGTTTACTGTTCTGTGTCTGCTGGGAATAGTAGTACACCGCTCGCTCAGCCACACTATATAGCATTCTGTTTACTGCCACTCTGTGTACCTCGCTCAGCCACACTATATAGCATTCTGTTTACTGTTCTGTGTCTGCTGGGAATAGTAGTACACCGCTCGCTCAGCCACACTATATAGCATTCTGTTTACTGCCACTCTGTGTACCTCGCTCAGCCACACTATATAGCATTCTGTTTACTGTTCTGTGTCTGCTGGGAATAGTAGTACACCGCTCGCTCAGCCACACTATATAGCATTCTGTTTACTGCCACTCTGTGTACCTCGCTCAGCCACACTATATAGCATTCTGTTTACTGCCACTCTGTGTCTTCTGGGAATAGTAGTACACCGCTCACCCGCCACTGTATAGCATTGTGCTCTGTGTCGCTGCTGGGAATAGTGGTACACCGCTCAGCCACACTATATAGCATTCTGTTTACTGTTCTGTGTCTGCTGGGAATAGTAGTACACCGCTCGCTCAGCCACACTATATAGCATTCTGTTTACTGCCACTCTGTGTACCTCGCTCAGCCACACTATATAGCATTCTGTTTACTGCCACTCTGTGTCTTCTGGGAATAGTAGTACACCGCTCACCTGCCACTGTATAGCATTGTGCTCTATGTCGCTGCTGGGAATAGTGGTCCACCGCTCACCCGCCACTGTATAGCATTGTGCTCTGTGTCGCTGCTGGGAATAGTGGTACACCGCTCAGCCACACTATATAGCATTCTGTTTACTGTTCTGTGTCTGCTGGGAATAGTAGTACACCGCTCGCTCAGCCACACTATATAGCATTCGGTTTACTGCCACTCTGTGTACCTCGCTCAGCCACACTATATAGCATTCTGTTTACTGTTCTGTGTCTGCTGGGAATAGTAGTACACCGCTCGCTCAGCCACACTATATAGCATTCTGTTTACTGCCACTCTGTGTACCTCGCTCAGCCACACTATATAGCATTCTGTTTACTGTTCTGTGTCTGCTGGGAATAGTAGTACTCCGCTCGCTCAGCCACACTATATAGCATTCTGTTTACTGCCACTCTGTGTACCTCGCTCAGCCACACTATATAGCATTCTGTTTACTGCCACTCTGTGTCTGCTGGGAATAGTAGTACACCGCTCACCCGCCACGGTATAGCATTGTGCTCTGTGTCGCTGCTGGGAATAGTGGTACTGTATAGCATTTCTGTACTGCCACTGTACTGCTGCCAGTCAGCGTGTACTGTAAGGATAAGTGAAATGAGGAAGAAATCCGGTGAAAGAGGGAGGGGCAAGGGAAGAGGTGTTTCCCCTGACGGTTCACGTACAGGCCACAGGGGAGCACCCAAGAAAACCCACTCAATACCGCCCATGTTGTCCAGGACAACAACCCTCACAAATCCAAAAGAACAGGACCAGATAATTACTTGGATGACCTCTCAAGCGTCCAGCAGTGGGTTAAGCAGCACCAGCACATCACGCACGAGGTCCGAGTCCTCAGCCAGTTACAAGGAGCCAGTGGGCACAAAGCTGACACAACCGGCAGCGACACCACGCACACAACTGCCAGATAACCAGTCCGATGAATTACCTCAGGACACAATGGGGTATTCACAGGAGCTATTCCCAGCCCAACAAACTTCCACCTTTCAAAGGTCAATGGAGGAACAGCCAGAAATGTTGTGCCCGGATTCACAACCATTAACTGTGGGAAATGCACCGCGCACTGAAATACAAGGCGAGTCCGAGGAGGACTCGGAAACCCAAATCCCAGAGCAAGTTGGGCAGGAGGGGTTGCAATTGCAGGAGGTCGGCCGACAAGATCTGGAAGACGACGTTGGAGTGTGCTGCTTAGAGGTTGTTCTGGGGAGCTCTACTCCACGGTGGCGGCCCCCCACAATGACATATGACGAGTTTCAGGAGATGGAAGAGGAGGGTATGGACAATGTGGACAGAGACCCAGATTTTGTTTGTGAACGAGAACATCGCCGTCGTAGCAGCAGCACAGATGAGTCTGTTGAAGAACCCACTGCTGCACGAGTTCACCTTGTGCCACAAGGTAGGCGGCGCGCAATTTCAGGCACCACAAGCGTGGAAGTTCAAGTGAGAGGCAAAAGAGGAGCAAACAGAAATCGCCAGCAAGGCAGGTGCTCCAAAGTCTGGGCTTTCTTTGAAGACTGCACTGAGGATGTTACCATGGCGATTTGCAAGGTGTGCAAGACCCGCCTGAGCAGGGGGAAAAGTATTAACAACCTCTCCACCACCAGCATGAGCCGCCACATGCTATCCAAACATCCCACTCTGTGGGCAAACGCGGCAGGACAGGGTACCAGCAACACTGCCTCCCTTGGGTTCACCAGACTCACCACCAGACCCGCCTCAGCAGCAGCAGTAGCCCAGCCATTGCGTGGTTCACAACATTCACAAACATCAGACGACGCTGACACTGTCACTTTCCGGAGTAGTGCTCTTGAGGTCTCCCAGTGTTCATCAAACACAACAACCAACAGCCCTTCCGTGTGCAGCGCTACGGTTCAGTTGTCTGTGTCGGAGATGTTTGAGCGCAAGAGGAAATTGCCAGCAAATGACCCCCGGGCCGTGGCAGTAACAGCCAGCATAGCCAAGCTTCTGGCCTGCGAAATGCTGCCATATCGAGTGGTGGAGACAAACAGCTTCAAGGGCATGATGTCAGTGGCCATCCCATGTTACGTGGTTCCCAGCCGCTACCACTTTGCGCGCTCTGCAGTGCCTGAGTTGCATGAGCACGTGGTCAGCAAAATAACCCGAAGCTTGAAGAATGCCGTTGCCTGCAAGGTTCACCTCACCACTGACACCTGGACGAGTGCGTTCGGCCAGGGTCGATACATCTCCCTTACCGCGCACTGGGTGAACCTTGTGGAGCCTGGCAGCGATTCCTCACCTGCTACGGCGCGGGTGTTGCCCACGCCGCAAACAGCTGCACCGCCGTCCCTCCCACTGGATAACAACAGCAGCACCTACCTCTCTGACTCCTTCTCCTCCAACGCATCTCAAAGCTGTGCCTCATCCGGAAACGCTAACCCAGCAGCAGTAGGATCGTGGAAGCAGTGCAGCACAGCTGTTGGCATGCGTCAGCAAGCGTTGCTGAAGCTGATCTGCCTTGGGGATAAGCAGCACACAGGGGAGGAAATTTGGAAGGGAATAAAGGAACAGACGGATTTGTGGCTGGCACCGCTGGACCTGAAACCGGGCATGGTTGTGTGTGATAATGGGAGTAATCTCATTCGCGCTTTAAGGTTGGCTAAGCTGACACACATCCCTTGCCTGGCGCACGTGATGAACCTAGTAGTTCAGCGGTTCCTGAGGACATACCCAGGCGTGGCCGATCTTCTGTTGAAGGTGCGTCGAGTGGCCAAACATTGTAGAAATTCCAGTACTGCTTCGGGGGCACTCGCCAAGATGCAGGAGCGCTTCAATCTCCCCCACCATCGCTTGCTGTGTGATGTCCCTACGCGCTGGAATTCTACACTGCACATGCTAGCCCGCTTTTGTGAGCAGAAGAGTGCAGTGGTCCAGTACATGACGGCGCAGTACCGAGGCGCATCCGGACAGCTGCCAAGCTTCTGTGGATCCGATTGGGCCAACATGTTGGACCTCTGCCAAGTCCTCCAAAATTTTGAGCAATCCACGTTGCTTGTGAGCAGTGACAACTCTTCAGTCAGCATTACCATACCACTGCTGTGTTTACTGAAGAGGTCAATGTTGAAAATCAAGGAAACAGCTGTCATGATGCAACTGGGGGAATCTGAAGGAGAAAACGATCAGCGTGATGGTACTAACATCAGGCCATCCGCCTCAGGGAACGCTGGCCCCAGCAGCTATGACGAAGAAGAGGAGGAGGAACAGCTGGAGTTGGAGCAGGAATTTCATGCCACCACTGACGAGGGCCAGAGCGGTGCACGTTGGACTTCCACAATTCAGCGCGAATGGTCAGCAGAAGCAGACCAGGAGGAAGGTGACGACTATGATGCATCACAACAACTATCACAACGCTCACAAGAGGATGATGAGGATTCTGGTAGGACTCTGGCACACATGGCTCAATTCATGCTAGACTGCATTGAACGTGACCCACGCATTGTGCGCATTCTGGACAACACCAATTACTGGGTTTATACCCTTCTGGATCCACGGTACAAACACAATGTTCCAAAACTGCTTGAAGAAAGAGTCAGACAGGTCAAAATGGAAGAATACCAGCAGGCCCTTGTGGAGACTTTAGAGAGGAGATTGACATCCTCCCCCTCCTCTAGCCAGTTGTACGCCGACAGACTGACTTCCGCAAACCCAGGACGACCAGGAGGGCAGCAAACAACGCAAGCCGCAGCTAGTGCCCAAAAGGGAATGGTATCGGCAGTGTCCTTGGAGTGGGAAAATTTTCTGACACCCATGCAGCAGCAGCCCACTGAACAGCAAGCGTGCAGATCCACCTCCAACACCGATCGCCTGGAGAAGATGGTCAAGGACTACATGTCAGATGACGTAGCTGTGTCGAACAATCCATCTGCACCCTTCAACTATTGGCTATCGAAGCTAGACACCTGGCACGAACTGGCAATGTACGCAATAGAGGTGCTGGCTTGCCCGGCAGCCAGCGTTATGTCGGAACGCTGTTTCAGTGCTGCCGGAGGCATCGTCACAGATCGGCGTATCCGCCTCTCCACAGAAAATGCAGACCGTCTGACTCAAATTAAAATGAATCAATCCTGGATTGGAAATGACTACGCAACACTCCAGGACCCCAACCAAGTAACATGACCAATGAACATCTGGGATGGTGTAGCGTTTCCGGTCCCTGTTTATTGAACCTCTCATCTGTATTACATTTATGACTGCATGGCGGCAAAAAGCATTGCTGCTATATCCGCACACTTTTTGTCCTCATGCAAGGCCTGGGTTGTTGTGTCTCAAAAAGCATGGCCTTCTCCTCCTGCACCTCCTCCTGTTCCATCACGTCTGCTGCTGCTGGGTTAGCGTTGCCGCGTGGTCCCTGTTTATTGAACCACTTATCTTTATTACATTTATGACTGCATGGCGGTACAAAGCATGCTATCCGCACGCTTCTTGTCCTCATGCAAGACCTGGGTTGTTGTGTCTCACAAAGCGTGGCCTTCTCCTCCTGCGCCTCCTCCTGTTCCATCACGTCTGCTGCTGCTGGGTTAGCGTTGCCGCGTGGTCCCTGTTTATTGAACCACTTATCTTTATTACATTTATGACTGCATGGCGGTACAAAGCATGCTATCCGCACGCTTCTTGTCCTCATGCAAGGCCTGGGTTGTTGTGTCTCACAAAGCGTGGCCTTCTCCTCCTGCGCCTCCTCCTGTTCCATCACGTCTGCTGCTGCTGGGTTAGCGTTGCCGCGTGGTCCCTGTTTATTGAACCACTTATCTTTATTACATTTATGACTGCATGGCGGTACAAAGCATGCTATCCGCACGCTTCTTGTCCTCATGCAAGGCCTGGGTTGTTGTGTCTCACAAAGCGTGGCCTTCTCCTCCTGCGCCTCCTCCTGTTCCATCACGTCTGCTGCTGCTGGGTTAGCGTTGCCGCGTGGTCCCTGTTTATTGAACCACTTATCTTTATTACATTTATGACTGCATGGCGGTACAAAGCATGCTATCCGCACGCTTCTTGTCCTCATGCAAGGCCTGGGTTGTTGTGTCTCACAAAGCGTGGCCTTCTCCTCCTGCGCCTCCTCCTGTTCCATCACGTCTGCTGCTGCTGGTGCTGGGTTAGCGTTACCGGTCCCTTTTCCTGGAACCTCTTCTCTGTATTACATTTATGACTGCATGGCGACAAAAAGCATGTTACCTGTGCAAAGAAACATGCCATTTTCCACATTTAAAAGACAGTTTTTCCTTTGAAACTTTACAATCAATTTTCTCAAAAACTATAAACTCTTTTTCAAATATTTTTTTCCCTCTTGTACCCACTCCCAAGGTGCACATACCCTGCTAATTTGGGGTATGTAGCATGTAAGGAAGCTTTACAAAGCACGAAAGTTCGGGTCCCCATTGACTTCCATTATGTTCGGAGTTCGGCGCGAACACCCGAACATCGCGGCGATGTTCGGCGAACGTTCGCGAACCCGAACATCTAGGTGTTCGCCCAACACTACCTTAAGGTACGCAGCTAGTCACGTTTTCAGTGGCGTAACTACAATTCATGGGGCCCCACAGCAAATCTTTGATACACCCCCCGCCCCAAAAAAAAAGAAAAAATGTTCACACCTCTTCCCTTAGGGATGGTTAGTAGTTAAGTCGTCAGTCGTTCGTTGCCCCCCCCCAACACACACACTCTGGCCCCCGATCGCAGGAAATGCTCCCCTCGTTACAACCCTGCACGCTTTAGAGAAGAACATATATCCTTTATTTAAACAAATAAATTAACTTACCTTTTAAAATGTAGTCCGTTAATAACATGGGGACCTTTTCATTGTCTTCTTTCATTGCAAACAATACTGTGGAGACAAGACGGATTGTTATTGATAGGGCAGTAATGACAGGAGGACTGTAGGTGGTGATAGGTGGATCCGTCTGCCATCTAGTGGTCAGGAATTCTGACTACCAGAAATCTCCAGCAATCCAAATCCCATCCTGTTGGAATATACTGTGTAAAGACAAGTTTCATGTTTAGCCTGTGTGCATGCTAAATGGCCACAAGATGGCACTGTCCCTTTAGTGAAGTGCATAAGATTATATCTTGTGGCACTGTACTGAATTGTATGTTGTTTTCAGTGTGTGCGATCATCATAAAAACCACATTTTCCTGCATGTGCGCTTGGCAGTGTATGTATTTGTACGGGATTCCTCCACTCGAGGAGCTGGGAACACACGTGCGGTACACATTGGGTAATCAGTGAGCTGGGAACACATGAGCGGGATACATTGGGTAATCTGTGTGCTGGGAACACAAGAGCGGGACACATTGGGTAATCAGTGTGCTGGGAACACAAGAGCGGGGCACATTGGGTAATCAGTGAGCTGGGCACACACAAGCAGGACACATTGGGTAATCAGTGAGCTGGGAACACGCGAGAAGGACACATTAGGTAATCAGTGTGCTGGAAACTCACGAGCGGTACACATTGGGTAATCAGTGTGCTGGGAACACACGAGCGGGACACATTGGGTAATCAGTGAGCTGGGAACACACGAGAAGGACACATTGGGTAATCAGTGTGCTGGAAACACACGAGCGGGAAACATTGGGTAATCAGTGTGCTGGGAACACAAGAGCGGGGCACATTGGGTAATCAGTGAGCTGGGAACACACAAGCGGGACACATTGGGTAATCAGTGAGCTGGGAACACACGAGAAGGACACATTGGGTAATCAGTGTGCTGGAAACTCACGAGCGGGACACATTGGGTAATCAGTGTGCTGGGAACACACGAGCGGGAAACATTGGGTAATCAGTGTGCTGGGAACACAAGAGCGGGGCACATTGGGTAATCAGTGAGCTGGGAACACACAAGCGGGACACATTGGGTAATCAGTGAGCTGGGAACACACGAGAAGGACACATTGGGTAATCAGTGTGCTGGAAACTCACGAGCGGGACACATTGGGTAATCAGTGTGCTGGGAACACACGAGCGGGAAACATTGGGTAATCAGTGTGCTGGGAACACACAAGCAGTACACATTGGGTAATCAGTGAACTGGTAACACACGAGCGAGACACATTGGGTAATCAGTGTGCTGGGAACACACCAGCGGGGCACATTGGTTAATCAGTGTGCTGGGAACACACGAGCAGGACATATTGGGTAATCAGTGTGCTGGGAACACACGAGCGGGAAACATTGGGTAATCAGTGTGCTGGGAACACACAAGCAGTACACATTGGGTAATCAGTGAACTGGTAACACACGAGCGAGACACATTGGGTAATCAGTGTGCTGGGAACACACCAGCGGGGCACATTGGTTAATCAGTGTGCTGGGAACACACGAGCAGGACATATTGGGTAATCAGTGTGCTGGGACCACACAAGCGGGACACATTGGGTAATCAGTGTGCTGGTAACACACGAGCGGGACACATTGGGTAATCAGTGTGCTGGTAACACACGAGCAGGACACATTGGGTAATCAGTGTGCTGGGAACACACAAGCGGGGCACATTGGGTAATCAATGTGCTGGGAACACACGAGCGGGACACATTGGGTAATCAGTGTGCTGGGAACACACAAGCAGGACACATTGGGTAATCAGTGTGCTGGGAACACAGGAGCGGGGCACATTGGGTAATCAGTGAGCTGGAAACACACGAGCGGTACACGTTGGGTAATCAGTGAGCTGGGAACACACAAGGGGGACACATTGGGTAATCAGTGAGCTGGGAACACATGAGTGGGACACATTGGGTAATCAGTGTGCTGGGATCACACAAGCGGTACACATTGGGTAATCAGTAAGCTGGGAACACACGAGCGGGACACATTGGGTAATCAGTGTGCTGGGAACACATGAGTGGAACACATGAGTGGGACACATTGGGTAGTGAGTGTGCTGGGAACAGATGAGCGGTACGCATTGGGTAATCAGTGTGCTGGGAACACAAGAGCGGGACACATTGGGTAATCAGTGAGCTGGGAACACACGAGCGGGACACATTGGGTAATCAGTGTGCTGGGAACACACGAGCGGTACACATTGGGTAATCAGTGAGCTGGGGACACATTGGGTAATCAGTGTGCTGGGAACACGCGAGCGGGGCACATTGGGTAATCAGTGTATTGGACTCAGCCTTACTGTTTGTCAGCATCTGCAGGTCCTCCACGGAGGGGGGCGTGGCTCTCTTCTCATAGGGGATAACCGTGTTCAAATACTGGAATATAAGCAGAGATGAGAGCATTAGAGTGGCAGAGAGGAGACCACATCGGCAGCATGAAATTCTCATGCATGGTTTAGGGCCCATTTCCACTAGATGCAATTTTTTTTTTCAGCACACAAATTCGCACAGCAATGAACTGCCATGGGCCTGTTTCCATTAGTTGCGAAAATCGCATGCAGAAAAAAAAACTGACAGCATGCTAAACCATGTTGCTATTTTTTACATTGCATACAGGAAAATCGCATGTGATGTGATTTTTTTTTTTTCGCATACATGATCAATCAGAACACCCCCCCCCCCCCAAAAAAAAAAATATCCGAATGCGCATGTAAAAAACGCAAGTATGCTGCATATACAATTTCTCAACCACATGCAAATTTCGAATCAGAAAATTCACCTGCGAATTGTATGCTTCTAGTGGAAATGTAGCCTTATACCCTCTGAAGACTGAACGGTAAATGATATGCTAATAATTCACAGTTGGTGCAAAGTTTAGGCAAATATATGCAGAAATGGACGAGTCAAATGCAGCAGCGCCTCCTTTTGATTGGATCATTTCCCAGCTGAATATTAGCATAGAAGTGGCATTGGCATCAACACAGAATTATTAGTATTGACCATCCCTAGTGCGGAAACCTGCAGGAACCTGGCTCTGTTTCCAAGAGCTTACAATTCATTGCTTTATAATCAGGGCCGGATTTGTACTTCCAAGTGCCCTAGGCCAGCTGACACCGACCGCCCCCCCCACCCCCCCCCCATCAAATTCTCTCCAACCCTCTGAGTAGCAATAACTGGTTTGAATGAGCTCCCCTCCATTTTGCTGCTCTGCCCCTCATTTGGCAAAGAAGCAGTGCATGCCCAAAGCATTCCCGGCCTCGGCTGCTGTGCACATGAGTGCTAAATTGCAAGGAGCACGAGTAGCCAGAGCATGTGCTGCTTCTTTGTCCTCTGTGCGACTGGCTACAGACAGTCAGAGCCACAAACAGGTGACAGGGCAGCACTATTGAAAGAAGCTCATCCAAAACAGAGAACATGTGAGTAGAAGATCTAAAACCACACATGCTGACATAGATGTGCTTTAAACAGTGACAATATAGTACTTAGGGCAAGGCAAGGAAGGACAGATGAGTCAGTAGGAAGTTTTGAAGTTATTAAAACAGAATGATAACATTTATTAGCTAACTGTAAATAAAAAAGTGAGCCTTTGGCTTCTTCAGACTTTGTATATGTTTGTAGACTTTATACTAACAAGATGTTAAAGCACACAACTATATATACATTCAGCATCAGAAGGAGATGTATAGTTTGTTTTGCAAATATAAATAAATGTAATATAATTGCCATCCTGTTTCACTGATAGCTAGCTAGCAAAGTACAATGCTCTTCTAAAATGAGTCAGGAAAGAGTTAAGCTGTAGCAAAGAGAATGCTGTGGTCATTCCCTAGGAAAAAACAAACAAACCATAAATTCAACAGGTCACAGGTCTTTAAGAGCTAACCAGATCAGTAATAAATCTGACAGCGCAGAGGGAGAAGATTCCTGTTTGTGATTCTGAATTTGTGCATGAAAAAACTTACAGAACTCAAGAGTTCTGCTACTAAACCCAGGCTGGCACTTCTCACAGCAGCTTGTATGTCCCCACCATCATACATAAACCATAATCATCCGGTGACAACACATACTGACTGTCCTCAAACACACTCTGCAGGGATCTCCGGAATTCAGGCAGACCAGAGCAAAGCAGGGGAGATGATTTACTTTGACATGTGACCTCTTATCTCTCAAAGTCCAGCGCCCTGCTGATTTTTATCGCCCTAGGCCTTGACCTTGGCGGCCTTCCCAGAAATCCGGCCCTGTTTATAATGCATGCGCCAGATAAAGCGTGGGCACTCCACCCAGCCAGGGGTCAGCATATGAGGAAATAGAGCAAGCTACAGTAACATATAAATATAGAATAGTTTTAAAAGGGATCTTAAAGGGGACCTAAACTGTGAGGGATAAAGATGTTTCCTTTTAAACAATACCAGTTGCCTGAGTCTCCTGCTGATCTCTTTGGTTCTAGTAGAATCTGGATCACACCCTGAAACAAGCATGCAGCTAATCCAGTCTGACTTCAGTCAGAGCACCTGATCTGCATGCTTGTTCAGGGGCTGTGGCTGAAAGTATTAGAGACACAGGATCAGCAGGAGAGTCAGGCAACTGGTGGTATTTTAAAAGGAAAAATCCATATCCTTCTCAGTTTAGGTTCCTATTAAGTGAGAGGGATATGGAGGCTGACATTTTCATTTCCTTGAGAACAATACCAGTTGCCTCGCAGCCCTGCTGATCTCTATGGCTGCAGTAGTGTCTGAATCACACACTTGAAACAAGCATGTGGCTAATCTGGTCACACTTCAGTCAGAAATATGTGATCTGCACAGGGCCGACGCTTCCATAGAGACAAAGAAGACAATTGCCCCAGGGCCCTAGAGCCTGTGTTATTATAACTTTTTATATTGCTAGAGGGTTTCTTCATAATCCTACAGACACTTCTATTTCACCCTGACTAAGTGGTTTTGTCCGGCGAAACGCATCATCGTATGTCTAATAAACTTGTTTAGCATTGAATGTGGTCTTCCTGGGAAGGTAAGTTCTCCACCCCTCCTCCTCCTCCTTTGAATTTGTTTTTGAATTCTGTACCTGTATTTTATTATGTTTGTTCGGTGCCTCCTAGGTTTTGAAAATTGTGTAATTCAGAAATGGAATAACTTCATTACTTTACAAAGTCTGCTGAATTCAACTGAAAAGCAAAAGGCTCCCTCTAGTGGCCAGATATAGTATAGTTATTTCACACTTTCATTATATGAAACCTAAAGTAAAATGCAGAGAACAAGAAGGCCACTGGGTGGCGCAGGAAGCACTATATTTTGATGGCTGCTTCTGTCACTGAATCTATTTGCCTGTTCCCTGCTGCTCTCACCACTGCCACCTGCTGCCCAATTTCCTAGATGTGTGTGGCAGTCAGGGCCTGTTCAGACTATGCGCGTTCCTAGCCGTTTTCAGGGAATGCGTACGGGTACTAAAAACGCATAGAAACGGCTCCTAATGCTTTTCAATGGGCTAGTTCACACGTATGCGTATGAGAGGCATACGTTTCTTATCCGCATTGCTGCATGCAGTTCTGTGCATCACGCATAGAAACGGACGCAATGAAAGTCTATGGACGCGTATCAAAAACGCGTACTATTGCGTTTTTAGCGTACGTTTTCCTCTGCGGTTCCCATAATTCTTTTTTTTCCACTGGGTCACGTGTGTGTGTGCGAAACGCAATAGAATACGCATTAGAACGCAAGAAAAACGCATGCGTTTTTCAACTTGCGTTTCTTTGATTTTATACGCGTTCTTCATACGCAGAAAGTCTGAACAGGCCCTAAATGGGAGACATGGCGTGCGTGTGTGAGCGTACCAGGGCATAACAATAGAGATAGCACCTGAGATGGAGGCAGAAGCAGGGTGGGCTCAGTTGGTTATTCTCCTGCTCAGTGTCCTCTTGCAGTTTTGGTGAGTATACATTGTTGCGGTTACCCAACTCAGTTACTTAAGGTACGTTTTTGTTAGTAGTTATATAAGTGAGGCAAATCTACTGAAGCAGCAGATGGGAAATTTGGAGCCCACTTTAACTGAATTCATTGTGAGATTAGACAGTATAAAATATGTTGTAATCAGCATTGGATAGATTATTCTCACCTGCTTCTCATTCCCAGAATTACCGAACGTCTGTCTGATTCCCGTCTGCAGGATATTGGAGATCCCCTCCATGCTGAACCGCTGCAGAAAACACAGGAGAGGTCAGTAAGGGTGCGCGCACACGAAGTACAAACTGTCACACGCACACACACACACACACACACAAACACTACACTCACACACACACACACACAAACACTACACTCACACACACACACACACTACACTCACTCACACACACAGTACACACACTACACTCACACACAGCTCACACACAGCGCACACACACACACACACACACACACAGAGTACACACACTACACTCACACACACTACACTCACACACAGCGCACACACACCACACACACACACACTACACACACACACACACCACACACACACCACAAACACACACTGTACACACTGTACACTGAAACACACACACAGAGTACACACACTACACTCACACACACTACACTCACACACAGCGCACACACACTACACACACACCACACACTACACTACACACACACCCACACTACACTCACTCACACACACAGTACACACACACTACACTCACACACAGCACACACACACACAGAGTACACACACTACACACACACACACACACACCACACACACACTACGACACACACACACGCACCCTACACACACACTACACACACACACACACTACACCCACACACACTACACATACACACTACACTACACATACACACTACACAAACACACACACACACACACACTACACTACACTACACTACACATACACACTACACATGCACACTACACTCACACACGCACACTACACTACACATACACACTACACTCACACACACACTACACTCACACACACACACACACACACACTACACTCACACACAGTGAGTACACACACACACACACTCTGAGTACACACACACAGTACACTCACATACCTACCAACATTTTGAGATAAATAATAGGGACACTTTAAAGGGACTAAGAGTTGAAACCTTACAAAGATTTTATACATACCTGGGGCTTCTTCCAGCCCCATCTGCTCCGATCGCTCCCACACCGATGCACTCCGCTACGAGAACCGTCTCCCGTCACTGACATCAGTTGGAGCCAGTCTGCGCAAGAGAACATTAGACTGGCTCCAACTGACGTAAGTGACCCGGTTCCCAAAGCTACAGGCAATGGAGGACGGCGGCGTGGGAGCTATCGGAGCAGATGGGGCTGGAGGAAGCCCCAGGTATGTATAAAATATTTTTTAAGGTTTCAGCTCTGGTACACTTTAAGACATGCCCCTGCCCCACCTCTAACCACGCCCTCACCACACTCCTCATGCCTTCCACATAGAATTCAGAAGTAAAAGTTGGTATCATCCCTCTCTTATCCCATGAACCTTCAACCAGGCTTAACAAAACCAATAATTA
This sequence comes from Hyperolius riggenbachi, assembly GCF_040937935.1. Taxonomy (NCBI): domain Eukaryota; kingdom Metazoa; phylum Chordata; class Amphibia; order Anura; family Hyperoliidae; genus Hyperolius; species Hyperolius riggenbachi. Next base: position 15,969,152 of record NC_090651.1, on the reverse strand, counting down.
CTTTTTTTTTTAGTATTGTTACTTGTTACATTTGTTAAAAATGGGGTTGGGAAGGGGTTATACTGGACCCATTTGCTACAGGAGTGAGAAGAGTAGGACCATAGCCTGGTCTATATTTACATGGCCTTACTCCACGGTAGTGTTGTCCGGATCATGAACGATTCGGATCTTTGATCCGAATCTATTTTATGAGTCGATCATCCGAATCATCAAAATGAGTGATTCGGATCGCAAAAGGGGCGGGGCCAGGAGCGACACGCCCCCTCTCAGCGGGCAGCGGGGTCCTGGAAGCAGCAGAGCAGAGATGGATCGCTCTGTTGGAGGGGAGGCAGCCTTGCAGGGAGACAGGTAGATGAGAGAGAGGGGACATGGGTGCCACTGCCAGATATGTGTAGAGCACACATACTGGCTATAACCTGCTGCCCATTATAGGCTGGCTGTTCCGTAGTTGTGCACAGTGAACACATTGGAAGCTTTTGGCTCAGCACAGCTCAGTAACTTTGCAGACAGTGTGATTGAAAGGCAATATAATCCTCCTGCACTGGGCACTAAACAGCTGCACTTATCTTCTGGGAATGCTTTCTTTCACTGTGCGACCTTTTCTTTCAAAGTGTACAGATGAACATATAGGTGAAATATATGTAAAGTATATGACTTCAGCATGTGGGTATTACGTGCAAACATTTCTGCTCTCTGCTCGTCCCTCCTCCCTTCTCTGTCCACTCCCTGCCCTCTGTCCATCTTCTCCCCTTCTCTGTGTGTCCACTCCCTCCCCTTCTCCTGTCCACAGCAGGGAATTAAAGACCTGTCCTGCTATTCATTTCACCCACGAATGCTTCGTAGTAAAATGATCCGAGATTCGGATCAAAGATCCGGTTCTTTTCAATGATCCGATTCGAATCATCCGGATCATTGAAAAGATCCGAACTTCCCATCTCTACTCCACGGTCCCTTAGCCTGCAGCTTGGTGTCACCCCCTCTGCTGGTGACAACTGGTGCGGTCCACACCTACTGCACCCCCTAGTGACACCACGGGTGAGACACACCCACATACACACACGTTTGGTATGGCGTATTGCGGTACCTTCATGGGCATCTGGCCGTTGCGCTCGGAGCGGTTGCTCTGCAGACTGAGGCCTTTCTCTTTTCTCCTCTTCTTCACCAGCTCTCTGTGCTCCTTCTGCCGGTTCTGCACCTCCAGCAGGGCTGTGATAAAGGAATTCTTCACTTCCTTCTCAAACTCTAGCTCGTCGCGGCGCGCCAGTTGCTGCACCAGCTCCTCGGAGTATTCACAGATCGCCTGCTCCACCCGCTCCAGTAACTGGCTAAGCTCCTCTCCGCTCATGTGCTGCAGTCCTGCTGGAGACACGACACACAGCATGCTATTCATTCACTCTCCTGCAGGGGGAGCAGCTCCGGCTCTTACTGCTGTCTGCTGCCCTGAACATTACATCTCATTTCCTGTAACTTGTGAAAAACTAACCAAAATTCTGACCCTTCGCCACACACTGTGTCCCAAGTACAGATGGTCAATGAGATGCAAAGAAGACCATGGTCCTGACAGTTTTCTGTCTGTGAACCTTGTTGCATTGTGGTAAATAACAGCTTTTTCCAACTGCCAAGCAAGCAATATCTACTTCAATGCACAGAACTCTCAGTAATAATAAAGATTCTGTACAGCTCACCTGACAGAACTAAAGATTTCACCACCAGTGAAAAATGTCAGAATGTAAATCAGGGAGAGGAAAGATTTTACAATGGGCAAACATTGACTAAATCATTTATACATAATTATTGTAAACAATAAGCAATTGTATTAATTACGTTATTTTCAGTACGGTTCCTCTTTAAAGGACAACTGAAGTGAGAGGTATATGGAGGCTGCCATGTTTATTTCCTGTTAAGCAATACTAGTTGCCTGGCAGCCCTGCTGATCCCCTGCCTCTAATACTATTAGCCATAAGCCCTGAACAGCATACATATGTAATCGCCGCTGGGAGACTTGGGTGCAGAATACAGCTGGTATATGGCTTATCCTGTTGCTGCACAAGTTCCCTGCAGCGTTAATTACTATTCCCTCTCCAGGTCCACGTGGATAGTGGGGAATTATATGACTTGGCTTCCAGCTATAGCTGGCGGCTGAATTATAATACTTTAAAAGTAACCTCAGCTCTGTCTTCTGACGGCACCTAAGTTACTCACTAAGTGCCGCTATAGCCATAATTACTATTACAGTCTATGGTGGTGCCGGCTGCGTCCAAATCTCCTGTGCTGAAAAGCACTGGCTGCACAAGCATGCAGCAGATCAGGTGTTTCTGACATTATTCTCAGATCTGACAGGATTAGCTGCATGCTTGTTTCTGGTGTGATTCAGACACCACTGCAGGCAAATAGACCAACAGGGCTGCCAGGAAACTGCTATTGCTTAAAAGGAACTAAACATGGCAGCCTCCACATACCTCTCCCTTTAGTTGTCCTTAAGTCTTCTGTTCGAAAATTTTTGTCTTATATTTGCTCATTACCTATGTCCTGTGATCTATTCATGTAAACATTGGTTTCTCTACAGTTTCTCTTTAAATGGACCCTGAGTTCAGGCTAAAACCAAAATTTGGACTTGCCAGGGGCTTCCTCCAGCCCCCCCCCCCTCCCGTCGCCCGTGAGGTTCCCCTCCTGACTCCTCTCCCGGTCCCACTGGTGGCTCCGTTAATCGCCGACTTCAATGGGACCGGGAGAGGGGTCAGGAGGGGAACCTCACGGGCGACGGGGGGCTGGAGGAAGCCCCCAGTAAGTCCAAACTGCGTTTTTAGCCTGAGCTCAGGGTCCCTTTAGGTGTACCTGTAGCAAATAAAATGTGCCTCAAATGGGTACAAAGCGTTCTATCGTCCTCTTCCAGCACGCCCTTCCAGCGCTGAGACCCTCTGAAGCCCCTTGTTAAGTGCTTGTTTAAGAAGCTCAGCCACACTGCGCAGGCACAGACTGCACCTGCACACTAGCACAGAACCGAATGGACTCAGCTTTTTCCACCGTGCCCAAACTGCGGCATCTAGCTACTGTGCAGCCCATCCTGTGCCTGTGCAGTGCGGCTGTCCTTGTTCTCGCTCAGGAGCGCCACCACGAGCTTTGTGGGTCCCACGCTGGAACGGCAAGGTGGTGCGAGACACGTGAAGCCTCTGGAGGAGTATAAATAATTTTGCCCAATTAATTCCACTGGTTTGCTTCAAGCTGCACATAATTTGCATTCAATCTTAGAGATGTAGGCGAAACAGCTCGTGAGCTGCTCACCACGGATAGCGGGCCCTGTACTACTTTTGGTTCGCAATGTCCCGGAGTAGTACGCCTGCCCGTGTCTGCATGCGTCCTTTAGTGTGCATGCCCTGGCCCGGCGGACGCGCACTGCCGGCCCAGGGCATGCATACTAATGAACGCATCCGGCCCAGGGCATGCGTACTACTCCGGGACATTGCCACCCGGAAGTAGTACGCGGCCAGAATGTCCATAGAGATTCGCTGGCAAGCTGTTCAGTAGCATTTCTATTCAGTTTGCATGCAAGTTGTAACTGTTTATTTGCATTTCATTGATTCTCTCTTTTAACTAGTAACATTACACTGGGTTCCAAATTATTAATCAAATTGTATTTAAGTGTCATGAAGATTAAATATTTTGTTTTTCAGCTCATGGATGGTTTTATGTCTCTGGGCTCTTTTGATCACTGAAATTAATCTTGGACACTTCTGATAACTAGTTTGCCAGGTCAGCCCGATTAAAGGAAAAACTACTAAAAAAAAAGGGTGTTCCACATTATTAAGCAGACCACCATTTTCAAGCAATATGTGAAAGAAAAATGATCTCTGCTGCTAAAAAGTGTGAAATAGTTGAATGCCCTGGACCAGGTATGAAAACCTTTACATTTCACAAAAAAAACGTAAGCATGATCAACGTACTGTTAAAAGATTTATGGCTGATTCAGAGCACACACTGGTTTGAGCAGATAAAAGCAAAATGAGGAAGAGTACTGCTAGACAATACATCAGATTAAGAGAGCAGCTGCTAAAATGCCATAACGAAGCAGCAAACAGGTATTTAAAGCTGCTGGTGCAATATCATTTGCATAATAATTGGGAACATGGTGTAGAGATGAAAAATTGGATGGGCAGTGAATTGACAATACAGAATTATCCTGCAACACTACTGATGCAGTGTGAAAGTACCCTGAACTTCTGACATTCTCATTCACAAATCTTCATGGAAACGAGAAATAAGCAAGTCACAAAGAATACAATTCCCCCAATCCAGAGTTATTGTTGATGTTCTGACTTATTGCAGTGCTAAGTGCAAGTCCCTCATGCAAGAACGCCAATCCCATTACTGGCAAACCTTCCATTTACATTCTGCATCGCTGCTAGAACAATGTATAGATTATAAATAATGCACCTTCTAAAGATGCTTCTGATGCAAAATCATCCAGGCCTCTCTACAACAAAGTAAATAGGAAGCAGTTAAAGAAAATACTGTAAAAAGCCTTGAATGTCTGCATAGTCTGTACGAAGCATTTTAAAGTGGACCTGAACTCTCGCAACAGGGATATGTGAGGGAGCAGGCTGGTGTTGTACTTTGTTCTCTGGTTGAACTCGATGGACGTCTTTTTTTCAACCCAAGTAACTATGTAAGAAGGAAAACTGGGAAATGCACCCTGTATAGGTTTAGCCCGTCTAATTCCCCCTCATTTGTGTCTAATCACAAGTTGTAATTGATCTCCACCCTGTGTCACATGACTGCCCAGGCAGAGATGGCAGGTAAGCTAATTTGAAAGCACAGGCTGTTAACAATATGTCAGCTTCCATGAATCAGGAAGTAGAAACAGTGCCGATTTACTTTAGGATTTGTATCAGCTGTGACAAAGAAATGTTTTTTGTTTAAAGGTTATTATGCTGTTGTGTATCTTTTAGAGCAGAGAAGAGTTCTGAGTTCAGGTCTACAACCGGAGGTGAGAGTGATATGGAAGCTGCCATGTTTATTTCTTTTTAAACAATACAAGTTGTCTGGCAGCCCTATTTGGCTGCTGTAGTTTCTAAATTACAATAATGTCAGAAGCACCTGATCTGCTGCATGCTTGTTCAGGGGCTATGGCTAATAGTATTAGAGGCAGAGGATCAGCAGGGCTGCCAGGCAACTGGTATTGCTTAAAGGAGAACTGTAGAGAGAGGTGTATGGAGGCTGCCATATTTATTTCCATTTAGCAATACCAGTTGCCTGGCTGTCCTGCTGACCCTCTGCCTCTAATACTTTTATCCATAGCCCCTGAACAAGCATGCAGCAGATCAGGTTTTTCTGACAATTTTGACAGATATGACAAGATTAGCTGTATGCTTGTTTCTGGTGTTATTCATCCATTACTGCAGCCAAATAGATCAGCAGGGCTGCCAGGCAACTGGTATTGCTTAAAAGGAAATAAATATGGCAGCCTCGTGTCGTTCACCTTGGCTTCCTATTAAACAGTTGTGAGGATCACATTCCAAGGGATGAAGCACACTTAAAGAGACACTGAAGCGAAAAAAAAAATATGATATAGTGAATTGGTTGTGTACTATGAATAATTACTAGAAGATTAGCAGCAAAGAACATATTCTCATACTTTTATTTTCAGGTATATAGTGTTTTTTCTAACATTGCATCATTCTATAATATGTGCAGATTACACAACACTCAGCATTCAAAATGATTCTTTCAGAGCAGTCTGTGAAGTAATGACCTCTCCTCTAGCAGAGGAAACGTAAACAGTTCACTTACAGTTGAGATAATAAAAGTCAGATAACAGCCCTCTCCACAACTAAAGGTGGCCATACACTGGCCTGATTCACCGCCGTTTCGACAGCAGATTCGATCACTGGGATCGAATCTGCTGCCAATCGTTCGCGCTACACGCCGAATTTTGATCCATTCCGTCCGATCCCGTCGATCGCGCCGTGCGGAAAATAACCGTCGATCGCCCGCGGGTAAAGAGCGCATCGCTAGCGGCGTTCGAGTACCCGACGACCGACGCAATAGAGCCGCATACATTACCTGCTCCGCCGGCACGTCTACGCCCGGTCACCGCTGCTCCGTGTCCGCGCTGGTCTCCGGCATGCTTCAGTTCCTCCGGCCCGGCAGGAAGTTTAAACAGTAGAGGGCGCTCTACTGTTTAAACTTCCTGCCAGGCAGGAAGAAGTAAAGCATGCCGGACCTGGAGACCAGAGTGGAGACGAAGCAGCGGTGACCTGGGGACTGGAGTCGCGCCGGCGGAGCAGGTAATGTATGCGGGCGGGCGGAGCGGCGGCAGCACCACCACCACAACAGATTGTGAACGGTTTCAGGCTGAAATCGGTTCACAATCTGTTTGCAGTAAAGGCAGCCATACGATCCCTCTCTGCTCAGATTCGATCAGATAGGGATCTGTCAGTTGGTCGAATCTGATGGCAAATTGACCAGTATATGGCTACCTTAACTTAGTCGGAGAGTTAATGGCTTGTTTACATAGAGATAACAACTGGAGTTTCTTAACTCTTCCTGTACTGGAAACAATTAGACTGATGTATCTGATCTTAATGTTTTATTTCTTAGCTGTACTACACATACAAATCATAATATCATCATTTTTTTTTTCGCTTCAGTGTCTCTTTAAGTGAGTGTTTTTGTCAAAATAGAGATTGTTTTGTATTTGCGCGTTTATTGTGCAAAATACATTTCTGCCCTCTTAAAGGATAGCTTATTTGCTAATTTTTCCTTCATGTGAGTGAATGCATTACATACAACGCATTACTTTAGGAAAGCAAATGAAATATTGTGATCGGCTGTGTAAAGTATATAAATATGCAAATAATTTTAAGCTGCAGTTTTATTGATCTGTACGGTAAAAATGTTTATGTGTTGAGGATTAGGCTTGGTTTCCACTTGCACCAGACCACGTTCGGCCAGCAAGAGCGGACAGTGCAGTGTCCGCCCTGATTGTCCGCTGTGGTCTGGCTGGAGTCTGGGGCAGATGTGTTAACACCATAGTGGCTGGCCCAAGTAAGGCCATGAAGCGGAGATGATGCGACTGTCTCCTGTGAAGTGATTGGTGGACAGCTTACTCTCGGCAGACCAGTTGTTGTTGAAGGTCTTGCTCAGAGCCTGCATCTCCTGCAGCAGGACGGAGTCTGAGGCGGTGGAGATCTCTTCCAGGTCATTGTCCTCCTCTTCCAGCTCTTCCTCTGGGTCTGGGGAATTCTGCATCATCTCCTCAATCTCTTCTATCACCTGCGGTTCATACAGCATTATTCATAATTATTACAGATTTATAAAGCTTCACAGAGAGTACTGGACACGTCATATCAATAACTGTCTCACAATGTAATACTATATGTGAATTTACTGATAAAGCATACGCAGTGTGCTCCTAGGAGAATGGCGGCATGCATGTGCACACCCGATCATTACCTGTTCCTGACATGGTCTTTCCATGTCCCAAATCATCGGTCATTGAGGGGGGTTACATGAGGAAATATCATGGAGGGGATTCAATAAACCTTTGTCATAAATCCTCTCTATTTCTGTCTTATCGCATGAATTAGGTCTTATTTCTTTTAATTTAACTTATCTCCCCTTATTAGTTTTATCTCATGAATTCTGTATCTGCTTTTTTAACAACATTTACCCCTATTAATTCATCATGCCTCCATCACTCCTCCACACACCTCCTGCCAAGCCTTTGTCAAACCTCTATCACACCTCCTGCCAAGCCTTTGTCAAACCTCTATCACACCTCCTGCCAAGCCTTCACCACACCCCTGCCAAGCCTTGATCACTCCTCCACACCTCCCGCCATGCCTTTGTCACCACACACACTTCCTGCTATGCCTCCATCACACTTCTCTTATATGAAATCATCCCATGAGATTCTGATCAGTAGATGTACATTGTGGGGCAGATTTATCAGGTCAGTGCGAGAAAACAGGTGCAGAAGTAGAGCAGTTAGTCAGTTTCATTAATCTTGGTACCTGCTCTACATTCTCTCCGGCCTTCCTTGCTCTGGTTCTCAGAAATCCGCCTGTGTGCTGAAGGGACACAACGACATTGCCCTGCACAATATAATGTATATCAGAACACAAAGCACAGCAGGTAGATATATATCTAAAGGGAGGGGTTACTAAAGATAGATCCCAACATGCCCTATTTGTGTGCGTTCCACATATCAGTGTATGGGACATAAGCGCCATTCACTAAAGGTACTCATGCATACATTTTGGTGGCAGACAGACCAAGAGACAGATCTCTTTTCGATCGAATCTGATTGGAGAGAGATCTGTTGGCTGCTATAAACCAAAGGCCGATTGCCAGTCTTTAGCATGAAATCTTGCAGGGATCGGCCTTGTGACGACACCACCCCCCGCGTCCCCAGGCCGCTGTCCCCCCAATGTACATGTATCCCTCCGGTGCCCATGCAGTTATACTTTACCTGCCACCATCCTCGTATTTGCATCCCCACGTAGTTGCCCACGTCATGGCACGTGGGGCGCATGTGTGACGTCACAAATGCCTCCCACCACGTGATATATGCCGCTAGTCACATGGGGCAGTGAACAGGTAAAGTATAACTGCATGGGGCACCGTGTGGGGGACATAGGCGGGTGACAGCGGCAGGGGGTTTCCAGCTTGTCACCCCAAGATTTTCCAGCATGTCTGATCAATACCTGTGACAAATTTCAGCCTATATACCCTGTTAGCAATAACTAGCAGCATTACCTCCTCTTCACCTAGATCAGGGGTCTCAAACTCAATTTACCTGGGGGCCGCAGGAGGCAAAGTCAGGATGAGGCTGGGCCGCATAAGGGATTTCACAAAAAAAGTCCTCAAATGTCATTATTAACAGTTTTAATTATTTCTTCTGAACATGAAGTGTCCTACCTTATAGTTCGCTTCAGTGCTCCTGGTACAAGTAATCCGACGTGTCCCCGCCGCAAAACGAGGGCTGCAGAGCCCCCAAATTGCCCGAGGGGGCAATCCGCCGGCATTTCCTGGAAGGGGCAGAGCTTTCAGATTCAGCTCTGCCCCTCCTGACGTCAATCGCGCGGATCGCCGCCTCTGCCCGCCCCTCTCACTCTTCCTTCACAGAGAGGGGCAGGGAGAGGCGGCGATCCGTGCTGCACTTGACGTCAGGAGGGGCAGAGCTACAGCTAGAAGCTCTGCCCCTCAGCGCAGTCGTGGATGTTTGCCCGGGGGATTTGGGGGCTCTGCAGCTCTCGTTTAGAAGCGGGGGTGCGGCGGATTACTTGGGAGCACTGAAGCGAACTATAAGGTAAAATAGTTCGCTTCCGTGTCTCTTTTGCTTTTGCCGGCGCGGGCCACAAAATATTGTACCGAGGGCCGCAAATGGCCCGCGGGCCGTGAGTTTGAGACCCCTGACCTAGATCGTCTTAACTGCAAACCAGAGTGGTGACAGTCAATGAGATGTAAATACTTCTGGCTGGCCCGCCAACTTAAAGGACTCCCGAGGCGAACAAGTATAATCTATTTTTACTCACCTGGGGCTTCTTCTAGCCCCGAGCAGCCATCTCAGTGCCTCGCTGCAGCCCTGGTCCTCCTCAGTGCCCTGCTGGCCGCCCAAAATGATCGTGACCCGCCGCCAGGGTCAGCTCTTTTCCGCCTGTGCCTGCGTTTCCACGTCACCTGGTTCAGTACGGTAGTTGTGAACAGGCGCAGTATGTGCCAGATAACGTGGATGTGCGGGCATGAATGCCCGTGCAGGTGCAGAAGATCCTACCCCATCGGTGGGTGGCCATCATTACGGGCAGCTAGCGGGACACCGAGGAGGACCGGGGCTGCAGCGAGGGATTGAGACGGCTGCCAGGGGCTGGAAGAAGGCCCAGGTGAGTAAAATGGACTATACTGGTCCACCTCGGGAGTCCTTTAAATTGTACCTAAGGGAAAAGGGCCCTAAATGGGTACTTACCTCAGTAGAAGGAAGGCTCTGGATAATTAAGGGCCGGTTCACAGGGATGCTTGGTGGCATCCTCCAGCCTTCCGTTCTGCGTCGTCACATTCGGGGGAGGCACTGGGCTTTCCTGCAGGTGATCGGAGTCCAACGCGATCAGTCGTTCTCGTCCCAGCAAGGGGACATGAAGACGCGGCAGGGAATAGACCCTGGACACTGCATGTAGCATCCAGGGTCACCTGAAACGATGGGGAAAATAGGGATCGGAACGCTGCATTTATGCAATCGACGGTAACCGCGCAATGTTAGACACTCCCATTCACTTGAATGGGAGCGTTTAGCCGATAAGTCCCAGACGCTTAGCGGTAAACGCCGCCAAGCGTCCCCGTGGACCGTCCCCCTCGCCTATCCAGTAGACTTTGCGCTTGTTAGCGTCAGATGTGTAATGAGAGACCAGGACTCACAGAATCGAGATTCAGCTCCATCTCCTAACCAACGCTACCTTACATTATTTTCATATCTCTATGCCGCGCCTCTAGAAATGATGGAGCGATCTTGATGGAGTGGAATTACAGAGGAGAAAGATAGGGCCAGAAGCTGGAGCTAGCGTAGTGCGGAGGGCCCGGCCATGATGAGGTAGCCGTCCCCCCTCCCCGGGTAGCGCTAGATAGGTGGGCTAGTGGGTAGCCGCCAGGTATTGCTGGGGCGGTGCAGGGGTTAACTGGGGCAAGGGGCGGGCAGCTCTGCGCTGGGAGGTGTAGGCGGATTTTCCCGGGCAGGCGGCGGATGTAAGGAGGCGGGCACTTCCGGCTTGGAGCAGCGTGAAGGAAGAAGCTGCTTGCCGGACGCCCGCCTGTGCCCCCGCAACTATGGCAGATTTAGACCGTTTGGTGGCCAGGATCCGGGCGGAAGCGGAGTCAAGGGGCCCCTCGTGGGTCCAGGTCCAGCTGGCGGCGATAGGAGCAGGCACAACGGCGGAGGCTGCGGCGGCCAGCGAGCCACCCGCGGCTGCGGCACCCAGCGCTCCATCCGAGCAAGCAGGTGAGGGGAGAAGCGAAGAGAGGAGGCAGTCCAGGCCCCCGGATAGGCTCAGCCCAGAGCACCATGCCGGGCCCCGGCGCCGCTCAGGGAGCCCCCCTAGGGACCCTCCGCCTCCCCCTGCAAAACGGTTGTCCAAGGGCAAGGGGGCTGGCGGGAGGAATCCCAACCAACGGCATGAGGCAGCAGGAGAAGGGCCATCCAGCGCGGCCGGCTCTTCACATACACAGCAGGCGAGAGGTGATGCGGCCCTTAGTCCCCGCGCTGCGCGGCAGACTAAGCGGGCCCAACGGAAGGACTCCAACCCCACGGGTGCCGCCCTCCCCTCCGCGGCGGCGACCCACCAAGCGCACGGTGCGAGCAGGAGCTCCACCAGCAAGGGAAAGTCGGGAGGATCCAGCAGGCAGAAGAGCAAGTCGGGCAGAGGTGATCAGCGGCCACAGGCTCAGCACGCACAGCACGGCAGGGGCCCCCCAGCGGATAACGGCTCTGGCTCCGAGTTGGATTCTGTAGAGGATGATGACAACGTCGCAGCGGGTGGATCCGGAGTGACGGCTGGCAGGGACATGCGTCCGGAGCAGCCAGGTGAGGCCAATCTAGCCGCAGTTAATGCCTTAGCCACTTTATTGTTGGGGATTTGCGGGGGAAGACAGGGTGGGGCTGGTACCCTAGCAGCGCCAGCGGGGTCGCAGTTAGCGCAGGTGCAGCCTTCACCTTACATGCCGGCGGGGGCGTCGGGGTTGTTACCAATGGGATCGCCCCTCTCACCCGTGGGGGCTTGGTCTTTGGCACCCCCGGGAGCGGCCCCTCAGGTGGGGCTGGTACATGGAGGGGCGCAAGGAGTAGGTTTGGCCGTACAGGGGGTGGTTCAGGTGGCTCCACCCGCGGCGTTGGGTTTGAGTAGTGTCCAGGCGGAGGTGGCGGTGCAGACGGAAGGGGCAGCCAGCGGCTCTTCTGTTGATGGGGGTGCAGGCCAAGTGCGACTGGCAGATGCGTCGCATGCGGAACTGTACGTTTGTTTCAATGGCCTTCTTGGTTCTCATTTGAAGCAGGAAGTGAAGGAGCGAATCTGGAAGGGCGAATATATTGAGATATTTTCGCTCCTCCAGCTGGAGAAGTTCAATCTGGATAAGGGTAAGCCGGACGAGAAGAAGAGGGAGGAGGAACGGCGCTATAGATTGATACCCCGGACCTTCCAGAATTGGTTCCAGGCTTTCTCAATCCTTGCAAGCGTGACAGGGGAAAAGCAGCCTGAGCATTGCACAGCGCTGTTTGGTTACATGGATTCGATCGGGGAGGCCTACCGGTCGTACGGGGGGAATGCCTGGCTGCGGTATGACGAGCAGTTTAGGCAGACAAAGGCGGTACGGCCGGAGGTTCGGTGGGACCATAAGGATATCACCTTGTGGATGCGGTTGATGATTCCGGCAAGGGCCTCTCAGTCCTTTCCAGCAACAGCCGGAGGGTCGGCCCCCGCCGGCCAGCCGGCGACCCGTGGAAAGGGTACCTGTTGGCAATACAACGATGGAGCTTGTCGTTTTGGCCAGTCCTGCCGGTTCAAGCATGAGTGCTCCCATTGCGGAGGCTCACACGCGGCTTCCAGATGTTACAAGCAGCGAAGGGGGAAGTCGGGGGATTCTGCGCGAAAAAGGGATGACGCCAGTGAAGGGGGAGGTGATGGCACAGTTTCTAAGTAGGTATCCCGACCACGAGGCGGCGGAGTTCCTGAGGGCGGGTTTTGAGGAGGGGTTCCGGATTCCCAGTAGTTGTTCGTTGCGGTCGGCCCCCCCCTTTAGGAACTTGAAGTCCGCCTATGAGTTGCCGGGTGTCGTGGACAAGAAATTGGCTAAGGAGGTGGCAATGGGTCGATTGGCGGGTCCGTTCCCTTCTCGCCCTCTGGTTGATCTGATCGTGTCACCGCTGGGCGTGGTTCCTAAAAAAGAACCGGGATCGTTCCGCCTAATCCACCACTTGTCTTTTCCTCGCGGTTCATCTGTCAATGATGGATTGTCGGGTGATGATGCATCGGTGGTGTACACCTCATTCGATGCGGCTTTGAGTTGGGTCAGGCGTCTGGGTCAAGGGGCGTTACTGGCAAAGACTGATATCGAATCAGCTTTTAGGTTACTGCCGGTTCATCCTTCAAGTTTCCGTTTGTTGGGTTGTTTTTGGAAAGGAGAGTACTTTGTGGATAGGTGTCTGCCCATGGGGTGCTCCATTTCATGTGCTTATTTCGAGAGGTTTAGCACTTTTTTGGAATGGGTAGTGAAGGATGATTCGAGTGTGCAGTCAATTATACACTACCTCGACGATTTTTTGTTCATGGGTGCAGCAGACTCTCCTGATTGTGCGTACGCATTGGCGACTATGCGGCACGTATGTGAGCGCTTCGGGGTCCCACTCGCCGAGGAAAAGACGGAGGGACCCGGCACGGCGTTGAAATTCTTGGGCATTACTATAGACACCGTTGCTATGGAATGCAGCTTGCCAGCTGATAAGGTGGTGAACCTCAAGAATTCCATTTCATTGGCACTCAGTAGCAGAAAGATGACTTTGAGGGAGGTGCAGTCTATGCTGGGCAAGTTGAATTTCGCCTGCAGAATCATGCCCATGGGGCGTATTTTCTGCAGGCGCCTGGCAATGGCGACTGCAGGAGCGTCGGCGCCACACCACCGGATTCGGCTAACCGCGGACATCAAGGCCGACCTACAGGTGTGGTTGATTTTCTTGACTAATTTCAATTGCAAGTCACTGTGGATGCAAGACACGGTGAGCAATGCGGAGTTAGAGCTGTTTACTGATGCGGCGGGCTCTCATGGTTTCGGGGCCTTTTTCGCGGGCCAATGGTGCGCAGTTCCCTGGGACACAACCTGGGTGGAGGCGGGTTTTACGTCCAACCTGGTGCTGTTGGAGTTATTCCCCATAGTGGTGGCGGTACAGATTTGGGGAAGGCAGCTGGCCAACAAGCGGGTGAGGTTCAACTGCGACAACATGGGTGTGGTGTTGGCAGTGAACAGCTGTTCGGCATCTTCCCCCCCGGTGATAAGTCTGATGCGGCAATTGGTGTTGGATTGCTTGCGGTTTAATATTTACTTGTTTGCTGTGCATTTACCTGGGGTCGACAATGTCATTGCTGATGCACTTTCTCGATTCCAGTGGGACAGATTCCGGGCTGCGGTTCCCACGGCGGAAGAGCGTGGGGTTCCTTGCCCGCCCGCGGCGTGGAGGATTCCTTTCGAGCGGTATCCTGTATGATTGGGAGATCCATATCAGAGTCGTCAGCGGCAGCGTACACGTTAGTGTGGAATGCGTGGGACGCTTTGATGTTTCAAGCAGGAGGTTGTGCTTCGGATGAAGAACGGCTATGTTTGTTGCTGTATTTCTTGGGGAATAATTTTGTAGAGGGTATTTCGGCATCGGCAGTGGCTAAGAAGTTATCGGCTCTGGCCTTTTGGTTCAAGGTCAGGGGGCTCTTAGATGTAACTAAAGATTTCCGGGTTAGGCAGGCCCTTAGGGGTTACCGGTCTGGGTCGGTTCGCAGGGAGGCCAGGCGCCCAGTTACGTTTGAGTTGCTGGGGAGGCTGGTGGGGATACTTCCGGGCGTATGTTCCTCCAGTTATGAGTGCGGTCTATTTCAGACCGCCTTCGTGCTGGCTTTTTTCGGGGCCTTTAGAATAGGGGAGCTTGTTAGCCGCAACAAAGCGGGAGTGGGAGGCATTCTTGCAGAACACATCTCCGTTCATGCTGATACGGTCGTCATTTATCTGCCGCGCTCAAAAACTGACCAGGCAGGCAGGGGCCGGACTATCACCCTGTTTCAGATTGGCGGCCCATTATGCCCTCATTATAACGTCCAGAGTTTTGGGGCAGCTCGCCCCTCTCAGGCTCGGGTGTTTTTGGCGCACCGGGACGGCTCGGCGTTGTCTCGCTTTCAGTTTGTAGCATTGTTTCGAAAATGTTTAGGCCAACTCGGCCTCCCTTTTCTGGAGTTTGCCTCCCACTCGTTCCGGATTGGTGCGGCTACTGAGGCGTCACGTTGGGGGTTGAGCGAGGATGTCATAAAGCAGATTGGGCGCTGGGAGTCGGCTCGTTTCAAGTCATACATCAGGCCCCACTTAGTGTAGGTGGGGTGGGGGTAGATGGGTCTAGGGCAATTGCTGTTAGTTTGTTCTCTCTTGTTGCAGGTCCGCAGGTCATCGTCTGGATTGTGGGACACTCCTACGTTAGTAGGGGGGCGAGAAGGGCCGATGTGAGGCCCGAGGGCCGGCAGCTTGGCTTCCCTAGGGAGCAGGTACGTATTCGGTGGATAGGTTTCCCTGGGATGGTTTGGCCCGGCCTTTTGCCGGAACTTCACAAGTTGGCACGCATAGATAGAGCCCCTGACATCCTCGTGTTGCACGTTGGGGGGAACGATCTGGCGGCTAGATCTACCAGAATTGTGATAAAGGAGATCAAATTTGATTTCTTGAGGGTTCGGTCCCTGTTTCCCGAGACCATTGTAGTTTGGTCAGACATTGTGGCTCGGGAATTTTGGAGGTTGGCTAATTCGGTCCAAAAGGTCAACAAAGCAAGGATAAAATTGAACAAGGAGGTGGCCAGGTTCTTTATCAGGAATGGGGGGTTGGCTATCCGTCATTTCGAACTGGAGGAAGACATTGGTTTGTTCCTTAGAAGGGACGGGGTGCATCTTAATGACATTGGGATGGACTTGTGGGCCCTAGGTATCGAAGACGGGATACAAAGAGCTTTGAGGTTGGGGGCCTCAAGGTCATAAGGGGTCATGCCCTTTCGTGGTGGAGGGGTAAAAAGGGGCTCCGGAGGTCGGTTTATTGGGAAAGAGATTTGTCGCGGGACAAATCCGGCGGTTTTAACGGAGTGAAGAGAGACGACTTTGGGGCATGCAGCTGTCCCCGAGCCGAGTTCCGCGGCTGGGGGCCGGTACAAGGCTGCATGTCACACGGGTGTTATGACAGACAGACTTTCGGTGCCTCCGGACCCCTTACCCCAGCTCTTTGTGAATGCTGTTTTGGTTATTTTGGTTATGATGGTTATTTGGTTTGTTTGGAACATTGTTAATTGGCTGAATAAAGAAAGGGGCTGCTATGGCCTTAAAATTAATCCAATGCCAAGTAGTCCGTGTCTATTATTTTAATAGGTTAAGAGGGGATGGAGTATGGGGGATGGTGGTGTATGGGGGTTTTAAGGGGGTGGTAGGCTTACCATTATCAAGATAGGGCCAGAAGCTGGAGCTAGCGTAGTGCGGAGGGCCCGGCCATGATGAGGTAGCCGTCCCCCCTCCCCGGGTAGCGCTAGATAGGTGGGCTAGTGGGTAGCCGCCAGGTATTGCTGGGGCGGTGCAGGGGTTAACTGGGGCAAGGGGCGGGCAGCTCTGCGCTGGGAGGTGTAGGCGGATTTTCCCGGGCAGGCGGCGGATGTAAGGAGGCGGGCACTTCCGGCTTGGAGCAGCGTGAAGGAAGAAGCTCCCACCCTCCCTCCCTTATTTTCTGTTTTTGTGTGGTATGTCTTTGTTTGTCATTGCAGCCGGAGGGGTAAAAAGGGGCTCCGGAGGTCGGTTTATTGGGAAAGAGATTTGTCGCGGGACAAATCCGGCGGTTTTAACGGAGTGAAGAGAGACGACTTTGGGGCATGCAGCTGTCCCCGAGCCGAGTTCCGCGGCTGGGGGCCGGTACAAGGCTGCATGTCACACGGGTGTTATGACAGACAGACTTTCGGTGCCTCCGGACCCCTTACCCCAGCTCTTTGTGAATGCTGTTTTGGTTATTTTGGTTATGATGGTTATTTGGTTTGTTTGGAACATTGTTAATTGGCTGAATAAAGAAAGGGGCTGCTATGGCCTTAAAATTAATCCAATGCCAAGTAGTCCGTGTCTATTATTTTAATAGGTTAAGAGGGGATGGAGTATGGGGGATGGTGGTGTATGGGGGTTTTAAGGGGGTGGTAGGCTTACCATTATCATGTGCTGATTACAAAGAGCTAACATGGTAATTATTCTGCTGAAGCATCATATCCTTCCATCTGTTCCCATCTCACAGCAGCAGTGCATTATGCTAAATACGCCAGTATATCTACTACAGGCTGCACAATGTCACGCATAGACGATCGGGAATCAGCAACCTCATGTCCTGCTGAACTACAAATCCCAGCATGCTTGTAGTACCCAGATCAAGCATCATATCCTTCCATCTGTTCCCATCTCACATCAGCATTGCATTATGCTGAACACACCAGCCAGTATATCTACTACAGGCTGCACAATGTCACGCATAGACGATCGGGAATCAGCAACCTCATGTCCTGCTGAACTACAAATCCCAGCATGCTTGTAGTACCCAGATCAAGCATCATATCCTTCCATCTGTTCCCATCTCACAGCAGCATTGCATTATGCTGAATACGCCAGCCGGTATATCTACTACAGACTGCACAACGTCACGCATAGACGATCAGGAATCAGCAACCTCATGCTTGTGGTTCCCAGATCAAGACTTGGAGTAAATTCTTGTTCCACAGGAAGTGAAGTCACCTGGGCTGAACAGGAAGTTTGCATGCGGCCAATCAGATTAAGCAATTGATGTTTCATTGCCTGACAGCTGATTAGTTAAAGGATCACTCCAGCAAAAAAAGTTTGCCGTTAAAATCTGACAGGACCGACAGGTTTTGGACTAGTCCATCTCCTCATGGGGGATTCTCAGGGTTTTATTTGTTTTCAAAAGCATTCTCTGAACGGCAGTTACGTTACAGCGTGATTGCAATTGCGGTTCCCAAAGCGAAAATAAACTTATGAGATAATGAACTGTGATGATGTAATGAGACTCTCTTCTTTGCTACTAATGTTCTGTTCATTATTCGTACTACACATACAATTCACTATATCATCCTTTTTTTTTCACTTTAAGTTTGCTTTAAGTGTGATTTCTTTTCCAAGCTGCATGTAAATTGCCACAACTCATCTCACTGATGGTCTCTATTCCCGGGTGACGCACGTTGCCGCTGGACATGGCGAGGAGTTCCTGGGGTGACCGGGGGGATCTGATGGATCTGCTGTGATTTCCTGTCACTGCCCCTCCAATACAAACATCCCTGGCTGACGAGAGAATACAGAGAACCTGATGTGATGTATGTCTATAGATCAGTTTCCACAGCAACAATCTCCAGGCCACGAGCCCGGCACCCAGAGATGTATTGACGCACTTGGTCACCTGACTGCTCAGGCAGTGCGGACGCTGATATCCTCTGACTGTCTCTATCAGCATTCTGGGCACACGCCGCTATGGCTGCGGCATCCGTCACACAGCGTTACCAACCGCCGGAAGGTTCATTACACGGTGCGGAATATACCGAAGATCAAAAGAAAATAAAACCCTTTTACTAGATATGATATAATGCTACTGTGACAGCAAACAGCTAAATCGCTTTACGTTTAGGCAACTTTTAAAGGGGACCTGAACTCAGATGTTCCTCTCAGCTCTAAAAGATAAGCAACAGCATAATAACCTTTAAAGAAAAACAATTCTTTGTTACAGACTGATACGAATCCTGCAATAAATCTGCAGTGTGTCTACTTCCTGCATTCATGGAAGCACATATTGTGTTTACTAATTAGCTGCTGTGCCGTGGCAGTCAGCTGACACACCTGAGAGATCAAATTACAACTTGTGATTAGTCACAGATGAGGGGGAATTAGACAGGCTAAACTATTTAAATCCATATAGGGGGCATTTCTCTATGTTTCCTTTCTGTCCTGTGCGAGAGTTCAGGTCCACTTTAAGTGTTCAGAGCGGAATGCTTTAGACATGTGATGAGCAGTATAAATGTTTATGTACAGAATCATGGAGGTACCCCAGAAACGGGCGTAACTAGAGGGGAGCAGCCTTTGCGACCGCAGGGGGGCCCAGAGCTGTAAGGGGGCTCCAGCTACTACTTCCCTCCCTCTGATACAGGGGACCATCCTTCAGATTAGGTGTTCTGTGGCTACAGTTGTTATGGATATGGAGATTACGATGGGCACACTTGTTTTATGGCCCCTGATAGATGGGCCCCCAGGATGTGAGGGTCACCAGTGGTAGGCAAGGGAAAGGGTGTGAATATGAGGGGCCCCATCAAAGCTTTGCTGGGGGAGGCCCCGTAATCAGGGCGGTTCTCTCATGTAGCAGGGTGAAACACTTGTATCAGGCACAGAGATTACAGGGACAGAATGTTTTTACTGTGTGATTACATTAACAGCGTGCAGTCAGAGTAGGAGGAGGAGCGAGAGGAGAGCGAGGGGAAGAGGTCATCATTGGTGAAAAGCAGCTTGTTGTGCTGTGTGAGGAGTCTGACAGTGAGTGAGGAGGGGGAGGCAGGAGAGCAGCATTAGGGAAAAGCAGCTTGTTGTGCTGTGTGAGGAGTCTGACCGTGAATGAGGAGGGGGGAGGCAGGAGAGCAGCATTGGTGAAAAGCAGCTTGTTGTGCTGTGTGAGGAGTCTGACAGTGAGTGAGGCGGGGGAGGCAGGAGAGCATCATTGGGGAAAAGCAGCTTGTTGTGCTGTGTGAGGAGTCTGACAGTGAGTGAGGAGGGGGAGGCAGGAGAGCATCATTGGGGAAAAGCAGCTTGTTGTGCTGTGTGAGGAGTCTGACAGTGAGTGAGGAGGGTGGAGGCAGGAGAGCATCATTGGGGAAAAGCAGCTTGTTGTGCTGTGTGAGGAGTCTGACAGTGAGTGAGGAGGGAGGAGGCAGGAGAGCAGCAGTGTTTCATTGGACTTGCACAGCAGAAGGGAGGAGCTGGCACTGCTCTCCTGAGTGAGGAGGAATGGAGTGGCTGAAGGTGAGAGGTTTGTTTGTCACAGACTCACAGCCAGCCAGTGTGCTATTGTGTTGAGCTGCAGCATGTCATGTGAGAACATTAAATGAAGCAGAGTAACTTCAAGTCAATGTCAAGTACTGTACAATCATTACAAATGGGGGAAGGGGGGGAGGAGTAAGTCCTGATTCACTAGCACCTCAACAGAAGCTTGTAGCACACTCATCTGTATTTATACCACAATAAAATGTTTTGAAAACAGATAAGCTAATAAACAGGCCTGCGTGTAGGCAGCACTGAAATAATCCAATCAATTGCAGTAGATGCTTCATCGAATTGGTCCATTTCCAAACTATATCATTTTGCATAAAAGCTGCGTCAAATGTGTATAAACTCAGGACTATTAGCATCACACTGACCATCCCTTTGCAAGGCAATGTTTACGCCTTTATCATGGCTGGACTATTGCAATGCCCTCTATGCAGGCCTTCCAAATAAAGACCTACACCGCCTGCAGCTAGTACAGAATGCTGCCACAAGGCTGTTAACAAGCCCACCGTGCCATTGCCACATAACACCAATCCTTTGCTCACTACACTGGCTACACATAAAAATTGCAATGCTAACATTCAAATCCCTACACAACCTAGGCCCCGTATACCTGAAAGATTTGTCGCAACTGCGTCACACCGCCCACGATCTCAGATCAAAAGGATCCAATAACTAGACCACCTCCAGAGTTAGGGCTGGTGCACACCTGAGCGGTTCTGGAGCGTTTTTTAAAACGCTTGCAGGGGGGAAACCGCTTGGCTAATGAAAGTGAATGGGCTGGTGCACACCAGAGCGGCTCGTGTTTTCCACAAATGCAAACTCGGGTCCTGCAGCATTTTTGTGAATTTCTGAGGCGTTTCTGCCTCAATGTTAGGCCCCATTCACACTAGAGCGTTTTTCCACGATTTTAGCAAAATGTTCAAACGCTATCGCTTTTTAAAAGCACTAGCATAATGAAACCCTATGGGCCCGGTTTTACTTGGGCGATTTGCGCTAATCGCCGCAAACCGCCCAAAAACAGCAAACGCATCGCCTGCACCATTTTCAGGCGGTTTCCCGGCGATCGCATTTTAGTGCTAAATAAGCGATAAACGCGTTCGCCACAAAATCGCCGCACTGTTCAGTGATTTTTCCACGTGAAATCGCAGAAAAAAATCACTCCAGCAAAATGCTGGCAATTTTTGCAGGCGTTTTGAAAGCGCAGGTGTGAATAGAGCCTCAAAGTATTGGAAAGTGGAAAACCGCTCTGAAAAACGCCAGTTCAGAGAGGTTTTCCAGGCGTTTTTGTTACAGAAGCTGTTCAGTAACAGCTTTACTGTAACAATATATGTAATCTGCTACACAAAAACACTCCAAAAAACGCTAGGAATGTTTTAGAAAATCTCTACATGCCTAGAATTGTTCTGAAATTTGCTTCAAAAACCTCTAGCGTTTTGCAGATCTGCTAGAAGTTTTTGGTGTGCACTGGCCCTTTAACTAAAAAGCTTTGGAGCCAGAGCTTTCTGTCATGATGCCCCTACCCTGTGGAATGCCTTACCAAACTTAATCAAGACAGCTCCAGTCCTTGACATATTTAACCTATTGGGGACCGGCTGCCTAACCCCTTTTAAGGACCAGGCGAATTTGCATGCGGAGGGGGGGGGCATGTTTGGAGAGTCAGGCAGCCGGATCCCCAGTGCAGATGGCAAGACTTGAGGTGCGTACACACATGCGACTATAGTCGTTTGTAACGATCGTTCCCCGATCTTTACCAACGACGATCGTTACAAAAAACGAAACACCGACTATTAAGGCAAACGACGAACGAGCCAAATTGCTACAAAAGAAAGTTCTGTCTCGGCGGATTTTAACCAACGACGATCGTTTGCAAAAGTAGTACATCGTTGGAAACGGTCGTTCGTACTAGGCTTGACATGCGCATTTCACTATTTCTCTGTGAAACTTCTCATTTTTATGCGCAGGCGCAATAGATGCTTTACGTGATGTAACGTTCGTTCTAACGATCAGATCGTTACACACCTTTTAAAACTATCTTTACTTAGGTCGTTCTTTCATCAATTAAAAGTTCGTTCGTCGTTCTCAACGAACGATCGTTGTCGCATGTGTGTATGTAGCATTGATGTCCCCCCTGTAGCCAGATGTTCCCCCTGTAACCAGCAGCATTTACTCACCTCTCAGGCTCCAGCGTTGAGCTGATGTGGACCCCTCCGCTCCGGCCGGCATCCCCGCTCGTACTGCCGCTCAGTTCCGAGACGCGGCTTGATGATGTCATCAAGGTGGGACCTGACACTGACGTCAGAGCGAGCGTCAGTAACAGGGATCACTACGATACGCCGGCCATCGTAGTGATCACATGATCAGAAGCCATATGTGATAGCTTCTGATCACTGGAGGGGAGATGTCAGCTTTCATATGACAGCTTAATCTCCCCTCTCAGGTACAGAAACGGCAGGCGGGGTAAAAGATTCAATCAAAACCGAATAGCCACCTGTTTAGTCTGGCATTTATGATCACGTAACTTTTTCCCCAGTACACATCACTATGCATGGATCCGGCACAAGCTTATGCATCTTGGGTCCTATGGGACAAAAGCACTTTACGTTGTTGTAGAATTATACACATAAAACATCCCATTGACGCCTCATTGTACAATTAGAACATTTTACGTAATCAAAAAAGCTAAAAAATAAGCTAAGCTACAAGGCCACAACTGGCAGTTCTATTGTTAGATCAAAGCTTCTCCCTCCAGCCACTAGAGGTCACTTCTAGGAGACAGATTATGCAATATAAGAGATGCCATCTTTCAACAATGACCTCTAGTGGCAGGAGAAACTAAAAGCAGTCTATAAGGCTGTCAGGCTTTTAAAGCTGGCCATACACTAATCAATTATCACATGATCTTGTTTTTCAATGATTTTCTTGAAAGATAGAATCGCAACGTTAGTTTTTAGTCAGTCGTTAAATAATTGATCACAATATTGCTGTTTTGTTAATACTGTCACAAAAGTTACTTAAAAATAAATAAATAAAATTTGTTGATAGCACAGTCATCATGTCATTCTCGCACAGACAGACAGACCTTCAGAGATCGCTCGTTACCTGGTCTGCCGTTAACAAGGGCTCCTCGTTAATTCCTGAATCGTTCTCGCTCTTCTCATTCAGCTCCTCCTCCTCTTTCTCGTGGAACTGAAAATCAGATGAGAGCAGAAAAACTTTATTAACCTTCAAAGTGGAAACAATAACTCAAAATCCGAGCGTAGTTACACTCAGCACATAGGAACCAGTGGATATATCACAGCTGCTCAGAGACATCAAGCAGGCAAAAAGACAAGTCATTATACAACACGCAGCAGTGAGTGCTGCAATATGGACAGTTCATAGCATTGCATTGTAAAGATTTATGAGTGTCAGTAAAGTGGCTCTGTAGGGACAAATAGTAGATTGCAGTAAATTATCAGGATGTACCGGTACAGATATTTGTATACAGTGTATAAATACACTGCCAAAACCCATGCCGCACAGCTAAACCAGAAGTGTACTGGGAATGCTATCCCTGGTAATCAACCACTACAGCCAAATGCCCAACACCACTACCAAGCATACACCTACATCATACATGTCAAACTCCAGCCCCTCTGAGCCATTAAATTTGGCCCTCGGGTGGTTTCCCCAGTTTGCATTATGTTTGGCCACTCTAGACCACCAGGGAAGCTATATTGGAGGTGAAGCCCTAGATCACCAGGAAAGTCATGGGGAGATAGGGGGAAATCACTAGACATCAGGGTACTGTATAGGGGAAGGTGGGGACCTCTAGACACCAGGGAACTGTATAGTGTGGAGGATGGGCGCCGCTACACACCAGGGAACTGTAGGGTTGAAGGGGGCCCATAGACACCAGGGAACATTATAAGGGAGGAAAGTGGCCAGTAGACATTGAGGATGGCCCGTGTCTAGGCCCCAGTGTACAATTTCGGCCCACTTTGTATTTGCGTTTGACAACTCTGCCCTAGATAAACCCATGTCCTTCACTAGGATAAAAAATTGTCATTGTTCTGCTAAATCAGGTGGTTTGTCATCTTCTGCAAATGCCCTGGGGACCTCTAAAGCACATGTGTCTTCAAAGCAGATGCAGTATGGACTGGTGGACTTTCCCTCTCCAGAAGGCCTGTGAATGACTGAGAAACCCGGAGTCTACATCTAGGAAAATGACACCAGTATCTTTTAGTTTGATTAATCAGAGCCACAGATTATCCTTTAGAAGATTTTTATTTTTGTCCTTTGGAATATTTTATTCACACAACTCATATGAGAGGCTACAGAATCCAAAACTAAGACAATTCTCAAATGGATTTCCATGGCCTAAACAGAGGATCACCATCACTTATCCCTGAATATCTTTCCATATACAGCTATCTATAATGCTTTCTCAGCATAAGTTAAAGTGGTATAAAACTCTGACATAACGTTCAATAAAAATGTGTTTTCCTACTTTATATTACCTGTACAGTTCTCAGATTTGCTTTTGTGCACAAGTAATATTATCTTTTTACAATTTAAAAATTCCCAAAGTACAGTTTATCTGCTCTGAAAGCTGCCATTGCATTTTATTGCACAGCCGCTATATTTATATATTAAAATCTATCTACTGATCACTTCTCAGCTTTTTCTGCTTCTCAACTCAGTACAGCTCAGTTCGACAGTTTGCTAATGTTTACTAAATGTATCTGACAAAGGAATGTAAACAAAGGATGATGTTATCACCTCTTCAGATGTGCCTAGAAGCTTTTTCCACTGAAGCAAGGAGCTTTCAACTGAAAAGTGCTGTGTTTAACTGTTTGAATGCTGTTCTGCTACAATTTTTTTTTTTTTTTTTTTTTTTTTTTTTTTTTGTGGTAGTAGATTTTACGATGTAAATAATTTTTAGAGCAAAGAGGAAATTCTGAGTTTTATACCACTTTAATTTACATTGAAAAAAAATCCACAGTCAAAAACTTCTATTCTATTATTATTATTATTCATTGTGTCCTACTTCAGCTTGTAGGCCATCTGCTTATTCCGCCTTCATTTATCATTTATAGTGTTCTGCCTTCTTCCTTCAGGTCTTGTCTCCGGCTGCCCCTCCTCTACCGTTAGGCCGCTTCCCCCCTCCTCATACCCTCATTAATTCAAGATGAGAAACCGTAAGAAGGAAAATAAAATAAAAATGAACATGGAAATCTCTAATTTTTATAGACTTTTATTGCCCTTGCGATAGGGGAGCCCACCACAGAGCGACATAACGCACTTGTGAAAGGTCCCTGTAAGGAAATAAATATGTCAGCCTCCATATTCTTACAAGTTCAAGTGTCCTTTAAGATTTTCTAAGCATCTAAATCAGACCTTTTCTAGATGGGCCATCTTCATGTTAACAAGCCGACCCCGCCATTGCCACATAACACCAATCCTTTGCTCACTACTCTGGCTACCCATAAAATGGAGAATCCTTTTCAAAATTGGCATGCTAATATTCAAATCGCTACACGACCTAGGCGGCCTAGGCCCAGGACACCAAAAGGGTTTGTCGCAACTGCATCACTCCCCCCACACACACACACACACACACACACACAACCTCGGATCTACAGGATCTAATAACTTGACCACCCCAAGAGTCCAACTAAGAACCTTTGGAGCTAGAGTTTTCTGTCATGTTACCCCTACCCTTTGGAATGCCTTTCCAAACTTAATCAAGACAGC
Organism: Hyperolius riggenbachi; assembly: GCF_040937935.1. Lineage (NCBI taxonomy): Eukaryota > Metazoa > Chordata > Amphibia > Anura > Hyperoliidae > Hyperolius > Hyperolius riggenbachi. The sequence goes on along the minus strand of NC_090651.1, from coordinate 15,943,581 downwards.
TCCAACCCTGGACATGTATAAATCAAAACTGGAAAGCCACCCGTGTAGTCTGGCATTTATGATCGCATAACTTGGTCCCTTGTACACATCTGTACTGATCTGAGACAAGCTTATGTGCTTTGGGTCCTACAGGAGAAAAGATCTTTACAATTGTTTCATTTCACACCAAATAACAGGTTATGTAGATCGCTACAGAATTCCTCTCATTTTAGACTTTAAAGCTCCAGTAGGAAATGAAAGGACACACGTGCTATGGCCCTGATGTCCACTATATAAAAGCAAGGCGCTAAGCCTGATTGCACAGGTCAGACAGGCCGGTAAGGATAGCATGATCAGAATAGGAGTCGTCAATCATCATGAATTATTTGAAGTTAGTTTATGTTTATCCTCCGCTCTCTTCCCAATGTCCTGACGGTTTTAATTGAACCTCTTCAGGTCTACCCCGTAACAATGTGACTCTTTTGTGATGTTTTGATTCAGCGATTTCTCTTCCAGTAAAAGGTTTGTGTCTGCAAGGTCAGCGCCCAACAAACATCCGGCTCTTCCGCTCCCATCGCCGTTCATTACATCCCATTTGTACAATTCCCTCTAGAAATGAGAGAGCGTCTGACAGAGCAATCTGCTCCAGCCAGATCCGACAATTTACTATATGCAGAGACAATGGCTGATATACCTGCTAATGGATACACAGCCTTACCAGGCCACATCCATAGAGTATGACAATTTACTGTATGCAGAAGCAATGGCTGATATACCTGCGAATGGATACACAGCCTTACCAGGCCACATCCATAGAGTCCGACAATTTACTGTATGCAGAAGGAATGGCTGATATACCTGCTAATGGATACACAGCCTTACCAGGCCACATCCATAGAGTCCGAAAATTTACTGTATGCAGAAACAATGGCTGATATACCTGCTAATGGATACACAGCCTTACCAGGCCATATCCATAGAGTATGACAATTTACTGTATGCCCCCAGTATAGGTAGCCAGGGATAGGTGCCCCCAGTATAGGTAGCCAGGGATAGGTGCCTCAGTATAGGTAGCCAGGGATAGGTGCCCCTGCATAATGGATACACATCCATAGTCTGATAATTTACTGTATGCAGAAGCAATGGCTGACACACCTGCATAATGGATACACATCCATAGTCTGATAATTTACTGTATGCAGAAGCAATGGCTGACACACCTGCATAATGGATACACAATATTATCAGGCCACATCCATAGAGTATGACAATTTACTGTATGCCCCCAGTATAGGTAGCCAAGAATAGGGGCCCCTGCGTAATGGATGCACAGCCTTACCAGGCCACATATACAGCCCCCTCCAGAGGGGTGTCCTCCTCCTACCCGTTTGGTGGTGCAGTAACGGTTGCTTATTTGGCAAACCCATCTTTGGGAGTACCACATTTTCTATTAATTCGATCTCTACTCCCTCGGCACATACTACACCATCCGGGCTGCCGGTGTCTCTGTGTTATTTCTTTAAGTTTCAACTTATCTACCAGTACTTAGTCTACAAGTTATATCAGCAATATCATAACTATTATCATTGTACCCCTGTCTATTATTATACATTACTGCAAAATCCTCATATATAACATAACTCAAAACTCTCTGGGACAATAGTGTCAGTATTATAAATATGAAAAAATGAAAAATGTTGTCCCAAAGTTTTAAGAAAGATGTAAATTTTATTGAATCATCGTGAAAAAAAAAATACTGTCTGCAATAAACTAATTAAAAATATTCTCAAACATATTTTTTCGTGAGTCTGCGCCCCAAATAAAGTGCCAAAGGGTTTTAAAAACCTGGTGCGGAGTGCTCTGCTCCTGGCTCTCTGCTCCTGGCTTTTGAAACCCTTTGGAACTTTATTTGGCCTGAGGAAGTGGGCGGAGACCCATGAAATGTGTTGCCCGTGCTTATTAAAACTTAATTATATGTATATCAATTTGCCGTTATTGAGGTAAGCCACCTCCCCCTTTTTCTGTTCTATTTGTTTTTACACTCCTGGGTACCTCTTACCTCCTTTGTGCTTGTTTCCCTCCTTGTGAGGGGAAGTCTGGTCACCACATGGCTGATGCCCCATGTCAGGACCTTACTGGTGTTTCACAAGAGTGTGACCATCACCACCCTCTCCAGGTACCCAAGTGGAGTCTGGTTTGTGTATCTCCAACTTCTTCTCGTTTTTGTTTGCTCCCTATGCAACCTCCCTTTGTGACAGGGGCGTAACAATAGACCCTGCAAGAGATGCAGCCGCAGGGGGGCCCAGAAGATCATAGGGGGCCCTGTGGGGGGGGGGGGGGAAGATTCTTTTCCCTGTCCGGAAAGACTGAATACTAAGGGCACGGAGGGAAAAAAGTTCTGCTCTCTGCACAGTTGTTCTAATGACTGTGTCTGCTCAGTCACAGATAAGGAATCATACAAAGTTATGCAGACAAAGATTTGCAGACAGTCCCTATGCAGTGTACAGCAGGGTCTTGTGTACAGTGCTGCTCTACCCTCAGCCTCTCTACCCCTCCCCAAGTGCTGTGTTCTGTAGTGATGCTTGAGGAGTCTGAGCACAGAGAGAAAAAAATTTCTACTCTCTGCACAAGTGTTCTATTGACTGCATCTGCTCAGCCACCGATAAGGAATCATACAAAGGGGGCCCCATCCAAAGTTTTGCAGGGGGTCCAGTGATTTCTGGTTACACCCCTGCTTTGTGAATATTCATTTCACCTAATTTTCATTGTTACATACTTTTTGGGCCATTTGGGCTCCCATTGTCTCTGTGTTTTTCTTCTCAGGGTGCATTGCTCTCCCTTCCACACAATTCTCAAACATGTTAGTTTGCTTATCCCAATATCTCCGTAGTCTACATCAGGAATTACGTACCTTATGTACTCTGTAAACAGGGTGAACAAAGAACCCTATTGGCCCTTTTCCAGATGGCCTTATGGCTGAAAGGGGAGCTAAAATGGGATGCTCCTGGCCCTCCAGTAAGGACATTGGATTGGCTGTTGTGAAAAATGCACTTACAACCGAAGAACTTGTGCGCAACCATGTGCAAGTTTAACCATTAGCAGCTTCAATAGAGTTCTCTCGTTTGAGATAAGTGCCCTGCTTTTTACCTTAGTTGGCAGAAGTCGTTGTGCTGTAAATTCTTGGAATGCTTTGATCGCTCTCTACCAGCAGAAAATATAGAAACTGAAAGCAGAAGTCCTCTGTTATTGTCTCAAACTGCCCCCTAGAGACAAGTGGCCATAAATACACATTACAGCACTACTAATTAGAAGCAAGGAAATGTAACAAATAAGAAAAAAAAGTGCTAAAATAAATTGGCCTGGAGTACTTGTAAGCCTCTAATAAATTGTCTGCTAAAGGGTTAAAAATGGTAAGCTAAACTTGAGAAACACCATGTGGCAGCATTACTAATAGGGTCAGAGGCAGCTTTCTGATTTCCTGTAGTGACTTCCCCTCAACGCTGGAAAACAACAGAATGAATGGAGAATATTACAGACAATTTGGCCCGAGACAGAGGGCCTGATTCACTGTAGGCCCATTTAGTGGTGATGATTCACATTGAGGAAAAATCATTCATTTACTGGTTGTGAGCGTGGCCTGCAATGTCACTCTGAGAAGTCAAAAAGTGACAACCGGTCACCACTGCCCAGTGATGGATAGCAAACAGCTCGCAAAGCTGCTTGTCAAACACATATTCTGTACGGGAAAAGCTTTATAAAATATCACAGGGAGCTCAAACTATTAAATAATCATTTAAGTATTATTACCATAAGATGCTTATGACCATAAGATACACCGAGGTTTAGAGGACAAAGGCCAGGGGGAAAAATACATACACTAAACCTGCATCCATGGTGAAGAAGCATCTTGTGGATTATACCCCCTTTGTACCTTGTGTCTCCCTGTTTCCTCCTGTGTCTCCCTTGTGTGTCCCATGTGCCCCTATGTGCCCCCCTGTCCTCCTCTGCATGGACACAGTACTGGGAGTCCTCGGCATTGCGGCCGGTTGGAAGTTTGTATTGGCAGCCGTTCACAAGTCAGGAACTCCCAGCATTTGGACTATAAGATGCAGTGACTTTTCCCCCATTTTGGGGGAAGAAAAAGTGGCCCACATGCAATCAACTTTTTCTCCTGAGCTTTCTCCCAGGTGATATTTTTCAACTTGTCAATAAAATGCCTTTTAAGCCACCAGCAGCAAGCAAGAAAATACTCAAAATAAGTTTGATAGTACTTTTTAACCCACTTTTCAGTACTGTTTTAGTTGAAAAGTGTTGGAAAATTACTTTAAATAGAAGTTGAAAACTTATCTCCTAGGAGAAAACTCAAGTGAAAAAGGGAATTGCAAATGGGCCAGTGAGTCTTATGGCCCATACTCATGGGCAACTTTTTTGGGCTGTCGCTAGCACACGGGAGCGTGTGCGCAACAGTTCGGCGACAGCTCGTCGCCAGGTCCCTCCGCATACACACGCGGAAGAGGGATTACTGAAGCGACGGAAGCTGTCGCCGACGTTCCTCCCCCTTGCCGGAAGCGCCGTGGATTTTCTATTATGTTGCTGTCGCTAGTCCGCATACTCACGCGGATTAGCGACAGTTGCGGCGAAGTTGCGGCGGCAACTGTCGGCGGGCGATTGACCGCACCAATCGCCTGGCGACAGCAGCGACGAGCAACGGTTCGGAGTGCGCACCCGTGTTGCGCCTCTTGGCAAAACAATCACTCGCGTTCCCATGCATGTCGGCCGGTGACGGCCAAACCGGAAGTGTTCGCCGGCAGGTCCTGGACCATCGGAGCAGGGCTGCGAGGGCACCAATCGGCTGCAGGGGGCTGAGGGAAGCCCCAGGTGAGTTCGTCTCGTTTTTTTGCGTGGCTTTAGGTTCACTTTAAAGTGTAACTGTCGGGCATAAAATAAAAAACCAATTCTTTATTTTTATCTGGTAAACAAGTAATAAGGATGCTAACCAGGCAATCCAAAAGTTAAAATTTCTATAATGCTACATAGACACTTGAGATAAAAGTCTTTGGAAAAGGCAACATCATAGACCAATTTTACCCCCTTCCATGTAGTATGAGAGCCATACCTACACAGTCTATTCTATGGAGCTGCACTCCCCATCAGACAGAGATCTTACCCCCTTCCATGTAGTATGTGAGCCATACCTACACAGTCTATTCTATGGAGCTGCACTCCCCATCAGACAGAAATCTTACCCCCTTCCATGTAGTATGAGAGCCATACCTACACAGTCTATTCTATGGAGCTGCACTCCCCATCAGATAAAATCTTTGCAAGATGCTGCACACAAAGATGCCCGTACACACTCAAAAGATCATTATCTGCAAAAGATCTCTTCCTGCAATAGATCCATTCCTGCAAAATGCATTCATAGTCTATGAGATCTGCAGATTCTCATACACACCTTGTTTAACAGGCAATCATCTGCAGATCATCTGCAGATCAGATCCACCAGGATGGATTTTCAGATCTGCAGATGATTGCCAGATATGCAGATGAAGTCTGTTAAACAAGGTGTGTATGAGGATCTGCAGATCTCATAGACTATGAATGCATTTTGCAGGAATGGATCTATTGCAGGAAGAGATCTTTTGCAGATAATGATCTTTTGAATGTGTACGGGCATCTTTGTGTGCAGAATCTTGCAAAGATTTTATCTGATGGGGAGGGCAGCTCCATAGAATAGACTGTGTAGAGTATGGCTCTCATACTACATGGAAGGGGGTAAAATTGGTCTGTGATCTTGCCTTTTCCAAAGACTTTTATCTCAAGTGTGTATGCAGCATTACTTGTCTTGTTTATAATTGATCATTCCACAGTTTACCTGACTCTTATTTGGTACGTTGCCGCACAAAGGAAGTTGCAGGGCATGCTGGGTTGTCTTTTTTGCTTCGTTATTTCGCCTCAGACTTAACTAATGTACAGAAGCAAAAAAGGACAACCCAGCATGCCCTGCAACTTCCTTTGTGTGGTAACGTACCAAATAAGAGCCAGGTAAACTGGGGAATGATCATTTATAAACAAGAAAAGTAATAGAGATTTTAACTTGTGGATTTTGGATTGCCTGGTTAGCATCCTTATTACTTGTTTACCAGATAAAAATACAGAATTGATTTTATGCCCGGCAGTTACTCTTTAATGGCTCCCCACTGTTTACGAGCAAGGAATGCGCACGCACGCATGCATTCCCTGCTAATCCCCGCCTCTAGAACTTGACACCAATCGGCGTTAACCGGTCCTGGGGGCGCCACCTTCTCACCGCCCATGGGCGTGAGGCGGTCGGGACGAAGTTAAACATGCACTATTCATTTCAATGGAGCCAATCAGAAATCATTATCTGCAAAGAGATGCAGGAGTTCCTGGTTTTCGGAATCGGCAGTTTGAAATTCCCATACAAACAGGCTCAAAAAGTGCAAAACCACATAGCAGCAATCTAAGCACAGTACAAATTTGTGCATGTGGCAAATCGCATGCAGAATTTGCAAGGATAAGTATAAAAAGCCCCTTGGTGTCAGAATGGGAGAAGCAGCATTGTCCTAGTTTCATCTGGATATCTGCTTTACGAACTGGCAAGTACAGTAATCTGACCGATGAGAGCCGCTCTGTGATTGGTTGTTCTGTTTACTGCATTTTGCGCCAGGTTATTAGATAAAGTCCAATGTGTAATGACCCCGTGTCACCCCGTGACGGATGCCACCCCTGTTCTGCAGATATCTAGGCACCGCACCAACTCATAGTACTCACATATTGTCAGAGAATCCCTTCAGCTTGTCTGCCAGTCTCCCTGCATGTTGCTATGACAACCATCGCTAGCTCTTCCAGTTACATGTCAGTGTGTTCTGGTAGAAGCAGATTGCTTTGCTTCCTGCGTGAGTCCTGTGATCAATATTTTATAGTAAATCTGAGTCTAGGGCTTAAAGCGGACCTAAACTCAGAACTTCCTCCCTGCTCTAAAAGATGCTCAGCAGCATAATAACCTTTAAAGGAATACTGTAGGGGGGTCGGGGGAAAATGAGTTGAACTTACCCGGGGCTTCTAATGGTCCCCCGCAGACATCCTGTGCCCGCGCAGCCACTCACCGATGCTCCGGCCCCGCCTCCGGTTCACTTCTGGAATTTCAGACTTTAAAGTCTGAAAACCACTGCGCCTGCATTGCCGTGTCCTCACTCTCGCTGATGTCACCGGGAGCGTACTGTGCAGGCACAGACCATACTAGGCCTGCGCAGTACGCTCCTTGTGCCATCAGCGAGGACACGGCAACGCAGGCGCAGTGGTTTTTCTGACTTTAAAGTCTGAAATTCCAGAAGTGAACCAGAGGCGGGGCCGGAGCATTGGGGAGTGGCTGCGCGGGCACAGGATGTCTGCGGGGGACCATTAGAGGCCCCGGGTAAGTTCAACTCATTTTCCCCCAACCCCCCATACAGTGTCCCTTTAAAGAAAAACATTGCTTTGTGACAGCTGATACAAATCCTGCAATAAATCTGCAGTGTGTCTACTTCCTGCTTTCATGGAAGCCGACATATTGTCATCATTCTGTGTTTACATATTAGCTACTTTGCCGTGGCAGAGGAGATTCCTGAGCTGACAAGGCTGAGAGATCAAATTACAGTTGTGATTAGTCACAGTTGAGGGGGAATTAGACAGACAGGCTAAACTCTCTAAATACACACAGGGTGCATTTCTCTCTTTTTTTTTCTGTCCTGTGTAAGAGTTCAGGTCCATTTTAAAGTGAAAGGATACTCTTGCTACAAATTTGCTATAAACACATATCAGGCCAGTACAAATGTTTTTTGTGTGTGATTTAATGGTATTATAAATTACTTTTAGGTTTTATGTTGCAACCAGCTAATGTGAAGAAACAAATGTATGAAAAAACTGCACTTTTTTCCTAGCCTGGGATCTGTACTTCCGGTTTTGTTACATTTAGCCCAGGTATTTCCTCACCCAGCATGAGCAATCAGCTGCACACTGAAGAAAGGTTTAATAGTATGGAAACCTCAACCAGGCACAAGAATGTAATATTCAGGCTGCCCCGTGTTTTTTTTTTCATCAGCATTTAAAGTTTCTATAGCAGTCTCCAGGCTAGAGGGTCCCCTTTCCCCCCCAACCTTTAAAGGTAAACTGAAGTGAGAGTAATATGGAGGCTGCCATTTTTATTTCCTTTAAGGCTAGTTACACACCAGGACGTTGCGTTTAGGGGACGATATAGGGCACATAACGTGCCCCTAACGCAACGCCTGGTGCTCTCTGGTGTGGACGTCAGAGTGAGCCGCGTTGTGCAGCTCACTCTGGCGCCCGTGATGCCGTGATGCGTACTCTTGGACGCATGCGGCATCACGTGGTCCCGCCCGGCCAATCACCGCACAGAGCGGCCGCTCCAGAAAGTAAACACTGCACGTCACTGAGTGCAGTGAATATTAATTAGCCATGTGCCCGGCCGCTCTCCACTCCTCCCCAACACTACTGAGCATGTGCAAACAGTCTAACGCGGCTTAACCGCGGAGAACGCACAGCATGCAGCACTTTGCTGCGTTACAATGTAACGCAACGTGGGCAGTGTGAACAGCCCACTTGTGTTACATTGCTGTACATTGGGGGAGCGTTACAGGCTGCACTAACGTGCGCCTGTAACGTCCCTGTGTGCAAGAAGCCTTAAGCAATACCAGTTGCCTGGCTGTCCTGCTGATCCTCTGCCTCTAATACTTGTAGCCCTTTATGCTGGGTACACACCATAAGTTTTTCCTCTCGATAGATAGGTTAGATAATTTCCGACATGTCTGATATTCCTTCCGAACGATTCTGCGCTCGATTTCTCATAGAAGTGAATAGAAAAAGATAAGAAAAACAAGCGGAAGATACGAGAATTGCGCGCAGCATCAAGCGGAAAAAAACGGCCAGGTGGAAAATCGAGCGGAACAACATGTACCCAGCATTAGACCCTGAACAAGCATGCAGCATATCAGATGTTTATGACTGAAGTATTACTGGGTTAGATGCAGGATTGTTTTGGTTGTGAGATTCAGACACTAATGTAAACAAAGAGATCAGTAGTACAGCTAGCCATCTGGTATTGGTTATTATGCTGGGTACACACGTTGCAATTTCCCGCTCGTTCCGCAGGATCAATTGGATCGTTTTGATTTCCAACATGTTCAATCGGGTTTTCGATGGATACAGCCATCAATTTTGCATATTAAGTATGCAAAATAGACGTCTGTATCCATCGAAACCCGATCAAACATGTTGGAAATAATCACATCGATCCAATCGATTCCGTGTATCGAGCGGGAAGTCGCAACGTGTGTACCCAGCATTAGATACACCAAAATAATTGTTTCGTACGCCTTTACACACTTCCTCAGGCAGTAAAAGCAGGAGCAGCTGGTGCAGGCGGTTCTCATTTTGCTGTAATTTTTTTTTTCCAGAAAAAAAAAATTAAGAATAAAAATGTAAACGCAAAAAGGAACACAAGGTTCTTCCAAATTCACAGGTTATTCCGAGCTAAAGAGATGGGGGGGGGGGATAAGTAGGAAACCAGAAAAAAACTTTACAAAGTTGTTGCTTTTTTTTCTTGAGATATTTTTGCTGGTGAAAGTGACTAATGACTAGTTGGGTTAAACAGCTCCGGCACAGTGTGAGATCTTTAATCCTGTCAGACTGGAGGGCGGAGGCTGGAAGCAGCTGCAGGGGGCGCAGTGTCTCCGCCCGCTCCGCCACTTCTTCATCCTGGCATTTCCTCAGTATTCCAGGCCACCCTGCTGGGTAAATTATTTCTGCAAGCTAGGCCTTCTCCTCTTCACCCATCACCGAGTCTCAGCAGGTCTAATTATGCCCGTCTCTGATGTCGCTGAATTATGTACGCCCACCAATCATTCAGAAATAAATTATTCACTTCCCTGAATCATCCCCCCCCCCCCCCCCCTCCAGTGTACAGGAAGAGAGGCATGGAGGAGAGATGGGGGGCTGCAGGGACACAGCGAGGCCTTCAGAAAACCTCCTCGCTCTGACACTGAGAAGATGAGGTCATACCCCAACCCCGTTACACCAGGAAACATGCCTGACATGCCACCACTTGGCATAAGTAAACACTGAGAGGTGCCATTTATAGCTCATATGTAAACATCTATCTATCTAATCTATCTCTCTCACCCACAGTGCCTTGCAAAAGTACTCACCCCTTTGGCATTTTTCATGTTTTGTTGCCTCGTCGCCTGGATTTAAAATGGATTGTTTGAGAATTTGCATCATTTCATTGACAGAACGTGCCTACAACTTGAAGATGTATTATTTGGTCTATTGTGAAGCCAACAACAAATAGGAAAAAATAAAGGAAAACGTCCTCATGTAAGGCCCGGTTCACACTTGCGTTCCAGGACCGGTTTCCCCGGACCCGGAACGCACTGTATGCTGTACAAACGGAGCCGGATGTGAATGGATACATTGTTATTCAATGTATCCATTCACACCCGTCCGTCTGTCAGGATCCGGATCCGGTCTGCGGTCCGGGCTGCGTTCAGGATTTTTCCAGCATGCAGCATTTTTCCTGATCGCAGGCTCCGGCCACAGCACCTGACCCGGAACCTGACCATTTTTCCCGCACCATAGGAAGTGATGAGAAACGGAAGTTTCTCATCACACTGGCAATAGGAACGGGTGCTTACGGCACCCGTCCTTTGCCACATGGGGGGTCCAGGCATGGACAGATGGGGGGGGGGGGGAGACGGCAGCGCTGACAGGACAACAGCCCAGGTATGTTTATTATTGTATTGTGGGCTGTTGTCCTGTACTGTGTGCGCTTTGTCTAACCCATACCCCCCCCCCCCCCCCCCCCGACTCCCCCCTTGCCTGTCTGTGCTGCTGCGTCTGTTTAAAGTACAGTATCGGCAATCCGGAAGTGTTACTTTCCAGATGCCGAACTGATACTTTTTTGACCGCAACCTGACCGGATCCTGAGGGACCCCCCCAGACATGGACGTACAGCCCGGTTTCACACAAAACGCAAATGTGAACCGGGCCTAAAACTATTCACCCTAACGCAGTACTTTGTGGGTCCACATTTTGGGGCAAGTGCAGCTGCAAGTCATTTTGGAGTCTTTATGAGCTGGCCACATCTTGCCACTGAGATTTTTGTGCATTCCTGATTGCAAAACCGCTCCAGCTCCCTCATGTTGAATGGTTTTTGGCTTGTGAACAGCAATCTCCAAGTTTGGCTACAGATTTTCTATTGGATTGAGGTCTGGACCTCAAGAGTTGACATTAGGGGGAGGTTGGGGTTAAGCATCAGCAAAGGGGTTACATAATGAGGGGTGCAGTTAGGTATCAGGAAAGGGGACACATTAGGGGGAGGGGATTAGGCATCAGGAAAGGGATTTCATTAGGAGGGGTATAAGGAAAGGGTCTACATAAGGTGGGAGATTGAGATTAGAGGAAGATGAGGTTTACATTGGGGGTAGGTTGGGGGATTTGGAAGTTGAAGAGAACTATTTGAGTATTGCTGATCAATGGAGAATTTTGCTGAAACCCCCAATAAAAGTACCATCACCTTACCGATAGTCTAGGTCCAAATGAACATGCATATGAATCAAATATATGCTCCCTTTCTATATATATATATGATTATTATTATTATTATTATTTAGTAACCACTCCTAAGCAGCCATTGGTTCTTAGCTTGCATTTTTCATGGATGACTGTAAGGTCTGATCAGCTGATTATACAGACTAATGAGCACATCAGCAGATTCATTATATAGTCTCCTGTCCATTACATTAAGCCCATCTAAACCTTTTACATTGCGAGTCTCGCTCAGCTCACAGACAATACACAGAGTACAGGACGCTTTATAAATCACTAATAATACTGTAGACAGGGGCGTAGCAATAGGGGTTGCCGAGGTTGCGTCCGCATTGGGGCCCTTGGGCCAGAGGGGCCCTGAAGGGCCCTCCCTCAACTACATTATTAGCCCTCTATCGGTCCTGTGCTCATAATAATCACTTCTATAGATACTTTGAGTAGCGGTAATCAGTAACAAGCTGTTCCCCATCCCCTTCTTGCACCTCTGACACTGTAGCTGCCATTGGCAGGTTTTGGTGCGCTGTATCAATTGTTTTTCAATTGTAATTCACAGGTTATTCCGAGCTAAAGAGATGGAGGGGGGGATAAGTAGGAATCCAGAAAAAAAAAATTTTTACAATGTTTTATTTTCTTTAGATCTTCTCAGACAATTAATCCTGTCAGACTATCAATTGTTTTGTATAGGGTGCTTGGGGGCCCCATTGTAAAACTTACATCGGGGCCCACAGCTCTTTAGCTACCCCACTGACTGTATATGCCGGCGTTACATGTCACATTTACATGGATTGTAGTACATTATTATCACTGATTGGCTTTGGTGTTCGAGGGACCAATTGATTAGATTCTTTTATCAAAAACAAAAAAACAAAAACAAACGTACAGATCTACAACAATCAGAATCCATCCAAGTACAACCAAGACAATTATTCAGGTAACAGCGGTAAATGCTTGTTTTGCCCTGGACCATGCATTATTTTCCAGCAGGATAAATGTATAAAGGACGCGGATATATACCTCAGTGTCAGACAGGTTCCCATTCAGGATCTCTTCATCGCACTCTCTCCATTGGTCGCCATTTAGCGGGATGTAGTTGTCTGTGAGGGCGTCCCAGACCCTGCAGAGGAAAGACACTTGTCAGTGCGGTGCAGACAGGCCTGCCTTGCCCTGGAGGCATACTGATGATGTCAGTGCAGAGAAATCTCTGGCAGTGAAGGGTCTGAATCTCAGCGGAACACTCTGTACAGCCACAGAGGAGAACAGACACACACAGACTCTGATTAAAGAACTTTTATAGAATTAGAGTATACAAGCCCACTTCTGTTATAATGGGGAGAGTAAGACTTCCCGCCATTACTCAATATCAGTCATATTACAGCGGAATTACAGGCTGGAATAATACACAATGAAAAAACTGTCTACCAACTCATTGCCTACACAGTTATGGCTATCCTACCTGCCATTAGGCCAAAGTAATGTCATCTGTTAGTACTGAAAGTTATCTGATGTAATAATGTAATATCCAGTTCAATCTTCATGAAGCCCGTTGCTATTGTAAGACTGTACAGCTTTCTATTAATGTAGCTTGCACACAGAAGCTCTCATTTATAAACCAAGTCTCATCGCTTGCACTTGAAGATACAAGAATAATCTCAGCAGCTGCAGCTTAGAGCAGTACAGCTTTCACCCAGCACCATATCACCCAGCATGGCACCACAGTACACAGCAATGGGGGGTATGCTGGGTGATATGCAGGCCCGAATTTACATCACAAGAGCCTATAGGCAGAGATGGCACCTTAGACTTGGCCATCCACAAACCTACAAACCTCCACCAAACTACACCGCAAGTGTGCTGGCTGGACTGGTCACTTCTCCCTTACTTCTCATGCCCATTATAGGTAGCTACAGGTGTCCCTTCATAGTAGCAAGTGGTGCCCCCGACTGAAGGGAGATCTTGTCAGTGGAATACAGAGAGCCGGGTGAGTAACCTCTCATTTACGCTCTGCTCGGGACTCTGCATAGGGATATAGAGGCTCGGGGAGGGGAGTGAGCTGCCTTTCCATCATCAGGCGCCTGTAGGCACGAGCCTACAGTGCCTTATGGTAAATCCAGCCCTGGTGCTATGGTGCCTCTTTGTGGGTATGCTAGGTGCTGTGATGCCTTATGGGGGTATGCAGGGAACTGCGGCTGTTGCCACAGCCAACATTTTGCTGAACTGGCCTACTTAGGCCGCTATTAAGTTCATGCAATTTTGGCTCCACCTATGACCACACCCACATTCTGGTGTATGGCCACACCCATTTTCCGACTGGAGCGCCCAAAAGTGCCCCGGATCTCCTAGGATCCCAGCAACACCGCTGGTGGAAAATCGACTAGAGCAGAAGGGTAGGCCAGGCAAACCGTGGTTCCAGGATTGGTGGGAGATTGTAAGTTGAGTCATGTATTATATATAGTGAAACAGACAGATGAATATCAGTCGGACGACTTTGGATTTGTGGTTCGCACTCTCTCTTTGCAGCGCAGAGTCCCCAGTTTGAATCCCAGCCAGCGCCCAGAAGCTTTGATACTTACAGTAAGCACCCCACTTGACCTGAGGAAGCGGTTTGAGCCACGAAACGCGTTGTCTGCAGTGCTTGTTACCAATAAAGTAAATATATCTCTTACTAAAAGTGGAAGTCTCCTTTAATAAAGTAGGCGAACTACGTATATATATATATATATATATATATATATATATATATATCTGGAAAACAACTCAAAACACAAATGGCGCCTCCTACTGTTTCACAATCCTATCTGCACAGAGTCTGTACGTTCTCCCCATGTCTACATGGGTTTCCTTTCCAAGGTCATTTTTTGTAACATTAAAGTGAAAAACAAATGTGCAGCGCCGCCGCCGATGCGAGTTAATAGCACTCTCCACATTAGGAGATTGCGAGTCCTGTAGCGGCGTAGCGTGTGTTGAATGCCGAGCCCTGACTCGGGGGACCTCTAGACCTGGCCCTGACCTAGCAATTTCCACTGCAGCATTACAGCCAGAGTTCTTTGGAAAGGATTTCTATGGAAAGATCAATGGTGCATGATGGAAGCTGGCCAGTGGACAGGTATCCAGCGACAATAATCTGCAGCTGGAACCACAGGCCAAATTCCTGCATGCAGATCACAGATCAGCCGCTGGTCCGGCATCGCAGCTGCTGTAACCTCACCAGTCACTCCCCAACACAGCACAAGGGCTCAGGATCAGGTCCCCCCGGGGCAGGCTGCGAGAAATCCTTCTGTCCTGTAAGTGAATAATCCCCACGTGGTGCGATTGTGGTGGTGGAAGTGCGAGCGGCTGCGGTACTCCAGCTACTGATGTGGCCGTATATTAGTAAAACTGCATGGATGGTTTCCGCCTGCCAAGTCTAGGAAATGATGACTTTCTTTGGCAGAGTCAAATGCTCATATGATATGGAGTCCAGCAAAAGCAGCCAAAGATCTATTTAACCCCTTCCCAATCGCCTGACGCTGATAGGCGTCAGGAGGGTGGCAGCCCCAGGACCGCCTAACGCCAAAAGGCGTCAAGTCCTGGGGTGGGGTTTTACAGGGGATCGCACACGCTAATGCGCGCGCATCCCCGCTTGAGTGGAGAAGCTTTGCTCTGCCATCATTCTACCAGCGGCGATCGCCACTAGCTGTTAGACGGCGAAACCGCCAGTGGCATAGCAATAGTGGGTGCAGAGGTAGCAACTGCCCTTGGGCTAGAGGGGCCCTGAGGGGCCCAGCACTCAAACATAACATTAGCTCTTTATTGATCCTGTGCTGATAATAATCACGTCTATAGTTGATTTGAATAGTAGTAATCATTAACACACTGTTTCCCATCCCCTTCTTGCACCTCTGACACTGCGGTTGTCCTTGATTGGTTTTGGTGTGTTGTATAAATTGTTATCTATAGCATGATTGGGGGGCCCCAATGCTAAACTTGCTTCTTAGCTACGCCACTGGAAACGGCCGTCTATTTACATTGTGCAGCGCTGCGATCTACTGCAGCGTTGTATTGGGAACAGTCGTATAAATTATTTTTCGTTCCCATGTAGCTAAGCTGTCACTTACTGACAGTATTATCAGTGTGACAGCTCTGAAACTCTGACAAGCAGGCTTTGGACTTGCCCATCTCCTTTCTGTGAATTCTTAAAGTTTCCTTTATTCTTTGAATAACACTGTTTGTTAAGGACCATGACAGCTAGCCTACTCACTGCATATTATTCTGACAGTTGGACTGTACCACTATCTTTCTTTTATGGGTTGGGTTTCCTCTTTCAGGAGATTTGGCCCATTTTTTTGCCTTCCTCTGGATTAACAGGGATATAGGAGGCTGCAGAACAATGTTGTCAGGGGCAGACCTACCATGACACAGCCTGAAGCGCCTGCTTCAGGTGGCAGATTACCTGGGGGCGGCACTGGGACAGTGACGTCATGAACAGGAATGCGAGCTTGGAAAGGGTGACGCCTGCCTGGCAGCAGGGCCGGGCCGAGGCATAGGCTGGAGAGGCTCCAGCCTCAGGGCGCAGAGTAGGAGGGGGCGCACAATTCATTCAGCTGTCATTCCTAATTGTGTTTGAAGCAGAAAGAAATAAGAAAAGGGGATACATAGCAGTGACTGCAAGCCAGATAACTAGATATTAAGGTGTTGGGGAGGTTGTGGGCCCTGTGACCCTCTTAGTCTAATAGCAATCAGTGTGTGACAGCTGGGGTTGGAGAGATGGAGGGGCGCACCTTGGTGTCTCAGCCGTGGGTGCTGGAGGACCTTGTCCCAGCTCTGCCTGGCAGAATTGGGGAGGGGTGCCAAAATCTTTCCTCCCTCTCCATGGGCCCTTCTCCTGTGTCTCCTTGCAGAGCTGGCATTTTAGTAAATCTCTCACCTGTCCATGCGTCTCGGTAACCAGCTCTTCTCTACTTCCTGATTCCCTATGTGTCATGCAGGGAAACAGGAAGTAGAGAGAAGCCAGCTGCCAAGAAGCATGGACGCTTCGCATGGACAGGTAAGAGATTTACAAAAACGCAGGAGGGGGCCCATGGATAGGGAGGGAGGAAAGATGTCAGCACCTCTCCCGAATTCTGCCAGGCGGATGTCACCCCTTCCAATCCCGGGAAGTGGAGGGGGGGGGGGGGGGGGGACAAAACAGCAGCAAGGAAAAAAATTAGCTTCAGGCGGAAAATAGTGTAGAACTGGCCCTGAACGTGGTGACATATTTCTGGTTGAACTCGATGGACCAATGTTTTTTTTAAACAAACTATGGTTCTGTAAGTGACTTTCTGTTGACAAATGTTTCTACATTATTTTGACACTGTCTTCTGGATCCTTTTTCTCCCCCACCCTCCTACCAGTCATACTGGACATACACGAGGCAGGAAAGGTCTGAGGGAAACCCCAAGGGTTCCTGTGATCGACTTGTTGGTAAATACTGCACAATGGCCTGTCAGTTCCTGATCATTAAACATCTAAGCCAAGTTATTTCATAACCACTTGACTTACTCTTCGTCCCGGAGCCGTTCCTCCTCCTCCTGTATCTGCAGGTGATTCTTCACCGGGGCCAGGTTTTCGGTTTTGGTATTATAATTCCGAAAGCAAACATTCAGCTTCTCATCAAACTCATTGACGAGGTCTTCCATGGACTTGAAGCTGATGATCTCAGAGCTGAAGTTCTCCAGCTCAGAGAGGGAGGCGTCCTCCAGGTGTCGGGAAGGTGACATGTAGATATTATTCCTGGACTTTTCTTCTCGGTCCTCAGAAAAGGATCTGACGTCCTCAAACTCCTCATCCAGGCACACCAGTGGGGCCTCCATCTCTGAGTACCTCAGGGGTGGAGGCTGACAGGAAGCCGGCCCTTTCAGTTTGCCTGTGGATACATAATATGGACTTGGTTAATAAATATACAATAGATCAAGTCAAAACAATGAAAAATAAAGACTCTTGCTGAAAGCCCTATATTGGACTCCCATTTTTATATGCATATGATTATACATTTGTATTAATTAGAAATTAACAATGCTTTGTGCATTGCACCTCTATTTCGTTTTTTCAATAAATATGCCCGTTGTCTCCAGGGAAGCCAGACATCACTCCTGCATTACCGGTCAGACCAGCCAGTCAGGACACCAGCAGGACAACACACTGCCACCAATGCCAGGAGAGCCAGCCAGTCAAGACACCAGCAGGCCAGGACACCCCGTCCCCCCCGTCCCCCATCGGGGGGATGGGGGACGGGGGGGACGGGGTGTCCTGGCCTGCCACACGCTGCTAGGAGAGCCAGCCAGTCAGGACCCCAGCAGGCCAGGACTTCTCCCCAACTGCCAAGAGAGCCTGCCAGTGAGGACACCAGCAGGCTAGGACACCGCTCCCACTGCCAGGAGAGCCAGCCAGTCAGGACACCAACAGGACAGGACACCGCCACCCCACTGCAAGGAGAGCTAGCCAGTCAGGACACCAGCAGGCCAGGACACCGCCACCCCACTGCAAGGAGAGCCAGCCAGTCAGGACACCAGCAGGCCAGGACACCGCCACCCCACTGCAAGGAGAGCCAGCCAGTCAGGACACCAGCAGGCCAGGACACTGCCCCCACTGCCAGTTGAGCCAGCCACTTTTGCTTTGTGCCAGGTTGCCAGGGTCTCTCAGGTGAGCCTGACAACACGGACAACTATGTCCCCAGGGAAGCCAGGTCACCATCTCTGCCTCTATCCCCCTGGGAAGCCAGCCCCACCACTGCTGACTTGTCAGGGCACCTCTGGTCCCAAAGCTGCCAGCTCCAGCACCATGGCTAGCAGCAATGCTTTGTGTGGTCCTCCACTCCACAATGGGCTCTATTCTCAAAGAGCCAAAAGTACCGCAAAATTTTACCGCTAAATTCCCGCCAGCGGTAAACGCCGCATTTTTTCAGCATTCACTAACATTTTCCGCATGTTTGCCGCATGCGGGAAAAAAGATGCGGAAACAGCCATTATTCATGCGGGAATCATGCGGTAAAAAAGGTCGCATGAAAAAGTGTTTAAAACTAAAAAAAAAAATTAAAAGTCCAGCAAGCACAGCCCTTAAGCCTCCACACTTCATTAAAGTCAATGGGATTCGGAATATATCACCTACTACTTGTAGGTGATTAAAAAAAATCGGTAATTAACGACGAAATGATGCGCCTGAACATTTTTGAGAATTGATCTTTTATTGCGGAAAATACCGACTTTTGCGGAAAGTTTTCCGCATGAATCCCGCACTTTTACCACACTTTTTCCGCATGCGGGAAAAACATGCGGAAAATTTAGAGAATGCAAACTTGACGGTATTTTGGGGGCAAACTTCCCGCATGTACTTTACCGCATGCGGGAAGTCTTTGAGAATAGAGCCCAATGCCAGTCACAACCCCACAGCAATGCAGGCAGAGGCTTCCCAAAGCGCTTCAGTAGACTTTGGAAACATGACCACAACTTAATTGTCGAAGAGGTGGGTGGACCTTACAGCCGATGGGCTAAGTAATTAACCCTGAGATCCCCCTTCTCCCTAATCCTGCATCATTAAGACAGATCCTGACATAAAAGGTTCTGTCTTTTATACTGGAGGTACTCGTTAAAAGATATGTCTGCTGTCACTTTAAATTTAAAAAGATTCAACTTAAAAAAAACAATATTTTACAGATTAAAAGATGGGGACGGTAATGAGACCTAATCTGACGCAAACTGACACTGAGCAGGGTATAAAAAGCACCTTTTCTCCTTTAAAACTTTAACATCAATTTTTTTCTCAAAAACTACAAAGTCTTTTCATATTTTCTCTTTTTAGATGTAGCCACTGCTTCCATCTGAAAATGGCGCCTGTGAATAATGGCGCACAGTGTTGCCGCTAATCCGTTTGCCGCTTATCGCTATTTAACGTTAAAGCCTTATTGTTATTTAGCGTTAAAGCCTTATCGTTATTTAGCGTTAACACACAGAACCCTCTCTGTACCTATCCCTAACCCATAAACCCCCCCCCCTGGTGGTGCCTAACCCTAACCACCCCCCTGGTGGTGCCTAACCCTAACCACCCCCTGGTGTTGTATATTGTACTGTATACCTAACCCTACTCTCACACAGAACCCTCCCTGTACCTATCCCTAACCCTAAGACCCCCCCTGGTGGTGCCTAACCCTAACCACCCCCCTGGTGGTGCCTAACCCTAAGACCCCCCCCCCCCCTGGTGGTGCCTAACCCTAACCACCCCCCTGGTGGTGCCTAACCCTAAGACCCCCCCTGGTGGTGCCTAACCCTAAGACCCCCCCTGGTGGTGCCTAACCCTAAGACTCCCCCTGGTGGTGCCTAACCCAAAGACCCCCCCAGTGCCTAACCCTAACCTTGACAGTGTTACATTAAATCCATTCACCATTTTGCAGTTAAATAACGTCTGCAGTTTGGCTTATGTAGGGCGCTATTGATAAATAACGTTAGTGTGTGCCACTATTGATAAATAACGTTAGTGTGTGCCACTATTGATAAATAACGTTAGTGTGTGCCACTATTGATAAATCACGTTAGTGTGTGCCGTTTTTCTTCTTTTTTCCCTGTGCGCCATTATTATGCAGTACTAACGATAAATATCGATAAGCGTATCTTTTTAATGCGGCGCCATTTTTATGCATAGGCGCTGTGCGCCATTATTCACTGTCCCGGTAGCCACTATTAACCTTGACATATGTGCCAAATTTGGTGATGACAGTTTGTATGAGAGCTTTTCTAATTACCATGAAACTCAGCATGCCATAGACTGCAATGCAACATTTCCCAATTTATTGGCAAATAGGCAGCTGATTCACACAAAAAAAAAATGGGAAGCTGTTTATAAAAGATTTGCTTATCCCTAGCTGGCATATGTGCACTGACCACTGGTAACAGTTACCCTCCTCTGAACATTAGAGGGCTGGGAAGCTCTGGGATTTCCAAAAAGATATTGTACAATAATTGTATTTTTTTTCTTCTTCTTTTTTTTTTTTTTTTTTAACTTTGTCAGTTTTGCAAGTCTGATAACCTTTTAATAATTTTTGTTACATTCCTTATACTGTATCTCTTTAAAGAGGAACTTCAGCCTAAACAAACATACTGTCATTAAGTTACATTAGTTATGTTAATTAAAATAGATAGGTAATAAAATTTCTCACCCATCCTGTTTTAAAAGAACAGGCAAATGTTTGTGATTTCATGGGGGCAGCCATCTTTTTGGTTGAAAGGAGGTGACAAGGAGCATGAGAGACAGTTCCAACTGTGCTGTGTCCTGATCACCCCTCTCAGTTGCTAGGCAACGAGAACAACAACATCAGAACCCCATCATGCATTGCACAGCATCAGGGGAAAAATGCCCGGGCAGTGTTCTTTGATGGGGCGGAGCTTAGCTTCTGTGCAGCTAAAAAATAGGCTTGTGTAAGAAAAACAAAGTTCTGATGTTGTGAAACTGTTAAAGAAACACTGAGGGCTCTTTCACATTAGGGCAGATTTTGTGCGTTAATATGAAAGTCCATAGACTTTCATTTTACCTTTCACACCCGACGCTGCGTTTCGATGTGTTGCGGTTCCGACGCACCGGGCGCAGTTTTTCGTCCAACGCACCCGCAAGCCGGCATTTTCCGTCGGGTTTAATTACCAGCTACCGCCGCAGATTGCGTCGCACCGCAGGTACCTGACGACGCGCTGCAGGCAGACAACGCGTGCAGGAGAAAAGCTCCTTCACGTGTTGTCTAATGTGAAAGAGCCCTAAGCCTTTTCAGTGCTGCTGAGTAGATTTTTAGTCTGGAGGTTCAGTTTAATGCAGATGCAGTGTTCTCATGTTTTAGGGTCCAGTAGTGGGGTTGGTGGCATACTGTGTTATGTAAAATCATTTTTATTATTGTATTGTTAATCAGGAAGTATTCTGAAGCCGATTTACAATATTTATACTACAACTCCACTTATCCTTTAAAGCTCATTTCTTGCTAAGCTAAACACTGCTAGTTATTAAGCCGCCATTGTTATACGCTGAACACTGCCTATTATTAAGCGGCCATTGTTATACGCTTGGTGTGTGCTGCAGGAAGTCTGTGCAATAAGCTGACATTACATGTGCGGGTGGCACTGTGATTACTGAATGAAATTATCAGCTATGCAGGGAAATGGAGCTATGAATGCACCCCCTACTGTACGAGGCCATTACTTCAATGCTCAGGCAGCACGCCAATTTCCCTACCAGGCCTGGGCTGTGATACCGTCATCCCCCCATACACACTACTTGCTAATTGCCAACTTACCTTACATGACATCTATAGTAATCATCCCATCTAAAGGAAGTCTGTACAAGAAATTCTATTACATTCCTCCATCCTCGTTATTCTACTGCAAC
This sequence comes from Hyperolius riggenbachi, assembly GCF_040937935.1. NCBI lineage: Eukaryota > Metazoa > Chordata > Amphibia > Anura > Hyperoliidae > Hyperolius > Hyperolius riggenbachi. The sequence continues at coordinate 15,921,603 of NC_090651.1, read as the reverse complement.
CCATTACTACTGATTGTGCAGACAGGGTAGCAATATTTACTGTCAGGCCACTTCCATTTACATGTGGGGGTCAAGAAAGCTTCCACAGATCTCTAACGTTTCAGGATTACAAATCATGCCAGCAATCAGACTGACGTGCCTTTCGAACAATAAAGTCTGTCATTACAACAATACTTAAACAACAACAACAAAAAAACATCTCTACATCCAACAGTCCTTCCAAGCTACCGCACTGTTTCACTTCTCCTCTTTGCCTCCAAATGAATAGAACGCCAGCCATGTTGTAACGATCCGCTCAGCTGCCTGCGCAGGCAGGTAGCCTTTTGATCATTATTCAGGTCTGCATGCTGCAGGACTCTGGAAAGTAGACCTTCTGTCAGTTTTGCAGCTTGTGCTTGCTGAGGAATTTGCATACGTTGTCATGCAAATTGCCTGGCCACATTCATTGGAGGCGTGTACTATAAGTAGTATGTGTGTCCCACAATGCTTCGCTGCTCATAGTGGTTTGTTCCTGCTGGACTCACCTGGAGTGTCAGCCACTGCTATCTTAGTATAGTTAATTCTTGGGGAGTGCTCCTTGCATTCCTAGTTAGTGCAGTCAGTTTGTGTATAATTTGTACTGCCTATTCTGTCTTGTCTTGTCTGTCGCGATTGCGCTGTCACCAGCGGCGGTTGATAGCGAATCGCTCTGTCTTGTTTGGATCTCACTAGCCTCTAGCGGTAGCGGCTGTGGATCCTTCTGATCTGAGTTCCTGGAGTGTAAGCTGGAGCAGCGGTTGCTACCGGCTACCTCATCTGATCTGTCTTGTTTAGATCGCACTAGCCGCTAGCGTTAGCGGCTGTGGATCTTTCTGATCTGTGTTCCTGCTTGGATCACACTTGCTCTGGCGGAAGAGCGGTGGATCCTTTCTGCCTAGTTCCTGTTTCTCGTTTGTCTGTCTTGTCTGATACGGGCGCTTGCTGTAGGCTCGATGAGGTAACCGTTAAGCAAGCGTTCACGTTCTTTGTTTCGTGTTTGTCTGTTGATGGTTAGTTAGGCGTGCTTGTCTCTATTGTGCTTATCACGTGGAGACCGCGCATAACCGCGTGCACTGTTGCGAATGAGTGCGGTGTTCGCGGTTAGCTAGCGTTTATTATTTTCCGTATATTCTCATTGTATTTGCTGTGCCTTTGCTACCCTCGTATTCTATTCTGATCTGCCTTGTGTCACGTCTGGCGATCGCACCTCTCGCGATCGCGTTCCTGTTTCGTATCTGCTGTTGTGTGTGCGCGGTCGCGGGGTGGCGACTAGATTGGCGCACACACATACAACCTATTCCTTTTGCTCAATCTCATTCGCAATCGCCTCTCTTGCGATTGCGTTCTGCGCTTCGTACAAATTCCTGTCTGGCATTTGTGGAGGTACAGAGGATTGGTTCCTCTGCACTCCCCAGCTCCATCTGCCGACAGGAATTTTCCCTCTACTGGTGCTTGCACCAAAAGCTGGGTTCTAGTATCTTGACACGCTTGTGGAGGACCTCCGCAGTGTCAGCGCACATCTTTGTGCGCTGAACACGGAGATATCCCACAATCGTTACACATGTCCATGCAATGCCAGGCATGTCCATGCAGAATTAAGAACTTACTCATCTTCAAATTTACTGCTTGAATAACTTCAGTGTGGCCTTTGCTCCAACCCCTTCACAGAAACAGCCCTTACCAAAGTATCTAATGATTTCCCAACAGCCAAATTCGAAGGCCATCATTTAATTCTCATCCTACTTGATCTGTCCTTTGCATTTGATACTGTGAATCACAATCTGCTCCTCCAGACAGTCCCATCTCTAGATATTAGCAGCCTTGCTCTTTCTTGCATATCTTTCTATTTATCTGGGAATTATTTCACTGCCTCTTAATCATATTTTCCCTCTATGCCCGCTATCTCTGGCAGTACCGCAAGGCTGTGTCCCTGCACCACTTCTTTTTTTCCCCCCATTTATATGGATGGTCTCAGCAATTTAATACATTAATTTGGTTTTCAATACCAACAACAATATATGTGTTCCTGGTTGCTTCTCTCCTCTGTCATGTCCTCTCTGAACTCAAGTGAAAAAGAACGGAACCCTTTTCCATCATCTCTAAATGTTACCAGCATTTCTAGAATGTCAGTTTCTCTTTGCTTATGGGTAATATTTGATTTTTCTCACTCTCATTTATTACATCCATTCACTCTCAAACCATCTCCTTTCTTTTCCAACTCAAAAACATATCTTGCGTGACTGCGTTCACGTTTTCCTACTGATGAGATGCTGGTGCACATCCCAATAACATCACATCCCTTGACTTAGTGTTATATCTGGCTCTGTGGCCTTAAGTGTTCCAGAGTTAAAATACATGAACTATTGACCTTTTCCTATCTCTCACCTGCCCTCAGAACTCCTATTTTGCCAGGAACACTTTTATGGCTGTAATTTGCTTATCAGTAAAGTTTACTATATTCCTGTCAAAGTGCCAACAGGACAGAAGCTGTCACTTGCATGACTGACAATTAACTCTTTCAGGCAGCAAAATAAAAAAAAATAAAAAAAGAGCTATTAATATATTTTGCACTGTGCATACACATGTTTATCTCATCATGACACATGTCGCCTCAGGTACATTTTACAACACAGCTTTCAGCTGATGGGTGGGTCAATCGGAGGTGATACAAAGCAGGAAAAACAGTAGATGCCAGACTACATTTCCCAGAATCCCTGCATTACAATAGAAACCATGTGTGCATACATGAGTAGCAGTAGAGTATTGTACTGTGTACATGAGTAGTTCACAGGACATAGCTGATGAGCAAATATAAGAATTGCACAATGCCCAAACAGGGCTAGACCATAAGTACCAGAAACTTGGTCAATAGTAGACCTATCCCATGTACACAACAATATGATCGCTGTAGTAATACATGGGAGGTTTCCTGTCTCAGGTAATGAGAGATAAAAGACTGTATATGGTCAGTATTGGTATGAACACTAAAGGATGAGGGTCTTTGCTGATCCCCCCCACTGGTCAACTTGTATTCCCCGTGGGGTGTAGCTATCTCTGCCCCAGTGTCACTAATTGGTGACCATATACACTCTTTTATCTCTCATTACCTGAGACAGGAAACCTCCCATGTATTACTACAGCGATCATATTGTTGTGTACATGGGATAGGTCTACTATTGACCAAGTTTCTGGTACTTATGGTCTAGCCCTGTTTGGGCATTGTGCAATTGTTATTTATTACCAGTACCTCCCATTCGGTAGTGTGATAGAGCAAATATAAGACAATAGTATTCAAACAGAAGACTTAAAGAGAGTCTGAAGCGAGAATAGATCTCGCTTCAGACCTCATATATAGCAGGGGCACGTGTGCCCCTGCTAAAACGCCGCTATAGCGCGGCTTAACGGGGGTCCCTGTCCCCCCAAACCCCCTCCGTGCAGCGGGGGAGTGCTTCCTGGTTTGGGCAGGGCTAACCGCCGCAGCCCTGCCCCATGCGCGTCTGTCAGACGCGTATCTCCGCCTCTCCCCCGCCCCTCTCAGTCTTCCTTCACTGAGAGGGGCGGGGGAGAGGCGGCAATGCGCGTCTGATAGACGCGCTGGGAGGCAGGGCTGCAGCCGTTAGCCCTGCCTCCAGGAAGAGAGACAGCCAGCGACCATTTTCCGACCATCTTTTGCGGGGGGTGGGTTGGGGGTGAAGGGACCCCCGTTAAGCCGCGGGATAGCGGCGTTTTAGCAGGGGCACACGTGCCCCTGCTATATATAAGACCTGAAGCGAGATTTAGTCTCGCTTCAGTGTCTCTTTAAGGTACATACACACATGCAATAACAACCATTTCAGCCGACAATCGTTCTGTGTGTACTGCAGTCACCGACTGACCCTGGTCGGGTGTCAGGCATCATTAAGGACCCATCCTGTCGGATCCTGAATGAAGCCTAAGCACGACTGACCACAACGTTATTTGCAAAGCTGGCTCCCGTTTCCCGAGGGAGCAGAGGCCGACCTCGCCAGGTTGTCCTCTTATGCCGCTGTCAATCACTCGCATGTGGTGTGGACTGTACTGCGCAGGCTCAAAACTACTGCACCCTCGGGAAACGGGAGCCAGAGGCTGAGAGCGGAGCAGCGGCGAGGAACATAGCAGCTGCTAGGGGCTGGAGGAAGCCCCGGGTAAGTAGGTGTCATTTTTTTTCAGCTCAGCTATTACCTTTAAAGGACCACTTAAAGAGGAACTCCAGTGAAAATAATGTAATAAAAAAAGTGCTTCATTTTTACAATAATGATGTATAAATGATTTAGTTAGTGTTTGCCCATTGTAAAATCTTTTAAATCCCTGATTTACACTCTGACATTTATTATATGGTGACATTTTTACTGTTGGCAGGTGATGTAGCTGCTGCATGCTTTTTTGGCAGTTGGAAACAGCTGTAACAGCAAGAAGTTTTGAATCAGGATGATACCATTTATTGGCTAACTTAGAGATGGATAAACAGTGAGCTTTCGACTTATAAAAAGCCTTCGTCGTTTCCCACAATGCAACAAGGTTCACAGACAGGAAACTGCCAGGAGTATGTACTAAGAGTTTCTTGTGGGAGGGGTTTCACCACAATATCAGCCATACAGCGCCCCCTGATGGTCTGTTTCTGAAACGGAATAGATTTCTCATGTAAAAGGGGGTATCAGCTACTAATTGGGATAAAGTTCAATTCTTGGTTGGAGTTTCTCTTTAAAGGGAAACTGTAGAGGGGGGGGGGGGGGGGGGGGGGGTCGGGGGAAAATGAGCTGAACTTACCCGGGGCTTCTAATGGTCCCCCGCAGACATCCTGTGTTGGCGCAGCCACTCACCGATGCTCCGGCCCCGCCTCCACTTCACTTCTGGAGTTTCTGACTTTAAAGTCAGAAAACCACTGCACCTGCACGCCCGTGTCCGCGCTCCCGCTGATGTCACCAGGAGTGTACTGCGCAGACACAGACCATACTGGGCCTGCGCTGTGCGCTCTTGATGACATCAGCGGGATCGAGGACACGGCAACGCAGGCGCAGTGGTTTTCAGACTTTAACCTCCTTGCCGGTCTAAAAAATCCGGCAAGGAGGCAGCGCCGCACATTTTTTTTTTTTTTTTTTTTAAATCATGTAGCGAGCCAAGGGCTCGCTACATGATAGCCGCTAAGCGGCGGCATCCCCCCACCCACTCCGATCGCCTTCGGCGATCAGAGTATGCAGGGAATCCCGTTGAGAACGGGATTTCCTGCAGGGCTTCCCCGGTCGCCATGGCGACGGGGCGGGATGATGTCACCGACGTCATGGACGTCGGGACGTCATAGGGAATCCCGATCCGCCCCTCAACGCTGCCTGGCACTGATTGGCCAGGCAGCGCAGGGCTCTGGGGCGGGGGGGAGCGACTCGGCGCGGCGGATTGCGGCGGATCGGCGGCGAGCGGCGGCGATCGGAAGTTACAAGCAGCTAGCAAAGTGCTAGCTGCTTGTAACAAAAAAAAAATTATGCAAATCGGCCCAGCGGGGCCTGAGATATCCTCCTGCGCAGGTTACCCCGAGCTGAGCTCGGGATAACCGGCAAGGAGGTTAAAGTATGAAATTCCAGAAGTGAACTGGAGGCGGGGCCGGAGCATTGGTGAGTGGCTGCGCGGGCACAGGATGTCTGTGGGGGACCATTAGAAGCCCCGGGTAAGTTCAACTCATTTTCCCCTGACCCCCCTACAGTATTCCTTTAAAGGGGAACTGAAGAGAGAGGTATATGGAGGCTGTCATGTTTATTTCCTTTTAATCAATACCAGTTGCCTGGCAGCCCTGCTGGTCTATTTCTCTGCAGTAGTATCTGATTAAAACCAGAAACAAGCATGCAGCTAGTCTTGTCAGATCAGACTTATAAGTCTGAACCACTGAAACACCTGATCTGCTGCATGCTTGTTCAGGGGCTATGGCTAATAGTATTAGAGGCAGAGGATCAGCAGGGCTGCCAGGCAACTGGTATTGCCTAAAAGGAAATAAACATGACAGCCTCCATATACCTCTCTCTTCAGTTCCCCTTTAAGTGAAAAGAATATGCAGGCTGCCATATTTATTATCTTTTAACCTCCCTGCCGTTATAAAAAATTGCTGCGCACGGCAGGGAGGGTGTTTTTTGGCATTATTTTTTTTTTATAGCATGTAGCTAGCCTAGCGCTAGCTACATGCTTCCCCCCTCCCTGCGGCGTCCCCCCGAATGCGCCGATCGCCGCCGGCGCATTTACCCATCCGGAAATCCCGTTCTGAACGGGATTTCCAGGAGGGCTTCCCCCGTCGCCATGGCGTCACCGACGTCATCGACGTCGTGACGTCAGAGGGAGTCCCGAACCACCCCTCAACGCTGCCTGGCACTGATTGGCCAGGCAGCGCACGGGTCTCGGGGGGGGGCACCCTCTGATGCGGCGGGTTGTGGCGAATCGGCGCGGAGCGGCGGCGATCGTAAGTTACACGCAGCTAGCAAAGTGCTAGCTGCGTGTAACAAAAAAAAATTATGCAAATCGGCCCAGCAGGGCCTGAGGAATCCTCCGCGGCAGGTTACCCCGAGCTGAGCTCGGGATGACCGCCAGGGAGGTTAAACAATACCAGCTGCCTGGCAGCCCTGCTTATCTCTTTGGCTTCAGTAATGTCTGAATAACACCAGAAACAAGCATGCAGCTAATCTTGTCAGATGTGATTTTGTGAGCGTTTTGCGTTTTTCTTATACCTTCCATTGAGGCGGAATCGCCTCAAAAATGGCCCGTGCTGCACTTCTCTGAGCGGATCGGAAACAAACCGCTCAGATGTGAACTCTCTCATAGGGAATCATTGCACAAGCATTCTTAGGGCGATTTTGAAAATCCCCTGCACTTGAAAAAAGGGCAAAAACGCCCTTAGTGTGAACGAGCCCTTAAAGGACATCTGAAGTGAGAGGATCTGAGGAATATGGAAGCTGCCATATATATTTCCTTATAAACAATACCAGTTGCCTGGCAGCCCTGCTGATATATTTGGCTGCAGTAGTGTCTGAATCACACCTGACTCTACTATTTGTCAGAATAGAGGTCTGCTATCGTCCATTTTTAAGGGCACCTGAAGAGAGAGGTATACGGAGGCTGCCATATTTATTTCATTTTAAGCAATACTAGTTTCCTGGCAGCCCTGCTGATCCTCTGCCTCTAATACTTTTAGCCATAGACCCTGAACAAGCATGCGGCAGATGAGGCGTTTCTGACATTATTGTCAGATCTGACAAGATTAGCTGCATGCTTGTTTCTGGTGTTATTCAGACACTACTGCAGCCAAATAGATCAGCAGGGCTGCCAGGCAACTGGCATTGTTTAAAAGGAAATAAATATGACATCCTCCATATACCTCTTACTGCAGTTGTCCTTTAACCAATAGAATCTTAAGGTACGTACACTCATTAGATAAAATTTGTCCCAAATGGCCAATAACAACCACTTTGGCCGATGATCGTTTGCCATTCTAACGTGTGTACAGCGTATGGCCGATGTTGCTTAAGGATCCAACATGTCAGATCTTTAATGACCCCCAACGCTCAAGCACGCCTGATCGCAATGTTATTTTCACTCTGCCAAGCCGTTCTGTCTTGCGCCAATTGTCGTCCCCCTTCATAGCAACAGAACGCATCACTAGCCTCAAGGCTAGCAATAGGTCTGTACAGTATCGGTCCCCAACTTGTTGTCACCCAAGGGGCCACTTCCTAAACTCCGATGTGTGACAATAATTGTAAGGGTGTATGTAGCTGTATTGGATGCATCCTAATATCGGTTATAATTGTACACATACTGGTAAAACTCAAAAAATTAGAATATCGAGCAAAAGTCCCATTTATTTCAGTAGTTTAATGTAAAAGGTGAAACTAATTTATGAAATAGACTTATTACATAAAAAGCGAGATATGTCAAGCCTTTATTTGTTATTATGTTGATGGTTATGGCTTACATCTTATGGGAACCCCAAAATCAAAATCTCAGACCATTAGAATATTGTGCAAAAGTTTAATTTTCTAGGTTTAAAGTGTCCGACTCTAGTTAGCTCATTAATCCAAAATACCTGCAAAGGGTTCCTATTTCATAAATTAGTTTCACATTTTAAGTTGTATTACTGAAATAAATGGATTTTTGCACAATATTCTTATTTTTCGAGTTTCACCTGTATGGTGTGTGTGTGTTTGGTCTACAGATACACACACATGTAAACAAACAATACACACTCTTAAGCCTGGTACAGACTTTCAATTAGGTTTGGGCAATCACTGACCAATTTTACCACCTCAATGTAGTTTAAGGGCTCGTTCCCACTATCGCGAATCTGCATGCGTCCAACGCATGCAGATCCGCACGTGTAATGCAAGTGGATGTGCCTGTTTCCACTGTAGCGTTGTTGAGGTGCGTTTTTTTCAGCGTGAAAAAAACGCACAAAAGAGCCAACGATTTCGCCTGCGTCGGGAATCCGTGCGAATCGCCGCTAATGTATTTAATAGTAAAAACGCATGCGTTTGTTACATGCGTTTTTACCCGCGATTTCGCGTGCGATTTCGCACCTTTTTCAATTTTATTTAGCCCTGGCAGTGTCATGGTTAATTTCGCATGGCACCCTGCCATGCGAAATCGCATGCGAAATCGCGGGTAAAAACGCATGCGGAAACGCATCCGCATGCGTTTTTACAAGCGTCGGAATGCGGCCGAAATCGCATCGCAACAGTGGGAACGAGCCCTAAGAGTTTACCTACATAATCTGCTCATAGTATTCAATATCTGTTGACCCTCAAACTACATGGAGGTGGTAGAATTGGTCAGCGATTGTCCAATCATGATTAAAAGTGTGTACCAGGCTAAACACACAAACATCACACATACACACACACACACATACACACACACACACACACACACACACACATATATACACAAACATTACATACATAAACATTACACACACACAAACATTACGCGCGCACACACACACACACACACACAAACATTACATTCATAAACATTACACACACACACAGACATTACACACACACACAAACATTACACACACACACACATAAACACACATATACACAAACATTACATACATAAACATTACATACACACACACAAACATTACACACACACGAACATACACATACATATACACAAACACTACATGCATAAACATTACATACATAAACATTACACACACACAAACATACACACACATGCACATACACACACATATACACAAACATTACATACACACACACAAACATTACACACACACACACGATCACTCTACAAGACATGAGATGATCATTTCATAACATGCAGTTTGCCTGTCGCATAGATCTCCTGCCATTAGCGTGTAACACACCTGCTACATACGTGTTCTGTGTTAGTAATTTACAAAGTCAGTAATGGCTTCTTTCCCCTGCTTCTCGCCTCTAGCCTCCCTTCCAAGATGTACTACAAATCCCAGCAGTCTCATTACCTCACCACCTATAGTAACTCTGACAAGCCACATACAGTACAAGCCTTTTTCCGATGAACATAAACCTATCCCATAGTCTTTATCTACAACATCATCCATTTGGCCGTCATGGTGCCTAACGTACGTTCCAGGCCCAGATCCCTGGCTGAGGATCCTACCAGAAAGATGCCCAGGAAAACATGGCAGTACATTCTGCTATAATGCCATCTATACACCCGGCACCCTGACAAGGGGAAATAGCCGGTGGCTGGATTCTGGAATGTCATTCTACACGTGTCGTGTGAAAGGAGCGAAGGGTTAATAACAAAGGATGGATGTGAGGCGGAAGAAAACCCCTTGTGAAGTGGATCGTACATCTACCTGTCTGGTCCTGCCCGAGCTCAGATCACGTCAAACATGACAAGCATCGTCCACGTCGCCGGCCCCCGGCTCTATCGCATGACAACACCGAGCTCCCATTACACTGCGGTGTTTGTTGTGATCTGGTGGAACCCACACCTGATACAAAACCTCTTCCTGTCACTAGACCATGGCCAACCGTTGACCCCACTGGCCTCCAAGGACTGAAGACCAGCCCTGATACCTCAGAGGCATCCACCTAAGCAGCAGAATGCACCCCCCCCCCCCTGGACTAGGCCCCCGTCCAAACAGGTAGATCCATCCTGCAGAAAGAACGCGCTCACATCTGTACTGAGGGGATTATACGGCTTGAGGGGTCTCAAGGGGGGGAGAAGGTGAACCATGGAAATGACAGAACAGCACCTGCAGATCCAGTCACAATCCTCTCAGCATGGGAATCGAAGGCTCCGGTGAACAATGGACGTCCTCTCTATCCAAGCATCTCATTCCATGTATTCTCCTGCGCCGACGGTCTCGTGCCTTCGCCTGGAAGAGAAGAAGAAGAGCGTACAATGGTGATGATGCCTCTCACACTAGCCTGGAGAGAAGCAATCCAGTGGCTCAGCCCTACCTCAGCTGTTCATGAATATGCAATGCCTCCACCACTCTGTTGACAAGGAGTGAAGTCACTCCCAGAGCAGGCAGAGATAGGCAGGAGCATGAATAGCTGTAGATAGGAGCAGCGAGATGTGGCTAATTCACTGCAATCACAGCCTCAATTGTCCTCAGCTAGAAAGAGAGAGAGAGAAAAAGCAGGGGGGGGGGGGGGGGGGCTTGGGAGGATGATCAATCTTACGCTGACACACATAGAAAAAGCACCCAGTCTTGTGTTTTTCTTGTAGGGTAGAATTGCTGGACTGGGTGACAGCCATGGAGGACTGAGTGCCAAGAGGGGGGCTTTGAACCATTTTATATGACTAATCCGCGTTAAACGCCTCTCTAAATGGGAAGAACGGTCACGGCTGGCCGGTTGGCAAACACAAAATAATGATCATTGAATCGTTGGTAGGCAGTGGGCACAGATTAATATAGAGGCATTTATGATCAGAAAAGGGTTAAAATGAAATTGGGCCATAGGCAAGAAAGCAGGTTTTGTCAACCTCTGATGATCACCTGGCTTTTTTTAAAGGTGAACTGAAGAGAGAGGTATAGGGAGGCTGCCATGTTTATGTCCTTTTAAGCAATACCAGTTGCCTGGCAGCCCTGCTGATCCTCTGCCTCTAATACTATTCGCCATAGCCCCTGAACAAGCATGCAGTAGATCAGGTGTTTCAGACTTTAAAGTCAGATCTGACAAGACTAGCTGCATGCTTGTTTCTGGTGTTATTCAGATACTACTGCAGAGAAATAGACCAGCAGGGCTGCCAGGCAACTGGTATTGATTAAATGGAAATAAATATGGCAGCCTCCGTATACCTCTTACTTCAGTTCCCTTTTAATAAGATTTGGTGGGCTCTAGCATCCACCAGGCCCCTCGACTCTCTCCAGGCCCTGGGCAACTGCCTAGGTTCCTTGTTGAGGATTCGGCTCTGTTAATGATGTACCTTTGTAGATTTCGCAGCCACCTCAGATCACCCCTTCTGCAGCAAGGCCGTCCCACCAAAACACCCAGGGCTGCCGAGTTTATTTAATATGAAACACAAAAAACTCGCAAGCGCTCACTTACAAGCAGCACCCGGCTATTTAAATGATCTTCAGGATAGGCCAGTAAGCAATATAAAGTGGACCTGAACTCTTGCACAGGACAGAAGGAAAACAGAGAGAAATGCACCCTGTATGTATTTAGAGAGTTTAGCCTAATTCTCCCCTCATCTGTGACTAATCACAAGTTGTAAACTGATCTCTCACCTGTGTCACCTGACTGCCACGGCAGAGAGTTCATTGGTAAACGCAGGATGTTAACAATATGTCAGCTTCCATAAAAGCAGGAAGTAGACACACTGCAGATTTATTGCAGGATGTGTGTCCGCTGTAACAAAAGGAATGTAGACAGAATCGCATATGCGTTTTCTATAGCACATAGTGGCAACGCACATGCGATTCTGTCTAGTGTGTTCCTACGCTAAGGGATCGTTCACACTAAGGATGTTTTTGGCCTTTTTGCAAGCGCAAGCGATTTTCAAAATCGACCACAAAACGCTTGTGCAATGATTCCCTATGAAAAAGTTCATATCAGCGCGTTCCGTCCGCTCTGCGCTTCGCAAAACGGTGCTTGCACCATTTTTGGAGTGATTTTGCTCTAATGGAAGGTATAGGAAGAGCGCGCGCTAAATGCTCACAAAATCGCTTTGTGCATCGATTGTGTTCGTGATTTTAAGTATAAGTACATTGCATTTATTCTTTTATGGGTCAAAGAGTTCACTTCCTGACTTGCGTCAGAGAGTGAATTTCAAAATCTCTCTGCAAAATCGCTTTAGAAAAGCGCTTTAAAAAAACCGCAGCGCGCAGCCAAGCGCCGGAAGGCACTAAAAACATTGCCCACAAAATCGCAAAACGCTTGCGATTTCGATTTTAGATGTGAACAGACCCTTAAGGTTATTATGCCGTTTTTTACCTTTTAGATCAGAGAGGAAGTTCTGAGTTCAGGAAAGTGTAACTACACCTGTAGTACCAGATCTGGCATAGGCTGAACTGGTTCCGTGCCTACTACATCATTTCCTCCGTCTTAAAGTACAGCTGAAGTGAGAGGGACGTGGAGGTTGCCATATTTATTTCCTTTAAAAGTGTACCTGATTTGGGGAGAAATAAAAAATGTATACATACCTGGGGCTTCCTCCAGCCCCCTCCAGCCGGATCGCTCCCACACTGTCCTCAGTCGCCACAACTGGCCCCGGAAAATCCTCCACTCTGGGCCAGATGGTGCAGATCCAGCCAGACACGTTCCCCGTCCTCACTCCTGTCGCCAGGAGCGTTCTGCACCGGAGGCGCAGGCGCAGAACGCTGTAGGCGAAGTGAATGCGGTGGGTGTGGCCGCGCAGCCAGGCCATGCATGAGCAATTGGCCCTGGAACAGAGGTCTTTCTGGGGCCAATTGCAAACAAAGTGGGTGTTGGAGGAAGACAGTGTGGGAGCTTTTAGCCTGGAGGGGGCTAGAGGAAGGCAGGTATGTATATTTTGTTATTTTATGCCCATTCAGGTATCCTTTAAGCAATACCAGGTACCTGGCTGTCCTGCTCATCCTCTGCCTCAAATACTTTTAGACATAGATCCTGAACAAGCATGCAGCAGATCAGGTGTTTCTGACATTATTGTCAGATCTGACAAGATTAGCTGCATGCTTGTTTTTGGTGTGATTCAGACACTACTGCAGCCAAATAGATCAGCAGGGCTGCCAGGCAACTGGTATTGTTTAAAAGGAAATAAATACGGCAGCCTCCATATAATTTTTGCTTCAGTTTTTCTTAAAAGGACACAGGAGCCCAACCCCCCACCCCCTCCCACCCCAATCCCCCGGTCCTTTTGCCTGCTCATATAGCTGTCATGTCTGTAGTATTACACTATCTACTCACTCCTCAAGTATAAATATGTAAATAAATACTTCAGTACAGATACATTTGCAGCTTTCTTATGATGATTACAGTATATTCCATAGTTGTATTCTATTATTACCAAGAGATTGACTGAAAGCTCATGAAGACTATTCAACTGTTGTATTCAATACCAGCACTTCCAATACCGGCACTTCCTGCCCATCCTGAAACTTCTCAAACAAGCTCCTCATGACCCTAGTCACACAGGGGGACCAGAGCTAAGGCATAGCTCCAAATTGTCCATATTTTGGAGGGACAAAACCTACTTACCTGGGGCTCCCTCCAGCCCCTGGCAGCCCATCTGTCCCTCGCCGCAGCTCCGCTCCGCTGCCGCCTGCGTAGAATGCTCCAGGCCACGTGGGCGTGACTGCAAGCGCGCGCTCACGGAGGCGCAGAAGATGCCAACCTAGCGAGGTATCTGCAACGGAAGGGACCCCGGGCCACCGACTGGGAGCAGAGCTGTGGCGAGGGACAGATAGGCTGCCAGGGGCTGGAGGAAGCCCAAGGTAAGTAGATTTTTTTTTTAACCCCAGACCTGTCCTTTAAGTGTCCCTCTTTCTTATCTCAAAAAGTTGGAGATTATGGCTAAGGAGCAGGATTGTCATTCAGGGTCCGTTCTCACTTGAGCGGGAATCGAGCGATTCTTGCTCAAGGCAAACTGCTAGCGGTTTTTAAAAACCACTAGCACATGTAACACTATGGCAAGTGTTCTCACTGCCGCATTGGCGGTTAGCGTTAACTGCAAACGTGTTACATGCAGAGATTTGCCCAGTGATTCACGATGCATAGCACCGCTAATCGCGATTGCTCCCAAAACGCTGCAGTGTACAGTGATTTTTTTTTTCCGCGTTAATCGCTGGCGTTTTGCGGATTTAGGTGTGAACGGGGCCTCAGGGCAAAAAAAAAAAAGAGGCACTTTATTCAGTAGTAATTACAGTAATTACAGGTTTGTTAATTCTGACATAAGCCCTACTGATTCGTAAGGAGTGTCATTTTAGTAGCAGAAGACAAGACATTTATATCATAGTTTTCTCCGCACGGACTCAAAGAACCAGAGCTGCAGCCACCAGGGAGCACTGTTAGGGAGTCTTGCCCAAGATCTCCTTACTGAATAGGTGCTGGCTTACTGAACAGGGAGAGCCAAAGCTCAAACCCAGGTCTCCTATGTCTGAGGCAGAGCCCTTAACCTGTACAATCCAGCAGAACCTCTTTTAGGGCTCGTTTCCGCTGTTGCGGTGCGGAATCGCCTAGATTCCACCACGGACAAAATCACATGCGGATGCGTTTCCGCATGCTGTTTTTCCCGTGACTTCGCATGCGATTTCGCATGGCTAAGAAGCAGGCGAATTTAACCATGTCACTGCCTGTGTAAATTTCCATAACATTACATGCGAAATCGCACGCAAAATCGCGGGGAAAACCGCATGACAAAGCCGCATGCGATTTCCCTATTAAAAGCCTATTCCAGCTGCACGCGAAATCTGACGGCTCTGCCGTGCAGATTTCCCCCACACACCAAAACGCACCCACATGACGCACAAGTGGAAACAATCCCATTCACTTGTATTGCCTATATGAATCCGCATGGATTCGCTATAGTGGAAACGAGCCCTAAGATCCTGCAAAACCTGTAAAAATAATGGTGCTGTAGTCACTGGATTATCTAAACTTGCTTATGTCATGATATAGAGAATTTTATTATGTGTCTTGGATGGTGTAATGGTTAAGGGCTCTGCCTCTGATGCAGGAGACCTGGGTTCGAATCTCAGCTCTGCCTGTTCAGTAAGCCAGCACCTAATTCAGTAGGAGACCTTTGGCAAGTCTCCCTAACACTGCTACTGCCTATAGAGCGTGCCCTAGTGGCTGCAGTTCTGGTCCTTTGAGTCCGCCAGGAGAAAAGCGCGATATAAATGTTATTTGTCTTGTCTTATGCTATATTACTTGATTCTTATACCCATACGATACGAGCTGTTCTGACAATGTATGTAACAATTTTCCTCTGGCAAATAAAAGTGTTTGAAACTAGAATGGTGCTGTAGCTTTAAGGAGGTATTTTAAGGTTTGAGATACAAAATGCAACTTTCTAATGAATGTCAGTTTACAGGCTTATTTCTCAGCCACACGCATATTAAAAATCTGAATATAACTTCAGGCAAGTAAAATAATTTAGTCAACCTCTAACGGCGTTCAGGAAATGCTTTCGCAATGACAAACTGCATTTAGTTTCGTATAAATTTTCTGCTTCCTATTTATGGCAACTTTATTATTACTTTGGGCAGAGTGCAGGATCTCTTGATTTCGCACTGTCCTTTTCCCTGCAAGGGGTGTATATGGAGACTTTTGTCAGCTGAGATTGTTGCGAGATTGACATCCGAGGTGAAAATAAAACGATGAGAAAAACAATTGTATCTATCCTCCTCCTAAAAAATGACTGTTTTAGATATCCCACAGTTTTATTTTATATTTAAATTTAGTTTATAAGTTTTTACTGTTTTACTGACTTTGCTCAGTGACACATTTGAAGTATGTCAGAGCTCAAATCTATGAAATATTGATCCTTTTTATCTCTTTTTCCTGTTCTCAGAAGCC
The DNA here is from genome assembly GCF_040937935.1 of Hyperolius riggenbachi. Lineage (NCBI taxonomy): Eukaryota > Metazoa > Chordata > Amphibia > Anura > Hyperoliidae > Hyperolius > Hyperolius riggenbachi. The sequence continues at coordinate 15,905,572 of NC_090651.1, read as the reverse complement.
ATTTATCGACAGGAAAGTGTTTTATGGCTGTAATTACTAATCAGTGAGGGTTATGCTATAGTTTGACTCAATCCTGACCCGGACAGGAGCGGTCACTTGCATACCTGATTTGTAACTCTTTCAGGCAGAGAAAGAAAAAAAGGAACACAGCCTAGTTATTTGTGTGCTTGGCTCTGTACTTACCCATGTCTATCTCATCATGTCACATGTCACCTCGGTTGTGGTTGATCAGCACACGTGTCAAAATACTTGAAGGTGCATACACACATTTGACAGATGTTGCCTGTCAGGGATCAGCACCTGGGTGACATTGCTGGGCGGGGCTGCACATGTGCATGTTAGCTGACGACGCTCCGTGTCACTATGCGGGGGGGGGGGGGGGGGGGCAGGGGAACGTCGAAGGGACGAGCAGCGTGCACGCGACTTCACATGGCAGTGACATGAATGTCGGGATCGGCCATTTTGGAACGCTGTGAGGAAATAAATATGTGTATGGCCAGCTTACCTGAAATGATGTTAATTCTTGTACGATTGACAGAAATTTCCCATCGTTTGCATTTTTTTAATTAAAGTGGATCTGAGATAACTAACTATAACAAGTAACTTGTCTGTATATCTTATCTAAAGTTTAGATGGTTTACACAGCAAATCTAGCTGCAAATGGCTTCAACAGTAGACACTTATTTCTTCCTGTGATACAATGAGGGCAGCCATGTACTGCTTGTGATCATTACACACAGGCAAGCTGCTCTGCATCTCCACCCCTCAGCCTGTGAAATCTCCCCTCTCCTCCTCTCTCCACCCCATTGCCTCTGAAATATCAGGCGGGTAACACCTCCTCCTCCTTCGGGAAAAGCATCCTCCTCCCCAAACTGAGCTCCCATGAGCACTTACTACATAGGAATCAGAATGCCTAGGCGCTGGAAGAGCTGTGGGCGAGGCTTGTTTAGTTTATAGGGAATTAGGGTATTAACCACTTCAGGACCATAGGCTTACACCGCGTAGGCTAAAACTTGCATCAGGGCCCACAACTCCATAGATACAACACTGATACCCAGGCACTGGCTTCCGAGATACATTTGATATAGAGACCCAGGTTAAAGAGGACCTGAACTCTTGCACAAGACACAAGGAAAACAGAGAGAAATGCACCCTGTGTGTGTTTAAAGAGAAGAGCCTGCCTATTTCCCCACCATCTGCAAGTAATCACAAGTGTAATTTGATCTCTCAGCTTTGTCAGCACAGAAATTCGGCAGTCCTGGGCAGTCACAGCTAATATGTAACCACAGGACGTTAACCCTATGTTTGCTTCCTTGAAAGTAGGAAGTAGACACACTGCATATTTATTGCAGGATTTGTATTCGTTTTTCTTTAAAGGTTATTATGCTGTTGCTTATACAGTATTTTAGAGCAAGGTGGAAGTTCTGAGTTCAGGTCCGCTATAAGTTTTGCATAACCAAAACCTTGATGACGTCATCAAGCCGGGACCCGGCCCTGACGTACACACCATACAATTTTCTGTTAGATTTACCTGCCAGATAATACTCTAATAGACAATTGTATGGTGTGTATTAGGCATAACAGAATACCTGATAGCACATAGTGTAAGGACTACTGGGTCATATTTGTCATGTGTTGTAACCTAGGTGTTTGAAAATGCCTCGTTTGATTCAACATTAGGGGTGCCGGTTTATTGGTATGCCAGTGTGCAGAATGTTAAAGGGAACCTGAAGTGAGAGGTATATGGAGGCTGCCATATTTATTTCTGTTTAAAGGTGAACTGAAGAGAGAGGTATATGGAGGCTGTCATGTTTATTTCCTTTTAGACAATACCAGTTGCCTGGCAGCCCTGCTGATCCTCTGCCTCTAATACTATTAGCCATAGCCCCTGAACAAGCATGCAGCAGATCAGGTGTTTCAGTGGTTCAGACTTATAAGTCAGATCTGACATGACTAGCTGCATGCTTGTTTCTGGTGTTATTCAGATACTACTGCAGAGAAATAGACCAGCAGGGCTGCCAGACAACTGGTATTGATTAAAAGGAAATAAACATGACAGCCTCCATATACCTCTCTCTTCAGTTCCCCTTTAAACCAGGGGTCCACAAACTTTTTCAGTCAAGGGCCGGGTCAACATACTTCAGACTGCTGGGGGGGGGCGGAGTATACATAAAATGATGCAGAAAAACATTACACTATAACACTCAACTCAGCAAGTGCAGATATTGTGACGCTAACATAGCAAGTCATATCTGAGTCTTAATGTCACCAAATGGCCTGCAGCCAATCCGAAAAAGTCTTTGCGGGCCAGATAAAGAGGCATACCCAGGTGACAACCTGCCATTCAATTGGACAACAATGAATGATTGGAAGCCAGTGAATACCAGTTGCCTGGCCAATTTTACACCCGGCCGCTGTGTTTGTTGTGTGCAGGTCTTCCCCCTTGCAATGGAACAAAGAAAACGTCATGCATATGACCATGCGCAGAGTGCGCCAACAGTCATATGCAAAGCACCACCACTCCCCCCCCCCCCCCCCCCCCCCCTTCGCTGCCTGTTGCTCCTTTCCCAGTGACGTGCTCCCTGTTGGACATGAAGTAAGTCACTGGGATTCCGGGTTTCCCCATCATATTCACGTTGTTCCACGCATGCGCGCTGCAATATGTTTTCTGCATCGCCCACTGACTTTCAGTACTAATACGCACTGTGGACTTTTGTGGTGGCTCGACGGCAGATCTGAACTTCAGGTGCAATGCACTAAGTGTGAATGGCCACAACGCAACACACACTTGCCGAGCAAATGTAAAAGGGGCCTTAAAGAGGAACTCCAGTGAAAATAATGTAATACAAAAGTGCTTCCTTTTTACAATAATTATGTATACATGATTTAGTCAGTGCTTGCCCATTGTAAAATCTTTCCTCTCCCTGATTTACATTCTGACATCACATGACAACACCTTTACTGCTGGCAGGTGATGTCAGTGGAAGGAGATACTGCTTGCTTTTTTGGCAGTTGGAAACAGCTGTTATTTCCCACAGTGCAACAAGGCTCCCACAGTGTTGGGAGGAAAAGATTTCTCATGTAAAAGGGGTTATCAGCTACTGATTGGGATGAAGTTCAATTCTTGGTTACGGTTTCTACCTAAAAAGAGTTTCACTTACCTGGGGCTTCTACCAGCTCCCTGCAGCCTTCCTGTCCCGCACCGATCCTCAATGATCCTCTGGTCCCCCGGCCGCCGTAGCTTAGTTTTGTTTTTGCCAACTGATTAGTCTGCGGGCCACTGCGCCTGCGCGGCCCTGACCGCGGGCATCCTCGTTCCCATCCGCAAGAGTGTCCTGCGCAGGCGCAGCACAAGGTTTTCTCTTACTGCACCTGCGCAGGGTGCTCTTGCCGACAGGAATGCAAATGAAGATGCGAGCGGCCAGGGCTGCACAGGCAGGCGCAGTAGCCCGTCAACAGCAAAAAAAAACTAAGCCGCAACAGGTGAACGGAGGATTGTTGAGGACAGGTGCGGAACAGGACGGCTGCAGGGAGATGGTAGAAGCCCCAGGTAAGTGAAACGCTTTCTTTTGAACAGTTTAGGTTCACTTTAAAGTGCTGCTTGTGTTGGAGCCTTGCTCTGTTGCCAATATGTTATTCTATTGTGTTTTGTTTTTTTCTTTTCAGTGGCTGCTCTAGTTTTTAGCTTAGCAGACTCAGTATTATTGATTATTACATTGCCAGAGCGGCTGTTGACTGTGTTATTTTTTCCCATGGCTTTTCGGCCTTGCCAGGCGTTTGAGGTGAAATCTGACGGTGACGTAATGGGAGCTCACGACAATGCGAGGGGTTTGTGCGGAGTTCAGGCGGGTTTCACAATGAGCCTCCGGTGGGCTTTGCTTGGCTTGAACACCTCCAGGGATTTTGGTAGCCATGGTAACAGAGCCAGGGGCCTAGTTTGCTGAGATGACAGTGCTGAATGTAAATGTGAGCATTGCTGCACAGAAAATGATAGGAGCAGCACTCAGACATCTCGCCAGGAACACAAACCTGCTGACGAGGAGGAACTGCGAGGACTTGTCAGCAGGATTACATTGCCCTCCTTTGTTTTTGTACCATACCTGCATAACCCGCGTCTCCAGCAGAGAAGGCCTTATAGATGCGTATCGGCAATCGTCGCTGCCGCCTGCAATCTAATTTCACAATCCGAGGCGCACATAGGGGTTATGCTGATGTCATGGAGATTTCAGAAGCTTTTTTATTGGGATAGTGGAAAATGGGCATCTGTTTATATGGAAGACGTTACAGGTTTATAGTACTTTATAACAGCAAACCTGAAACTAAAATAAACTTATGAGACAATCGATTGTATGCATACCTCCCAACTTTTTGAGATGAGAAAGAGGGACACTTAAGCCACACCCCTAATTACGCCCCTGACACACCCCTAGTCACACATACCATAAAGATTTCATAAGAAAAATATGTTGTTTTATAATTCAAACACTGGTCCTTTCTAACCTGGTTCATTTTCCTTCATATTAACATATTAAAATTAGTAATATATCAGTTGAAAGGATGGGAATAAAGTTTAGAGTCAATTAAACACATTTTTACTAGAGAAATATATATATTTACATAAGTCCTGAAAGAGGGACAAATGAGGAGGAAAGTGGGACAGAGGGACAGGATTCCCAAAGAGGGACTGTCCCTCCAAAAGAGGTACATTTGGGAGTTAAGTGTATGTGTAGCACAGTCTCATATTTTTTCCAGTACAGGAAGAGTTAAAAAAAAAAACAACTTCAGTTATCTATGCAAAAGAGCTTCTCTGAGCTATTCCACCAACTTGGTCAAATACAGTTTTCTGAAGCATTAAAGAGACTCTGTAACAAAAAAAAAACATCCCCTGGGGGGTACTCACCAGCGCTGTCTCCTCCTAAGCGTCCTGCAATCTTCCCCCGACAAGCGCTGATTTATTTACCTTCCCTGGCTCCAGCGGGGGCGCTGTTGCGGCTCCGCTCTACTACACAGGTGCAGGAGACTTGCGCCTGCGCAGTAGAGCAGACCGACAGCGATCGGCTATTTCCACCTATCTCCGAGCGGAGAGCCGATACTGCGCCTGCGCTGGAGCCAGGAAGGTAAATGTTTACATCCCGCTATTCGGAGGGGCACAGCGAGACTGCTGTGGGACACAGGAAGACGGGGGAAGCCTCGATAGGATCCGGAGGCTTCCCCCACCCAAGGTGAGTGCCCCCCCCCCGGGAACTTTTTTTAGTTACAGGTTTTCTTTAAACAGCCAGGAAACAGTGAGAGACAGCTTGGGATAAGGTTTTGCTGCAGGAAAGTTCAAAGATTTATTATTTCGCCTTGCTTTATAGCTAGACAGACAGTGTGGTTTCTAAACTGCAAATATGACAATAATGCAATGTTTTAAACAAAAAGCTACATAACTGAAAATAAAAATGAGACTTTTTTTCTTATAGGGAAATACTAATAGGGAAACATGGACATTACCTTGCTCATCAGTTGTCCTTTCAGTTATAACTGACAGCAACTGATATACAGTATTTCAGCTCTGACAAAATCATCTCAGAACAGGAAGGGATCATTGTTAGAACAAATGGTGAGCTTTTGAGAGGAACAGATGGCGAGACAAGTATGTAATATTCAGTTGCAGGTACATCATTGTTTATTTTAAATACTTTTACTCGGTTCAGGTTCCCTCTAAGGGCCCATTCACACTACAAATCACAAAACGTTTTTCTTAAGTAATTTTACCGCGATTAGCACGGTAAAAATCACTGGATACTTCCGCGATTTCAGGGCCATCGCAGTCAGCATTTATAAGCACTATACCACGATCGCTACAAAAATGCTGCAGGTAACAAGTTTGTGATTAGCGGTAATGGCAAAACGCCCACGATTGGCGCCAAACACGGCAGTGAGAAAACTGCCATAGGGTAGAATAGCACTAGCGCTTTTAAAAAGTGCTAGAGCTTTGGCGATTAGTGGGAATCGCCTGCTTATCGCCCTAGTGTGAATGGGCCCTAACGGCAGCCATACACTGGTCGCTTGCCACCAGATCGACCATCAGATAGATCCCTCTGTGATCTAATCTGATCACAGAGGGATCTATTGGTTGCCTACACTGCAAACTGATTTTGAATCGATTTTACTATGAAATAGAGTCACAATCTGTGGAGCTGCTGCTGCCCCCCTGCATACGTTACCTGCTCCGGCCGGCGCGAGTCCCCCCGGTCTCTTTTCTGTTCTGGGCTCCGGCTTCACTTTACTTCCTGACGGGGGAAGTTTAAACAGTAGAGGGCGCTCTACTGATTATACTTCCCCCAACAGGAAGTAAAGTGAAGCCTGCCGGAGCCCAGCGCAGAGAAGGGACAGCGGGGACACGCAATGGCGGAACAGGTAGTGTATTGCCGCTAGCGTTGGTCGGCCAAAATTGAACGCCGCTATCGACGCACTCCCGAACTGCTGGCGATCGAGCTAAATTTTCAACGGGATCGCTCAACTGAATTGATCGACTGGATCGATTGATTTTGGACGGAAATCAGGCCTATCGGTCAGCATTTGCGTATCGATTTCACAGCAGATTTGATCACAGTGATCGAATCTGCTATCGGCGGGAAACTGAGAAAATGTATGGGCACCTTAAAGAGAACCCGAGGTGTGTTTAAAGAATGTTATCTGCATACAGAGGCTGGATCTGCCTGTACAGCCCAGCCTCTGTTGCTATCCCAAACCCCCCTAAGGTCCCCCTGCACTCTGCAATCCCCCATAAATCACAGCCGTGCTGTGAGGCTGTGTTTACATCTGTAGTGTCAGTCTCAGCTGCTCCCCCGCCTCCTGCATAGCTCCAGTCCCTGCCCCCGTCCCTTCCCTCCAAGCAGCAGGGAGGCAAGGGATGCAGGCGGGGACTGGAGTTCTGCAGGAGGCGGGGAGAGCAGCAGACTGACACTATAGAGATAAACACAGCCAGCTCTGACAAGCTGTTTGTCAGCAGCGTGGCTGTGATTTATGAGGGATTGCAGAGTGCAGGGGGACCTTCTGGGGGTTTGGGATAGCAACAGAGGCTGGGCTGTATAGGCAGATCCAGCCTCTGTATGCAGATAATATTCTTCAAACCCACCTCGGGTTCTCTTTAACCTATGATTTGTCTTTCCTTATTTGTTTATCTCATGAATTATTTCTCCTTATCTATTTCATGCATTAGCTCTCTTTACAGTTAAGGTGAAAAATAAGTAAGCAGTGGTGTAGCTAAGGAGCTGTGGGCCCCGATGCAAGTTTTACAATGGGCCCCCCCAAGCACTCTATACATAACAGTTGATACGGCGCACCAAAACCTGCCAATGGCAACTACAGTGTCAGAGGTGCAAGAAGGGGATGGGGAACAGTTTGTTAATGATTACCACTTTTCAAAGTATCTATACAAGTGATTATTATGAGAACAGGACCAATAGAGAGCTAATACTGCAGTTGGAGGGCCCCTCGGGGGCCTCTCTGGCCCAAGGGCCCCTGATGCGGTCGCAACCTCTGCAACCCCTATTGCTACGGCCCTGTAAGTAATCTTTGTGAATCATGCCCAAAATGACTTGTGTATTGATACACATTATACAGATTTTAGTACTGAGGTGGAGAAACCCTTTTGATTGACTTAATACTATAAGATTGTATCCAAACCGTAATTCTGCAGAAAACATAAGTCCGTACAAGGACATCTCAGCCGGCTCCGGCCGTTCTCTGCAGCAGAGGAGCTGCTGATTGATTTCCTACAGTGAGATAAAACAATGCAGCACTGTTCCAGGAAAGCAGAGATGGGTTCTGCTGGCCATAATAAGACCTATACAATTATCTCTGTTCCTGAGAGGAGCAGCTGTCCATCTGTAGTAAAGCAGCCCATATAAGGGCTCTTTTCCACTATGAAATGCGATTGCAATAACGCTACAATGCGATCGCATTTCAAGCTTATTTTCACACATGCGATTGAAATTGAGCTACTATACTCAGTATAGAGAACTCAATCAGATCCAAAACCCGGCAAGACGATGATTGTGCTCGGGACAAAATCGCAACACAATCTGATCACCACTGCCGCTTCCATTAGTTTAAAGAAAACCTGTAACGACAGAAAGTTCCCCTGGGGGTACTCACCTTGGGTGGGGGAAGCCTCCGGATCCTATGGAGGCTTCCCCCGTCCTCCTGTGTCCCACGGCGGTCTCGCTGCGCACCTCCGAACAGCGGGGATGTAAATATTTACCTTCCCGGCTCCAGTGCAGGCGCAGTATCGGCTCTCCGCTCGTATTGCTGTCGGGCCGCTCTACTGCGCAGACGCAAGTCTCCTGCACCTGCACAGTACAGCGGATCCGACAGAGATGGGCTATTTCTGCCTATCTCCGTGCTGAGAGCCACAACAGCTCCCCTCTGGAGCCGGGAGAGGTAAATATATTAGCCTTGTCAGGCTTGTCTAGCCTGGATTGCGGGACACTTCGGGGGAGCCAGCACTGGACTGCCTGCAGCTACAGGGGAGGGGGAATCCTCATTGGGACCCTGAGGCTTCCCCCTACCGAGGTGAGTACCCCCGGAGGAACTTTTTTTTTTTGTCACAGGTTCTCTTTAACTGTACCGTGCGTTTTGCGATCCGTTAGCAATCGGAATCAGATCACAAAGCGCAGGGTTGTGGAGAAAGGCCCTAGCTGACCTAAGAAGGGGGGAGGTTCTGGGTCCTAATGAGCCTATAAGATATATAGACAAGTTACTTGTTATAGTTAGTTTTTCATCTTGGATCCACGTTAAGGAGAGCTAATACATGAGATAAATAAATAATGAGAGATAAATCATGAGATAAACAGTTATAGGGAGTCTGAAGCCTATTAAAAATAAATAAATCAGATACTCATCTAAGGAGAGGGAAGTCTCAGGGTCCTAATTAGAGATGTAGCGAATGGTTCCCGAACCGTTCGCCGGCGAACATCTCTGAATACATGGGGCTTTTGCTACTTCCGTGTCGCACTGACCCGGAGTAGTACGCCTGCGCTGCCCGGCGGAGCGTGTCCTAGATCGCGCTCCTGTTGCCGGGCACTCTCTGCGCATGTGCGTGACGTCATGAACGACGTCACGCACATGCGCAGAGAGTGCCCGGCAACAGGAGCGCGATCTAGGACGCGCTTCGCCGGGCAGCGCAGGCGTACTACTCCGGGTCAGTGCGACACGGAAGTAGCAAAAGCCCCAGAGATGTTCGCCGAGCGAACAGTTCGCAACATCTCTAGTCCTAATGAGCCTTCCCATTCCTCCTCCCGTCCCGGCGTTCCACAGCTGGCCCTTGTTAGCAGTTTCTGACCGATAGGTTGGCGACTGCTCTCTGCCGCTGCCCGAGGCTTTGAAAGTCCTTGGGAGGCCGAGTGCTCCTGAAGACGGGCCACTCCATAATGCGCACGCGCGAGCACGGTGTCTTGTGCGCTCACGCAAGCGCAGTACGGAGCTGCCTGTCTTCAGGAGCACTCGGCCTCCCAAAGATTTCCAAAGCCTCTATTGGCGGGAGATTTCGCTGGAACGCAGGGACCGTGAGAGGGACAGGAAGGCTGATTAGGACCCAGAGCCTCCACCCTTCTTTGATGAGTATCTGTTTTTTGTTTAAATAGGCTTCATATTCACTTTAAAGGGAACCTAAACTGAGAGGGATATGGATATTTCCTTTTAAACAATACCAGTTGCCTGGCAGTCCTGCTGATCTCTTTGGCTGCAGTAGTGGCTGAATCACAGCATGCAGCTAATCCAGTCAGAGCATCTGATCTGCATGCTTGTTGAGGGGCTGTGGCTTAGGGCTCGTTTCCACTATTGCGGTGCGGAATCGCCTGGATTCCACCGATGATGAAATCGCATGCGGATGCGATTCCCCATGCGTTTTTTCGCGCGAATTCGCATAGGTGAGGGTTTATGCGATTTTAACCATGTCACTGCCTGTGTGAATTTACATTGGTACCTATGCGAATTCGCGGCAAAAAACGCATGGGGAAATCGCATGCGATTTCCCTATTAAATACATTGCATGCGATTCGCATGCATGCCACTCGCAGGCGAATTCTGCGGCTCTTTTGTGCGTTTTTTCACCGCTGAAAAAAAACGCACCTCAACAACGCTACAGTGGAAACAGGCCCATCCACTTGCATTACATGTGCGAATCCGCATGCGTTGGATGCATGCGGATTTGCGATAGTGGAAACAAGCCCTAAAACTATTAGAGACACAGGATCAGCATGAGGGCTCGTTTCCACTATCGCGAATCCGCATGCGTCCAATGCATGGATTCGCACATGTAATGCAAGTGGATGGGCCTGTTTCCACTGTAGCGTTGTTGAGGTGCGTTTTTTTCAGCGGTGAAAAAACGCACAAAAGAGCCGCAGAATTCGCCTGCGAGTGGCATGCATGCGAATCGCATGCAATGTATTTAATAGGGAAATCGCATGCGATTTCCCCATGCGTTTTTAGGTACCAATGTGAATTCACACAGGCAGTGACATGGTTAAAATCGCATACACCCTCACCTATGCGAATTCGCATGCGAATTCACGCCAAAAAACGCATGGGGAATCGCATCTGCATGCGATTTCATTAGTGGTGGAATCCAGGTGATTCCGCACCGCAATAGTGGAAACGAGCCCTGAGAGTCGGGCAACTGGTATTTTAAAAGGAAAAATCCATATCCTTCTCAGTTTAGGTTCCCTTTAATGAGAGAGAAATCATGAGTTAAGTAATTTAAAGGATCGCTATCAGGAAAAATTGTATAGGTAGAAAAAAAACAACGTAAAATTTATTATAATGTATTGTAAAATTTAAAACAAATAAAAGTGCATTTCAACCCAGAGTAAAATGTGCTGTAAATTACTCTCTCTGTCACTTACAGTAGGTAGTAGAAATCTGACAGAACTGACAGGTTTTGGGCTAGTCCAGCTCCGTATGGGGGATTCTCAGGATTTTCTTTATGTCTTAAAAGCACTAAGGGCTGGTGCACACCAAAACCTGCTAGCAGATCCGCAAAATGCTAGCAGATTTTTAAACGCTTTTTTTTATTTTTATGAGGCGTTTTGCTAGCGTTTTGCGGATTGCTGCTGCGGTTTTCAGTATAGTAGATTTCATATATTGTTACAGTAAAGCTGTTACTGAACAGCTTCTGTAACAAAAACGCCTGCAAAACCGCTCTGAACAGGCGTTTTTCAGAGCGGTTTGCGTTTTTCCTATACTTAACATTGAGGCAGAAACGCATCCGAAATCCAAAAAATGCCTCACCCAGGCATTTTTCGTTTCTGCAAAACGCCTGCCGCTCTGGTGTGCACCACCCCATTGAGATACATTGACCAAGCAGATCCGCAGCCGCAAGCGGATCTGAAAACGCCCAAAAAGCCGCTCGGTGTGCACCAGCCCTAAGTGAACGGCAGTTGCTCAGTCCAACTGCCAGAATAGTGTGCAAACAGGTAGGCGAGGTGGCCTGCATCTTTGTATAGATCCTTTCCAGGAAGCGCTTTTGTGAAGAATAAATGAAATACAGAGAATCCCCCATGAAGAATGGGCTAGTCAGAAGCCTGTCAGTTCTGTCAGATTTCTACTAACTACTGTAAGTGACAGCAACTTTGGAGAAAAGTAATTTATGGCTCATTTTACTCTGGAGGAAACATTATTCTTACTGTTTTTGTATGTGTTTACATGTATTTTTAATGTTACATTTTTTCGTGATACTGGTGCCCAATGGGCAGTTTTTTTACGAACAGGTTTCTATTAGGCCTCTTTTCCACCAACTGTTGAGCTGTGTGCTCAGCAAGCAGTTGCCAGGCAGCAGTGAGCAGTTACCAGGCAGCGACAAGCAGTTACCAGGCAGCAGTGAGCAGTTGTGAGAGTTTGAGAGGCATTTCACTGCCTGGAAACAGTTCGTGGAAAAGAGGCCTTACAGAGTTCCCCAACCCTGTCCTCAAGGCCCACCAACAGTTCATGTCTTGCAGGAAACCACAAACATGCACAGGTGGGGTAATTAGTGTCTCAGCAGAGCTGATGATCTACCACTGTGGATTCCACAAAACATGCACTGTTTGTGGGCCTTGAGGACAGGGTTGCGGAACACTACATGACCGGATTGGAAGAGACCTCATATACTTATTCCATCTTAAATAATCACAAATACCTTCTGTTTTAAGAAGGCAAATTTCCGTTTTGCATAACATTTTAGTAAAAGGGCTTTTTAGTCTCTTCCAGCTCCTTACACACTCCTGGGAGTTCTGGTTCACCATGAGCTTGCTGGGCAATCTGTAAGTCTGAGGCTAGGTGCACACATAGCAGAAACGCTAGCGTTGCGTAAAATGCTGAGGTATTTATCCGTCAGCCGGGCGCATCCTCTAGGTGGCGACAAAACTCCACCAGAGTTACATCTTTCCCTACTATCCATGTCGGCCTGGAGGGGGAATAGTAATCAGCGCCACCTGCCGGATGCGCCCGGCTAACGGATAAGTACCAATGCTGCGTTTTTGCCGCTAATGGAAGTCTATAAGCCGCAGGAAAAAAACGCATATGCATTTTCTATGCGTTTTACAGTATGCGTTTTGCAATACGCTGGTTCTGTTGCATATTATGCAGGATGGCTGCCAAAACACAATCAAAGTCAATGGGAACGAAATGGTATGCGTTTTTCATGCGTTTTTGCTTTAAAAAATTGTTTAGTGATACATTTTCGCTTCCTGTTGTCTTCCTAGTGATTTGCATAAAACGCAATAGAAAAACGCATAGAAGACCCAAATGCGTTTTGTATTAGCGAACCGCAAATGCGTAGAAACGCACGCAAAATGCATCAAAAAATGCAAATGGACAAAAAATGCACCAAAAACATACAAAATACAAAGTAGTTTGCGATCCCCTGCAAACCACTCCCCCTGGGGGAGCCACCTTGCAGCCGCCAAATGGCTTTAGGCGGTTGCAAATTGCATGGAGGTTAACATTAAATATAGGCCTAGGTGGTACAAAATTATACCCCACACTCTATGCCAACTCTGTATTGATGTTCAGATACAGTAATTAAAAGTATAGTAACACAAATAAAGGCAACCATGACTTTATGTAACACAGTTTTACTACAGAACAATACAGCAACACCCCCGGTGTCTGGCACAGGTGGGGAATGCTGGATGCTTGCCAGAAAAAGCCCAAACCACCACCCCTCTCCCCACGGCTGAAAATACTATATATACTCGCATATAAGCCTACATTTTCAGCACAAAACATGAGCTGAAAAGTTACCCCCTCGGCTTATATGCGAGCCAGTGGAGCAAAACAGATGGTGGAGCAGGTTTTGGCACAGGAGCGTAAGGATTATGCACTAGTAGTCCTGCTCCTACCAGTTGGCTCCCTGCTGTGTCTGGGCCCCCCATCCCCTGCAACATGGTGTGCAGAGTGCGCTGCTCAAGACTTCCTGCAGAGCAGAGCATGCAAGCAATGTGTCAGCGGTGCAATGATTGGGGACGCTTCCTCTGTGGCATTTGCTGTCTCATATCTATGACCCCATTTAGTGGCGTCTTGAGACACAACTGTCGTCCTTGTGGCACATCTGGCTATAGGGAGGGGGGCTGACTTGTACTGGTGGCACATCTGGCTACTATGGAGTCCGCTATACTGGGGATGGGGCTTATACGCGAGTCAATCACTTTTTCCTGGTTTCTGATGGAATGTGGGTACCTTGGCTTATACACGGGTCGGCTTATATGCGAGTGTATACGGTACTTACCGAGCCTCCAGGCGCAGTCTTCTACACTTCCTGTAGCTCCTCCTCTGTGTACGTCTCACCGTGTGTCACCTGACCAGCATCAAGTCACATGACATGCCAGGAGCTGTGCATGGACGCCAGAAAGCCGAAGGAAGCTACAGGAAGGGTAGAAGGTGGTACCTGGAGGTTTGGTAAGTACTTTCTGCCCTGCAAACCCCCCAAAGCACCGTCCCCATTATCCCCTCAGGCCTGCCGGTTAGTCGAGACTTCTCTCCTTATACCAGAGTTCTGGATAACAGGGACTTTTCTGTATTGCACTTTAGTGCTGTATTGTACTTCCAAACCTGATGTGATGAAACTTACTTTGGGTTAGATACTCACCTATGTAGAGGGAAGTCTCTGAATACCATCATCTTCAGAGCAGGATCAGCCACCAGGCAACCTAGGCAGGTGCTTGGGGCCCAATGGGTGTCAAGGGGCCCATCTGTCACCTTCTCTGACCTCTCTCCACTTCAGCTTACCATAAGGACCACAGGGGAGGCCCAAATCTACTACCTTGCCCAGGGGCCCATTACATCTTAATCCATCTCTGGCCATCCCTCATTGAAGTTATTACACCACTTCTCCATTCAGACAGCCCTCAGAAGTACTCTTGTCTCTTGAGTGGTTCCATACTGTAGAGGAACACATCTGTGCTGTGCATGCGCGGGTTCAGGTTCTTGTATGGACAGTATGGACGTGCCAGTCCTTGGAAGCACTCAGGGACGCAAGTACAACCGAAGGCTGCCCAAGCATTACCAAGAGCACCGCCGGTCACAGAGCTTTAACGGGAACTGTGCTGGAACGGGACAGACTGAGGAGCTGGCAGGCTCTATGGCAGCCTTTCTCAACCTTTTTACCCTGGAGGAACCCTGCAAATAATTATTTGATCTCGAGGAACCCCTGCATTTAATTTTCAGGAGGCGTGGTCTTTAAAAGTAGGTGTGGCTGTTTATTTCACTGCCACTCATTATACTGTCTCCTTATCCTGATGCTTTTAATTCATGTGTTCATCATTATTCTGACCCCCAATTTAGTGCTTCTTTTTACAGTACCCCCTGTTATAATGTTCTCAATTATACTTCCCCTACGATGGGGGAAAATGCCAAGGTACACCTGAAGAGTGCCCAGGGAACCCTGGTTGAGAAAGCCTGCTCTATGGTATCCAGCCTTTTCCTCTACATACCGCGTTGTCCCTGAAAATAAGACACGGTCTTATATTAAGGACAAAAACTTTTCATATTGGTATGAGGCTGATGA